>NC_056730.1:294722665-295322665 GCF_019279795.1 Protopterus annectens | reverse complement strand
GACAGAGCATTCACTTTCCAAGCTTGTTTGTGGGGAGTCTTTGTGCAAAATTTGTCCAATTGGTAGTTCTGGAGGGAGGCAAACAGGTCTATATCTGGGCACCCCCATTTGCTTGTCAACATGTTGAAAATCCTTGGTTCCAGTTTCCACTTGTGTGGGTCCATGAGATTTTTGCTTAGTCCGTCTGCCAGTGTATTGAATTTCCCTGGCAAGAATTGAGCTTGTAGATGCACTTGGTAGCTCAAGGCTGTGTTCCACAAAGCCATGGCTAGTCTGCAGAGGGGGTAAGAATGTGTACCTCCCTGCTTGTTTATGTACCACATAACAGTGGTGCTGTCCATCTTTACCATTAGTTGTCCTGGAAGAATGTGGCCCTTGAAGGCTGTCAGAGCATTCTGTACAGCTAACATTTCTTTTTTAGTGATATGCAGGTGCATTTGACTTGGGTTCCATTTGCCCTGAATGCACTTCCCTTCCAGGTGAGCCCCCCCCCCCATGCATAGTCTGATGTGTCTGTTAGGGTTTGCGCGGCAGGGGTAGAGTGAATGGTAGCCCCTTGTTTTGGTGTCAGGCCTCTGCCCACCAAAGGAACTCTAGGCGTAGGCAAAGTATGATAGGAATCACTGCTTCTAGATCCTGAGAATGTTGACACCATAGGTTTTTTAGATACCATTGCAGTTTCCTCATATGCAGTCTTGCATATGGAATTAGAAGAATGCAGGAGGCCATGAACCCCAAAGCTTGCAGTATTTGCCTTGCAGACAGCAGGGTTTTTGATGCCACTTGTTTGAAGTAGTTTGTCAAATGAATTTGTTTCTCTGGCATGAGGAAAGCCATCTGGGAAGTTGCATTAAAGCTTGCTCCCAGGAATATAATTTGT
Source organism: Protopterus annectens (assembly GCF_019279795.1). Taxonomy (NCBI): domain Eukaryota; kingdom Metazoa; phylum Chordata; order Ceratodontiformes; family Protopteridae; genus Protopterus; species Protopterus annectens. The sequence continues at coordinate 295,321,785 of NC_056730.1, read as the reverse complement.
TGACAGGGTACCAGGTGTGATTTTTTTCATTTATGATGTACCCTAGACAAGTTAGCACCCTTTGTACAAAGGCCGGATGATTCAAAAGTATGTCCTGGCTTTCTGCCCGAATTAGACAATCATCCAGGTATGGGTATATTTGAATATTTCTTTGCCTGCAAAACGCAATAATGAGCTGGGCACTTTGTGAATACTCTGGGCACAGTAGATAAGCCAAAGGGGCAGTGCAGAGAACTGAATGTGTGTAGCCTGCTTTGAAGCGTAGGTATCTTCTGCAAGATTCCCTGATTGGGATGTGCAGGTATGCTTCTTTTAAATCTAGTGTTGCCAAACCAGACATCTTTGCCTACCATAGGAAGCAACTGGTAAAGAGTCAGCATCTTGAATTTTGGTATCACCAAAAAGGTGTTTAGAGTAGACAGGTCCAGGATAGGACACCATGAATTGTCTTTTCTGGGTACCAGGAAAAGTCTCAAGTGGAAACCATGTCCTTTTTACTCTTCTGGAACCAACTGAATAGCCCCATGTTTGAGAGAGAAAGTGCTTGCTTTTGGGCCTCTGCCCACTGATTTGAGGGTAGATCTGGCCAGCCGCTTGGTGTTGGCAACGTGTGGAAGTCAAATCTGTATCCCTGGGACACTATATTTAAAACCCATTTGCCCTGGGTAATGAGTTCCCAGTTCTCTGCATGAAGAGCAATCTTCCCCCCCAAAAAGGCAGTCAGCTGATAAGTGCTTGGAAGTTTTAAAAATAAGTCAATGAGACAGTTTACCACAGGGGGGAGTTTTATTGCTGCCAGATTTGGAAGTGGAGGCCCTCTCACTGATTAGTCCTGTGCGTACCCTGGGACTGCAGCCTGGGAGCTCTGCTGGATCTGGGTTTGGACTGAGGTCTGGAAAAGGTAGAAAAGGACCAATTCTTGGAAGGCCAATGCCTACTAAATCTTGGAGATTGTACTTGTAAAAAATCTTTAACAGTTTGCATAGATTTAGCTTTTTCTTCCATATTTTTAAGAACTATTTCTGCCTTGTTGCCAAACAGGCGGTCCCAGTTTAGGGGAGCATCCAGTAATTCTGCTTTAACATGATCTGGTAGGGATTGTTCCTTAAGCCAAGCATGCCTTCTAAGTACAGACCCAGTTACATTAGCCCTGCAAGATGCCTCTAGAGAATCAAAACCACATTGCAAAGTATGTTTTCCAACTTGCTCAGCTGAATACAATAAATCCTGTAAATCCATATTTTCAGCGCAATCAGGAATTATCATTTTATTTTTAAGCAATCCAATAATATGCTGCTGATACTTTAACATATAAAACTGGCAGTTTAAAGCCCTAATGCCCAAAGTTGCAGAAGTGTATACCTTCTTGCCCCATCTATCCAGTGCCCTGGAGTCTCTTATCAGAGGGGGTAGGATTTTTGGCAGTAGTAGCTTTAATGCCCTTGGCCCCTGTGAAATGGTCTCAGGATCCTCAGTAGGATTTTTAAAAAGGAATTTGAGTGTGTCAGGGACCCTGAAATATCTATCAGGTTTTCTGGGAGAAGAAGGTAAAGAGTCAGGGGCCAAGTTAGATTCTGCAAATGCATCATCAACAATGTCCAGTACAGGAGGTATGGCTAAAGGCCTGTGCTGGGGCAGGAGTAAGAAATCCCTAAGCCTCATTTTAGAATAAGAGAAATCCAGTCTTTCCCAACGAAAATGCTCCCTGACAGTATGCAAGGTTTCAAAAAAAGAGAAATCCTCTGGGTGAAGCAGAGGGAATAGAGTCCTCAGCATCAGAATCCTCATAGGTAGATAAGGGTAAATCCTTGTCATCAGATGAAACAGAAAATTCAGAATCCTGGTCAGAAGTAACAAACTCAGTCCTAGGTCTCTTAAGAGGGGGAAGGCTGGCTTCCCCAGATTAAAGTAATAAGGTCTTCAGCCATTCTTATCATTTGTTTTTTTTAGCCATAGGCCAGACCATGCGGTCTGGGCGTCAGTTTTTTAAGCATGGTTCAAGATTTAGGCCTTAAAGAAGATGGCATCAGTTTAATATAAAAGTCAGTAGGCCTGAATACACCCTCAGAAGCTGGTGCCTGCACAGCAGCTCAGGACTCATCCAAGGTAGAAACATCCACAGGTTCCACAGTTGAAGCATCTCGCGGCATACCGGACTCCGAATGGGTCTCAGTAGAAGCCTGCGAATTAGAAGTAGTGGGTATCAGGGGCTGTGAAAGCACCTCACTGAGTACCAGCAAACTGGCGACTGGCTTAGGAGAATCGTCGTCGGCAGCTTTGGACCTAGGCTCTGTCTTTATCTTTGCGTTTTTCGGAATGGCAAGTAGTCGAAAGGCTGACTGAAGACATATCAGGATAAATGAACCGAACACCAAAATATTTAGAAGCATAAATATACCGATGATGGATAGTTTGTGGTTTAAATAAGGCACAAAACCGACAGTGAGGTACGTCGTGGTCAGGGCCTAGGCAAAGAATACAGTACCAATGAAAACCTTTATGAGGTAGTTGCTTTCCACAAGTAATGCAGTTATTTACTTTTAATGACATCGGTTAAGAGCAAGAAAAAGTTTCCCCAACGGGGTACTTAGCTTTTAGTTGAAGACTTCGGTTCTGAAACTCGAAAATTTCAGGAGTCGGCCGACCGACACTTGTGAACTGCTTCTGCTTCGGGCACCACATGGCAAGAAAGAGTGATGTAATGGTGTCGGCTGCATGTTTTATACCACTGACGACCTGATGTCACAGAAGAAGAGACAGCAACCTATGCAGGACCCAAGACTTTGTTAATCAGGCTGACTGAGGGCTACTGCAAGCATTTAACCCAAATGTGATGAATGCAACAGTGAAACAAGAAGAACATCCCATTTGTCCTGGGTAATGAGTTGCCAGTTTTTTGCATGTAAGGCAATCTTTCCCCCTAAGGGAGCAAGCAGTTGAGAAGGGCTTGGAAGGTTTAAGGTTAAGTCATTGTGACATTTTTCCATAGGGGGAGGGGTGTCTTACTACTTCAAGCTTTGGAAGTGGGAGCCCCCCACTGCTTAGGTCTGTGAGTACCTTGAGACTGTAGCCTAGGTGGTCTACAGTTCCTGGGTTTGGACTAAGAAGGCCTAGAAGAGACAGGAAGGGACCAATTCTTAGAAGGCCAATGCCTACTAAAACTGGGAGGCTGTGCTTGTAGGAAATCTTTAACAGTTTGCATAGATTTAGCTTTTTCCTCCATCTTTTTAAGGACTTCTTTGGCTTTGTTGCCATACAGGTGGGTCTTGGTTTAAGGGAGCATCCAGTCATTCAGCTTAAACAGGATCTGGCAAATTTTGCTCCTTAAGCCAAGCATGCCTTTTAAGTACAGACCCAGTGACAGCAGCCCTGCAAGATGCTTCTAAAGAGTCAAAACCACATTGCAAAGTATGTTTACTAACTTGTTCAGCAGAATGCATTAAATCCTGTAATTCTTTATTTTCAGCACAGTCGGGAATCAACATAGTTTACTGTTTAATTAGTCCCATAATATGCAATGTACAGTTGTGTACCTACCATAAATGTAGATGTTCGAGTGTATTCACTGTTGCAGTCATTACTCTTGGGTTATCCTGCTGGCAGGCGACCCGTGGTCGGACAGAATTCCAAAGTCTAGGTTCGGCGTCAGTTGCTGTTGCCTCTTCCCTGACGTCAGTGTGCCAGCGGTATAAAAGAAGCAGCCGACTCCATTTTCTTTAGTTTTTCTTGCCCCAGATTGTCAGGAGCCCCCAAAATAGGCTAAAAATATAATGCCAATAATTATGCATGCAGTAAAATAAACATTTCCTTCATCTACAAGCAAATACACCACATAGGTTGTAGAAGATAGAGAAGTATAGTTAAGTCCCAGCAACGAAAAGGGGGATGGAGGGAGGGTAACCTGGACTGCAACAGTGAATACACTCGAAAAACTACATTTATGGTAGGTACAAAACTGTACTATGTTCATCGTGTTTCACTGTTGCAGTCATTACTCTTGGGTTGAATCCCAAAGCTAAGGCTGGGTGGCTGGGCCTAAAGAGGATTAGGAGAGGCTATAAGGCCTTGCAAAACTGCAATGGCGAAGCCTGCTCTGGATTTAGAGTAAAGAGGTAAACGGTAGTGCTTTGTAAAAATGTGCACTGAACTCCAAGTTGCAGCCTCTAAAATGTCTTTGGTTGGTGCTCCTCTGAGAAAGGCTGCTGCCCTGGTAGAATGAGATCTAATGGCCTTGGGCACTGATTTGCCATGGTGTGAGTAGCAGAAACGAATGCAGTGGCCTATCCATTTTGAAATAGTCTGTTTTGAGGTAGGCTTTCCTTGAGATCCTGCAGCAAATGCCACTAAAAGTTGCTCAGTTTTTCTGAAAGCTTTAGTTCTGTCCAAATAGAAGCGTAGTTGTCTGTATATGTCCAAGGAATGCAGAAGTCTTTCACCCTTATTCTGTGGGTTTGGATAAAAGGTAGGCAAATGAATAGTTTGGCTGAGGGCCACACTGGACACTACCTTAGGCACAAATGTAGGGTTCGTTCTTAGAGAAACCCTGTCTGGGTGGAAAATGATGAAAGGTTCCACAGCCATGAGTGCCTGTAACTCTGAAATGCATCTTGCAGAGGTTATTGCTAGGAGCAGAGCTGTTTTCCAAGATAAAAACTTTATATCAGCTGTATTGGCTGGCTCAAAAGGCGGTTGAGTGAGTTTTTCGAAGACATAATTGAGGTCCCATGCAGGTATTGGGGCTCTCCTTGGAGGTCTTAAGTTTTGGCCCCTCTGAGGTACTGTCATCAATGGATGGGAAAAAATAGGAGGTTCTGTATTGTAATGAGCTGAAATGGCTGAGGCATGAATTTTAATTGATGAAAAAGGATAGGCCTTTGTTCAGCATCGCAGTTAGGTATTGTACACAGATGTGTCAAGTCCTTGTGCCTGGTTCCAAGCACAGAATCTTTTCCATTTGTCTGCATAAGATTTTCTGGTACTGGGCCTTCTGGCCTCCAAAATAACATCCATCACTGCTATAGAAAGAGGTGTGTTTTGAAAGGTCACATTATCTGCCATGCTGCCAGATTTAGGGTCCTGAGTTGGCTGTGCAGAATCTGATTGTTTCACTGGGTCAGTAAGTGAGGAATAAGAGGCAGTGTCCAGGCTGGGCCTTGAGACAAGTGTTTTAGGATTGGGTACCATTGCTGGCGTGGCCAGTCTGGGGCAATCAGGATCATTTTTGGCTTCTCTTGTCTGACCTTTAGGAGTACCTTGGAGAGTAGAGGCAGAGGAGGAAAGGCATATACTGTTGGACTTTTCCAGTTGAATGACAGAGCATCCACTTTCCATGCTTGCTTGTGATAAGTCCTTGTGCAGACTTTTTGTAGCTGATAGTTGTGAGGGGAGGCAAATAGATCTATGTCTGGACATCCCCATTTCGTTATTATCATGCTGAAGACTAGTGGATCCAATTTCCATTCGTGGGGATCCATAAGGTTTCTGCTTAGTTCGTCTGCAAGAGTATTGTTCTTTCCTGGCAGGAATTGTGCTTGCAGGTGAACTTGATAAGTCAATGCTGTGTTCCATAAAGTCATGGCTTGTCTGCAGAGGGGGTAGGAATGTGTGCCTCCATGCTTGTTTATGTACCACATGACTGTAGTATTGTCCGTCCTTATCAGTAGTTGGCCTGGATGGAGTAAATCCTTGAAAGCTGTCAGGGCATTCTGAACAGCTAGCATCTCTTTTTGATTGATATGTAGATGCATTTGGCTTGTGGGCCATGTGCCCTGAATACATTTTCCTGTCATGTGTGCTCCCCAGGCATAGACTGATGCATCTGTTGTTATTAACTGCCTGGTTGTGGGTAGAGTGAAAGGCTGTCCCTTGTTGAGGTGACAGGCATGAGCCCACCATCGAAACTCCTGTTGCAGGCAAGGAATGAGGGTAATTAATGCTTCCAGGCTTTGCAGTGTTGAGTCCAGACACTTTTTAGGTACCACTGAAGTTTCCTCATATGCAGTCTGGCATACGGATTTAGTAGTATGCAGGATGCCATGAAGCCCAAAGCCTGCAGAATTTGTCTTGCAGATAACTGGGTCTTTGTTGCCAACATTTTGAAGTAAGTAGTTAGTTGTCTTTGTTTTTCTGGCATGAGATAAGCCATCTGGGCAGTTGTATTTAAGCTTGCACCCAGGATTATTATCTCTTGAGAGGATACTAGTTTTGATTTCTTTTCGTTTACTGTGTACCCTAGGCAAATTAATAATCTTTTTACAAACGCCAGATGCTTTAGTAGTGTGTCCTTGTTCTCTGCTTGTATAAGGCAGTCGTCCAAGTAAGGATAAATTTGAATTCCTCTGTCTGCAAAATGCAATTATTGGTGCCAGGCATTTTGTGAAGACCCTGGGAGCAGTAGATAAGCCAAAGGGCACTGCAGAGAATTGGTAGCGGCTTGAGCCAGCTATGAATCTGAGGTATCTTCTGCAAGATTGTCTGATTGGTATATGCAGGTATGCCTCTTTTAGGTCCAAAGTTACAAGCCAAGCGTTCTTGCCCAGCATAGGCAGAAGCTGCTGCAGAGTTAACATTTTGAATTTTGGAACGTCGAGAAACCTGTTTAGAACAGACAGGTCCCAGAATTGGTCTCCAGGTTTTGTCCTTTCTGGGGACTAAGAAAAGTCTTGAATAAAATCCTTGTCCCTGCTCTTGTCGTGGTACTTGCTGAATGGCCTTCATTTGCATAAGGCTCGAAACTTGCTTTTGTGCCTCTGCCCATTGATTGGGTGGCAGGATTGGCATACCTTTTGCCTTTGGCAGGGTGTGAAAGTGGAACCTGTAGCCCTGGGACACTATATTCAATACCCATTTGTCCTGGGTGATCATGTGCCAAGTTTGAGAGAAAAGTGCTAGCTTTCCCCCTAAGGGGGCTGCAAGAAGATAAGTGCTTGGTGATGGCAGAGGCAAGTCATTGTGACTGTTTTCTGTATGGCTAAGCTTCGTCTTCTCCAGTTTTGGAGGTAGAAGCACCCCACTATTTAGGCCTGTATGAGCCCTGGGGCTGGGATCTGCCTCTGGGACGTCTGTATCTGCCTCTTTGTGGCCTGTCCGACACTGGAAAGGACCAATTTTTTGTAGGCCAGTTCCTGCTAAATTTTGGTGGCTGCACCTGTAAGAAATCCTTTACTGTTTGCATAGATTTCGCTTTGTCCTCCATTTTCTTCAAAACCTCCTCTGCTTTAACACCAAATAAAGTATCATGCTGTAATGGAGCATCTAATAATTTTGCTTTAACATGATCAGGCAGATGTTGTTCCTTTAACCAAGCGTGCCTCCTAATAACGGAACCTGTAACTGAGGCCCTGCAGGAGGCCTCCAGAGAGTCAAAACCACATTGCAATGTATGCTTTCCCACTTGTTCAGCTACATGCAATAAATCCTGTATTTCCTTATTTTCTGTACAATCAGAATTAGTCAACATTTTATGTTTTAACAGTGACATTAAGCATTGCTGATATTTAATCATATGAAATTGACAATTTAAAGCCCTCACAGCCAAAGTAGCAGAAGTGTAAACCTTTTTCCCCCATCTGTCTAGGGCCCTTGAGTCCCTGTCAGAAGGGACAGGGTTTTTAGCAGTAGCAGCCTTAACCCCCCCTTGGGACCCTGAGAAATACTTTCTGGGTCAGCAGTAGGGTTTTTATAAAGAAATTTATGCGCATCAGGAACCCTGTAATATCTGTCTGGTTTAACAGGAGCTGGAGGTAAGGAATCTGGAGAAAGGCCGGACTCTGAAAATACATCATCTACAATGTCTAGCACAGGGGGAATAGCAAGAGGCCTGTACGGAGGAAGTAAAAGAAAATCTCTGAGCCTTTTCTTTGATTCTGAGTAATCTTGGCTCTCCCAGTGGAAGTGTTCTCTCATGGAATGCAGGGTTTCCCCAAAAGAAAAATCCTCAGGAGGGGAGGCTGAAGGAATGGATTCTTCAGCATCAGAATCCTCATAGGGAGGAAGAGAATATTCCTGTACAGAAGAGGAATCAGAGGACATGGAAACCTGATCTGAAGAGTCATAGTCTGTCTCTTGCCTAGGCCTTTTGTCAGGAGGGGGATGGGAACCCCTGATCAAGGTAATAAGGTCTTCGGCCATTTTGAGCATCTGTTTTTTAGGCATGGAAGTCTGTTGTGAAGAATGCTGTACTTGTTTCTTTGTCTTTAAAGCTGCTGTAGTCTTTGCTTTAGAAGCTGAGGTAGGCTTTACATATAACTGTGTAGGTCTGAATACTCCCTCAGAAGCCGATGCCTGCTCAGCGGCTCCGGACCCATCTGAGGGAAAAATTTCCGAGTGTCCAATACCTTGAGTATGCAGAGGCCTAGCTGGCTCCACGTGGGAGTCATCAGCGGCCTGTGGCTCTGAGGTAGCGGGTGTCAGGGGCTGAGAAAGCGCCTCGCTGAGAACTGGTGACTGGCTTAGCAGAAGCCTCCTCGTCGGTTTTGGATGCCTGTCTTTCTCTTTTTCCTTGTGTTTTTTTAGAAATTCCGGTAGTCGGCTGTTCCGACGGCATTATGTAATTTAATTTTCGGCCAAAGTAATGACAAGCAAAATCAAAGCGGCGCTTAATAGTGCGTTTGTTGAATCTAGCACAAAATCGACAACTAGCAATGTTATGATCAGGGCCTAGGCAAGGAATACAGTAAGAATGATAATCCTTATGAGGTATTTGCTTCCCACAAGAAATACAATTGTTAACTTTTTCTGACATCGGTCTGGCGCAAGAAAAAAGTTTCCCCAACGGGGTACTTAGCTTTATTGCAGACTTTGGATCTGAAATTCGTCTGTGAAAATCTCAGGAGTCGGCCGACCGGCACTTGCAAACTGCTTTTGCTTCGGGCACCGTGCGGCAAGAAGGACTGGAGAAAATGGCGTCGGCTGCTGCTTTTATAACCCTGGCATACTGACGTCAGGGAAGAGGCGACAGCAACTGACGCCGGACCTAGACTTTGGAATTCTGGCCAATCGCGGGTCGCCTGCCAGCAGGATAACCCAAGAGTAATGACTGTAATTGTGAAACACGATGAACATCTGATACTTTAACATATGAAACTGATAGTTTAAGGCCCTAATGGCCAAAGTAGCAGAAGTGTATACCTTCTTACCCCATATGTCCAAGGCCCTGGAATCTCTATCAGAGGGGGTAGGGTTTTAGGCAGAAGTAACCTTAATGCCTTTATGTCCTTGGGAAATGGTCTCTGGGTCCACAGTTGAATTCTTGAAAAGGAACTTGTGACAGTCAAGTATTCTGTAATACCTGTCAGGTTTCCTGGGAGCTGGAGGTAAAGTGTCTGGGGGCAGGCTAGATTCCAAGAAGGCATCATCTACAATGTCCACGACAGGAGGGAGAGCTAAAGGCCTGTGTTGAGGGAGGAGTAAGAATTCTCTAAGCCTCTTTTTGAGGTTGCGTAATCCTGGCTTTCCCAGCAGAAATGCTCCCTAAGAGTGTGCAAGGTTTCAAAGGAAGAATCTTCTGGAGGGGAATCAGAGAGAAAGGAATCCTCTGAATCAGAATCCTCATAGGTAGATAAGAGCAAATCCTGGTAATACGAAGAAACAGAAACTTCAGAATCCTGATCAGAAGAATCAGAAGGAAAATCAGTTCTAGGTCTCTTAGAGGGAGAAAGCTGGCTTCACCTAATTAAAGTAATAAAGTTTTCAGCCATTCTTATCATTTGTTTTTTAGGCATATGGGCCTGACCATGCAGTTTGGACATCGGTTTTCTAGGAGTAGATAAGAGTTTTAGGCCTTGAAGAAGACGGCGTCGGCTTGAAATGCAAGTCTGTAGGCCATATTACACCCTCAGAAGCCAGTGCCTGCACAGTGGCTCTGGACACATCCAAGGTAGAGACATCCACAGTTTCCACAGTTGAAGAAGCATCTCGTGGCATACCGAACTCTGAATCTGTCTCAGTAGAGGCCTGCAAATCTGAAGAAGCGGGTATCAGGGGATGTGAAAGCACTTCACAGAGTACCGGCGAACTGGCAACTAGCTTAGGAGAAGCGTCGTCGTCAGCGGTCTGTCTTTACCTTTGCGTTTTTTCAGAATGTCGGTAGTCAGATGGCTTACCGAAGCCATTTCTGGATAATTGAACAGAGTACCAAAATATTTAGATGCAAAAATGAACCGACGAAGAATAGTTCGAGGTTTGAATAAGGCACAAAACCGACAGCGAGGTACGTTGTGGTCTGGGCCTAATCAAGGAATGCAGTATGAATGAAAATCTTTATGAGGTATTTGCTTACCACAAGAAATACAATTGTTAACTTTTACTGACATCGGTTTAGAGCAAGAAAAAGGATCCTCAATGGGGTACTTAGCTTAGTTGAAGACTTCGGATCTGAAACTCGAAAATTAAAATTTCAGGAGTCGGCCGACCGGCGCTTGCGAAAGTACAGTTTTGTACCTACCATAAATGTAGATGTTCGAGTGCATACACTGCTGCAGTCATTACACTTGGGTTATCCTGCCATCAGGCGGTCCCACAGTCGGCCTGAGTTCCAAAGTCTTGGTCCGGCGTCGGTTGCGGTCGCTTCTTCCCTGACGTCAGTGCGACGGGTATACAAGATGCAGCCGACGCCATTTTCTTCAGTTTTTCTTGCCCCAGATGTCAGGTGCCCCCAAAAAGGTAGGCAATGCAAATTGCTAATAAAACATACATATGAAAAGCAATCAAAAACTTTCAGTTACCAGCAAATACTCCCCATAGGTAGTAAAGGGTAGAAGACTTGGGTATGTACCAGCAAGTAAGATGGGAAGGAGGGAGGGTAACCTGGACTGCAGCAGTGTATACACTCGAACATCGACATTTATGGTAGGTACAAAACTGTGCTACATTCATCGTGTTACACTGCTGCAGTCATTACACCTGGGTAGAATCCCAAAGCTGAGGTACGGTGGCTGGTTCTATAAGGCATTAGTGGTAGAAGCAGCACTGCAGTGGCAAAGCCAGCTCTGGATTTAGAGTAAAGAGGCAGATGGTAATGCTTGGTACAGGTATGTACAGAACTCCAAGTTGCTGCTTCCAAAATCTCTTTGGTAGGTACTCCTCTGAGGTAGGCAGTTGAAGTGGCTGTTGCCCTGGTGGAATGAGACCTAATGCTGTTAGGTACAGTTTTCCCATAGTGTGTATAGCAGAAACGTATACAGTGTCCTATCCATTTTGAAATGGTCTGTTTTGAAATGGCTTTTCCCTGTGCTCCTGCAGCATATGCTACAAACAATTGCTCAGTTTTCCTGAAAGCTTTGGTTTTGTCCAAGTAGAAGCGTAACTGCCTGTGTATGTCCAAAGAATGCAGAAGTCTCTCCCCTTTATTCTGTGGGTCTGGATAAAAAGTTGGCAAGTGAATAGTTTGGTTTAGAGCCACACTTGATACCACCTTTGGCATAAAAGTAGGGTTTGTTCTTAAAGACACCCTGTCTTGGTGGAAAATGATGAAGGGTTCCACTGCCATTAGTGCCTGTAATTCTGAAACTCTTCGTGCTGAGGTTATTGCCAGGAGCAGAGCAGTTTTCCAAGAGACATATTTTAAGTCTGCTGAGTTTGCTGGCTCAAAAGGAGGTAAGGTTAATTTTTCCAATACGAAGTTGAGGTCCCAAGTTTGAGTTGGTGCTCTACGGGGCGGTCTTAAGTTTTTAGCCCCACTGAGGTACTGTTTTAACAAAGGATTAGAAAAAAAATAGGTGGGTCCGTGTTGTAATGAGTAGAGATGGCAGAGGCGTGAATCTTGATGGATGAAAAGGAGAGGCCTTTGTCCAGCATCTCAGTTAAATATTTAGTATCTAAGGAATATTTGGGACAAGAGGGTCAAGGGTGTGAGCCTGGTTAAAGGCACAGAATCTCTTCCATTTATCCGAATAGGCTTTCTTGGTGCTAGGCCTTCTGGCCCCCAGAATGACATCCATAACAGCTTTGGAGAGAGGCATTGTTTGCTTGACTAAGGAATCTGCCATGCAGCCAGGTTTAAAGTCTTTAACTGGCTGAGAAGTATCTGATTGTTGTGCTGAGTCAGATGATGTGGAATTTGTGGTAAAATCCAGGGTGGACCTTGTGCTAAGTTCTTTAAGATTGGGTACCAGTGCTGGCGTGGCCAGTCTGGGGCAATCAGACTCATCCTTGGCTTTTCTTGCCTGGCTTTTACGAGTACCTTTGGAAGGAGAGGTAGTGGTGGGAAAGCATATACTTGAAGGTTTTTCCAGATGAATGAGAGGGCATCCACTTTCCATGCTTGTGGGTGATAAGTCCTTGTGCATAATTTCTGTAGCTGGCAGTTCATTGGGGATGCAAACAGATCTATGTCAGGGCTCCACCATTTTTGTGTTATTATTCTGAATATTTGTGGATGTAATTTCCACTCATGCGGATCCATGATGTTTCTGCTCAAGTTGTCTGCCAGTGTGTTTTTCTCTCCTGGCTGGAATTGTGCTTGCAGATGAACTTGATAGGCTAGAGCTGTGTTCCACAAGGTCATGGCTTGTCTGCAGAGGGGATAAGAATGAGTGCCCCCTTGCTTGTTTATGTACCACATAACTGTGGTGTTGTCTGTCTTTAGTAGTAGTTGTCCTGGATGCAGAAGGTCCTTGAAAGCTATTAAGGCATTTTGTACAGCTAGCATCTCTTTTTGATTGATGTGAAGATGCCTTTGTTCTGCGGGCCACTTGCCCTGAATACATTTTCCTGCCATGTGTGCTCCCCAGGCGTAATCCGATGCATCTGTTGTCAGTGTTTGCCTGGCTGTGGGTTGAGTGAAAGGCTGTCCCTTGTTGAGGTGACATGCTTGAGCCCACCATCAAAACTCCTGTTGAAGGCAAGGAATTAGTGGCATCACTGTTTCCAAACTTTGACAGTGTTGAGACCAGACACACTTTAGGTACCATTGTAGTTTCCTCACATGTAGTCTGGCATATGGAATTAGTAGTATGCAAGATGCCATGTAACCCAAGGCCTGCAGAATTTTTCTTGCAGGGAGTTGGGTTTTTGTTGCCATTAATTGAAAATATTGAGTCAGTTGTCCTTGTTTGTCTGGCGTGAGATAAGCCATCTGGGCCGTTGTATTCAAGCTGGCACCCAGGAATATTATCTCTTGTGAGGGCACCAGTTTTGACTTCTTTTCGTTTACTGTGTACCCTAGGCAACTTAATAACTTTTTTACAAACGCCAGATGCTTTAGAAGAACGTCCTTGCTCTCTGCTTGAATCAGGCAGTCATCCAGGTACGGATAAATTTGAATTCCTTTCTGTCTGCAAAATGCAATTACTGGTGCCAGGCACTTTGTGAAGACCATGGGCACAGTAGATAAGACAAAGGGCAGTGCAGAGAATTGGTAGTGCATTGAACCAGCTATGAATCTGAGGTATCTTCTGCAGTTTTGTCTGATAGGGACATGCACCTATGCCTCCTTGAGGTCCAAATTTACGAGCCAAGATTTCTTGCCCAGCATGGGAAGAAGCTGCTGTAGTGTCAACATTTTGAATTTTGGAACATCCAGGTAAGTGTTTAGAGAACAAAGATCCAGAATGGGCCTCCAGGCTTTGTCCTTTCTGGGAACCAGAAAGAGTCTTGAGTAAAATCCTTGTCCTTGCTCCTGTGTTGGTACCTTCTGAATAGCTCTCACGTCCATGAATGCTGTAATTTGTCTTTGAGCCTCTGCCCATTGATTTGGTGGCAGATTTGGCATTCCTTTTAACCTTGGCAGAGTGTGAAAGTGGAACCCGTAACCTTGAGATATAATGTTGAGAACTCATTTGTCTTTGGTGATCATATGTCAATTGTGACAGAAAAGTGCCAGTTTTCCTCCCGGGGGGCTGCCAAGAGAGAACTGTTTGTTAGCTGTAGTGGGAAGTCATTGGGGTTGTTTTTTATAAGGCTGAGGCCTGTCTTCCCCTTCTTTCTGGGTTGATGCACCCCATTGTCGAGGCCTGTAAGGACCTTGTGGTTGACCTCTACCTCTTGGACATCTTTATCTGCCCCATTGAGGTCTATCTGTAACTGGAAAGGACCAATTTTTTGTTGGCCAATTACTGCTAAATCGAGGAGGCTGAACCTGTAAGAAATCCTTCACTGTTTGCATAGATTTTGCCTTATCCTCCATTTTCTTTAATACCTCTTCTGCCTTAACTCCAAATAAAACATCCTGTGGCAAAGGTGCATCCAATAATTTTGCTTTAACATGATCTGGTAACGTCTGTTTTTTTAACCAAGCATGTCTTCTAATGAACTAGCGAAAACCACCGCCAATTCAAAAGCCAAGAACTCGACTCAGGCCAGTCCAAAACGTAAAAAATATAAAAAACAACAAATTTTATTAAGCCACTATAAAAGCTTTTCGTTAGTACCTTGCACTAACTTCTTCAGACAAGCAAAACATTCACACCATTACAAGTGAGTTTAAATACCAGCACTGAAGCACTTAACCATGCCCCTTGCTCTCCCTTTAGCTCCTTAAAGGTACAGATCACAGCTAACTAAGGTGCATTTGTAATTCTCTATTAATATAATAAAAAATTCATACACCGAGACTGTAATAATAGCAGGCTTTGAAACTGAAAGAAAAAAGCCCAATATTTTGATTATTAAACTATATGAAGTAGATAAATGTGTAAAATATATGAAATAACATAAAAATAACGGTGTTCAACCTACAGTATAAATACTAACACTAATAATGGAAGCGCGATGCTTCCTAATCAAAGATTACCTATGGATACATTGTATCTTGCCTGCTTTCAAGTAAAATAACTAATATAATGAATATAATAAATGTAATGAAATTAATACATACTGTCCTAAGCATCTAAATAACTAGAACAGCTACCCAAGAAAAATAATATTAATCATATCTCACTAAATAATAAAAATACAGAAATATAAAATATGACATGTAACATATAATATAACAAATTTAAGTTACTCGTTATAGGTTTAATACTGTCATTGAATAAAACAGGACTAAAAGTTAGCGTATCTAGACCTAAAATTACTAAATAATAAAATATAAATCAATAATATTGTAAAATAATAATCATGATGTATAATCATAGCAAAAACTAATAACTGTTAACCCTCCACCACTGTCGACTAATAAAGAGTTATGAAACCATTAATGTGTCGACACTCATTTTTTAACTCTCATTTTAAAAAATTGAGAGAATAAACAGCTCGTCACCTCTTCAAACTTTTAAGTTTTAAAAAACAGCTAATGGATAACGAGCTGTTAAGACCAGGGGGGCGATATGCTTCCAATCTTAATTGCCAAAGAAGCTCTTTACATTCTAATCTATATGTCTCAGGTCCATAAGAATTGGTATTATACAGTTGATCTATAACCATAAATGTAAACTCATGGTTTGGATTGTTCTGGATGTGCATAGACAAAGCATTGTCCTTTTTCATTCTTCTTATGGCATACAAATGCTCGTGCATTCTTTCCTGGAGTTTCCTCTCAGTCTTGCCAATGTAAAACTGGGGCATGATGAACATTGAGCACGGTATACCACTTGGGTACTGGAACAAGTGAAACGTCCCCTGATGAGGAATTTCCTGTTCTTGACTGTAAAGGCTGTACCTGCCTGGACAAATCTGCAATATTTGCACATATTACATTTATACATCCCTGATCTTGGTGCTACTAAATTTCGCGTAGATTTCAGAATATTTTTGATGTTAGGGCCCCTTCTGTATGTTATCAATGGGGCTTTACCAAAAATTGGACCTCCAAGTAACTCAGGGGATAGTAATCGCCAGTTCCTCTTAATTATAGTAACTATGTCATTGGCATCTGTATTAAAAGTTAAAATAAAGTTGGACCTGGACATGTTTCCCTGAAAATCAGGGCATACAGGTGATGGTGAATGGCTCAATTCAGAAACAACATGACTCAAGATAGAAGAAAAATAGCCATTAGCTCTCTTGGTCTTAACTTCAAGACACAACTCATCAATCAAGGTTTCTGGATAACCTCGATTCAGAAATAAATAGGCTATGAAATCACACACTTCCAAAAATTCACTATCCCTTGACACCATCCTAGCTGCTCTTACAAGTTGTCCTTTGACTATAGCCTTTTTCTGATGAAGCGGATGGTCACTATCATAATGTAGATAAGAATTAGAGAAAGTTGATTTCCGATGGATTCTAGCTCCAAACTGACCTAGACTTCTGTCTTTATAAAGTTCCACAACCAAATAGGATATCTTCTCCATGTCTATTGTACAAGTAAATTTCAAAAAGTCAGACGAATTATTGAAGCCGATCACTAGGTCTTGGGCTTTTTCCAGTGAGCCATTAAACAAGATAAAAATGTCGTCCAAGAATCTTATGTACAGAATGACTTTCTCTTGAATAATATTATTGGGAAAGGCAAACGTTCTTTCCCAATGAGTCATGACCAAATTAGCTACACTGGCGCCACACGGAGACCCCATAGGAACACCAATCAACTGATGGAACCATCTGTTATTGAATGTGAAATAGTTACATGTCAAAATAATATTCAACAATTCGCTCACCATAGATATCTCTTTGGGTGGAGCTTGGTAATAGATCATCTCCAATTGAATCCATTCAAGTGCTACCTCATGGGGAATTGAAGAATATAAATCAATGACGTCAATGGTCAGAAAATAGGCATTTCCTTCAAAGGTAGCTAGTCCCAACTTTTTCCAAAAAGGACCAAGAATCTCTGGCTATGTGTGGTACCTGCGATACATATTGTTTGAGGATGGTGTCTACTACCTTCGCTGCTGCATAGGTAATACTACCCCTCGCGTTCACTAATTGGCGCATAGGGGGATCACCAATATTTTCATGAATCTTAGGATTCCCAAATAATGCTGGAATGCGTGGTGAGGGTACTGAAATAAAATTGTAAATGTCCATATCCAGAGACCCACTAATGAACATGTCTTCAAAGTATGACCGCACACGGTTCATACTAATATTCAATTCTCTATAGGTCTCTGTAGAAAGTATCGCTAAAAGTCTATCTATATATTCATCCTGTTCCATAGCTACTAATCCACCTCCTTTGTCAGGTTTCATTATTCTGACAGAAGAAGACCTGAGAGCTTCCGAGTCCAATTCAATCTTGGAAATGTTGAAGTGGATCTGTCGTTTACACTTAAGCAAATTCCTAATGTCCACATCACACATGTGTTCAAACACTCCCAAGCAAGGGGCCAAAGGTGGATTCTAAGTACTCAGAATGTGATACATAGGCCTTGGTTGGACTGTCTCTCCCAATAAAAGGGCCAAGTTCAACTTTCTCACAAAGAGTTTGAGGTCTAAAATTGACTTATCAACACTAGCACGTCTAGAGAGTATTAAAGTTAAGCCCTTGGCTAAAATGTCAACAAGGGGTTGGGAGAAAACAAAATTTGAGTAATTATACATTTTGAAGTCCTTCCCTGTGTTATATATCACTTCAAAGGGTTTATTTGATCGGGTATTAGGAAATCTAACATCTTCCACCAGTTCTTCCTCAATTTGTATTTGGTTCTCGTCATTCTGCTCGATGTTTGCTGAGGAGACGAGGCTTGTGTTTGAAAATTTACCCCGACCAACCCTGTATCAAATTGACTTGGATTATCAATATGATCTCCCTGCTCCCCTGCTCCATCCACTCCTTCTAGATTCTGTCTCTCTTGATTGGCCCCCTTGTTCTGCTCCATAACTGATGTTATATCGCCCTCTCCGCAGGGCCTCACTGGATGTTTCGGTAGATTAGGGTTAATTTTCAGAAAATTACCCTGAGACTTAGGGGGTTTTGGATATGCTACACCATCCTTATAAGCCTTAATGTCTCTCTGTTTTTTTTTTTTACTTTAGTTGAGGTAATCTTTGTTATATAGTGGTCAATACTAGTATATGACCTTTCATATTCAAATCTGTACCTTGGGGAAAAAACATCAGTTTTTATCTCTTCATCTAAAAAGGATAATTCCTTATTCAACTCATTAATAGTCTCTTGATAATGTGCACTAATTAGGTTTAACAACTCATTCCCATGTCTATCAAACAGGGCTATCAAATCCTGATGGAATTTAGAACCTTCCTCTAGCCCTGTTGGGTATTGCCAGGATCAGAGGCCTTTAAGGACTATGTGTGCTTGCCTACATTCATTGAAATATGCCACTGCGAGTTGTAATTTTCTACTTTTAAGTAGTTTTTGATCAAATACATGTGATTTAGAAGGCAGACTCGCATTCTCGTGTTCAATAACTTCATTACTAGCTTGGTCGTTTTCGAATCCAAAATGGAATGACATATTAAGCCATTCATTTAAATTAAAATTCACATACCTTCCCTTTTGGCCATCCGACATGTTGTTCTGCTGATGTGCTAAACCAAGTGCACCTGGGGGGCTCATACAGCCCACTTACTAAATTCTTCATATTCCCTTCTCGTTCTTGCGTCAACAAATGAGTTGTAAGGTTAGGTAGAACCTCGGATTCATTAATAATTCCGTTAGGTGATGTCAAACCCAAAGATCCAGTTAAAGGCATCCGCAAAGAACATGTTTGTGAAGTATTAACTCCATTTAATAATGAAGTACTCTGCGAAAGACATTCCACACTTTGCGTTAAGTTTTCCACTTTCTCTGTGAGAAGGTTGATTAAAATAGTTAAATCTCCTGGCTCTGGCATAGACCCTGCTGGCGATGAAGCGGTGGACATGAAAACACCAAAGAAATAAACTTTCAAGACCGGAAAAACAAACTAGCGAAAACCACTGCTAATTCAAAAGCCAAGAACTCGACTCAGGCCAGTCCAAAACGTAAAAAAAGTACAGTTTTGTACCTACCATAAATGTAGATGTTCGAGTGCTAATACAGCTGCAGTAATCACAGATGGGTTCTCTGCCGTCAGGCGGGTCCTCGGTCGGCCGAATTCCAAAGTCTAGGTCCGGCGTCGGTTGTTGTCGCTTTCTCTCCTGACGTCAATGAGGCCGGAGTATATAAGACACAGCCGACGCCATGTTCTTCAGTCTTTCTTGCCCCAGATGTCAGGTGCCCCCAGAAGGAAGGCAATACATAAATTATATATATATAAATATATATACATGCAATGCAATATAATCCAAAATCAGTAGTTGCAAGCAAATAAACCATAGAAGGATAACCCAGTCAGGTTGTATGAAAAGGGGGTTAGGCCCCATGCCTTTACCAAGTGGGGAAGGAGGGAGGGAAACCTGTATTGCAGCTGTATTAGCACTCGAACATCTACATTTATGGAAGGTACAAAACTGTACTATGTTCATCGTGCATACAGCTGCAGAAATCACAAATGGGTAGAGTCCCAAAGCTACGCACAGGGTGGTAGGTACTAGGTGGAACTGGGATGAGTCAGAATGCCCTGCAACACAGCAGTGGCAAAGCCTGCTCTAGTTTTGGAGTATAAAGGCAGGTGGTAGTGTTTTGTGAAGGTATGTACAGAACTCCAAGTGGCTGCCTCCAAAATATCTTTGGTAGGAACTCCTCTGAGGAAGGCTGTAGAGGTAGCTGTGGCCCTGGTGGAGTGGGATCTGATGCCTGTGGGAACAGATTTTCCATGATAGGAGTAACAAAACTGTATGCAGTGGCCTATCCACTTTGAAATTGTCTGCTTGGTAACTGGCTTCCCTTGAGCCCCTACAGCATAGGACACAAAAAGTTGTTTTGATTTCCTGAAGGACTTTGTCCTGTCCAAATAATAACGTAGCTGCCTATGAATGTCTAAAGAGTGTAGCAGCCTTTCCCCTTTGTTTTGAGGATTGGGGTAAAAGGTAGGTAAGTGTATGGCTTGATTTAAAGCTACCCTGGATACCACTTTAGGCATAAATGACGGGTTGGTACGAAAGGAAACCCTGTCCTGATGGAAGATGAGAAAGGGCTGCACCGCCATGAGGGCCTGTAGTTCCGAAACCCTACGAGCTGAAGTGATGGCCAGAAGGAAGGCTGTTTTCCAGGACAAATATTGCAAATCTGTTGAGGCATCTGGTTCAAAAGGAGGCAATGTTCATTTTTCTAGAATGTAATTAAGATCCCAGGCTGGTATTGGTTGTTTCCTTGGTGGTCTTATATTCTTAGCCCCTCTGAGGAACTGTCGTAAGAGTGGGTGAGAAAATAAAGGTGGATCCGTGTTGAATTCTGCAGAAATGGCTGAGGCATGGATTTTTATGGAAGAAAATGAAAGTCCACTGTTCAGCAGCTCAGCTAGATACTGTAATACCTGAGGCAAATTCAGTTTTCTAGGGTCCTGGCCTTTTTTCTCATTCCAAGAGCAAAACCGTTTCCATTTTTCGGAGTAAGCCTTTCTAGTAGATGGCCTTCTGGCCTCCAAAATGACATCCTGCACCTCCTTGCAGAGTAGGGTTTGTTGTGGTGTTATGGAATTTTCCATGCAGCGAGATTGAGTGTTTTCAGCTGACTGTGAAGAGTTTTGTAGCTGTGCTGAGTCAGCAGAAGAGGCATTAAAGGTAGGGACCAGGGAGGAGTATGTGTTAGGCTCCTCAGGAGCGGGTACCAGTGTTGCCTTGGCCAATCTGGAGCAATCAGTATCATCTTCGGTCTGTCTGCTCTTGCTTTCAAGAGCACCTTGGGCAGAAGAGGCAGAGGTGGGAAAGCGTAAACTGTCCATGCTGTCCAACTGAATGAAAGGGCGTCCACTCTCCAGGCCTTTGGATGGAAGGTCCTCGAACAAAACTTTTCCAATTGATGATTCCTGTGGAAGGCAAAAAGATCTATGTCTGGCCTCCCCCACACTTGGATTATCTCTGTAAACACCTGAGGATGCAACTTCCATTCGTGTGGATCTGTCATATTTCTGCTTAGATTGTCTGCCAGCGTGTTTTCCAATCCTGGCAAGTACTGTGCTTGTAGTTCGATTTGCCATTCCAGAGCCAAGTTCCAAAGAGTCATGGCTAGTCTGCACAAGGGGTATGAATGAGTTCCTCCTTGTTTGTTTATGTACCACATTACTGTGGTGTTGTCTGTTCTTATCAGTAATTGTCCTGGATGCAGGAGGTCCTTGAAAGCTGTAATTGCATTTATTACTGCTAGCATTTCTTTTTGATTGATGTGAAGGTGCTTTTCCTTTTGGGACCATTTGCCCTGAATGCACCTGTCTGTCATGTGCGCCCCCCAGGCGTAATCTGAGGCGTCTGTTGTGATGACTTGATTTGCTTGAGGCTTGCAGAATGGGAGACCTGTGTTTGCTTGACATGCTTGGGCCCACCATAGAAATTCCTTTTGCAAACATGGAATTATTGGTATTATTGTTTCCAAACTGTGACTGTGTTGAGACCATAGGTTTTTTAGGTACCATTGAAGTTTCCTCATATGCAACTTTGCACATGGGATTAAAAGAATACAAGATGCCATGAAGCCCAGAGCCTGCATGATTTTCCTTGCAGTAAGCCTGGTACATTTTGCTAGTATTTTGAAGTACTGAGTTAGTTGCCCCTGTTTTTCTGGCATAAGATAGGCCATCTGGGTGTTTGTGTCCAAGTTGGCACCCAGGAAAATTATTTTCTGAGATGGTGTTAGCCTGGATTTCTCTTTGTTGATTGTGTATCCTAGAGAATGCAGTAACCGTGTTACATAAGCCAGATGTTCCAGAAGTATGTGCTTGCTGTCCGCGTGGATCAGGCAGTCGTCCAAATAAGGGTAAATTTGTATCCCTTGAAGTCTGCAGTAGGCAATCACTGATGCCAGGCATTCTGTGAATACTCTGGGTGCAGTAGATAAGCCAAAGGGCAATGCAGAGAATTGATAGTGGATTGAACCTGCAAGAAATCTGAGGTATCTTCTGCAGCTTTGTCTGATTGGGACATGCAGGTATGCCCTCCTTGAGGTCCAATGTTACCAGCCAGAACTCCTTGCCCAGCATGGGAAGAAGCTGCTGTAATGTGAGCATCTTGAATTTTGGTACGAGTAAAAATGTGTTTAGGATGGATAAGTCCAAAATGGGTCTCCAGTCGGTTCCTTTCCTTGGTACCAGAAAAAGTCTGGAATAAAAACCTTGGCCTTGTTCGTGAGTAGGTACCTCTTGAATACCTCTCATGCCTATGAGCTTTGAAATTTGTAGTTGTGCCTCTGCCCTTTGATTGTGTGGCAGGTTTGGCATGCCTCTCATTTTTGGAAGAGTGTGGAATTGAAATTTGTAGCCTCTGTTTATAACGTCCAGGATCCATTTGTCTGTAGTGACAATATGCCAATTTCTTGTAAATAATGCCAGCTTTCCTCCCAAAGGTGCTGCCAGCTGAGACTTGCTTGGCATGGAAATGAGGGAGTCATTGGGTTTGTTTCCTGTATTGTTGTGCACTGTCTTCGCCACCTCTTGGTGCTGGAGTTTGCCATTGTCGGCCTCTAAATGATCCTTGTGATTGCCCTCTGCCCCTTGTGCGTCTGTATCTACCTCTTTGGGGCTTGTCAGTGGCTGGAAAGGACCAGTTTTTTGAAGGCCAATTTCTGCTAAAACGTGGTGGTTGGACCTGTAAAAAAGCTTTGAAAGTTTGCATAGATTTGGCTTTTTCTTCCATTTTCCGTAATATCTCCTCAGCATTAGTACCAAACAGCACATCCTTTTGTAAAGGAGCATCTAGAAGTTTAGCTTTCACATGATCAGGCAAGCTTTGTTCCCTAAGCCAGGCATGTCTGAATGACTGATCCTGTAGCAGCAGCTCTACTTGAGGCCTCTAGGGCATCATAGCCACATTGTAAGGTGTGTTTACCCACTTGCTCTGCACTATGCATCATATCCTGCAACTCCTTCAAATCTGGTTGTTAAGGTTGAGACATTTTATTCCTTAATTGTGATAACAGGAACTGTTGATATTTAAGCATATGAAACTGACAATTTAAGGCCCTCATGGCTAGGGTGGCCGAGGTATATACCTTTTTTCCCCACCTTTCTAAGGATCTTGACTCTCTTTCGGCAGGAAGTGGATTCTTAGCAGTAGAGGCCTTCAATCCTTTGGGGCCTTGAGAAATGGTTTCAGGGTCAGCATTATGGCCTTTGTAGAGAAATTGGTGAGAGTTAGGAACTCTGTAGTACCTATCAGGTTTGACTGGTGCAGGAGGCAGGGAATCCGGGTTAAGGCAAGCCTCCGAGTAAACATCATCAAGTATGTCCAAGACAGGAGGTATCGCCAGAGGTCTGTGTTGAGGTAACAAAAGAAATTCCCTAAGTCTTTTCTTGGAATCAGAAAAGTCTTGGCCTTCCAAATGGAAGTGTTCCCTCAAAGTGTGCAAGGTTTCCCCAAAGGAAAAATCCTCAGGAGGAGATACAGAAGGAATGGACTGCTCTGCATCCGAATTTTCAAAAGGGGAGTAAGAGTGTTCCTCTACATCAGAATGTTCTGATGAAATGGAGCCCTGATCAGAAGAGGGAGAATCTTCCTCCACTCTGGGTCTCTTGTCTGGAGGGGGCTGAGAACCCCTGATAAGAGTAATTAAATCCTCAGCCATTTTAAGCATCTGTTTTTTAGGCATGGGGCCTGGAGATGGGCCCTGTGCAACAGGCCTCTTGGGATGCCTGGCTGATTTGGATTTAGTAAAGGCCTTAATAGAAAAGGAAGATGAGGGTCTAAAGACACCATGGGTGGAAGTGGACCTGTCCACATAAGGAGGCTCAACACTCGCAATGGCTTCAGTGGTTGTAGTCTGGGAAAGGGCAGAGGTACCAGCGGTCTCGGTTACAGAAGACACCGCCAAAGGAGTGTCGTCGGTAGTCAGGGACTGCAAAGGCGTCTCGCTGAGAACCGGACCACGTGTAGGCGGTTTTGGCGTGGTGTCAGTGGGGACCGCGGACCTCATGTGCCGGTCCTTGTCCTTGCGTTTTTTGGACAAAACGGTAGTCGGAGTCTCCGACGACATTTTATAATCAAAGGCTTTACCAAAATAGTGTTGGGCGAACTCTGCCCGACGCTTAAGAGTGCGTTTATTGAAAGTAGCGCAAAAGCGACAGCCTGAGACGTCGTGGTATGGGCCTAAACAAGGTATGCAGAGGGAATGGAAATCCTTATGCGGTATTTGCTTCCCACAAGAAATACAATTATTAACTTTTTCTGACATCGGTCTGAGGCAAGAAAAGTTTCCCCAACGGGGTACTTAGCTTTAATGAAGACTTCGGTTTCCAATTTTTTCGTAATTCAGGAGCTGGCCAACCGGCACTTGCGAACTGCTTCTGCTTCGGGCACCGCGCGGCAAAAAAGACTGAAGAACATGGCGTCGGCTGTGTCTTATATACTCCGGCCTCATTGACGTCAGGAGAGAAAGCGACAACAGACGCCGGACCTAGACTTTGGAATTCGACCGACCGAGGACCCGCCTGACGGCAGAGAACCCATCTGTGATTACTGCAGCTGTATGCACGATGAACATCATGAAAAACAACAAATTTTATTAAGCCACTATAAAAGCTTTTCGTTAGTACCTTGCACTAACTTCTTCAGACAAGCAAAACATTCACACCATTACAAGTGAGTTTAAATACCAGCACTGAAGCACTTAACCACGCCCTTTGCTCTCCCTTTAGCTCCTTAAAGGTACAGATCACAGCTAACTAAGGTGCATTTGTAATTCTCTATTAATATAATAAAAAATTCATACACCAAGACTGTAATAATAGCAGGCTTTGAAACTGAAAGAAAAAAGCCCAATATTTTGATTATTAAAGTGTATGAAGTAGAGGGCATCCACTTTCCATGCTTGTGGGTGGTAAGTCCTTGTGCAGAATTTCTGTAGCTGGCAGTTCATTGGGGATGCAAACAGATCTATGTCCGGGCTCCACCATTTTTGTGTTATCATTCTGAATATTTGTGGATGTAATTTCCACTCATGCGGATCCATGATGTTTCTGCTCAAGTCATCTGCCAGTGTGTTTTTCTCTCCTGGCTGGAATTGTGCTTGCAGATGAACTTGATAGGTTAGAGCTGTGTTCCACAAGGTCATGGCTTGTCTGCAGAGGGGATAAGAATGAGTGCCCCCTTGCTTGTTTATGTACCACATAACTGTGGTGTTGTCTGTCTTTAGTAGTAGTTGTCCTGGATGCAGAAGGTCCTTGAAATCTATAAGGGAATTTTGTACAGCTAGCATCTCTTTTTGATTGATGTGAAGATGCCTTTGTTCTGCGGGCCACTTGCCCTGAATACATTTTCCTGCCATGTGTGTTCCCCAGGCGTAATCCGATGCATCTGTTGTCAGTGTTTGTCTGGCTGTGGGTTGAGTGAAAGGCTGTCCCTTGCTGAGGTGACATGCTTGAGCCCACCATCAACACTCCTGTTGACGGCAAGGAATTAGTGGTATTACTGTTTCCAAACCTTGACAGTGTTGAGACCAGATATTCTTTAGGTACCATTGTAGTTTCCTCATATGCAGTCTGGCATATGGAATTAGTAGTATGCAAGATGCCATGTAACCCAAGGCCTGCAGAATTTTTCCTGCAGGGAGTTGGGTTTTTGTTGCCATTAATTGAAAATATTATCAGTTGTCCTTGTTTGTCTGGCGTGAGATAAGCCATCTGGGCCGTTGTATTCAAGCTGGCACCCAGGAGTATTATCTCTTGTGAGGGCACCAGTTTTGACTTCTTTTCGTTTACTGTGTACCCTAGGCAATTTAACTTTTTTACAAACGCCAGATGCTTTAGAAGAGTGTCCTTGCTCTCTGCTTGAATCAGGCAGTCATCCAAGTACGGATAAATTTGAATTCCTTTCTGTCTGCAAAATGCAATTACTGGTGCCAGGCACTTTGTGAAGACCCTGGGCACAGTAGATAAGCCAAAGGGCAGTGCAGAGAATTGGTAGTGCATTGAACCAGCTATGAATCTGAGGTATCTTCTGCAGTTTTGTCTGATAGGGACATGCAGGTATGCCTCCTTGAGGTCCAAAGTTACGAGCCAAGCTTTCTTGCCCAGCATGGGAAGAAGCTGCTGTAGTGTCAACATTTTGAATTTTGGAATATCCAGGTAAGTGTTTAGAGAACAAAGATCCAGAATGGACCTCCAGGCTTTGTCCTTTCTGGGAACCAGAAAGAGTCTTGAGTAAAATCCTTGTCCTTGCTCCTGTGTTGGTACCTTTTGAATAGCTCTCATGTCCATGAGTGCTGTAATTTGTCTTTGAGCCTCTGCCCATTGATTTGGTGGCAGATTTGGCATTCCTTTTAACCTTGGCAGAGTGTGAAAGTGGAACCTGTAACCTTGAGATATAATGTTAAGAACCCATTTGTCTTTGGTGATCATATGCCAATTGTGACAGAAAAGTGCCAGTTTTCCTCCCGGGGGGCTGCCAAAAGAGAACTGTTTGTTAGCTGTAGTGGGAAGTCATTGGGGCTGTTTTTTGTAAGGTTGAGGCCTGTCTTCCCCTTCTTTCTGGGTTGATGCACCCCATTGTCGAGACCTGTAAGGACCTTGTGGTTGACCTCTACCTCTTGGACATCTGTATCTGCTCCTTTGAGGTCTATCTGTAACTGGAAAGGACCATTTTTTGTTGTCCAATTTCTGCTAAATCGAGGAGGCTGAACCTGTGAGAAATCCTTCACTGTTTCCATAGATTTTACCTTATCCTCCATTTTCTTTAATACCTCTTCTGCCTTAACTCCAAATAAAACATCCTGTGGCAAAGGTGCATCCAATAACTTTGCTTTAACATGATCTGGTAACGTCTGTTCTTTTAACCAAGCATGTCTTCTAATGACAGATCCTGTAACTGCTGCTTTACAGGAGGCCTTTAATGAATCAAAACCACATTGCAAAGTATGTTTTCCCACTTGTTCAGTTGTATGCAATAAATCATGCATTTCTTTATAATAAGGAGGATCTGAGATTGGAAGCATTTTTTGTTTCAACTGAGACATCAAGTATTGTTGATATTTTAGCATGTGAAACTGGCAATTTAAGGCCCTCATTGCTAAAGTTGCAGATGTATATACTTTCTTCCCCCATCTGTCTAATGCTCTGGAATCTCTGTCAGAGGGGACTGGATTCTTTGCTGAGGAGGCCTTTACCCCTTTGGGGCCCTGAGAAATTGTTTCAGGGTCAGCAGCAGGGCTTTTATAAAGAAATTTGTGAGAGTCAGGGACTCTGTAGTATCTGTCAGGCTTAACTGGAGCAGGAGGGTAAAGAATCAGGATTTAAACTGGATTCAGTATACACATCATCCACAATGTCTAACACTGGCGGAATAGCAAGGGGTCTGTGTTGAGGTAATAAAAGGTAATCTCTGAGCCTTTTCTTGGATTCTGAATAATCCTGGCCCTCCCAATGGAAATGCTCCCTCATGGCATGCAAGGTTTCCCCAAAGGAGTAGTCCTCTGGCGGAGAAGCTGAAGGAATTGACTCCTCAGCATCAGAATCCTCATAAGGGGATAAACAGTATCCTAGGTCTGAGGATGAATCTGAAGAGATGGATACCTGGTCAGATGAGTCATAGTCTGCATCCTGTCTAGGCCTTTTATCAGGAGGGGGATGGGACCCCCTGATCAGAGTGATTAAGTCTTCTGCCATTTTGAGCATTTGTTTCTTAGGCATGGAGGCCTGCCCTGGTGAATGTTGAATTTGTTTCTTTGTTTTTAAAGGAGTTTTAGACTTAGCAGAAGATTTAATGGTTAACCGAGTAGGTCTGAAAACACACACTGAAGCTACGGGTTGCTCAGCTACTCCGGATCCCTCTGAAGGGTTAGTCTCGGTAGACTGTAAATCTGGTGCGTCTGATGGCCCAGCCATCTCCACGTGTGAGTCAGAGGTGCCTTGAGGTTCTAAAGATGCAGTCGTCCGGGGCTGCGAAGGTGCTTCGCTGAAAACTGGAGAACCGGCGACTGGCCTAGAAGAGGCTACGTCGTCAGTTTTGGGCCTCGGATGCCTGTCCTTGTCTTTGCGCTTTTTGTGTATTCCGGTCATCGGTTGTTCCGATGGCATGGTATAATTGAATTGTCTGCCAAAATAATGTCGAGCAAAATCAAACCAACGTTTAATACTGTGCTTGTTAAACCTAGCACAAAACAGACAACCTGTGATGTCGTGGTCTGGGCCTAGGCATGGGATAAAATAGGAATGGAAATCCTTATGAGGTATTTGCTTCCCACAAGAAATACAGTTATTAACTTTTACTGACATCGGTCTGAGGCAAGTAAAAGTTTCCCCAACAGGGTACTTAGCTTTGTAGAAGACTTCGGTTATGGATTCGGAATGAAAATCTCAGGAGTCGGCCGACTGGCACTTGCGAACTGCTGTTGCTTCGGGCACCGCGCGGCTAGAAAGACTGAAGAAAATGGCATCGGCTGCATCTTATATACCCCTGTCGCACTGACGTCAGGGAAAAAGCAACCAACGCCGGACCAAGACTTTGGAACTCAGGCCGACTGCGGGACCGCCTGACCGTAGGATAACCCAAGTGTAATGATTGCAGCAGTGTAACACGATGAACATCTGCTTCGGGCACCGCATGGCAAGAAAGACTGATGTAATGGCGTTGGCTGCATGCTTTATACCCCTGACTATCTGATGTCATGGAAAATGAGACGGCAACTGACGCAGGACCCAAGACTTTGATAATCAGGCCGACTGAGGGCTACCTGCAAGCAGATAACCCAAATGTAATGACTGCAGCAGTGAAACATGAAGAACATCCATTTTCAGTGGAAGCCTGGGAGAAAATCTCCACATTTACTCTTTACATCATAGAAATAGTATATCTGCTTATATTGTGAAGTACTAACTATAAATATAGGAAATAGACAACATACAGTTGAGCACATTACAAATTAGACAATAAAATAACAGAGTATCCAAAAACAACAGGAGGACACAAGATAAGCTCCAGGTTATAAAGCTTTAGTCAGGCACAAGCACTTTCACATCTGCTTCTTCAGGTGCATTAAAACAAACAAACTAGTCATACTTTTAAATATTGCTGAATGTATCACATGACAACAATACATCACATGTCTATAGACACTCCATTACTATAAAATATTAAAAATATATGGTAACCACAAAATAACTAAATATTCAAAGAAAACCATAAAAATATAACCATAAAATATTTCTTATCTACTTTCTGTACTATAAAAACATTGTTAATATACATATTCTTAAAAACAACTACTTTACCTACGCAGAGGTCTGGCCTTTAACTTTCGTCTCAGAGGTATTTGTTCATTGAGACAACGTCTCATTTCTGCTCTGAATAAGACTATCCATCTAGCTTCCAGTTCCTCTGTTTTATTACATGTGCCCCCCCTTACTCACAAAACTCCTAGCAATGGCCATAAACTTAAATTTATGTTGCTTGTTAGTAATCACAACATGTATGGCCTGGGCATTACTTCTGCTTTGTTTGCCTATGTGAGAATTGTGTTCTCTAATTTTCTCATTTGAGTGTACGATCTGTTTTCCCAATATAAAATTTCTTGCATACTACACAGCGAGCGAGATACACTATATGCTGTTTACCACATGTAGCTTGTACTTTAAATTTATATAGCCGGTCCTGATCTGGATGTAAAAATTCATTGCTTATATCTATAAACCCACAGTATCAACATTTGCCACAAGGCTTAATCCCCATACCACTCGTAGGTGTTTTCTCTTCTCTCGGTGCACATAAGAGTCTCTTCAAACACTTTTGATTTCTGAACAAAAATTAAGGTTCATTCTCTATCCATTTTGTGACCGCCTTGTCAGTGGTCAATATCCCTCAGTGTTTACGTATAATGTTCATATAAGACCCGACATCACTAGAAAAGCTTAATGGCACCTTTAACTTAGGCTTCCCACCATTGATCTCTTTTTCCTTCGACCATCCTGGAGCCTATCTTGTGTTCTCCTGCTGTTTTTGGATACTTTGCAGAAGTTCTGCTGTGGACACAAGGACCTGCATACGAGTGTTTTTTACTGTTCTTGCTAATAAAATAACAAAGTACAATTGTGTACCTACCATAAATGCAGATGTTCGAGTGTATTCACTGTTGCAGTCATTACTCTTGGGTTATCCTGCTGGCAGGCTACCCTCAGTCGGCCAGAATTCCTAAGTCTAGGTCCGGCGTCGTTTGCTGTTGCTTCTTCCCTGACGTCAGTGCGCCAGGGGTATAAAAGAAGCAGCCGACGCCATTTTCTTCAGTTTTTCTTGCCCCAGATGTCAGGTGCCCCAAATAGGTAGGCTGAAATAATATACCAATGAGAAATGCATGCACAAAAATAACATTTCCTTCATCTACAAGCAAATACACCAAAAAGGTTGCATAAAATAAAGAAGTGCAGATAAGTCCCAGCAAAGAGAAGGGGGGTGGTGGGAGGGTAACCTGGACTGCAACAGTGAATACACTCGAACATCTACATTTATGGTAGGTACACAACTGTACTATGTTCATCGTGTTTCACTGTTGCAGTCACTACTCTTGGGTAGAATCCCAAAGCTGAGGATGGGTGGCTGGGCTAAATAGGATTAGGAGAGGCTATGAGGACCTGCAGAACTGCAGTGGTGAAGCCTGCTCTGGACTTAGAGTAGAGAGGCAAGTGGTAGTGCTTTGTAAAGGTGTGCACTGAACTCCAAGTTGCAGCCTCTAAGATTTCTTTGGTTGGTACTCTGAGGAAGGCTGCTGAAGTGGCTGCTGCTCTGGTGGAATGAGGCCTAATGCCCTTAGGCACTGATTTGCCATGTTGAAAATAGCAGAAACGGATGCAATGGCCTATCCATTTAGAAACAGTCTGTTTTGAGATAGCCTTTCCTTGTGATCCTGCAGCATATGACACTAAAAGTTGCTCAGTCTTTCTGAAAGCTTTAGTTCTGTCCAAGTAAAACGCAACTGCCTGTGTATGTCCAAAGAATGCAGAATTTTCTCACCCTTGTTCTGTGGATTTGGGTAAAAGGTAGGCAAGTGAATGGTTTGGTTGAGGGCCACACTGGACACCACCTTAGGCATAAATGTAGGGTTTGTCCTCCAAGAAATCCTGTCTGGATGAAAAATGATGAAATGTTCCACAGCCATGAGTGCTTGTAACTCCGAGACTCACCTTGCAGAGGTTATGGCTAGGAGCAGAGCTGTTTTCCAGGATAAAAATTTTATATCTGCTGTTGATGCTGGCTTGAAAGGAGGCAGTGTGAGTTTTTCTAAAACATAATTGAGGTCCCAGGCCGAAACTGGTGCTCTCCTTGGAGGCCTAATGTTCTTGGCACCTCTGAGGTACTGCCTTAAAAAAAATGAGAAAAGACAGGTGGTTCCGTATTGTAATGTGCAGAAATGGCAGAGGCATGAATCTTAATTGATGAAAAAGAAAGGCCTTTGTTCAGCATCTCAGTTAGGTATTGTAAAATCTGAGGAATATTTGGTACAGATGTGTCAATGCCTTGTTCCTGGTTCCAAGCACAGAATCTCTTCCATTTTTCTGCATAAGATTTTCTGGTATTGAGCCTCCTGGCCTCCAAGATAACATTCATAACAGCTTTTGAAAGAGGTGTGTTCTGAATGGCTACATTATCCGCCATGCTGCCAGATTTAAGGTCCTGAGTTGGCTGTGCAGAATCTGATTGTTTTGTTGGGTCAGCAAGTGAGTAGTTTGAAGCAATATCCATGCTGGACCTTGAGACAAGCTCTTTAGGATTGGGTACCAGTGCTGGCGTGGTCAGTCTGGTGCAATCAGAATCATTTTTGGCTTCTCTTGTCTGACCTTTAGGAGTACTCTGGGAAGGAGAGGCAGTGGGGGAAAAGCATATACTGTTCGATTTTTCCAGCTGAACGATACGGTGTCCACTTTCCATGCTTGCTTGTGGTAAATCCTTGTGCAAAATCTCTGCAATTGATAGTTGTGAGGGGAGGCAAATAGATCTATGTCTGGACATCCCCATTTCCTTATTATCATGCTGAAGACTTGTGGATCCAGTTTCCATTCGTGGGGATCCATGAGGTTTCTGCTTAGTTCGTCTGCCAGAGTACTTGTTTTTCCTGGCAGGAATTGTGCTAGCATGTGAACTTGAAAAGCCAATGCTGTGTCCCATAAGGTCATTGCTTGTCTGCAGAGGGGGTAGGAATATGTACCTCCCTGCTTGTTTATGTACCACATAACCGTAGTGTTGTCTGTCTTTATCAGTAACTGTCCTGGATGAAGTAGGTCCTTGAAAGCTGTCAGGGCATTTTGGACAGCTAGCATCTCTCTTTGATTGATGTGAAGATGCATCTGGTTTGCAGGCCATGTGCCCTGAATACATTTTCCTGCCATATGGGCCCCCCAGGCATAATCTGATGCATCCGTTGTCAGTGTCTGTCTGGCTGTGGGTAAACTGAATGGCAGTCCCTTGTTGTGGTGACAGGCTTCTGCCCACCATCGAAACTCCTGTTGTAGGCAGGGAATGAGTGCAATTCCTGTCTCCAGGCTGTGGCAATGCTGATTCCAAACACTTTTCAGATACCATTGTAGTTTCCTCATATGCAGTCTGGCATATGGAATTAGTAGAATGCAGGATGCCATGAAACCCACGGCCTGCAGGATTTTCCTTGCAGACAAGTGGGTTTTTGTTGCTAATTTCTTGAAGTAAGTAGTCAGTTGTTTTTGCTTGTCTGGCGTGAGATAAGCCATCTGGGCAGTTGTATTCAAGCTTGCACCCAGGAATATTATCTCTTGAGAGGGCACTAGTTTTGATTTCTTTTGGTTTACTGTGTACCCTAGGGCAATTAGTAATCTTTTTACAAATGCCAGATGCTTTATAAGAGTGTCCTTGTTCTCTGCTTGAATTAGGCAGTTGTCCAAGTAGGGATATATTTGAATTCCTTTTTGTCTGCAAAACGCAATTATTGGTGCCAGGCATTTTGTAAAGACCCTGGGAGCAGTAGATAAGCCAAAGGGCAGTGCAGTGAATTGGTAATGCATTGAGCCAGCTATGAATCTGAGGTATCTTCTGCAAGATTGTCTGATTGGGACATGCAGGTATGCCTCTTTCAGGTCCAAAGTTACGAGCCAAGCCCTCTTGACCAGCATGGGCAGTAGCTGCTGTAGAGTGAATATCTTGAATTTTGGAACTTCCAAAAACGTATTTAGTATAGACAGGTCCAGAATTGGTCTCCAGGTTTTGTCCTTCCTGGGTACTAGGAAAAGTCTGGAGCAGAAACCTTGCCCCTGCTCTTGTTGTGCTGCCCCCCCCCCCCGACATCTCAGATGCTCAGGTAAAAAACGCCCTCTCCAAAGCAAAAAACACAGAATCAGTGGGACCAGACGGTGTCCCGGGCTGCGTCCTACATGAACTCCAAGATGAGCTGAACCCAAACATAAAGCTACTGTTCAATCTCAGCCTTACTACAGGATATGTACCCAAAGAGTGGCGTACAGCAACAGTGGTCCCTCTCAACAAAGGTGGTGCCTCAATGGATCCTGGAAACTATTGTCCCATAATCCTGACTAGCTTGGTCTGCAAAGCTATGGAAAGGATCATCATGGAACTCATAAATAAAGATATTGGGGACCTACAGACACTGGATCCTACCCAGTTCGGCTTTGTTAAGGGCAGATCCTGCCACTTAAACCTGGTCGATTTCTTTGAAACAGTCACCAAGGCTATTGACGAGGGGAAGGTGGTCCACACAGCCTACCTAGACCTCGCAAAAGCCTTCGATACAATACCCCACTCGGGCATCATAGATAAGCTATCCAGCTTAAATATAAACCCCTATGTCACTAGATGGGTTGTAAACTGGCTCAAGGACAGAACCCACATGGTTAGAATTGCTGGAGCCATGTCAGACTCCAAACCAGTTACAAGTGGCGTCCCACAAGGCTCAGTTCCTGGGACCTCTCTTGTTCGGTATATATTTCTCGGAGTTACAGGCCAACACGGAAGGACTGTGGCTGACCAAGTTCGCAGATGACTGCAAACTGGGTGCCATAATCAACTCTCCAGCTGGCACAAGCATCCTCCAAAAGGGTCTCATAGAAACAGACAACTGGTGCCAGAGCCATGGCCTCAAGCTAAACGCCAAAAAGTGTATAGTCATCCCCTTTGGCAAAAACTAAGTGCCCACAAATTACCACATAGGTGGTAATCCATTAAGTATGGAAGAAGTAATTAGGGACCTGGGGACCCAAGTTGATAGCAATCTCTCATTTGACAACCACGTGGCCAAAGTGGTTAGAAAAAAACATTCTATATAGCCCACCTAATGATGAAGGGATTCACATCTAGATCAGGGGAGGTCATTGTGCCTCTTTACTCATCCCTTATCAGGCCCATAATTGAGTGCAATGCCCCTTTTGGGATGTACCTTACCAGACACCTGCAGCAACTGGAAAGACCCCAAAAGTACCTCACCAAGAGGATCAAAGGGCTCAAACAGATGCCATATGCTGCCCGGTTAAAGAAACTCCAGCTCTACTTGGTTGCAATACCGCCTGCTTAGAAGCGATCTGTGCCTGATGTATAAAGCCATGTCCAACCCGGAATTAATGGACATGCTGCACCTCAGAAAATCCAAATCCCATCGAGCTACGCGCTCGAGGGACTTGAACCTCAGCACAGAAATAAACAGGACGTGCTGGAGGGACAGATTCATAACCCAGGGGCTCCCTTCACTCTGGAATAAAATCCCAGTCCAAGTTAGGCAGAGTCCCTCACTGACTCTCTTCAAGAGGAATCTTGATGAGTGGATGGGAGATCGTAGGTTTACCCGGGTATCACTTCTGTGTCACTGTTAGACAGAGGCACAGTAAACTAAACATCAAAAAAGGGCATAGTAAAAATCATTTAAATGGGTGGTGAAAGCCAAACACACTCTGGCTAGGCTTACAAATGCCCTAGGGCAGATAGCCTAGTATGAACCTATGAACTTGCTGAATGGCCCTCATGTCCATGAGGGCTGTAATTTGTTTTTGTGCCTCTGCCCATTGATTGTGTGGCAGGTTTGGCATGCCCTTTGACCTTGGTAGTGTGTGAAAAAGGAACCTGTAGCCTTGGGACACTATGTTCAGGACCATTTGTCTTGGGTAACCATTTGCCAATTTGATGAAAAAAGTCCTAGTTCCCCCCCCAAGGGGGCCGTCAAAAGAAAACTGCTTGGAACTGGTAGAGGAAAGTCATTGGGACTGTTTCCTGTAAGGTTGTGATTTGTCTTCTCCGCTTTTGGAGGCAGGAGCATCCCATTGTTTAGGCCTGTATGAGCCTTGGGGCTGAGATCTGCCTCTGGGACACCTGTATCTGCCTCTTTGTGGTCTGTCTGAGACTGGAAAGGACCAATTTTTAGAAGGCCAGTTCCTGCTAAACCTGGGTGGCTGTACCTGTAAGAAATCCTTGACTGTCTGCATGGATTTTGCTTTATCCTCCATTTTTTCAACACCTCTTCTGCTTTAGTACCAAACAAAGTATCATGCTGTAATGGTGCATCTAATAATTTTGCTTTAACATGATCAGGCAGATTCTGTTCCTTTAACCAAGCATGCCTTCTAATAACAGAACCTGTGACAGCGGCCCTGCAAGAGGCCACCAGTGAATCATAACCACAATGCAAAGTATGCTTTCCCACTTGTTCAGTTGCAATTCCTGGTTCTCTGAACATTCAGTATTTGTCAACATTTTCTGTTTAAGAAGTGAGATTAAATATTGCTGATATTTAAGCATATGAAACTGACAATTTAAAGCCCTTACATCCAGGGTGGCAGAAGTGTAAACTTTTTTCCCCATCTGTCTAGAGCCCTAGAATCCCTATCAGAGGGGACAGGGTTTTCTGCAGTGGAAGCTTTAACCCCCCTTAGGACCCTGAGATATAGTTTCTGGGTCAGCAGCGGGATTTTTATATAGAAATTTATGAGAATCCGGGACACTGTAGTATCTGTCTGGCGTAGCAGATGCAGGGGGTAAAGAGTCAGGGGACAGACCGGACTCTGAAAATACATCACCTACAATGTCTAAAACAGGTGGAATAGCAAGGGGTCTGTGCTGAGGAAGAAGCAGAAAGTCTCTGAGCCTTTTCTTAGATTCAGAATAATCTTGGCTCTCCCAGTGGAAATGCTCCCCTCATAGTATGCAGTGTTTCCTCAAAAGAATAGTCCTCAGGAGGAAAGGCTGAAGGAATGGATTCTTCAGCATCAGAATCCTCACAGGGAAGCATGGAGTAATCCTGTTCAGAAGAGGAATCAGAGGAAATGGAAACCTGATCAGAAGAGTCATATTCCGTGTCTTGCCTAGACCTCTCATCAGGAGGGGGATGGGAACCTCTGATCAAAGTAATTAGGTCTTCGGCCATTTTAAGCATCTGTTTCTTAGGCATGGAAGTCTGTCCAGAAGAATGCTGTACTTGTTTCTTTGTCTTTAAAGCTGTTTTAGTCTTTGCCTTTGAAGCTGACGTTGGCTTGAGATGTAACTGTGTAGGTCTGAAAACACCCTCAGAAGCCGATGCCTGCTCAGCGGCTCCGGACCCATCTGAGGGAGTGATTTCCGAGTGTCCAATACCTTGAGTTTCCAGAGGCCCAGTCAGCTCCACATGGGAGTCAGTAGCGGGCGCTAGGGGCTGCGAAAGCGCCTCACTGAGAACCAGCAACTGGCCTAGAAGAGGCTTCGTCGTCGGTTTTGGACCTCGGATGCCTATCCTTGTCCTTGCGTTTTTTGTAAACTGTGGTTGACGGCTGTTCTGATGGCATTATATAATTAAATCTTCGGCCAAAGTAATGAAATGCAAAATCGAACCAACACTTGATAGTGCGTAGGTTAAATCTAGCACAAAATCGACAGCTAGCAATGTTGTGGTCAGGGCCTAGGCAAGGAATACAGTAAGAATGAAAATCCTTATGAGGTATTTGCTTCCCACAAGTAATACAATTGTTAACTTTTTCTGACATCTGTCTGGAGCAAGAAAAAAGTTTCCCCAACAGGGTACTTAACTTTAATGAAGACTTCTGATCTGAAATTCGATTTCGAAGATCTCAGGAGTCGGCTGACCAGCACTTGCGAACTGCTTTTGCTTTGGGCACCAAGCGGCAAGAAATACTGAAGAAAATGACGTCGACTGCATCTTTTATACCCCTGGAGCACTGATGTCAGGGAAGAGGCGACAGCAACCGACGCCGGACCAGGACTTTGGAATTCAGGCCGACTGCGGGTAGCCTGCCAGCAGGATAACCCAAGTGTAATGACTGCAACAGTGAAACACGATGAACATCCCACACCATCAACACCCACACATAGCAACACTAAACCCACATATGTGGAGGCCCTTAACATTAACCTGCCCAAGCAACAAGGACATACAAAGCTGAAACGCAAAAAAACACCAGTCACAAAGTACAGTTATGTACACTTACCATAAATGTAGATGTTCAAGTGTATTCATTGTTGCAGTCATGACATTTGGGTTATCGCCCTGCAGGTAGCCCTCAATTGGCCTGATTGCCAGAGTCTTGTGATTTCTGCAACAGATGCTGTCGCTTCTTCCACGACATCAGGTCAGGGGTATAAAACGTGCAGCCGACGCTATTACCTCAGTTTTTCTTGCCCCAGATGTCAGATGCCCCCAAAATAGGAAGCAATTACATGGTATGGGACAACCCCTGCAAAAAGCAAATACACATGATATAAGATATACCAAACAAAAAAGGTAGGTAGAAGTAAAGAGAAATCAGAGGGCTGGAGGGAGGGTAAGCAGGACTGCAACACTAAATACACTTGAACATTTACATTTATGGTAAGTGTACACAACTCTACTATGTTCTTCGTGTTTCACTGATGCAGTTATCACATTTGGGTTGATTCCCAAAGCTAAGGAAGGGTGGAGGTAGTTAAGAAGCATAAGGGCTGGCAATCAGGCCCTGTAAGACTGCTGTGGCAAATCCAGCTCTGGATTTAGAAAAGATAGTTAAGTGGAAATGCTTAGTGAAAGTGTGTACCGAGATCCAGGTTGCAGCTTCCAGTATGTCCCTGGTAGGGACTGCCCTGAGAAATGCTGTAGAGGTTGATGTAGCCCTAGTGGAATGTGTTATGATCCCCTGTGAGGTAGGTTTCCCATGTTGTTTGTAACAGAAATGGATGCTGTGCAATATCCATTTAGAAAGGGTTTGCTTTGAAATGGCCTTGCCCTCTGCCACTGCAGCAAAGCTGACTAGCAGCTGGTCAGATTTTCTGAAAGGCTTAGTCCTGTCCAGACAGAACCTGAGCTGCCTGTGCACGTCCAGGGAGTACAGGATTCCTTTCCCCTTTATTCTGAGGACTAGGGAAAAAAGTTGGCAAATGAATGGATTGGTTTAAAGCCACACTAGATACCACCTTGGGCATAAATGATGGTTTAGTCCTGAAGGAAACCCTTTCCGCATGGAAGATAATGAATGGCTCCACAGCCATAAGGGCCTGCAATTCAGACACTCTTCTTGCTGAAGTGATGGCTAGAAGTAAAGCTGTCTTCCATGAAAGGGACTTAAACTCAGCTGTGGTAGCAGGTTCAAAGGGCGGACGCGTGAGCTTTTCCAATACAAATTTAAGGTCCCAAGCCAGAATGGGAGCTCTCCTGTGTGTGTGTGTGTAGGGGGGGGTCATAAATTTTCGGTTGCGCTCAGGAACTGTTTGACCAGGGGATGAGAGAAAAGGGCTGGCTCAGTATTATAATGGGCTAAGATAGCAGAGGCATGAATCTTGATTGTAGAGAAGGTAGGCCTTTGTGGAGCATTTCTGTCAAGTAGTCTAGTATGTGGGGTAAGTTGGGCACAGTTGTGTCCATTCCCTGAGACTGGCTCCAGGAGCAGTACCTTTTCCACTTTTCCGAATAGGATTTTCTAGTACTAGGTCTCCTTGCCTCAAGAATGACATCCAGCACCTGCTCACTGACCGTCGCTGGTGAAGAATTCAGTGGTTGAGCCAGGCTGCTAGGTTCTAGGTTCAGGGTCTGTAGCTGAGGGTGCAGAAACTGGCCCACCTGCTGGACAGCTGGGAAAGAGACTGAGGCAGGTGGCAAGGTGACAGCACTGTCAGACTGCGCAAAAGAAGGTACCAGTGCTGGCGTGGCCAGTCTGGTACAATCAGGATTGTCCTTGGCTTGTCATGTTTGATCTTTAGTAGAACCTTCGAGAGGAGAGGCAGAGGGGGAAAGGCATAGACTGATAGGTTTTCCCAGGTGAAAGACCAATTTCCAAGCTCGGCTGTGGGGAGTACTGGTGCAAAATTTGCTCAATTGATAGTTCTGAGGAGAAAGCAAAAAGGTCCACCACTGGTGCCCCCAACCTGTTCCTCAAAAGCTTTAATATTTTGGGTTACAGTTTCCACTCATGTGGGTCCATGACATTTCTGCTTGTCATCTGTCAGTGAATTTAGTTTGTCTGGCAGGAATTGTGCTTACAGGTGCACTTGGCTGCTCAAGGCTGTATTCCACAGAGCCATTGCTAATCTGCAGAGTGGGTAGAAATGGGTTCTCCCCTGCTTTTTTATGCATCACATAACTGTGGTGTTGTCTGTCTTTACCAACAGTTGTCCTGGAAGAATAAGGCCTTTAAAGGCTGTCCGAGCATTCTGTACAGCTAACATTTCTTTTTGATTGATATGCAGGTGCATTTGCTTTGGGTTCCATTTGTCCTGAATGCACTGCCCTGCCATGTGAGCCCCCCATGCATAGTCTGATGTGTCTGTTAGGGTTTGGGTGGCAGGGGATAGAGTGAAAGGGAGTCCCTTGTTGTGGTTGCAGGCCTTTGACCACCAAAGGAACTCTGTCCTTAGGCAAGGAATGATAGGAATTATTATTTCCAGGTCCTGAGAATGTTGACACCAGAGACTTTTTAGGTATCATTGAAGTTTCCTCATATGCAGTCTTGCATATGGAATTAATAGAATGCATGAGGCCATGAATCCCAGGGCTTGCAGTATTTTTCTTGCAGATAGCTGGGTTTTGGTGGCCAGTAGATTGAAGTAGTTTGTCAAATAAATTTGTTTCTCTGGAGTGAGGAATACCATCTGGGAAGTTGTGTTCAAGCTTGCTCCCAGGAATACAATCTGGTGGCTGGGTACCAGCTTGTGACTTCTTTTTGTTGATGGTGTACCCCAATGAAGTTAGAAGTCTCTTTACAAATGCCAGGTGTTGTAATAGCAAGTCATGGCTGTCAGCCCGAATCAGGCAATCGTCCAAGTATGGGTAAGTTTGAATTCTTCTCTGCCTGCAATATGCAATGGCTGGAGCTCGGCACTTTGTGAATACCCTGGGCGCAGTAGAAAAGCCAAAGGGAAGTGCAGAGAACTGATAGTGCATAGAGCCTGCTCTGAAGCGTAGGTATTTTCTGCAAGATTCCCTTCTGGGGATGTGCAGATAAGCTTCTTTTAAGTCTAGGGTTGCTAGCCAGGAGTCCTTGGCTAGCATAGGAAGCAGATGTTGGAGAGTTAGCATTTTGAATTTTGAAACCACCAGAAAGGTGTTGAGAATAGACAAATCCAAGATAGGACGCAAAGAGTTTTCTTTTCTGGGAACCAAAAACAGTCTGGTATAAAAGCTTTGTCCCCTTTGTTCTGCTGGGACAGGTTGAATAGCCTTGATACTGAGAAGGGAAAGTAATTGTTTTTGGGCCTCTGTCCACTGGTGTGGGTAGAGGTCTGGCCATCCGCTTAGGGTTGGGAGTGAGTGGAAGTGGAATCTGTATCCCTGGGAAACAATGTTTAAGACCCATCTGTCTTGGGTAATGTATTCCCAGTTTTGGCATGCAGGGCAAGTTTCCCTCCTAAAGGTGCAAGTACTTGGGCAAGGCTTGGAAGAGTTAAGGATAAGTCACTGTGCAATTTTACCATAGGATGGTGGCTTACAACTCCATGTTTTGGATGTGGGAGCACTCCATTGCTTAGATCTGTGCATAACCTGAGACTGACGTCTTGGTAGCAGAGGTGTATACCTTCTTACTCCATCTGTCTAGAGCCCTAGAATCCCTGTCTGAAGGGGTAGGATTTTTGGCAGTTGTAGCCTTAATGCCTTTAGGTCCCTGGGAAATGGTCTCTGGATCCGCAGTATGATTCTTAAAAAGGAATTTGTGGCAGTCAGGTACTTTACAGTATAGTAGCTGTTAGGTTTCCTGGGAGCTGGAGGCAAAGTATCAGGGGTAAGGATGGATTCCATGAAGACATCATCTACAATTTCCAGAACAGGAGGGATAGCTAGAGGCCTGTGCTCAGGCAAGTTTAAAAATTCCCTGAGTCTCTCCTTTGGACTGAGAATACTCCTGGCACTTCCAGCAGAAATGCTCTCTAAGGGTATGCAGGGTTTCACCAAAAGAAAAACCTTCTGACGGGGAAGCAGGGGGAATGGAATCCTCCGCATCAAAATCCTCATAGGTAGAGAAGGGTATGTCCTGGTAATCAGAAGGATCAGAGTTGTCAGATTCCTGATCAGAAAAATCAGGAAGGAAAATCAGTTCTTGGTCTCTGAGGGGGAAGGCTGACTTCCCCTAATTAAGGTAATGAGGTCTTCAGCCATTCTAAGCATTTGTTTTTGTGGCATGTGGGCCTGAGAATGCACTTTGGTCATCAGTTTTCTAGGCGTAGTGCGAACTTTAGGCATGAGGAATTTGGTATTTTTGGTTTGAAATGAAGTCTGTTTAATATGAAAATCGGAAGGCCTGAATACATCCTCAGAAGCCGGTGCCTGCACAGTGGCTCCGGACCCATCCAAGGTAGAGACATCCACAGGTTCCATAGTCGAAGAAGCATCTTGCGGCATACCGGACTCTGAATGGGTCTCAGTTGAGGCCTGCGAATCTGTAGAAGCGGGTATCAGGGGCTGTGAAAGCACCTCACTGACTACCGGCGGACTGGCGACTAGCTTAAGAGTAACGTCGTCGGCAGTTTTAGACCTATGTGGTCTGTCTCTGTCTTTATCCTTACACTTTTTCAGATCATCAGTAGTCGGATGGCTTATTGAAGCTATTTTGGAGTACAGAGATAGAGAGTGAAAGAATATAGCTACAAAAATTGCCTGACGCTGAATAGTTAAGGTGTTAAACAAGGCACAAAACCGACAGTGAGGGACGTCTTAGTCTGGCCTAAACAGGTGACGCAGTAGGAATGAAAATCTCTGTGAGGTATTTTCTTTCCACAGGCAAGACAATTATTAATTTTTTCTGACATCGGTTAGAGCAAGAAAAAAGGATCCCCAACGGGGTATTTATCTTTTAGAAGACTTCAGGTCTGAAACTCGAAAAACGAGAATTTCAGGAGGCAGCCGTCCAGCACCTGTTAACTACCTCTGCTTCGGGCACCGCACGGCAAGAAAGACTGAGGTAATGGCGTCAGCTGCATGTTTTACACCCCTGACGACCTGACGTCATGGAAGAAGCGACAGCACTGGATGCAGAAATCCCAAGACTCTGGTATTCAGGCCGAGTGAGGGCTACCTGCAGGCAGATAACCCAAATGTGATGACTGCAACAGTGAAACATGAACAACATCCAAAGTGATAAACATCTCACAACACCAGTGTGCCACTCAACAACAGCCCCTAAGGCAAGACAACATACCCAACACTTTAGTCAAAGGTGACTCTATAGTCAGGCACACTGATGTCCCACTCACCAGGCTGAACAAGGAGAAAATTACAGTCAGCTTCTTGTCGGGTGCAAGGATCCACCACTTAACGCATGTACTCAAGTCACTCCACAACAACTACAAATACGACTCTGTCATTGTCCATGTTGGAGTGAATGACTTGAGACATACCTCCCTGGACTACATGAAGAAAGACATGGAAGAGCTCTCAGATCATGTGGCCCAGGCAAGTACGACTCTAGCCCCAAGTAGCATCCTGCCTTCGCTCAGAGTGATACCACAGTATAAGGACAAAATGACTGAATTCAACAATTGGCTACGTTTCTGGTGTCATTCAAAGGGGATCCAGTATATGTCTGCCTGGGACGACGTGATCGACAAACCACGATGCTTTGCCAGAGATGGTTTGCACCTGTCAGCCCTGGGATTCAGGTTACTGGTTAAAGCTTTTGCCACCTTTATAGTGCTTTTTTAGGCAAGGTTCAAAGGACAAAACCATCACCGTAACAGATACAAGCATGTAAAATCTGAAGGTAATGCTACTCAATGCTAGAAGTCTAAATCTCAAAATGCTCTCTCTCGAGGCACTCCTATAAATGGAGAACATTGATATCTGTGCAGTAACTGAGACCTGGTTCAAGGCTCCAGAGAGCACCCCTGCAATACCAGGCTACAACTCTTACCACACTTTTCGGCCACCAAACCAAGACCGAAACACTGAAGTTGGAGGAGTGTCCATATTCACCAAGGATATTCACACCTCCAGGCTAGTTGACCAACACAATGCATCTGAAATTTTCCAGGTGCAACTAACACTAGGTAAGACTACAATCCAAACTGTAGCTTGCTACATATCCCCCACCATGCCCCAAGATTCTTACTACACCTTTCTAAACTTACTGTAAAATATTAAGAAACAACCAAACCCCCTAATACTGGATGATTTCAACTACCCTGCCATTAACTGGGAAAACTGCTCGGGTACCAACACCGTTTCCCAACAGTTCTTGGAATTCATAAATTCCAACGCCCTGGATCAAATAATCCATTGTCCCACCAGGGGCACCAATATTCTAGACCTGGTCATTATCAACATGGGAGATAGATGCTCCACACCAGTGGTTACACACTCATTGGTCAGGCCTGACCATAAGCAAATCACCCTTGACATCCACATCCCACCCCCCAGTAAGGAAACCTCCGCAAAAAACTTCACCAAAGCCAACTTCATGCTACTCAAGTCAGAAGTGACAAACTTCATGGAAGCCATGCAGATGGGAGCTGAAAGTTTGACTGCTGAATCCTACACTAAGGCACTGTACAAGCACATCTACTCATACATGAATCGTGCCATCCCAAATAGAACCAACATGGTCTCCTCCAAAAAAAAGAAGACAATCTGGTGGTCCCCTGCCATAAACAAACTATACAACAGACGGAAGAAAATCCCAGGATGCAAAAGAAGTACAACCATAAA
The DNA here is from genome assembly GCF_019279795.1 of Protopterus annectens. Taxonomy (NCBI): domain Eukaryota; kingdom Metazoa; phylum Chordata; order Ceratodontiformes; family Protopteridae; genus Protopterus; species Protopterus annectens. Next base: position 295,277,828 of record NC_056730.1, on the reverse strand, counting down.
TGTAGATGTTCAAGTGTATTCACTGTTGCAGTCATTACATTTGGGTAATTTGCTGGCAGGTTGCCCTCAGTCGGCCTGTATAACAAAGTCTTGGGTCCTGTGTCAGTTGCTGTCTCCTCATCCATGACGTCAGGGGTATAAAACATGCAACCGACACCATTTTATTCAGTTTTTCTTGCCCCAGATGTCAGGTGCCCCCCAAATGGGGAGCAAAATATATATATATATATATATATATATATATATATATATATATATATATATATATATAAACAAATATATATGTAAATGCACTTTTAGCATGATACACTTTACCCTCATCTAAAAGCAAATATACCTCAAAGGTTTAAGAATATAGTGAAGGAAAGAGAAGTTATAGAAAAGGGGGATGGCGGGTGGGTAACCCGAACTGCAACAGTGAATACACTCGAACATCTACATTTATGTTAAGCGTACACAACTGTACTATATGTTCTTTGTGTTTCACTGTTGCAGTCATTACATTTGGGTAGAATCCCAAAGCCATGGATGGGAGGATGGAACTAGAAAACATTAGGAGTGGCTATAAGGCCCTGCAGAACTGCAGTGGCAAAGCCTGCCCTGGATTAGGAGAAGAGAGGCAAACGAGAATGCTTTGTAAAGGTATGAACCGAACTCCAAGTAGCAGCTTCTAGAATGTCTTTGGTTGGAACTCCTCTGAGAAAAGCTGCTGAGATAGAGGCAGCCCTGGTGGAATGTGACCTGATCCCCTTGGGAACAGGTTTACCATGGTGCAAGTAGCAGAAACGAATACAGTGGCTTATCCACTTAGAAATAGTCTGCTTTGATATAGCCTTCTCCTCTGATCCTGCAGCAAATGCCACCAGTATTTGCTCAGACTTTCTTGGAGATTTGGTCCTGTTTAAGTAGAATCTTAGTTGTCTGTGTACATCCAAAGAATACAGAATCCGCTCCCCCTTGTTCGGCGGGTTTGGGTAAAAAGTTGGCAGGTGAATTGTTTGGTTATCAGCCACACTGGATACCACCTTAGGCATAAAAGAAGGATTGGTCCTGAGGGACACCCTGTCCGGGTAAAATGCAATAAAAAGCTCCACAGCCATGAGAGCCTGTGGTTCTGAAACCCTTCTTGCTGAAGTGATTGCCAATAGGAAAGCTGTTTTCCAAGATAAAAAAATTATACCTGCAGTAGCTGCTGGTTCAAAAGGAGGCAGGGTGTGTTTTTCAAGCATAAAATTGAGGTCCCATGCAGGAGTTGGTGATCTTCTGGGAGGCCTTAAATTTTTTGGCCCCTCTAAGATACTGTTTAAGCAGAGGATGAGAAAAGAGGGGAGGCTCCGTGTTGTAATGGGCCGAGATGGCAGAGGCATGGATTTCTATTGAAGAAAATGATAGGCCCTTGTCAAGCATCTCAGTCAAATATTGTAAAATCTGAGTGGTATTTGGCTTTGCTGTGTCTGTTCCTTGTGCTTGGTTCCAAGCACAGAATCTATTCCATTTATCAGCATTAGATTTTCTAGTACTAGGCCTTCTGGCTTCCAAAACGACATCCATCACAGATTTACTGAGAGGTGTTGTTTGAATAACTAAATGATCAGCCATGCTGCAAGGTTCAGAGTTTGGAGTTGAGTGTGCAGAATTTGATTGTTCTGCTGAGACAGTAGATGAGGTATTTGATGCAAGTACCAAGGAGTGAGTTGAGACATATTCCTTATAATTGGGTACGAGTGCTGGCGAGGCCAGTCCAGAGCAATTAGGATCATTTTTGTTTTTTCCTGTCTGACCTTTAGTAAGACCTTGGAGAGAAGATGCAGAGGGGGAAAGGCATAGACTGATAGGTTTTTCCAGCTGAAGGATAGGGCATCCATTTTCCATGCTTGTCTGTGATAAGTCCTTGTGCAGAATTTGTCCAGTTGATCATTTTGGGGAGAGGCAACTAGATCTATGTCAAGGCTCCCCCCATTTCTGTGTTACCATGCTGAAGATTTGTGGATCCAGTTTCCACTCATGAGGGTCAATAAGATTTCTCCTTAGGTCGTCTGCCAAGAGTATTTTGTTTTCCTGGTAGGAATTGAGCTTGAAGATGTATTTGTCAAGTCAAAGCTGTGTCCCACAATGCCATGGCTAGTCTGCAAAGGGGGTAGGAATGTGTACCCCCCTGCTTGTTTATATACAACATAACCGTGGTGTTGTCCGACCTTATCAGTAGTTGTCCTGGATGAAGTACATCCTTGAAGGCTGTCAGAGCATTCTGAACTAGCATCTCTTTCTGGTTGATATGCAGATGCATTTTTTTGGGCTCCATTTGCCCTGAATGCATCTCCCCTCCAGGTGGGTCCCCCAAGCATAGTCTGATGCTTCTGTAGTTAGGGTTTGGGTGGCAGGGAGTAGAGTGAATGACAGTCCCTTGTTTTGGTGACATGTCTCTGCCCACCAAAGAAACTCCTGTTGTAGGCAGGGAATGAGAGGAATCATTGTTTCCAGACTGTGACAATATTGACTCCATAAACTTTTTAGGTACCAGTGAAGTTTCCTCATATGCAGTCTTGCATATGGAATTAGTAGAATGCAGGATGCCATGAACCCCAAAGCCTGCAGAATTTGTCTTGCAGACAACTGGGTTTTTGTTGCCATCTGTTTGAAGTAAGTTGTCAGTTGCCTTTGTTTGTCTGACGTAAGATAAGCAATGTGGGCAGTTGTATTCAAGCTTGCACCCAAGAATGTAATTATTTGAGAGGGTACCAACAGGGATTTATTTTTGTTTATTGTGTGCCCTAGGCATGTTAGAAGCCTTTTTACAAATGCCAGATGTTGAAGAAGAGTGTCCTTGTTCTCTGCTTGAATGAGACAGTCATCCAGATAAGGATAAATTTGTATGCTTCTTTGTCTGCAGAATGCAATTACTGGTGACAGGCACTTTGTACTAACCCTGGGCGCAGTAGATAAGCCAAAGGGCAGTGCAGAGAATTGGTAATGCAAAAAACCTGCCTTGAAGCGGAGGTATATTCTGCATGATTCCCTAATTGGGATATGCAGGTATGCTTCTTTTAAGTCTAGAGTCACTAAATAGGCAAACACCCCAGCTATAAAACATAGGGAAGGCAAATTTAGCTATTTGGCAAATGTATGCAGTTCGACATCTATATTGCAGTAGGTACCCTTTGTACTGCACTCTTCTGGAAGAAGTTGCTGCAGGTGTAACAAGTGCCCCTCTGAGTGCAGCCATGTAGGTCTCTGGGATAAAAGTATCATGCAGGGCCACCGATCCTTTGCAGGCAAGCAGAACTAAACCCTTGAGATTGTGGAATTTAGAGGCACTTTATAATGCTTTGGCAAATGGAAGGCTACAAAAGTTGGTATAAAATTCAATAACATTTGTTGGTGTCCACTAGAGGTAGCTGGGCTGTGGTAGATACCACTGCTCTTTGCTTCTTGAGGTTTTATGTTCTGTGTTTGTGGTGTATGTAGGAAGAGGTCCTTGTTTCGTGCACACCCTTGATATGCATTTGGAGATTCTCTGTTTGAAATAGCTTTGTCCAGAGCTATCTTGGTGGAGCCAGCGTGGATTCCCATTGTTTCCCTCTGTCCCCTGTTGCATAAGTTGAGAAAGAATATAGGGATTGCCTGGTCTGTGCAAACTCTCATGAGCTCTTGGGCACCTATGTATGTGTAGTTTGGTTCAAACACTCTATCTTGGTGGAAGATTAGGAGGGGTTGCAAATGCACATGGGGTAGAGGTTTGGTCCTTGGACACTTTGAAGTCTTGATTTGTAGGGTCAAGTTCTTCTAGCAATGGGGTTTTGTAGGTCTGCTGTTACAAGGACTTAAGGGGTGAGGTACAAACTTTCTAGTATTAAAGCCGTGGAGGAGCTGGTAATTTGGTGAAGGCTTGGAGGTTTTAAGAAGCTGGATTGTCTGTGGGACTGCCTGAGCAAAGGGTTGCAAAACAGGTGGATCAAAGCCGTATTCACCTGCTGGAAATAGCTGATGCATGTATCTTGATGGAGGAGTAGGACAGGCCTGAATGAAGAAGTTCGCCAGATACTCCAGGATAGTTCTTAATTCTATGTAGCTGTGTGATTTTCCTTGCAGCCAGACTCCAAAGGACAAGATGTTCCATTTTCCAGCATAGTTCTGAGTTTATATGTAAGTGCTGCGGCTTCAAGTTTAATGAGGAAGCTGGTTGGGAAAGTTTCTTTTTAGCTGGTGCTATGTGTTGTGTTGGGTGCTCAGCTGAAGCAGCATTAGGTTTCTTGGTGGCTTTGGTTGTATTGCGAATTAGTTGACATCAAAGGCATCAGGGTATTCAGTACATATTGAGCCCAGACATGCTCTATCCAGTTGGGTTTGAGTGTTGTTCTAGCCAGTTTCAGGCTATCAGGACATCCTTGTGGACGCTCTTCCTTGATGGTCTTTGAGTTATTGTGTATCAAAGTGTATTACGGGGAAAACATATTTGTCTTGCCTTTCCAGTTGAAGGAGAGTGAGTCCACTTTCTCTGCTAGTGGGTAGGTGGAATTTGTGCAGAATTTTTTCTGCTGTTGGGTGAGAGGGTCTGCTAATAGGTCTATCTGAAGTACCCCATTATGCTCTTCAGGCTTCTGTGCCAGTGTTGTCAGCTCCATTCGTCATCATCACGTAAGGTTTCTGCTTAATATGTTGTTGGGGGTATTGTCTTTTGTCGCAATAAATATCCTGTGCATCAAGATGTTGTGCTTGAGAAATGAGTGGAACAGCCCAAGGTCTCCTGCACTAAAGGAATGTTGTCTGTGATGTTTGTTGATTGGATGTACCATGTGAATGTGGTTGTCTGTCTGATCGGGTCCACTATGGCGGCCTCCTGCCCAGTTTTCTGGCAGGATTGTGATCCCTACTGCCAGCATTTGCACATGGGGATGTGCAGGTGAGGCTGATCCTCTGTTTGGTTTGCCAGCGCATTTGTCCATTTGACTGCTTGGCCCACATCCTGCATGCCAGCTGAGCCTGATGGTCTGGTGCTTGCCTTGGGACCATAAGGGTAGGTAGGGTTTTCTGTAGTCTGCTTGAGCCCACCTGTGAACTCCTGTTTTGGTCGATGGAATTGAAGGGATAGGCCTTTCGAGACTGTGGCTCCTGTGTGACCATAAATTTTTAGCCCTTTTTAGTAGTTATGAGGAAGTTCTTCTTGTTGTTGGGATGTTGTTTATGCACTGTGCCAATGTTTCCAAGGCCTGCAGAACTCTCTTGAGTAGTTTGTGCTATTTTTCCTTTTGTATGTGCCATGCCATGAAGGATTGTGTCTTTTTGTTTTTGTAGCAAGTCTTAACTTGCTGTTTTTTTGTGTTGTTGTAGAATGTTTGTGCAAGTAATGAAAGTACTTCTATTGACTTGAATGCATGTTGTGTATCCATCTCCTGTACTTAAGTAAATGACCTTTGTAAATCTGTTGTCAGCTTGCTCTTTTTCAGCCTTGTAAGTGGCAGTCGCACTGGTTGCACTAATCCTGCAATTAATGTGGTGTCCTTTTGCGTCTTTGTTGCCCCAATTTTGAGAATACTCTGGGCGCAGTCCTTGCTTCAGAAAAATATGCTGAGAATTGATGGTGCTCTGAATGGGCAAGAATGCTGAGGTACCAGTATTTTGAATTTCAATCAAAAACAATATGCCCAGTGCATGGATGGCTCCCTTGAGTCAGCAGAGTTTCCTTTTCTGGCATGGGAAGCAGTGCCAAAGGGGTAGAACTTTCATTTTTTTTCTGTTGCTCCCATGTATTTAAGGTGACAGGTCGAATGCTAACTCTCCAACCTTTTCCTTCTTGCTGTATTTTGAGCCCCAGGAGAACCCTTTAAATCTTCCTCTCTTGCTGGCTGTGGAAGTACAGCTCTATGCGTTTGAATACTTTTTGGAAAGGCGAGAGACTGGTCTTTTGGATTTTTTTGCTTTTTCTCTTTATCTATGACTGGTAAAGTCCTTCTTATTTGAGCAACTATTTGTCATTCCTTGTTTTCGCCACTTGTGTGCCAGTTATGTAGTGCCAGTTCTTTGGAAAATAAGGTTAACTTTCTGTATTTGTTACTGCAGTTTGTTCCTGGTGGTATGGATATGTGTCCCTCCTTCTGTGGTTGTGCTGATTCTGTGGCAGTGGCTGTTGCCCCTTCTCTGTTTTGTAGGAGTCCACTGTCGCCCGCCTGGTTGGTTGCTCTGATGTTAGGCTGCCTCTGGAACGCTGAAATTTTGAAACCTTTGGTTTGTGGAGTCACTTGGGGACCACTTCTGCAGGAAATCTCCTGAACCTGCTGGGCAGGTTGAACCTGCAAGATTTTTCTTTCCATCCCCTTTGAAATTTGCCTTTTCTTTCCATTTTTCTTTTTTGCTCTGCTTTTTTAGTGTACCAAAACACACTTGTCCTGCAGCTATCTTGCATAGCAATAAATGCTTGTTCCAGTCCCCCATGCATTCACCTTTTGTCGAATGCCTTCTAACAACTGTGCCTTGTCCATTTGATCATCTAGAAGCTCCATTTTGCCATGCATATTTTATCTGTTGGTAGCTAACCTGTCATATCTTATTTACCATCTCTATTACATATATTTCTTTAATATGGTATTTTATATTGGTTAGTTTGAGAGTAACTGTATTGTATAGAACTTAACATAGAGTATCATGAGTGACCTAGTTTAAACTTCAGTAGGAAGAGAAACTCTGAAGTGTAGACCTTTACTACTATTGTCTAGTGATGGGATTTCCTTCTGGGTCTTAGGACCCTACTTGTACCGCTCTAACTGCCTTGGGGGGCCCTTATATCCTTCTGGGTCTTTTGGTGGGGCCCTCAAAGGCTAATCTGAGTAACTGGGCTGGTTAAAGGTGGTCTGGAAGGGCAGGGGCTGGGGTGAAGAATCGGCACGAGCAAACATCATGGAGGTGCAGATCCAGGGGGAAGAACAGGAGCCTGTGCTAAGGTCCTGTGCCGTGGGAGGAGTCTGCAGGTCCATGGTGCAAGGTGGAGTCTGAAAAACTTGTTGCTGTCATTGAACTGTTCTCGTAAGGATTCTTCAGCATTGAAAATTTCGAATTCTTCTGGGGGCCCCCAGGCTGGTCGGGATTCTTCAGCATCAGGCAAATCAAATGGTGGGGAAGCAGCTCAGTCTGGTCAGTTAAGTCCAGAAGTCCAATCCTCAGGGGGCTGAGAGGCCAGGCAGGTCTGAGTGGTCTGTCCTCTCTCTGGGGGCTGGCTAAATGAGTCTCCTCTAGATCTCATTCCTCTAATTCTCTGGGAGGAGTCTTGGATGTGAATGAGAAAGAGATCCCAGAATCTTCCAAATTAAATTTTTAACTGCACTAAGGGGAGGGGTAGTCTTGGAGGCTTTGGTTCTGCAAGTTTCAAATGGACATGGCTAGAGGAGGCCTTGGGCAGCACCACTCTAAGGTAGAGACATCCAAGGGTAAAAATCTGATAGCCTATCCAATCGTGTGGGGCCCATTTCTGAGCGGTGTAAGAGAAGTAAAGCAGGGGCCTCAGTCAGTTTCTGCCTTTCAGCTGTAGAGAGAGCTAGTTTTCTCGTTTACCGCGGTTCCTTCGCCGCTATTTTTGTTTGTTTTCTGTCGTTTCGGCCAAACCGCTGATGGCGTCTTTTGGGGTCTTTGGTCCTGGTCTAGGTGGCATTCGGGGGTAGTCGGAGGATCCCGAAACGCAAAATACGAAAATAAAACTGAAAAAACCTTCTGCCGAACCGCTGAAAGAAAAACAGGCCGGGCCGGGTTGAAAGAGGCACAGGCCGAACAGGCTGCTACAACAGGGGCAAACAAGGCAGATACAGGTAAGAAGGGAAATCTTTATGAGGTATTTGTTTCCACAGGTTGCATTTCACAGGCTGTTTTTTTGAAGATCCCCTGAGGCAAGAAAGAGTCCTGTACGGGTCTTTTTAGTGTAAAGTCTTTGAAGGTAACTTCGATCCACACACCGGCGAATGATAACAGCCGACCGCTTCGGCGCCAGACGCTGCTCTGGCGCCAAAGAAAAATGGGACTGGCTTGAATTTTTACGCTAAGATGCTTTTAGATGACGCCGGGTGGAGATGACATCGGGTAAGCCGGACCCGGACTTTGAACCGCCGACTGCAGGGCTGCCCTTTGCAGGGCTGCAACCCACTTGTTATGACTGCAGATGCATCCATGAAGGACATCCAAGCGTTCCTGCCCAGCACAGGCAGTAGCTGTTGTAAAGTCAGCATTTTGAATTTTGGAATGTCCAGGAACATGTTCAAAATCTATAAGCCCAGTATTGGACACCAGGCATTGTCTTTTCTGGGCACCCGGAAAAGTCGAATAAAAACAGTGTCCTTTTTCTTTTTCTGGTACTGGTTGAATAGCCCCCATATCCATGAAGGACATAACCTGTTTTTGAGCCTCTGCCCATTGATTTTGTGGCAGATCTGGCCAACCGTCTGGAATTGGCAAAGTATGGAAATGAAATCTGTACCCCTGGGATACTATGTTTAATACCCACTTGTCCTGGGCAATTAACTGCCAATTTTGAGCATGAAGTGCTAATTTTCCCCCCAGGGGCTGCCAAAAGATAAGTGCTTGGTGAAGGCTGAGGGAAGTCATTGAGACTGCTTACTGTAGGGTTGTGCTTTGTTTCCTCCAGATTTGGAGGTGGAGGCACCCCACTGCTTTGACCTGCAAGAACCCTGCAATTGGTATCTAGAGCCTTTTGAGCACCTGGATTTGCCTTGAGAGGCTCTGCTGGACACAGGAAAGGACCAAGTTTTAGTTGGCAAGTGCCTACTGAACCTGGGTGGCTGCACTTGTAAGAAATCCTTTATAGTTTGCATAGATTTAGCTTTGTCTTCCATTTTCTTTACAACCTATTCTGCCTTATTACCAAACAGAGTATCATGCTGCAAAGGGGCATCCAACAATTTAGCTTTAACATGATCAAGCAGATTTTGCTCTTTGAGCCAGGCATGCCTTCTAATCACAGATCCAGTAACTGCGGCCCTACAAGAGGCCTCCAAGGAATCAAAACCACATTGCAAAGTATGCTTTCCAACCTGTTCTGCTGAATGCAATAATTCCTGTAAGTCTTTATTTTCCACACAATCAGAAATCAACATCATTTTCTGTTTCAATAAGCCCATAACATGCTGTTGATATTTAAGCATATGAAACTGGCAGTTTAAGGCCCTAACTGCCAAGGTTGCAGATGTATAAACCTTCTTTCCCCATCTATCCAGTGCCCTGGAATCTCTATCAGAGGGGGTAGGATTTTTGGCTGTAGAGGCCTTTACACCTTTGGGACCCCGTGAGATAGTCTCAGGATCAGCAGCAGGATTTTTGAATAGAAATTTGTGGGAGTCAGGAACCCTGTAATATCTCTCTGGCTTACTAGGAGCCAGAGGTAGGGAATCAGGAGCCATGCTTGATTCCGAAAACACATCAACAATGTCTAATACAGGAGGTATAGCCAAAGGCCTATGCTGAGGAAGGAGGAGTAAATCCCTAAGCCTCTTTTTTTATTCAGAGAAATCCTGACTCTCCCAATGAAAATGTTCCCTTAAAGTATGCAAGGCTTCTACAAAAGAATAATCCTCAGGAGGAGATGCAGATGGAATGGATTCTTCTGCATCAGAATCCTCATAGGGTGAATTAGAAAATTCCTGATCAGAAGAGAAGGAAACCTGATCTGAAGAATCATAATCAGTGTCTTGCCTAGCCCTCTTAGCTGGGGGGGGGGGGGGACCCCTGATCAAGGTAATTAAGTCCTCAGCCATTTTGATCATCTGTTTTTTAAGCATTGGGGCCTGAGCACATGGCTCATGCGTCATTTTTTTAGATCTTGTTTTTGAGGCTGGTGTTGGTTTTATATAAAAATGTTGAAGCCTGAAAACACCCTCAGAAGCCGGTGCCTGCTAAGCGGCTCCACACCCATCCAAGGGAGAGACATCCGCGGGTTCAATACTCTGAGAATCTTGTGGCATACCAGACTCCTCATGGGTCTCGGTAGAGGCCTGTGACTCAGAAGTAGTGGGTAACAGGGGCTGCGAAAGCACCTCACTGAGTACCGGCGACTGGCTTAGGAGAAGTTTCGTTGTCGGTTTTGGCTCTCGACAGTCTGTCTCTTTTTCTTTGCGTTTTTTGTAAAATCCAGTAGTCTGATTGCTAACCAATGACATTTCAGGGTAATTAAATCTGGATACAAAATATTTAGAAGCAAAAATATACAGACGCTTAATAGTGCGTTGGTTAAATCTAGCACAAAACCTACAGCAAGGCACATTATGATCTGAGCCTAGACAAGGAATACAGTACAAATGAAAATCCTTATGAGGCATTTGCTTCCCACAAGTAATGCAACTGTTAATTTTTACTGACATCGGTATGGAGCAAGAAAAAGTTTCCCCAATGAGGTACTTAACTTTAGTTGAAGACTTCGGTTTTGAAACGTGAATGCGAAAATTTCAGGAGTCGGCCGACCAGCACTTGCGAACTGCTTCTGCTTCGGGCACCGCTCAGCAAGAAAGACTGAATAAAATGGCATTGGCTGCATGTTTTATACCCCTGATGACCTGACGTCATGGATGAGGAGACTGCAACCGACGCAGGACCCAAGACTTGGTTATTCAGGCTGACTGAGGGCAACCTGCCAGCAGATTACCCAAATGTAATGACTGCAACAGTGAAACATGAAGAACATCTCCCTTAACATCCTCGGTAAGAAGCTGAGATCCCTCATAAAATACTCCAAAGCTAGTTACGAAAATAAAATTGCCAAAGATTCCAAAGACAACCACAAAGCATTCTGTAGTTATGTCAAGAATCTAAATGGCAATGCTCAGATCTGCTCTGAGCTACAACAGAAAGGCATTAAATATACTGATCCCAAGGATATTGCCAATATCCTGGCAGATCGATTTAGTGCCAACTTCACCCCCTAAAGGGCCCATCTCAACACCAAAAGATTGCCAAATTCCAGTTATCACGGCCACACAGGTAGAAACCGCACTTTCCAGAGCTAAGAATACAGCATCCATGGGACCACATGACATCCCAGGCTGTGTACTACATAAACTACAAAATGAACTGGCACCTCACCTAAGTGTCATTTTTAATCATAGTCTCACCTCAGGCTTCATGCCCACTGAGTGGCACACAGCTACAGTTATCCCACTCCAAAAGGGGGGATCCACCTTGGATCCCAGGGAACTACCGTCCCCCATCAGTCTGACGAGCCTGATCGCAAGGGCATGGAACGCATTACCATAGAACTTATAAACAAAGACACTGGCAACCTTCAAACACTGGACCCCACCCAGTTTGGGTTCGTGAAGGGCGATCTTGTCTCCTGAACCTGATTGACTTCTTCGAATCAGTCTCCAGAGCTGTGGAAAAGGGTAAGGCGGTCCACACAGCCTATCTGGACCTCGCCAAGGCCTTTGACACCATCCCCCACTCTGGAATCGCAGATAAACTTACTAAGCTGGGCATAAATCCCTACGTCACTCGACAGAGGTTGCCAAACTGGCTTATTGACAGAACCCAGACTGTAAAAGTAGCCGACTCCAAATCCAGCTCCAGACAAGTGAAGTACCTCAGGGTTCAGTCCTGGGGCCACCCTTGTTTGGCATCTACTTCTCTGAAGTACACTCAGGGACTCTAGCTAACAAAGTTCGCAGATGACTGCAAACTGGGAGCCATTATTGAATCCCCAAATGATGTAGATATTCTACAAAATGGCCTTACAGAAACAGATGCTTGGTTCCAGAGCCATGGGCTCAAGCTTAATGCCAAGAAATGTACAGTTATCCCCTTTGGGAAAAACCATGTACCCATGAATTACCACATAGGTGGCAGTACACTAAACACTGAAACTGTGATGACAGACTTAGGGGCACAGGTGGATAGTGGTCAGTGGTCTCACCTTCAATAACCACATCGCCACAAAAGTCAGGATATCCTTCTGTGTGGCCACCTCATCACGAAGGGCTTTTCATCCAGAAAAAAAAGAAGGTCAGTGTCCCACTGTACTCATCCCTCATTAGACACATTATAGAGTACAACGCCCAGTTTGGTATGTACCTCACAAGACATCTGCAACAACTGAAAAGGCCGCAGAAATATCTCACTAAAAGAATCACAGGCCTAAAGCAGATGCCCTATGCTGACCATCTAAAAAAAACTCCAGCTATACTCTGTGGCATACTGTCTACTCTGAGGCAATTTCTGCTTAACATACAAGGCCATTTCAAACCCAGAGCTTTTGGACATGCTCCATTTAAAGAAATCCCAAGCCCTCAGAGCTACACGCTCCAGGGATCTAAACCTTGTCATCACAATGAAGAAAACATGCTGGAGGGATAGGTTCCTAACCCAGAGACTCCCCATAATCTGGAACAGACTGCCCATACATGTCAAGCAGAGCACCTCCTTGGCCCTCTTCAAAAGGAACCTTGACGATTGGATGGGAGATACGAAATTCACCCCGGGAATGACATCAGTCGCCCTGCTAGACAGGGGTCCAGGGAAGGAAATATTGTGGGAAGATATATCTGGGGAATTGTTATGGCTAGGCTTGTATAGGCCCTAGGGCCGATAGCCTAGTACCAACCTATGAACATATAAAATGCATCATGTCATTGGTTTTTCTGATAAGGTACCTAACTGCTGAACCATGTGGATGTGCTTGAGCATATAGCAAACTTTTCAGTGTTTGGATACTTTTTGAATGGGACACTGTCAAATGCCTTTGATAAATATACGAATAAAGATAAAACTATTTCTCTTTCATTTCTTTTTTGGTTAATGGTGTTTAAAAATGAGTGCAGGAACGTGTATGTACTGTGGTTGGGGTAAAAACCATGATGACAATGGGTAAGAAGTTTGTTATCCAGGAGGTATTTCATGAGTTGAGAATGGACACATCTTTCAAGAACTTAAGACAAATGAACAGCTATTAAAATATATTTACTATTAGACACATTAATTGCTTTGCCACCTTTGTGCAGATGCAAAATGAATACTTCCTTCCATAATGGTGGGATACATGATTCTGCGACAGATAGACTGATTAGAATGGAAACTGCAAGTGCTAGAGATTGGGCTCCATCTTCAAGTGTGCTGCTGGAAGGTATTCAGCTGAGTGCTGTGAGCTTTAATTTCAGCAGTTTTTTTTTTTTTTCGATAGTGCCAACTGATACTGGTTGAAGGGAGAAGGCACTGAATCTGGAAATGGATATGGGTTCTGTAGATGTGTTGAGGGATGGACATTAGAAAGGAGATAACAAACTCAAAGTGATTACTGAATTTAGAAGCAATAAAATAATCTTTTTTTAACAGGACACAGGGCTGGGTTGAGTACTCTTAACAGTTTTCAGAAGTTTGTGTTTTACCAGGATGACTTTGGATTACTAGAATGGGTTTGCTGTAGAAGTACCTATATGTTTGGCAGTTTTGTTGCATTTTATTTTTCTAACACATTTTCCAGGCTTTTTTTTCTTCTGATGTAGTATTTTCTTTGTTGAGAAAGTAAGCCATGGGGCCAGGTTAGTTTAAACTCTTTTCTACTGAGTTGGTGCTTGAGAATTTAGGACAGAGGTAGATATTATTGAATGTAAACAGTTTTATCAAGTGGAAGGTATTTTTGGGGGGGGGGGGGTCGGGTCCACCTGGACAAATTATGGACAAAAGTTACTGTATTCAATTTAGATAAAATTTACATTGCGTTACAAGTGGCACTTTTATGAGTTTTAAAGCAACGATGAAAGGCATAAAGTGGGTGATGGTTGCTGAGCGAGTGGGAGTGTCCTGAACTGAGTTTTCTCTGAGGAGCTGATGTTGGTATTAAAGCAAAGGTAGAACATCAATTTGTAGCTTTATTACATATGGTAGGGGAAGAGATGCACTGTGTGAATTTAAATGGTTAGGAGTGGATTCCAACTCACCATTTACAGTTCTTATAACAACAGTTTCCAATGTAATGTGAGCAGAGTGTCCAAGATGGGATATCTTTAATAGCTGATAGGTTGCTATTAAGAAGGATGCAAGAACCAACTTATTTTGGTTACCCTTAAGAAGGGAGACTAGTAGTTCAGCTTTGTAAAAGTTGATAATTTCATGTGGAAAAGGGGTCATCTGTAGTTTGAGTAAACAATAGCCACATCTCCACCTCTACAGGACTATCAGCTCCGATATAACCTTTTATAACTGGTATGGACTTCATTTCTGTAACTACTCTTCTATCTAGGGAGTGGTGTGTAACCCATGCATAAAAGTGAGGCAGTTTATTGCACAAGCTTTGGATATTTATGTGCACATCTTTAAAATGTAGTTATAATAATTGTCTGATGTAGGGACTGAGTTTAAGCAGGTAGGAGTGTTCATGACCTGGCTTTGGCAAATATCTTCAATTAGTACAGGGAAGATGTGAAAGATGAATTTGTGGTTTGGGTAAACAAACTGGTGCTGGTGTAGACTAAAGGGGAGATGTGTTCTGATGTACAGTCTAAAAGTTTAGGTTTCAAGTAGTATGAGTTACACAAAGTGAATAGGCCATGACGTATGGCACAACAGTGACCTAAGAGAGGTGCAGCTGGCGTTGCTTTTAGTAATAAACAGTGGTTTACTGCTCTAAAAGAAATGTTCACCTTGAAGTATACAACAGACAGTGATTCGATGAGTTGCAGAGTAGGGTATATAATAAATGCAGAATTAAGCTGCATGCTTGTGACAGCAGAGTTTATGTAGGATATGCAGACATATGTGCTTGAAAAGTTTTCTAAGTATATGAAAAGGAAGAGTGGGAAAAGAACTGTTGCAGTATTCATGTTTGAGAAATAGGAGAGTACATTTAAAGACAGTACTGTAAGTTTTTTTTCGTGTATATACAATCATAAGTGGCAGATAGGTGACAGATTAATGAGATAAAGAGCTATTTATAGAGGAAGGTGTGAATTCTAAATGTGTAAAAGTGCTAGTGAATGGCAGTGAATTTAGTTAAAATTATTAATGCTTACGTACACAGCCTGGGAAGTGATGAGTATAATGAGAGAAAGGAATGCACAGGATGGAATAAGAAAAAAAGACTAAAAAAGGGAAATGCTAGCTTTATATAAGAATGAGGTGGTAAAGTTAAAGATAAATGTCTGCTGTGCTGGTATTGGGAGAAAGTACAGTTGTGTACACTTACCATAATTGTAGATGTTCGAGTGTATTCACTGTTGCAGTCATCACAGTTGGGTTATCTGCTTGCAGTAGCCCTCAGTCGGCCTGATTAACAAAGTCTTGAGTCCTGCGTCGGTTGCTGTCTCCTCTTCCGTGACGTCAGGTAATCAGGGGTATAAAACATGCAGCCGACACCTATACATCAGTTTTTCTTGACCCAGATGTCAGGTGCCCCCCTAATGGGAATCAATTAAATATAAAAATACAAGAATATACCTCCAACAAAAAAGCAAACACACCAAAAAGCTTTTAAGCATAGTTAAGGAAAGTAGAGGTATAGTCAAAACAAGTTAGGGGGCTGGAGGGTGGGTAACCAGGACTGCAACGATGAATACACTCTAACATCTACATTTATGGTTAAGTGTACACAACTGTACTATGTTCTTCATGTTTCACTGTTGCAGTCATAACATTTGGGTAGATTCCCACAGCTATAGTTGGGAGGAGGAATTTAGATAGCATTAGGACCAGCTATAAGGCCCTGCAAGACTGCAGTGGCAAAACCAGCTCTGGATTTAGAGAAAATTGGCCAATGATAATGCTTGGTGAAAGTATGTACAGAACTTCAGGTAGCAGCTTCTAGGATGTCCCTGGTAGGGACGCCAATGAGAAAGGCTGTAGAGGTAGATGCAGTCCTAGTAGAGTGAGGTCTGATCTCCTGTGGGATAGGATTTCCATGGTGCTTATAGCAGAAATGAATGCAATGGCCTATCCATTTAGAAATGGTTTGCTTTGCAATAGCCTTCCCCTCTGCCCCTGCAGCAAATGCCACCAGCAGTTGTTCAAATTTCCTTTGAGATTTAGTCCTGTCCAAGTAGAATCTAAGTTGTCTGTGCACATGTAAGGAGTGCAGTATCCGTTCCCCTTTGTTCTGTGGATTAGGAAAAAAGGTTGGCAAATTAATGGACTGATTAAGAGCCACACTGGATATCACCTTGGGCAAGAAGGATGGATTGGTTCTGAGGGACACCATGTCTGCATGAAAGAAGATGAAAGGCTCCACTGCCATAAGGGCCTGTAATTCAGATACCCTTCTTGCTGAAGTGATTGCTAAAAGGAAAGCGGTTTTCCAAGAAAGAAACTTTAAGTTTGCAGTAGCAGTTGGCTCGAAAGGAGGAAGAATGAGTTTCTCCAAAACAAAGTTAAGGTCCCAGGCTGGGGTTGGAGCTCTCCTGGGTGGTCTTAAATTTCTGGCCCTACTGAGGGAACTGCTTGAGCAGTGGATGACAGAAGAGGGGAGGTTCTGTGTTATAATGAGCTGAAATGGCTGAGGCGTGAATTTTGATGGAGGAAAAAGACAGGCCCTTGTGAAGCAACTCAGTTAAGTATTGTAAAATCTGAGGTAAATTGAACGCTGCTATGCTCATCCCTTGAGACTGGTTCCAGGCACAGAATCTTTTCCATTTTTCAGCATAAGATTTTCTAGTACTAGACCTCCTTGCCTCTAAAATGATATCCATCACTGGTTTACTGAGGGATGGTAAAGGAGAGATTAGGTAATTAGCCAGGCTGCTAGGTTCAGTGTTGGAAGCTGAAGATGCAGAATCTGCTGAGATAACAGGGAAGGAGTCTGAGGCAGGTGCCATGGGGCTAACCATGACACACTGCAAAGGAGGGGGGTACCAGTGTTGACGTGGCCAGTCTGGTGCAATCAAAATCATCCTTGGTTTGTCCTGTTTGATTTTTAGTAGTACTTTGGAGAGCAGAGGCAGACTGGGGAAGGCATAGACTGATAGGTTTTTCCAGCTGAAGGACACAGCATCCACTTACCAGGCTTGTTTGTGTGGAGTCCTTGTGCAAAATTTGTCCAATTGGTAGTTCTGGGGAGAGGCAAACATGTCTATATCTGGGCTCCCCCATTTGCTTGTCAACATGTTGAAAATTCTTGGTTCTAGTTTCCACTCGTGTGGGTCCACGAGGTTTCTGCTTAGTCAGTCTGCCAGTGTATTTAATTTTCCTGGCAGGAATTGAGCTTGTATGTGCACCTGGTAGCTCAAGGCTGTGTTCCACAATGCCATGGCTAGTCTGCACAGGGGGTAAGAATGTGTACCCCCTGCTTGTTTATGTACCATATAACAGTGGTGGTGTCTGTCTTTACCATTAGTTGTCCTGGAAGAATGTGGTCCTTGAAGGCTGTCAGAGCATTCTGTACAGCTAGCATTTCTTTTTGATTGATATGCAGGTGCATTTGACTTAGGTTCCATTTGCTCTGAATGCACTTCCCTGCCAGGTGAGCCCCCCATGCATAGTCTGATGCGTCTGTTGTTAGGGTTTCGGTGGCAGGGGGTAGTGTGAAAGGTAGTCCCTTGCTTTGGTGGCAGGCCTCTGCCCACCAAAGGAACTCTAGGCGTACGAAGGTACGATAGGAATCACTGCTTCTAGATCCTAAGAATGTTGACACCATAGGTTTTTTAAATACCATTGTAGTTTCCTCATATGCAGTCTTGCATATGAAATTAGAAGACTGCAGGAGTCCATGAACCTCAAGGCTTGCAGTATTTGTCTTGCAGATAGCAGGGTTTTTGTGGCCATTTGTTTGAAGTAGGTTGTCAAATGAATTTGTTTCTTTGGCGTGAGGAAAGCCATCTGGGAAGTTGTATTCAAGCTTGCTCCCAGGAATATAATTTGTTGACAGGGTACCAGGTCCGATTTCTTTTCGTTTATGTTGTACCCCAGACAAGTTAGAACCCTTTGTACAAAGGCCAGATGATTCAAAAGTATGTCCTGGCTTTCTGCCTGAATAAGACAATCGTCCAGGTATGGGTATATTTGAATATTTCTTTGCCTGCAAAATGCAATAACTGGAGCTAGGCACTTTGTGAATACCCTGGGCGCAGTAGATAAGCCAAAGGGCAGTGCAGAGAACTGATAATGCGTGTAAGCCTGCTTTGAAGCATAGGTATCTTCTGCAAGATTCCCTGACTGGGATGTGCAGGTATGCTTCTTTTAAATCTAGTATTGCCAACCAGGCATCTTTGCCTAGCATAAGAAGCAACTGGTGAAGAGTCAGCATCTTGTATTTTGTAATCTCCAAAAAGGTGTTTGGAGTAGACTGGTCCAGGATAGGACGCCATGAATTGTGTTTTCTGGGTACCAGGAAAAGTCTCAAGTAGAAACCTTGTCCCCTTTCTTCTTCTGGTACCAATTGAATAGCTCCCATGCTTAAGAGAGAAAGTACATGCTTTTGGGCCTCTGCCCACTGACTTGGGGGTAGATCTGGCCACCGGCTTGGTGTTGGCAATGTGTGGAAGTGAAATCTGTATCCCTGTGACACTATATTTAAAACCCATTTGTCCTGGTTAATGAGTTCCCAGTTATTTGCATGAAGAGCAATCTTTCTCCCCAAAGGGCAGTCAGTTGATAAGTGCTTGGAAATTTTAAAAGGAAGTCATTGAGACAGTTTACCATAGGGGGAGTTTTATTACTCCCAGATTTGGAAGTGGAGGCCCCCCACTGCTTAGTCCTGTGTGTACCCTGGGACTGCAGCCTGGGAGCTCTGCTGGATCTGGGTTTGGACTGAGAAGGTCTGGAAGAGACAGGAAAGGACCAATATTTGGAAGGCCAATGCCTACTAAATCTTGGAGGTTGTACTTGTAAAAAATCTTTAATAGTTTGCATAGATTTAGCTTTTTATTCCATGTTTTTAAGAATTTCTTCTGCCTTGTTGCCAAACAGGCGGTGCTGGTTTAGGGGAGGATCCTGTAATTTTGCTTTAACATGATCTGGCAGGGATTCCTCCTTAAGCCAAGCATGCCTTCTAAGTACAAACCCAGTTACAGCAGCCCTGCAAGACACCTCTAGAGAATCAAAATGTATGTTTTACAAACTGTTCAGCTGAATGCAATAAATCCTGTAAATTCTTATTTTCAGCACAATCAGGAATCAACATCATTTTCTGTTTAAGCAATCCAGTAATATGCTGCTGATACTTTAACATATGAAACTGGCAGTTTAAGGCCCTTATGGCCAAAGTTGCAGAAGTGTACACCTTTTTACCCCATCTATCCAGCACCCTGGAGTCTATCAGAGGGGGTAGAATTTTTGGCAGTAGTAGCTTTAATGCCCTTGGGCCCCTGTGAAATGGTCTCAGGATCCACAGTAGAATTTTTAAAAAGGAACTTGTGAGAGTCGGGGACCTTGTAAGATCTATCAGGTTTCCTGGGAGTAGGAGGTAAAGAGTCACAGGCCAAGCTAGATTCTGCAAATGCATCATCAACAATGTCTAGTACACAAGGTATGGATAAAGGCCTGTGCTGGGGCAGGAGTAAGAAATCCCTAAGCCTCTTTTTAGAATCAGAGAAATCCTGACTTTCCCAATGAAAATGCTCCATGAGAGTATGCAAGGTTTCACCAAAAGAGAAATCCTCTAGGGGGGAAGCAGAGGGAATAGAGTCATCAGCATCAGAATCCTCATAGGTAGATAAGGGTAAATCCTGGCCATCAGAGGAAACAGAAAATTCAGACTTCTGATCAGAAGCATCATAAACAAACTCAGTCCTAGGTCTCTTAGAGGGGGAAGGCTGGCTTCCCCTGATTAAAGTAATAAGGTCTTCAGCCATTCTTATCATCTGTTTTTTAGGTATAGAGGCCTGACCATGCGGTCTGGGCGTCAGTTTTTTAGGCATGGTTCGAGATTTAGGCCTTGAAGAAGAAGATGGCATTGGTTTAATACGCAAGTCAGTAGGCCTGAATACACCCTCAGAAGCCGGTGCCTGCACAGCGGCTCTGGACCCATCCAAGGTAGAGACATCCTCAGATTCCACAGCTGAAGCATCTCGTGGCATATACTGGACTCTGAATGGGTCTCAGTAGAGGCTTGAGAATCAGAAGTAGTGGGTATCAGGGGCTGCGAAAGTGCCTCACGGAGTACCGGCGAAATGGCAACTGGCTTAGGAGAAACATTGTCGGCAGCTTTGGACCTAGGCAGCCTGTCTCTGTCTTTATCTTTGCGTTTTTTCAGAATGTCGGTAATCGGATGGCTGACCGAAGACATATCAGGCAAACTGAACTGAGCATGAAAATATTTAGAAGCGTAAATATACCGACAGCAGATAGTTTGTGGTTTAAATAAGGCACAAAACCGATGGCGAGGTATGTCGTGGTCAGGGCCTAGGCAAGGAATACAGTACGAATGAAAATCTTTATGAGGTATTTGCTTTCCACAAGTAATGCAATTATTTACTTTTACTGACATCAGTTAAGAGCAAGAAAAAGTTTCTCCAGTGGGGTACTTAGCTTTTAGTTGAAGACTTCTGTTCTGAAACTCGAAAACGAAAATTTCAGGAATCGGCCGACTGGCAATTGCCAACTGCTTCTGCTTCAGGCACCGCACGGCAAGAAAGACTGATGTAATGGCATCAGCTGCATGTTTTATACCCCTAATGACCTGACGTCACGGAAGAGAGGACAGCAACCGACGCAGGACCCAAGACTGTTAATCAGGCCGACTGAGGGCTACTGCAAGCAGATAACCCAAATGTGATGACTGCAACAGTGAAACACGAAGAACATCCGAGTTGCATGTAGACTACAAGAGAGGCTATGGAAGGATATAAATGTAGAGAAGGGGAATGGGTGAGACTGGAGGGAGGTGGGCAATATCTATTTTAATGCCTTCAAGATAGGAGGTGATTGGGAATGGAGGTTGTTGTGGCTAATGGGGTAACCTTATACAGCTGGTGGAAATAATTAAGGGTGATGTGATTATAATGGATATACGACTGTGAAACCTGCAGAAGAGCTAAAGTAGGTAGTTAGCAGGCAATGGATTGAGGCTGAGATGAGTTGGGACTAGTGGCAGACAAGACTGTGGGAGCAGGAAAATAATGCTTAAATGTAGAATAAGGGGGTGTTTGGGAATTGAGGTAGGGTAGAGCAGCAAAGTGAGGCCAGATGTATCATGGGTGAAAGCAGCAGGCTACTACTGTGCATATAAATTTATTCCAATAAAATAATCAATCTGTTGAAATGAGGTAAGTTTTTCCTGATAATGATAAACAGCTAAAACAAAAGAATGCAAATGTTGATGGCAAGCAGCGTTGGTAAACAAAAAGTACTGTTAACTTCTCTACTTAAGTACAGATAAGGAGAATCCAGACATTCTGAGCCCTCTGAAGGGGAACAGGAATACAGGTTTATAAATGACTTTTGAGAAGGTTTTGAAAAGCACATTTCAGAAACCATGCAGTGAAAAGGCAGCTTTCCAGATGTGTTTCACAATTTGGTCTACGTTTCCTTAGTTTTTATTTAAATTGGGGGGGGGGGGGTTGTATTCTTTGGCCGTTTGTCATTTGTGCAGCACCAGTCTTCCTTGGTGTAGCAATAAAGGTGTGTAGCAGGGAGAGAAGAGGGCAAAACAGTACAGTTATGTAAAAACTTACCATAACAGTAGATGTCCTAATGATCACAGCATCAGTATTCTTAACATATGGGTTTTTTGCCTGCTGATGTCCAGCTGGGGTACCAAAGATTTAAATTCCTGAGGGCGTATGTTCAATGCGTAACCTCAGCTTGTATGCGTCAAGGTATATAGGCAGACAAATGCACAAGTACCTTAAACCACCTACACGCCAATGGTCTGAAGACTACTGAGAGGGGAAAATGGTCAGCGAGGAGGGGTGTAACTTGAACAGTAAGTAAAGTCCCCCAAAAGCAGTCTACAGGTGATAGCTTCCAAAGGGGGAAGACAAATACTGGTGCAGAGGAAGAGAAGAGGGGAAGGAGGGAGGGAAAGAATATTGCAACAGTGATCAGCAGTACATCTACTGCTCTGGTAAATTCTTATACGACTGTGCAGTATTCTTGAATTGAGTGAATCCCAGAGCTGAAGTTGTTACAGAAAAGTGGCGGGGCTAGCTAAAGGGAGGATGAGCTCTCCAGGAGACCAAACAGTGCAGACCTAACAAAGACAGTCCTAGATCTGGGAAAGGCATCAATTTTGTAATGCTTGGTGAAGGTATGTACAGACGACCAGGTTGCCATTTCTCCCAGAAAAGGATACTGTCAGAGTGAAATGTGCCTTTGGACAGCAATGCTTTCCCAATACTGTGTTTAATTGAAAAAAAAAATAGTCTTCAATATCCAGATGCAAAGCTTTGCTTAGAGATGGGCTAGCCTAGCTTGGAATCCATAAAGGAAACAAAAAGTTGTTCAGTTTTTCTGACAGCTTTTGTTTTGCCCAAGTAGAACCTCAGCTGCCTGCGAACATCTAATAAGTGGAGAATTCTTTCCCCCTTACTTTGGGGATTAGAAAAAAATGTAGGCAGGTGGATAGCCTGAATGAGGAACATCTCATTCACTACCTTATTCACGAATGATGGCTTGACCAAGACAGTCACCCAGTCCCTGTGGAAAATGAGAAAGGGTGGAATAGCCATATATGAGCCTGAAGTTCAGACAGACTGCATACAGAGTTAAGAGCCAGCAGAAGGCCAGTCTGCCAGCTGTGGAGTTTTAAAGAGGCGGAAGCTGTTGGCTTGAAAGCGGGCAAAGTAATTCATTTCCAGCACAAAGTTGAGATCCCAGATAGAAGAAAAAAGGTTTCAATGGCAGTTTACAATTTAAGACACCTCTCAAGAAAATTTTCACCTCCATCCTGGCCATGACAGGAGGATCAAGAGGCAAGCAGGCAGGCACTGATAGCAGACTGACGGGCTTTAATGGAAGAGTAAGCCAGACCATAATGCAATAGTTCATAGATATACTTCAGGACAGAAGCGGGGGTACCTGAATTGAATGGGTTCTGGCTATGCTTGAAGCACCAAAAGGAAGATCTCTACTAAGCTATATTATGACTTTCTGGAGGTAGGATTTCTGGCTTCCTGTAGAACCTGAACACCTCCTCAGAAGAGAGGTATCTTTTAGGTATCAGAAGCCTACCATTCACAAAATGAGACAAAGGTTAGATTTTGACTGAAAAGCAGACCTAGTGTTAAGTGACCAGATCTGGTTGCAATGATATTTTCCAACAGTTTCCCTTGAACAAATGGAGTAAGAGGGGAAACCAATCCTGTCTTGGCCCGAAAGCAGTAGTAGCTTTAGCGCTACCTTTTGAACTTTTAGGAGGACTTCTGGAAGTAGTGGCAGAGGGGAGAAGGCATACAGGAACCTCCCAGATGACTGGAAAGAGAGGGAGCATCTGTCCTCCAAGCTAAGGGAGAAGGGTTCACGGTGCAGACCAGGGGAAACTGGTGATTTTCTGCTGAAGCAAAAAGATCTAATTGTGGTGTTCCCCACTGATACCGGACTGTTTTGAAGACTTTTTTCCAGGGTCAACTCATGGGGGTCCTCCAAGGACCTGCTTAAGGAGTCCACCAATATATTCCCCTGTGACAGAATGTATGCAGCTGTCACAGTTATGCCCATTTGTGTGGCTAGGTGTCATGCATCCTCTGCTAGCCTGAACACTGGTAAAGACCTTGTGCCCTCCTGTTTATTCAGATGCCAAATAACTATGGGGTCGCTGGTGTACACCATTAGTGTGCCTGATTTACACAGTTGGAAGAATATCTATGGCGCTTACAGAGGGGTTGTCATTTCCTTCAGGTTGATGTGTTCTTAGGATAGGCAATTTCTCCTGTATTCGGTGGGATCCTGTCCTAGCCTCCATGCTCTGTCTGTGGCATCTATGTGAAGAACCCGGTAGGCTGGGGTGAAAGGAAGACCCGGGTTAAGCATGCCCTGCTTTTCCCCACCAAAGTAGCCCCTTTTTGAAGTAAGGTAAGAGAATGATCAGGGTATCCAGAGGACGAGGATGTTAAGACCACACTGACTTCAAGCACTACTGAATTTTCTGCATATTTAGTCTGGCCAGAGGGAGCACTGGAATGGCAGCTGCCATGAAGCCAAAGGCCCTCTGTATTTCCCTTGCTGGGCAGTGACACAGGAGAGATTTCTGAAAAAAGTGGGTAGACTGAGAACTTTTTTCATCAGGAAGAAAGGCAAGCATTTTGCTTGTGTCTAGTTTGCAACCCGGAAAGACCTGGTCCTGAATGGGTGTGAGTAGTCAGTCAGTCCTCCCCCAAACCATCCTATGTTAGTACCTCCCCTGACATACCAACTCAATTTAACTCTTACTTCATTGATGGCATAGATTCATCACTAACAAATTCCCTCCATCTCCCACTATCCTCTCTCGGCCTCCTATTACCTAACACTCCACATTTTCCCTTCAGCTGGTTTCTACTTCCTTTAACAAATCTTACCTCCATTCTTTTCCTCCATCTACTGCTTCCCCACCAAATACCTCCAAAACTTCATCTCATACCTTTCATATACAACCTGTTCCTACATCTCTTATTCATAAGCTACTTAAGAAACTGAAACCTTGTACCCCATCTGCCGACCGACTCCCATCTGAATACCTACAAACTGCTGCAAATGCTATAGACTACCCCATATCTATACTTATTAACAGGACTATCTCTGAAGGCAAAATCCCTACCATATGGAAAGTATCTCACATAATCCCTCTACATAAAGGTGGATCTTCTATTGAGCTTTCTTACTTTCGCCCTATTGCCTTACTCTCCCCATTAGCTAAGATAATGGAAAAATGTATTCACAAACTACTCAACCACCTACTACAAAATAACTTACTAGCCAACTGTCAACATGGCTTCAGACCATTCCACAGCACGACGACTGCCCTTCTATCCTTCACTGACTCTATAAATAAAAATCGTAACAATAACTCCTTTTCCTCTGCACTATTTATAGACCTGTCAAAAGCCTTTGATATGGTTAACCATAACTTACTTCTTGATAAACTAAAATACCATTCTCTTGATCCTCTAGCATTACAATGGTTTAGGTGTTATCTTAAAAACAGGCAGCAATCAGTGCTTTGGGATAACAATCTGTCTTCATTACTCCCAATAAATATTGGAGTCCCGCAAGGCTCAATCTTAGGTCCCCTTCTTTTTTCCTTATTTATTAATGACCTACACTTGAACATACCTCAAGCCACCTGCATTCAATATGCAGATGACTCGACCTTAATCTGTACTGCTAAGAACGTAGCCTCCCTCCAGTCCCTCACCCAAACTGTTTTCCAAAATGTTGAAAAATGGTTTATGCAACATTGCCTCCTCCTTAATCCCAAAAAAACAAAACTACTACTCTTTACTCCAACTCATAAATCATCCACACCATTCTTCATAACCTCTAACAATGCTACCAACATAACCCCAGATACTACCACCACTACTAGGTGTTACAATTGACAATCGCCTTAATTATGATGACCATATTAACGCCACCATAAATTCTGTTAACAAAAACTTGGTACTCTCTATAGAATTAAACCCTTCCTTACCCCCTCAGCCAGGAAAACCATTGCCCAGACCCACCTCATCTCTACCCTTTTCTATGCCTCTGCTATATATACTAACCTATCAAAAAACAACATCACCAAACTTTCTACCTGTTACAATAGCATAGCTAGATTCATTACATGTACTCCCTTCAAAACTCACCACTGTCTTAACCTCAAACAACTAGGATGGCTAGAATTGCATAACCACATACTCTGTCAACAGTTACTTATCACTCAAAAGATCCTATACCACCCCAATGATACCCCTATTTCACCTTATAAAAATCTAGCTACACTACCTTCTGCTAATAAACTCCTGGTCTCCTTGATTAAATCTAACAAAGCTGGCGACTCACTGTTCTCAAACACTATAGGTAAAAACTGGAATCAGCTCCCTCCTGAACTTTCTAACCTAGCTTCTACTTCTCTATTCAAAAAACATATTAAAGAACATCTTAAAACTCAGTGGCTTTGTCCTTGTGCTAACCCAAACTGAAATCTTTTCCCCTCCTACTCATAACCCTTTCCCCACTCCCCTAACCTATGCCTCCAACCTAGGCCTCTAAATCTTGTTACTTTTTTTTTCATAGTAAGAGGATAAATTACAAATACTTTACTCTGTTGTGCAATACCTGTTTTGTTTCACTTAGTTTAACTTTTAGCATAATGTCTATCCTACAATTTTATTACTATATTATTTCTTTTAACCAATGCTACCACTGCACTGTTTTCATACATGTCTTTGTTATATGTTGTTAACTTTGTTTACTGTTCATGCTGGAGCTTTTCTCCCCGGGCCTCTACTGAAAATGGACAAATATCCAGTTAGACTAGCCCGGTCAACAAATGTAAAATAAATAAATAAATAATCTCTCCTGTGAAATCTCAGGCCATGTTCCCACTCTGCAGACAATCTTCCTAACGAATTTCTAAAAATGTCTGCCGACTCAGTTGCCTATTCTGTCTCAATAATCATTAATAGATTCATCAAGAAGTCTTATGTCCCCTCTCTGTGGAAAAAATCCTTCATCCTTCCTCTCCACAAAGGTGGCAACTCCACAGAAATTTCTAACTATAGGCCAATTGCTATTCTTTCACCACTACCAAAAGTTCTAGAAAATTTTATCAATAAACATCTTCAATACTTAATTGACAATAATCTTCTCTCTCCCCCCAACATGGATTCAGACCAGCACACAGCACTATCGCTGCTCTACTATCCTTTACTGACACTGGCAACAAAGCTTGTGACTCAGGAAACTCTCTCTTCCCTGTTCTTGGCCCTATCCAAAGCCTTTGATACTCTCCCACCCCCAACTGTTATCCCAACGGTCTCTTCTGGGCTTAACCAAAACATCCTTACAATGGTTCACTAGCTATCTCTCTAACAGATATCAATCTGTCAAATGGAATTCTAACTTCTCTCCTTCTCTCCTTACTTACCTGTTAGTACTGTGGTACCCCAAGGCTCAATACTAGATACACTTATCTTCAACATTATTAACCATCTTAACACTGCCAACAAAAAAGCCACCCTAATTCAATATGCTGATGACTCTACATTAATCTGCTCTGCCTAGACCCTCTCTCATCTACAGAGTTTACAACAAGAAGCATTCAATTCCATAGAGTCTTGGCTCACCAACAGCCATTCATTACTTAACCCAAAAAAAACTAATCCTACTATTTTTACCAAAACACTTTTCTCCAGATGCTTCTAACTTTGCTATTATTTCTCTGAACAATACTTTAATCAATGTGGTTTCACATACAAAACTGTTAGGTTTAACTATTGACCGCAATCTTAAGTTTGACCTAAACGTCAGCAATTTCATAAAAAAAAAAAATAATCAAAAATTGGACATGATGTACAAGGCTTAAAAAATTCATCTCCAAATCCACAACAGTAACCCTTGTCACCACCTATTACCCTCCCCTTCTATACGCTTCACCTATCCTAACCAATCTTCACTCTTCCCTCAAAGCAAAACTTAATCTATGTTACAATAAAGTTGATACATTTGCCATAGGGTAGGCCCACTACTCTCACCACTGCTTTGCTCTCAAGTCCCTAAATTGGCTCAAACTACCCCACCTTCTCACCTTTAACCAACTACCATTAACTAACAAATTATGGTACAACTCCTCATTTTCGCCAACTACATCATCACTACTTCAACACTTTATTCCATCTTGTGACCTACGCTCCTGTCACAAGTATCTTCTATTTACAAACCTCAAAGATCTAATGAGGTTAGTCTGTACTCTCACTGCGTTGCCAAATCATGGAATAATATTCCAGAAGCAATCAGACTTGTACTCCACTACTGTTCCTTCAAGTCTAGGCTGAAAGAACATCTAACCTGTAATTGGGTCTGCCCATGCTCCTAGCCATCTTAGTACACCTTTCTATTCCCTTCTTTCCCACTCTTAAGACTTTGTCTTGATAAATCCTGTTTCCCTTCCTGCTTTACCTACTTTCAAGCCTCACCCCCCCCCCCCAATTCCTTAACATTCTATTGGTCTTTCTTTATAGTCTTATACTAATCTTTTTCTATCCCAGAATTTGACTGAATATTACAATCTAGTTATCCTGCTAGCAAAAGTAAATGTCTTTTACGACCTATTACTTATTCTGTTATATATTTTTTATGCATCATTGTGTAACATACACATTAGGAATGCTCTTCTACCTTGTATATGATTGTATGGTCAACTTTGTTTGCCTTTATATTTTGCTTATTTTTCTTTTATTGTACTTCATATATTATACTACGTTGTTATTGTCTTAATATTTGCAACTATTGCTCAATGTTTTAATTCTGGTTAATGTGTACTGTGGTGCTTTTCTCCAAGATCCTCCTCTGAAAATGGGCTCATACTCAGTCGGACTTTTCCGGTAAACAAAATGTCACATAAATAAAGACAGGATTATTAGAAGCTGATTGTGAACTGTAGGATGGATACGAGATGTACCTTGTAATGTACATGCTCAAGAGGGGAGTCTATGGAGAGCTTGAATCAGTAGGTCATCCATATAAGGGAAAATATGAATTCCCTGTGTGCGACAGAAAGCCACCACTGGAACTAGGCATTTTGTAAAAATTCTTGGTGCCACAGAAAGACAAAGGGCAAAGCAATAAACTAAAAATGTGATCAACCACAGAAAAATTAAAGGAATTTCCTGCAAGAGGGTCAAATAGGGATGTGAAGGTGGGCATCCTTTAGGTCTAATGATAAAGAAAGGCATTAGGAAGAATAAAGGGCAGAAGAGTGTGATGAAATCATTTTAAAGTGGGTACCTTTAGAAAGGTGTTCAGAAGAGAGAGAGAGAGAGAGATAAACAGGCAGAATGGTTCTTCACTGTCCTTCCTTCCTTGGCACCAGAAAGATTCTGGAATAGAACCATTTTCCTGTGAAAGATGATGGCATCTTTCTATGGTGCCTTGATCTAGTATATCCAGAATGACAGGGTAGAGAAAAGGGAGCGAGTTGAGTGGTGGAGGAGGCAGGCCCTTTGCAGACGGGATGCCTTCCTATAACATGGCATATCAGTCTTTCATAATAGTCAGAATCCATTTGTCCGGAGTTACCATTTCCCAGGAAAGAAGCGACAGAGAAAGACTTTTTGAAAGAGAGGCAAAGGGATTGAAAAGGGGAGAGGTGTAGTTGGGAAGGTAGTCAGAGGTTTTTGCTTCTAAAATGAGGCTTCCCTTAAGGAGATTCCATAGGTGGTTTGTCTGAAAATCTCTTTCTTGGTGCTTTTCTTAGTAAGTGGACCTAGGGTCCTTGTTAACAAAATACGTGGACTTGGCTGGGTAGTTACTGTGTTATCTAGGGAGTGTAGAAAGTAACATTTTCCTACAGTCCTTCAAAGTCTTACCTTGCTGTTGCAAGGCAAGGCTTTGAAGAGTTTTGCAGCTAAAGGGATAAACAGGAGATCTTTCTCTACAGGTTAAACTAGGATTTTAGACTTCAAGGCCTCAGGGATAGGCTGACTGCACAAAAATGTATATTGTCTGGTGAGTGAACCTGTGGCCACAGCCCTGGAAGAGGCATCCACAGCATCATAAAGTACAGCTGTGTACCTACCATAAATGTAGATGTTCAAGTGTATTCACTGTTGCAGTCATTACACTTGGGTTATCCTGCTGGCAGGCTACCCGCAGTCGGCCTGAATTCCAAAGTCCTGGCCCAGCATCAGTTGCTGTCGCCTCTTCCCTGACGTCAGTGTGCCAGGGGTATACAAGATGCAGCCAACGCCATTTTCTTCAGTTTTTCTTGCCCCAGATGTCAGGTGCCCCAAGAAGGTAGGCAATACACATTGTTTATAAAAACATACACTAAAATAAAACAATACCTTCATCTACAAGCAAATACACCACATAGGTAGTATAGAGAAGTCCCAGAAAAGAAAGGGGGATGGAGGGAGGGTAACCTGGACTGCAACAGTGAATACACTCGAACATCTACATTTATGGTAGGTACACAACTGTACTATGTTCATCGTGTTTCACTGCTGCAGTCATTACACTTGGGTTGAATCCCAAAGCTGAGGTAGGGCGGCTGGGTCTAAATAGGATTCGGAGTGGCTAAGAGGCCCTGCAGAACTGCAGTGGCAAAGCCTGCTCTGGATTTAGAGTAAAGAGGTAAGTGATAATGCTTGGTAAAAGTGTGCACTGAACTCCAAGTTGCAGCCTCCAAAATTTTCTTGGTTGGTACTTCTCTGAGAAAAGCTGCTGAAGTGGCTGCTGCCCTGGTAGAATGTGGCCTAATATTCTTAGGCACTGACTTGCCATGCTGTACATAGCAGAAACGAATGCAGTGTCCTATCCATTTTGAAATAGTCTGCTTTGAAATGGCCATTCCTTGTGATCCTGCAGCATATGCTACAAATAGTTGCTCAGTTTTTCTGAAAGCTTTTGTTTTGCCCAAGTAGAAACATACCTGCCTGTGTATGTCCAAAGAGTGCAGAAGTCTCTCCCCTTTATTCTGGGGATTTGGATAAAATGTTGGAAAATGAATGGTTTGGTTAAGAGCCACACTGGATACTACCTTTGGCATAAATGTTGGGTTTGTCCTTAGATAAATCCTGTCTGGATGAAAAATGATAAAAGGTTCCACTGCCATTAATGCCTGTAACTCCGAGACTCTTCTTGCTGAAGTTATTGCTAGGAACAGAGCAGTTTTCCATGATAAGAATTTTATATCAGCTGTATTGGCTGGTTCAAAAGGAGGCAGTGTGAGCTTTTCCAAGACAAAGTTGAGGTCCCATGTAGGTATTGGTGCTCTCCTTGGGGGTCTTATGTTTTTTGCCCCTCTGAGGTACTGTCTTAGCAGTGGATGTGAGAAAAATAGGAGGTTCCGTATTGTAATGAGCTGAAATAGCAGAGGCATGGATCTTAATTAATGAGAAGGATAGGCCTTTGTCCAGCATCTCAGTTAGGTATTGTAAAATCTGAGGAATATTTGGAACAAGTGGTTTAAGTCCTTGTGCCTGGTTCCAAGCACAGAATCTCTTCCATTTTTCTGCATAAGATTTCCTGGTGCTGGGCCTCCTGGCTTCCAAAATGACATCCATAACAGCTTTAGAGAGAGGTGTGTTCTGAGTGGCTATATTATTTGCCATGCAGCCAGATTTAAGGTTCTGAGTTGGCTGTGCAGGATCTGATTGTTTTGCCGAGTCAGAAGATGAGGAATTTGAGGTAAAGCCCAGGCAGGGCCTTGAGACGAGCTCTTTAGGATTGGGTACCAGTGCTGGCGTGGCCAGTCTGGGGCAATTAGAATAATTTTTGGCTTCTCGTCTGACTTTTAGGAGTACCTTGGGGAGGAGAGGCAGTGGTGGAAAGGCATCAACTGTTAGGGTTTTCCAGCTGAATGACAGAGCATCCACTTTCCATGCTTGAGAGTGACAAGTCCTTGTGCTGAATCTCTGTAGTTGGCAGTTGTGAGGGGAGGCAAAGAGATCTATGTCTGGGCATCCCCATTTCCTTGTTATCATGCTGAAGACCTGTGGATCTGGTTTCCATTTGTGCGGGTCCATGAGGTTTCTGCTTAGTTCGTCTGCCAGAGTATTTTTCTATCCTGGCAGGAATTGTGCCTGCAGATGTACTTGATAGGTCAGTGCTGTGTTCCACAAAGTCATGGCTTGCCTGCAGAGGGGGTGGGAGAGTGCCCCCCCTTGCTTGTTTATGTACCACATAACTGTAGTATTGTCTGACTTTAGCAATAGTTGTCCTGGATGTAGTAGATCCTTGAAGGCTGTCAGGGCATTCTGTACAGCTAGCATCTCTTTTTGATTGATATGAAGATGCATTTGGTCCGCGGGCCATGTGCCCTGAATACATTTTCCTGCCATGTGTGCCCCCCCCCCCAGGCATAATCCGATGCATCTGTTGTTAGTGTCTGCCTGGCTGTGGGTTAAGTGAAAGGCTGCCCCTTGTTGTGATGACAGGCCAGTGCCCACCATCGAAACTCCTGTTGCAGGCAGGGAATAAGAGTGATTGTTTCCAGGCTGTGGCAATGTTGAGTCCAAGCACTTTTTAGATACCATTGTAGCTTCCTCATATGCAGTCTTGCATATGGAATTAGCAGGATGCCATGAAGCCCAAAGCCTGCAGAATTTTTCTTGCAGGTAGCTGGGTCTTTGTTGCCATCATTTGAAAGTAATGAGTCAGTTGCCTTTGCTTGTCTGGCGTGAGATAAGCCAACTGGGCAGTTATATTTAAGCTTGCACCCAGGAATATTATCGCTTGAGAGGGCACAAGTTTTGATTTATTTTCGTTTACTGTGTACCCTAGGCAAATTAGTAGTCTTTTTACAAACGCCAGGTGCTTTAGTAGAATGTCCTTGCTCTCTGCTTGAATAAGGCAGTCATCCAAGTAGGGATATATTTGAATTCCTTTTTGTCTGCAAAATGCAATTACTGGTGCCAGGCATTTTGTGAAGACCCTGGGCGCAGTAGATAAGCCAAAGGGCAGTGCAGAGAATTGGTAATGCATTGAGCCAGCTATGAACTGAGGTATCTTCTGCAAGATTGTCTGATTGGGACATGCAGGTATGCCTCTTTGAGGTCCAAAGTAACTAGCCAAGCCTTCTTTGCCCAGCATGGGTAGAAGTTGCTGCAGTGTCAATATTTAGAATTTTGGAATGTCCAGAAAAGTATTTAGAATAGACAGGTCCAGTATTGGTCTCCATGCTTTGTCCTTTCTGGGTACCAAGAAAAGTCTTGAGTAAAATCCTTGCCCCTGCTCTTGCTGTGGTACGTTTTGAATAGCCCTCATGTCCATGAGAGCAGAAATTTGTTTTTGTGCCTCTGCCCATTGATTGTGCGGCAGGTGTGGCATACCTTTTGACTTTGGAAGAGTCAAAAAGTGGAACCTGTAACCCTGAGAAACAATATCCAGAACCCATTTGTCCTGGGTGATCATGTGCCAGTTTTGTGAGAAAAGTGCTAGTTTTCCCCCCAAGGGCGCTGCCAAAAGGTAAGTGCTTGGTATTTGTAGAGGAAAGTCATTGGGACTGTTTCCTATAAGATTGTGATTTGTCTTCTCCGCCTTTGGGGGCTGAAGCACCCCATTGTTTACGTCTGTATGAGCCTTGGGACCAAGATCTGCCTCTTGGGCGTCTGTATCTGCCTCTTTGCGGCCTGTCTGACACTGGAAAGGACCAATTTTTAGAAGGCCAGTTCCTGATAAATCTAGGTGGCTGAACCTGTAAGAAATCCTTTACTGTCTGCATTGATTTTGCTTTATCCTCTATTTTCTTTAACACCTCTTCTGCCTTTACACCAAAGTATCATGTTGTAATGGAGCATCCAATAATTTTGCTTTAACATGATCAGGTAAACTCTGTTCTTTTAACTACGCATGCCTTCGAATGACAGCACCTGTAACTGCGGCTCTGCAAGATGCCTCTAATGAATCAAAACCACATTGCAAAGTATGCTTTCCCACTTGTTCAGCTGCATGCAATAAATCCTGCATTTCCTTGTTCTCAGGACATTCAGGGCTTGTAAGCATTTTCTGTTTTAGCGAAGACATTAGGTATTGTTAATATTTAAGCATGTGAAACTGGCAGTTTAAAGCCCTTACAGCTAAAGTAGCAGAGGTGTAAACTTTCTTCCCCCATCTGTCCAGTGCTCTAGAATCCCTTTCACAGGGAACAGGGTTTTTTGCAGTGGAAGCCTTGACCCCTTTGGGACCCTGAGAAATAGTTTTCAGGATCAGCAGCAGGGTTTTTATAAAAAAAAAATATGAGAATCTGGAAGCCTGTGGTACCTGTTTGGCTTAACTGGTGCAGGGGGTAATAAATCAGGAGTCAAACTGGATTCAGAAAAAACATCATTAACAATGTCTAGTATAGGGGGGATAGCAACAGGCCTTAGCTGAGGCAATAAAAGAAAGTCTCTGAGCCTTTTCTTGGATTCTGAATAATCCTGGCTCTCCCAATGGAAATGTTCCCTCATGGTGTGCAGGGTTTCCCCAAAAGAGTAGTCCTCAGGAGGAGAGGCTGAAGGGATAGATTCATCAGAGTCCTCATAGGGAGGAAGAGAATATCTCTGTTCTGAAGAGGAATCAGAAGAAAAAGAAACCTGGTCAGAGGAGTCATAGTCAGTGTCTTGCCTAGGCCTTTTATCAGGAGGGGGATGGGAACCCCTGATCAAAGTAATTAGGTCCTCGGCCATTTTGAGCATCTGTTTCTTTGGCATGGATGACTGTCCAGGAGAATGCTGTACTTGCTTCTTTGTCTTTAAAGGTGTTTTAGACTTTGCCTTAGCTGCTGAAGTGGTCTTGATACTAAGCTGTGTAGGTCTGAAAACACCCTCAGAAGCCGATGCCTGCTCAGCGGCTCCGGACCCATCTGAGGGAACTGATTCCATAGGCCCAATACCTTGAGTTTCCAAAGGCCTAGCTGTCTCCACGTGGGAGTCGGAGGCGGCCTGTGGCTCTGAGGTAGTGGGTGTCAGGGGCTGTGAAAGCGCCTCACTGGCGACTGGCCTAGAAGAGGCTCCGTCGTCTGTTTTGGACCTCGGATGCCTGTCTTTTTCTTTGTCCTTGCACTTTTTATGAACTCCGGTCGTCGGTAGTTCCGATGGCATTATATTGTTAAACCTTCGGCCAAAGTAATGTAAAGCAAAATCGAACCGATGCTTAACAGTGTGTTGGTTGAATCTAGCACAAAACAGACAACTAGCAATGTCGTGGTCAGGGCCTAGGCAAGGAATACAGTAAGAATGGAAATCCTTATGAGGTATTTGCTTCCCACAAGAAATACAATTGTTAACTTTTTCTGACATCGGTCTGGAGCAAGGAAAAGTTTCCCCAACGGGGTACTTAGCTTTACTGAAGACTTCGTATCTGAAATTCAATTTCGAAAATCTCAGGAGTCGGCCGACCGGCACTTGCGAACTGCTTTTGCTTCGGGCACCGTGCGGCAAGAAAGACTGAAGAAAATGGCGTCAGCTGCATCTTAAATACCCCTGGCACACTGACGTCAGGGAAGAGGCGACAGCAACCGACGCCGGACCAGGACTTTGAAATTCAGGCCGACTGCGGGTAGCCTGCCAGCAGGATAACCCAAGTGTAATGACTGCAACAGTGAAACACTATGAACATCTGCATTTGATGCTGTGCCTGACAATTTGAGTAACTTAAGACAATATGGTCTACATTAGCTGCTTAGAACCTATCAATTATGGGTCTGACATGGTCTTATTCTAAGACTGCAGGCACAGAGTAAATACTTTGTCATTTGTGTTTGGCAGCTAACAGCTATGAATGCTAGGGCAGAGAAGGTGTAGACCTTCTTTCCTCACTTCTCCATAGCCCTACTATCCTTGTCTGTGGGAAGGGCATTAGCAGTGGGAAGAAGTTTAGAAGGCTTACCCCCAGGAAAGCAAGACAGCAGTAGAGTGAGCCACAGGGTTCTTATACAGACATTTAGGTTCATCATGTAATGTATCCACAATAATAGTCTGAACATCCACAGGAATCAAGCACAATAGTCCACAGACGTAGATTTGTAAAGGCAGCAAACAAAGGCAGCAGAAAACAGCAACTTCAATAAAACGCGGATTGAACGATAAAATCCAGAATTTATTATTAAATGTAAGCGCTTTCACCTTTCGGCTTCTTCAGACATTTGCAAAGAAAAAAATACAACCTTTTAAATATTGTGTAAATGCATTTCATTGGTAAATCAAATCACTACGTCATTCAGTTAAAATATATAAGTAAAACATATGCCTATTTCATTCAATACTTCCTATTATTCTAACTTGAGAAAACCGTTGTACAAAACTTTTACATATAAAACTTTTGCATATAAAAAATTTTTACATATAAAAAATATATACATATATATATGTGCAAATAGCTACATATAAAGAACAAATTATTAAGTGATTCAAGTTGACACTATAAGCCTTCTCTTTCTCAAGACAGGTTTAAGAGAGGCTTTGTCATTGAGACCAGGTTCTCTGTCTGCTTGACATCTGATAATCCACCTGAGTTCATTCTCTTCTGTATATGTCTCAATGTCACCTCCACGTAAACTTGGTTTAAAATTTTGAATCACTGAAAAAACAAATGTATGATTAGGACCCCTATCCATAAAATGCTTAGCTAGAGCATTTGTATGACTTCCTCTATGAATGTGATAAACATGTTCCCTTATGCGTTCCCTGAATCTTCTATTAGTTTTACCTATATAGAAAGATTCACAAGAAACACATCTAGCTAAATAAACCAAGTGCTCACTTTGGCAGTTAGTGTTGGTGTGAAAATGGAATTCTACACCAGTAATAGGATGTATAAACAAAGTCCTCTCATCAATATATGGACACTGTTTGCATTTTTCACAGGGCTTAGTGTTTACTGAATTTCTGGCTAAGTTTAGCCTATGTTTTCGTCTAAAAGAAGTATATTCCAATATTTCTCAAAGGTCATCTTGACATTGAACATGTCTGAGGTGTAAAATATAGGTATTCTTAGATAAGCTGGACCAAAGATGTTCCCTGAGTGACTCTCAATAGATGTTCCTTCAGAAAAATATGGTCTGCCTCTAGTGGTTCTAAGAGAATGAACTGTGTTGATAGCTTCATTTAATTCTCTCGGTCTATAACATCTATTAATCAACTTTTCTTTAAGGTTGGTAATCTCTAACGTAAAGTCATCATGAGTTGAATTAAGTCTAGAGGCTCTCATAGCCTGACCCATTACCACATTTTTAAAGACAAAAGGAGGATGCATGCTTTCTTGATGAAGTAAGGTGTTTCTATAGCATGCTTTACGGTGAATTGTAGTATTCAACATTCCATTGTCTAACCTAATTATATCTACATCTAGGAAGGAAATCCTTTCTCTAGAAAAGTTAGCGGTAAATTCAAGAAAACTAGTAAGGCCATTAACAGTTGATACCATATGATGGAGCTCTACTTCCGTGCCAAACCATATAAAGAAGAGGTCGTCTACAAAACGTTTGTAAAATAAAGCTTTACTCCGAAACTCTTGTAAAGGGAATAGTTGATCTTCCTCCCATTTAGCCATTACTATGTTGGCGTAGCTATTGGGTGTTAATGGTACATCAATTTTTAACTGAACATTCTGACTTAACTCCGATTGTTCTAGATCAGCTAACTATGTTTTTGGAAATTGTTTTGCAGAATAATGTTTTTACTTTTAATAATGAGTTTTATTTACAGAATGATGGCGTAGCTATGGGCACTTCTTTTCTGAAGGAACATCTATTGAGAGTCACTCAGGGAACATATCTTGGGTCCAGCTTATCTAAGAATACCTATATTTTATACCTCAGACATGTTTAATGTCAAGATGACCTTTGAGAAATATTGGAATATACTTCTTTTAGATGAAAACATAGGCAGGATAGTAGGACCTAGACCCACTTATACCTTTAGGAATAGAAGAAACTTGAAACCTATTCTTTGCCATCATCCTTTAGGCAGGGAATTTTCTGACTTAGCCAGAAATTCAGTAAACACTAAGCCCTGTGAAAAATGCAAACAGTGTCCATATATTGATGAGAGGTCTTCGTTTATACATCCTATTACTGGTGTAGAATTCCATTTTCACACCAACACTAACTGCCAAAGTGAGCACTTGGTTTATTTAGCTAGATGCGTTTCCTGTGAATCTTTCTATATAGGTAAAACTAATAGAAGATTCAGGGAACGCATAAGGGAACATGTTTATCACATTCGTAAAGGAAGTCATACAAATGCTCTAGCTAAGCATTTTATGGATAGGGGTCCTAATCATACATTTGTTTTTTCAGTGATTCAAATTTTTAAACCAAGTTTACGTGGAGGTGACATTGAGACATATACAGAAGAGAATGAACTCAGGTGGATTATCAGATGTCAAGCAGACAGAGAACCTGGTCTCAATGACAAAGCCTCTCTTAAACCTGTCTTGAGAAAGAGAAGGCTTATAGTGTCAACTTGAATCACTTAATAATTTGTTCTTTATATGTAGCTATTTGCACATATATTTATATATATATATTTTTTTATATGCAAAAGTTTTACATGTAAAAGTTTTGTACAACGGTTTTCTCAAGTTAGAATAATAGGAAGTATCGAATAAAATAGGCATATGTTTTACTTATATATTTTAACTGAATGACGTAGTGAATTGATTTACCAATGAAATGCATTTACACAATATTTAAAAGGTTGTATTTTTTTCTTTGCAAATGTCTGAAGAAGCCGAAAGGTGAAAGCGCTTACATTTAATAATAAATTCTGGATTTTATCGTTCAATCCGCATTTTATTGAAGTTGCTGTTTTCTGCTGCCTTTGTTTGCTGCCTTTACAAATCTACATGTGTGGACTATTGTGCTTGATTCCTGTGGATGTTCGGACTATTATTGTGGATTATTTAGTTATTTGTATCCACAGGTTTCTTTACCTTCTGGTGTGGTACCTATTTACTTTTTTTGCCTTATCATGTAATGTAGCCTGAAAGGCATCCTGGTATGCATCTAGTACTGGAGAGGGGGCTGGTGTGCCTATTTCCAAAAGACTATAGTACCTTTTGATCATCAGAGATTTTTTTTTTGATTGCATTTAAAATGCCTCATCATGTTCTGAATAGTTCCTCCAAAGAGGCCTCCTCAATAGGAGAGTCAGGAGAGAGGGAGTCCCTTTTATACAAAGACAGTTGCCCCGGGGAATGCATTTGTGAGCAACAGTCCAGGGAACAATTAGAAACCACCATCCTGTTCCTCTTCAAAGAATGATGAATCTTGTGTGTGTATACTTTTCGGGTGTGGGCTTTGGCAGTTGGGTCACAAAAGGAGGTTTCAGAGTCATGACTGCTTTAACCAAACCCTGGGAAAAATCATTCCTTTATTTTTCTTTGGAAGCTGAAGGGGAGGTCACATGCCAAATGTTTTGCTTTTTCTTTTTAGGCATGACATCAGCCTGAACGAGTATAGGTAGTCTGTAACATTGACTAACTTCATTAAGAGTGTCCAGAACCTTTTCTCTGACAAGGATATGGGGGACTGTGCGTGGACCTTCCAAAATAATGATACGTGGTTCGTCAGAAGCATCCACAGCCTACAAGGCCTCAGGAGTCACACTGGCTTCAGAGGAGGCCTCGACAGCAGGCAATTGAGAAGATCTCTGATGGACTGTTGGTTCTGCAACCTCAGCAGGTGTGTCTGACTCAGAGATGCAAGACTGCGAGTTGTCTCGGGGTCTCGAGTTTCTTCTTTAGTGGAAGGGCAACACTGAATGCTGGGGAGGCGCCATTTTAGTTTGGGGCAGGAAAGTACAATTTTGTACACTTACAATAAATGTAGATGTTGAGTGTATTCACTGTTGCAGTCATCACTTGTAGGTTATCCCTGCTGGGTAGCCCTCGGCCGGCCCGAATACCAGAGTAAAGATTCTCCCTCCTGCATTGACTGCAGTTGCCAGGGACTGACATCAGGTACAACAGAGGCAAGTGGTAGTGTTTGGTGAAGGTGTGGACCGAAGTCCAAGTGGCAGCTTCTAGGATCTCCTTGGTAGGGACCCCTCTTAGGAAAGCAGTGGAAGTAGATCCTGCTCTAGTGGAATGGGTACAAATAGACTTGAGTGGAACTTTCCCATGAAAGTGGTAGCAGAATTGGATACAGTGTGATATCCATTTAGAAACGGTCTGCTTGGAGATGGGTTTCCCCTCTGTCCCTGGGGCGAAGACGACCAGGCGTTGGTCAGTCTTCTTGATAGACTTGGTTCTATCCAAATAGTATCCAAGCTGTCTGTGCACATCTAGTGAATGAAGGATTCTTTCTCCCTTGTTCAGAGGGTTGGGAAAGAAGGTGGGGAGATGTATAGCCTGGTTTAGTGTCAAGTCCGACACCACCTTAGGCATAAAGGAGGGATTAGTCCCAAGGGACACCCTGTCTCAATGGAAGATAATGAAGGGCTCAATGGCCATGAGAGCTTGGAGCTCGGAAACTCTTCTAGCTGAGGTAATGGCCAGCAGGAAGGTGTTCTTCCAGGAAAGATGTTTTAGTTCTGCTGAGGCAGCTGGTTCAAAGGGGGTTAAGGTCAGTTTTTCCAAGACACAGTTCAGATTCCAGGCAGGTGTGGGTGGCCTGAAGTAAGATACCCCTCTAAGAAATTGTTTTAGTAGGGAGGTGGGAGAACAAAGGCTGCTCTGTATGAAAATGGGCATGAATTTTTATGAAAGAGAAGGATAATCCTTTTTTTCAGTAGCTCTGCCAGGTAGTCTAGAATCAGAGACAGATGTCTGGGAGTTGGTTGCATCTTTAGGTTGGCACCAGGAGTGGAATCTTTTCCATTATTCTGAGTATGATTTTCTGGTGTTGGGCCTCCTGGCCTCCTTAATTATGTCCAGGACCTGCTTGCTCAAGATTGGGTTGTTATCCGCCTTTGGGGAATCAGTCATACGGACAGGTTGGGAGTTTGTAGAATTGGGTGCAGTACTGACCCTTTTGCTTGAGTTCGTCCTTCTTGTGAGTGGCAGGTTCCTGGGTGGTTCCTTGGTTAGGCTGAGCAGCCGGTACCCAATGTTGCCTGGGCCAAATTGGAGCAATTAGGATGGCTCTTGGCCCTTCCTCCCTGATCTTTAGCAGTACCCCTGGTATCACTGGCAAGGGAGGGAATGCGTAGACAAACAGGTTGCCCCAGAAGAAGGATAGAGCATCCACCTTACAGGCTTCTGGGTGGAACTCCTTGGTGCAGAAACAGTTCAGCTGGCTGTTCTGTACGGAGGTGAAGAGGTCCACCTCTGGTGTTCCCCAAGCCTGTGTGACACAGAGGAAAGTCTCCTTCTGAAGTTGCCATTCGTGGGGGTCTAAGCAGTTTCTGCTGAGGTGGTCTGCTAGGGTATTGTGCTCTCCTGGAATGTACTGGTCTATCAGATGAAGGCCCATCATAGAGACGGTCTGACACAGAAGCATGGCTAGACAGCAAAGAGGGTAGGAGTGTGTCACTCGTGCTTGCTGATGTACCACATGACTGTGGCATTGTCTATTTTGACGAGGAGCACCCCTGGAATCAGGTGGGTCTTGAAAGATGTGATGGCCCTGAGTACTGCCATCATTTCCTTTTGGTTGATGTGCAGGTGTAGGTCCCAAGTGCCTTGGGTGCAGATGTTGCCTAAGTGTGCCCCTCAGGCTTTGACTGAGACATCTGTGGTGATAGTCTGGCCATGGGGAAGAAACAGAAAGGATAGACCCTTGTTCAGGGAGAAAGCGTCTGCCCACCATAGGAGTTCAGCTCTTAAGCAGGGGATAAAGGGCAGATGTATCTCCAGATACTGACAGTGCTGGCACCAAAGTTTTTTTTTAGGTATCATTGCAGTTTTCTCATGTGCAGCCTGGCCAAGAGAGCATCAACAGGATGCAGGATGACATGTACCCCAGCATTGAAGAAACTTCCTTGCTGTGATGTGGTTTCTGTAAGCCAGTTGGGAGAAGTATTAGGGAAGGAAGTTCTTTTTCTGGAGAGAGGACGGGTCTTTGGGTGGCTGTATCCAGGAGAGCTCTCAAGAAGGTTATTTGTCTGGTGGGCTGGAAATTTGATTTTTCCTTGTTGATGGTAAAGCCTAGAGAGGTAAACAGGGCTTTGACAAAGTCAAAGTCTTGCAGTAGCTTTTCCCTGTCTGCCTGGATGAGGCAGTCATCCAGATATGGGTAAATCTGGATGTTTTGCTGCCTGCAGAAGGCAATGATTGGAGCCAGGCATTTAGTGAAAACTCTGGGAGCAGTAGATAAACCAAAGGGCAGAGCAGAGAACGAAGTGTGTTGTGAGCCTGCTCTTGAAGTGAAGGAACATTCTGCAGGACTGCCTTACTGGAATGTGAAGGTAGGCATCCTTTAGGTCCAGGGTAAAAAGCCAGGCATTTAGGCTCAGCATGGGTAACAGTTTTTGGAGTGTGAGCATTTAGAATTTTGTCACTTGCAGGAAAAGGTTTAGTGTGGACAGATCCCTCTTTCCTGGGCACCAGGAACAATCTGGAATAAAACCATTTCCCGGATTTTTCCTGGGGGATGGGCTCCACCACCTTTTGTGCACAGAGTTTCTGAATTTGTTTTCGTGCCTCTGCCCACTGATTTGATGGAATGTCTGAGTACCTTGTTAAGGTTGGTGTTTCTTTGAAGGAGAATCTGTATCCCTGAAAAATGATTTTTACGACCCATTGATCCTTTGTGATGCATAGTCAATTGTCTTTGTACAGGGATAGCCTTCCTCCTAACCTTTTAGGGGTGGGTGTGGGACTTGGAAATTACATTTGTGTACACTTACCATAAATGTAGATGTTTGAGTGTATTCATTGTTGCAGTCATAACATTTGGGTAATCTGCTGGCAGGTTACCCTCAGTCGGCCTGAATAACAAAGTCTTGGGTCCTGCGTCAGTTGCTGTCTCCTCTTCCATGACGTCAGGTCATCAGGGGTATAAAACATGCAGCAGACAATTCAGTTTTTCTTGCCCCAGATATCAGGTGCCCCCCAAATAGGGAGCAAAAAAAATAAACAAACAGAAATATATGTAAATGCACTTTTAGCAACATAAACTTTACCTTCATCTAAAAGCAAATACACCACAAAGGCTTTAGTATATAGTGAAGGAAAGAAAAGTTGTAGAAAAGGGGGATGGCTGGTGGGTAACCCGGACTGCAACAGTGAATACACTTGAACATCTATATTTATGCTAAGTGTACACAACTGTACTATGTTCTTCGTGTTTCACTGTTGCAGTCATTACATTTGGGTAGAATCCCAAAGCTATGGATGGGAGGATGGAACTAAATAACAAAAATAAATAAATTAATAAATAAAATATAACAGGAAGAAACTCCAAGACCGTCAAATGAAGACAATAATTCGATAAAAAGGCAATTCCTTTATTCGACTGTTAGATGATAAAATCCAAGGGTTAACAAGGTGAGAAACAGCAGTATAAGACAAGCGCTTTCGCTTGGATAATACCAAGCTTTATCAAGTCAAAAACAGTTTCTTTCAAAAGAAGCTACTGTTTAAATAAGAATCTTGGTTGATCACATGCTTGATTACAGCTGGGTCTCATTAAAGAAATCAATTAGAAGTGTCATGAGCAAATAAATAAACAACTCAGTCAAGTGTGCATAAAAAATGTTTGGAATCCGCACTGCTTGTAACATGGTGCATAACTAATGTACCATGTTGGTACCATTATAAAATTACATACATGAATTGTTCAATGAACGGAAAAAGCAGTATTAAAAATGTAAATGAAAGTAAGAATAAAAATAAAAATAAAAATAGGGATTGTGTACAAACCAAATGGATTTAAAATCAGCAATATAGAGTAGGCTAAAGATGTATATATTACATTCTTGTTAATCATATGAGAATGATATCATGATGCAAGTAAATGGCACCCAATTGGTAAGTTTTGAGATGTATATAAAATGTGTGTGAAGTGGGGTGTAAGGTGGTAATGTTGTAGAAAAACATGTTACAGCCTGGCTCTTCTGAGCTTCAACACTGAGCCTATGCTAAGTGTACCATTTAGCCCCGGAGGCCTACCTGCATCTAACCTGAGCTGCCAAATCAACTCCCTGTATTCCAGGGTTGATTCCCAATCACCTCCTCTAGTGCTGGGGTTCACTTGCTCAAGAATCATGAAGGAGAGTTTGTAATTATGACATGTAAGTGAATGTTTGAAAAAGGCATTACTTTCCTTTTTCTTTTCAATGTCATAAATGTGCTCGTACAACCTTTTCCTGAATTCTCTCTCTGTTTTACCTATATAAAAGGCACCACAGGTGATGCAGAGCCCAATGTAGACCACTCCTTTGGTTCCACATGAAAAGTGGCCAGGAGATCTGATGTGAGTGTGTCTAGATTTTAGGTAAATGTGAGATTTGTTTATGATAAGAGGACACTGCTTACAGGCACCACATTTGAAGGTGCCTTTGTTGTGTTGTAGGTTGTGAGTAGTTGTTGTAAGTTTCTTCTCAAAGATTTCTTTGAGGTTTTGCCCCCTCTTCCTAACAAAATTGGGTTTGGCTGGAATAATGTTCCTAAAGTCATCATTTCCGGTCAGCACAAACCAATATTTGGAAACAATGGTTTCAATTTGTTCGGAGTTGTCAGAAAAAGTGTAGATGAAGTTGCCATCCTTCTCTTTGTTTTGTTGTTGTGTGAGGTTGGGAATCTGCACTTGTGTACGTCCAAGCAGTGGAGGGTATAAAGTGTCTCTTTTGATTAGAATTTCATCCTTTCTTATTTCTTACTCATGTGTGCAAAGACTC
Source organism: Protopterus annectens (assembly GCF_019279795.1). Lineage (NCBI taxonomy): Eukaryota > Metazoa > Chordata > Ceratodontiformes > Protopteridae > Protopterus > Protopterus annectens. The sequence goes on along the minus strand of NC_056730.1, from coordinate 295,233,537 downwards.
ATGGGAATTCTTAAAACTTTTACCAGTCACCAATTGCCCCCCCTCCTCCCTTTTGGTCACCATTGACATCAAAGACCTCTTTTCCAGCATTCCCCACTCGACAGGGTTAGAATGGTTTGCTGATTTTTTCACCAAAGAAACCAACTTGGGCAAGTGCAGATTCCCAACCTCACATTCACTCTATACTGCTGATTTTAAATCCATTTGGTTTGTACACAATCCCTATTTTTATTTTTATTCTTACTTTCATTTACATTTTTAATACTGCTTTTTCCGTTCATTGAACAATTCATGTATGTAATTTTATAATGGTACCAACATGGTACATTAGTTATGCACCATGTTACAAGCAGTGCGGATTCCAAACATTTTTTATGCACACTTGACTGAGTTGTTTATTTGCTCATGACACTTCTAATTGATTTCTTTAATGAGACCCAGCTGTAATCAAGCATGTGATCAACCAAGATTCTTATTTAAACAGTAGCTTCTTTTGAAAGAAACTGTTTTTGACTTGATAAAGCTTGGTATTATCCAAGCGAAAGCGCTTGTCTTATACTGCTGTTTCTCACCTTGTTAACCCTTGGATTTTATCATCTAACAGTCGAATAAAGGAATTGCCTTTTTATCGAATTATTGTCTTCATTTGACGGTCTTGGAGTTTCTTCCTGGTTTTGTGTGATTTACAAATAAAATATAACATCCGTTAGTTCCCTGGTAGTACTGCTGTCTGGAAGGGTTGAAATTTTCTATTTTAGTAATTCCAGTACATTTTGCTGATATTTCAGCATATGGAATTGGCAATTCAGGCCCCTAGTAGCAACGTTAGCCAAAGTATAGGCTTTTTTGCCTAATCTATCTAAGGCCCTGCTCTCTGTCAGCTGGGATGGGATTTTTTTGAGGAACTAGCCCTAGCCCCCTTAGGACCCTGAGCAATGACCTCTAGGTCAGCTGCTGGATTTTTGATAAGATACTTGTGAGTGTCTTGCACCCTATATCATTGGTCTGGCTTCCTGGGGGCAGGTGGAAGAGAGTCAGGGGTGAGAAAAGACTCCAGAAAGACATCTTCCACCACATCCAGGATGGGGGGGAATAGCCAGGGGTTTAGGCTGAGGCAGGTCAAGGAACTCTCTCAGTCTCATCATTGACTGAGGGTGGTCCTGTGCCTCCCAGTGGAAATTCAGAGGGAATTTAAAGCTTCCATTAAAGAGAGGTCCTCTGGAGGGGTGACAGCATTCAAAAGCTGCAAATGTCTGTTCTTCAGTGCGAGTCGTCTAGCCCTGATTCGTCTGAGTCCAGGTCAGAAAGAACGTTAGGCAAAGTATCTCTCTTCCTGTTAGCTGAGGTGGCTTGGGTAGGTTTGTCTTCCTCTAATTAAAGTGATTAAATTCTCTGCCATTCTGAGCAGCTGCTGGCACTGTATGCACATGATTGAAGGCCAACGTCCTGGCAGGAGAAGATGAACCCGGCGACGTACGGACTCCAAACCGGTCTTGGTAGAGGCCTGTAACAGTTCCTCGACTGGAGTCAGGTGCTGTGAAGGCACCTCACTGAGTTCAGCAACTGAAGTAAGAGGAAGGCTGGGTGGCTTCGGACTGGAGTCGTCCACGGGCCTAGCTTTGAGGCCTTTCCTTTTCTTTACCTTTCTTTTTTCTGGGCAATTCCACAGCCTGACTGACCCCAAACTACGATAAGACAAAGAATCGCCGAAGTGCAACTACAATTTCAGCTCTATGTCTAATAGTTCTAGCATTAAACAGGGCACAGAACCGACATCTGGGGACGTCGTTGTCTGGGCCTAGGCAGGTGATGCAGAGGGAATGAAAGTGTCGGTGTGGGATCTGTTTTCCACAACTGAGACAATTATTGACTTTCTCTGACATCGGACAAAAGCAAGAAAAGGTTCCCCAACGGGGTACTTAGCTTTAGATGGTTTCTCCCTCACTCTGGCAATGGCTGACCAATGCACTTGCAAAACTGCTTCTGCTTTGGGCTTCATGACAAGAAAGACCAATGCAATGACGTCGGCTGTCTCCTTAAATAGCCCTGATGACCTGACGTCAGTCTCTGCACCTAGACAGCTGATGCAGGAGGGAAATCCTTTACTCTAGTATTCGGGCCGGCAGAGGGCTACCCAGCAGGGATAACCCACAAGTGATGACTGCAACACTGAAACATGAACATCTGAAAATGCCAGGAGCTAACAGAGAAACATAAAAACTTCCTGAGGGGGGGTGGGGGTGAATAGGGATGTGTCAACAAGCATCTTTGAAGTCCAGACACACTAGAAAAGCCTGAAGAAGCAGGAGAGGGAACAAAGCCTGGAGTGACAACATCCGAAAGGAAGGAATCTTCAGAAAGGTGTTCAAATAAGAGAGGTCTTCAATGGGTCTTCACGTGCCCTCATTCCTGGAAGCCAAAGACATTCTGGAGTAAAACCCCTTCCCCTTTGAGAAACTGGAACTTCCTGAATAGTTCCCAGGAGTCAAAACATCCTGAAGGACCCCTGGAAAGAAAGCCAACTGTTCTGAGGGGGCTAAGGAATGTACCTGAAAGGGGGAAAAAATTTCCAGACAACGTAATACCCTAGGCAGATAATGGAAATAACCCAGGAATCCTGAGTAATCTTTACCCAAAGTGGAAGAGATAGGGAAATATGAAGAAAAAGAGAAATGTTCATAGGTTCCTAGATTAGTACTATGCTAACTGCCTTTGTAGGCTATTTTAAACCTAACCAATTACCCCACGTGAGAATCAAATACTGTACCTTGTGTGTGTCTGCAAGGTAAACATCTTAACCATTATGTCAACTTCCCAAAAGAGAAGAACAGGATAGTCAGACAGCACCTGGTTTGTCAGGAAAAGGAGATTTCTGGGTCACAGGAGTGTGGGTAGGTTTAGCAGGAGGAGCCCTTTTACCTCACTTCTTACCCTTGTGAGGAGGCGAGACTATTTATGAATAACAGATGGCTTACTAGGGTAATTTCTTTGAAATGTAGGCAAAGAAGAAACAAAAACATGTTTAAGTTCCTGTAATGCCTTGCCCTCATCCTGAAGAGACAAACAAATCAGCAGCAGCTGCACCAAATAAATGTTTGTTATCCAGAGGAGCATCCATCAACTTAGCCTTAATATCATCAGGCAGGAAGCTGAAGCCAGGACTACCTCCTCATAACAGGACCAAAAGCAGCAGCTCCATAATTGCATTTAATAAAATGGTGAGCCACCCGAGAAGTCCCCAAATAGGAGAGAGCAGAAGTCTTGCATTCAGAATCAGGAAGGTCAGAAACAACCTGACAGGCCTTAGAAAGAGCCAAAATATATCTGGACATATGGGTACTTGTAATTGACAGCTTTAAAATCCAAGATAGCAGAGGTATAAACCTTGTTACCTAGCCTTTCCATAGCCCTACTGTCTTTATCAGAAGGAAGAAGCTTTGTAGAAGGCAGTAACTGTGATGGCTTGTCAGATGAAACAGACACAACAGAGAGGTCAGCTGAAGGGCATCTATAAAGGAATTTACATTCCTCAGGCACCCTATAAAACCAGTTTTTTGGGGGCAGGGGGCTGGGAGTCTGGAGCCTGGGACACAATAGAAAAGGCATTCAACAAGGCAGCCAACACAGAAGGGACAACAGACTCTGAAGTCTGTAATACTTCTTCTGGACATAAGAAACCTGAGCACAATCCCATTTAAAAAATTCCACCATCCTGAAAATTGTGACCCCAAAGGAAATCTCCTCAAAAGGAGTGTCAGGACTAGTAGACTCCTCTTCCTCAGAGCGACAGTCTAAAGGGGAAGAAATCTGGGATGAATAAAGCAAGGGATGCCTCATCTGAATCCACCTCTTCCACAGAAGAATCCTGCTCCCTAGACCTTTTAAGAGGAGATGATGAGCAAGGTGGCACAGGAACAGAAACTCCTTGAGGAGGTTTCACAGACAAAGGGCATTAAACAAACCCCGAGTGAAATTCTGTCATTCACTCTGAGGTTCCTTAGGAGCAGGAGACATGCTTTGTTTTTTCATTCTTTTTCAAAGGGATGTCGGCCCTAAAAAAGATTAGAAAGTTCAGAATCCCGATGACATTCCACAATCAAACTTCTTCTCTAACCAGAATCTGAGGAACACCCCTAGGCCCTTTGGTGGTAATCAGCAGTGGTTCCCCCTCAGCACCTGAAGCAGACGTCTGTGAAGCCTCAAGGGCCGTGCATAAGGTCAGATCCATGCCGACTTTCGATGGGGTCACGACAGAGGAATCCAGCGGAGGAGCCAGGCAATCCTCTGTGCTTTCACTAACCTTGGGAGAGAAGTTCAGTACAGGGAAAGAATCAAACTTACTTCTTGGCCTTTTTCTTCATGGATGGCTGACCCTCAGACCGGGAAGCTCCCTCCATAATGTCTTTTGCTAAAAGCTTAAGCTTTTGGTTTTCTAAATACAAGCCCAAAGAGGAAAGCCAATTACAGAGAGTCTTTGGAACGAAAACCTGACAAATGGATCAGGATGTATGGTCATGGGAAGCACAGAGACAGAATAAGCACCGTTTGTGATGGTCTTTATGGGGAATTTGTCCCCCGCAGTGGCATTCACTCTTTCTGGACGACATGAAACCCCACAAGCAATACACAAATGGAAAAAAGTTAACACCAAAACCCCCAATGAGGCACTTATCTGAAATGGCTTTGTGAATCAGCAATTACACAGGCATTCAGACTGATGATCAAACAACGGCATTCGGACTGGCAGCAAAGTCATCCTGAGGATGGTACATATGGACATCACCTTTATGCCCTGTACTACTCTTGGGTAACAAACGTGTAACGTACGGCACACCTTAAAGCATCCTAAAGGCTTTGGTGCACTGGTCAGATGTCAGGCCACCCTTGGCAGGGGATCCCTACTGTAAATAACACTGCAATAGTGAAAAGTAAGGACATAAAATGTTAAAATGAAAACAATGAGAAAAAGCAAACTAAGTGACCTACAGACTCCTTAAAAGTGCTCTCTGCCTTGACTTTCGGGGCCATCAGGAATCCAGCAGTCTAAGAGCTCTCATCTCCATGGATAAAGCAGCTGAACGAACACTAGAACCAGAGATCTGAACCTGCTTCAGCAAATAAACATATCATGGTGGAGAACAGATCTGTCCTGTGACTACCCCTTCTCTGCAAAAAACTTCGATCCAGATTGAGCAATGTGACATACCATCTGTTTAAATACAAATTAGACAACCAGAAGAATATTTATAAATTCACCTCCAGCTTGACTGACCTACCACTCCTTGAAAAAGGTGGCAAGGTCTAAGGATGGGTACCGACAAAGTGAAAATGGTCCCACAGTCCTGCTGCCTTGTACTTTCTATGACTATGATTTTGCTGTTTGCCCTTTTGATAATCAGAAAAGCAGACTGGTTCATGCATGTCTTTTATTCAGCCATGCCCTGAGCCAGAATTAAAACAAGTACTTTATGACCACTTTCCGTGTCCACTCAAGTCTCTCAACAACAGGTACTGTTATGACTCTGTCATAGTCCACGTTGGCATGAACAACTTGGAGACATAACTGAGCTCTCGGTCTTAAGCAGCATTTTGCCTTCACCTAGAATGATGCCTCAATACAAACAGAAAATGACTGACTTCAACAATTGGCTTAGTTGTTGGTGTCATTCTAAGGGGTTCCAGTATCTGTCAGCCTGGGATGACATGATCGACGGACTGACACTTTGCCAGAGATGGTCTTCATCTGTCTTCCCTAGGATTTTGGCTACTGGCTAAGGCTCTTGCCAACCCTATAGTACCTTTTTGAGATAGTGTGCCAAGGATAAACCTCCAGACATAAAAATACCAACCAAAAACAACCTCAAGGTCATGTTGCTAAATGCTAGGAGACTTAACATGAAATTGCACTCACTGGAAGCAGTCCTCACACCTCAAGCATTTGTTCAGTAATGGAGACGTGGTTCAAGGCTGTGGACAGCACCCCAGTTAGAACGTGTTACACCTCCTTCCACATGTTCAGACCACAAACTGAAGGCAAGAAAACTGAAGTAGGCGGTGTATCAATATTCATCAATGATAAATACACCTCCAGATTGGTTAAACAGTAGGATTCCGTAGAGATATTTCAGGTGCAATTAATTGTTGGTAGAACACCTATTCAAGTCATTACCAGCTAAAGAACCCCCTCCATGAATACAGACACCCACTCTGCCTATTTAGATCAACTTGCGTCTATCAAGATACATCCTAACATCATAATTTTGGGTGACTAACGACCCTAGCACTGACTCTGTGAATTATTCGTGCTCTAACTCACTTTCCCAAAGGTTCCTCGACTTTGTCAGTTCCAATGCCGTGGACCAGCTGGATGACACCCCCACCAGGGGGTGCTAAAGTCCTGGAACTGGTACTTACAAATATGTGAGACCACTGTAGCTCCTTCACTGTGAGTTCACCACTGGTGTGATCTGACCACAAATCAGTCTCATTTGAGATAACTATTACACCTGACACTTCCCTAGCAGCAAGTAAACTAAAAAACTTCTCCAAAACAGATTATAACCTTTTACAGTATGGTATAAATAGCTTCATTGCACCTCTCCTCTCAGACAGAACTGGCAGCTATGCCAAGCTCTACACCAATGCGCTATACAAGCACCTGTATAACTGCAGTGACTCAGCAGTACTGGTTAGGACCAAAACAAGCTTTTCAAGGAAAAGCAAACCTGCCTGGTGGACAACCACCATTAACAGGTTTTACAATAAAAGGAAGAAACTACTAACCAAGAGTAAGAAGGAGCATGCTCTAAACTGGAGACACTCCCTCCCTCAGCTTAAATAAGCAAATACGACTACTTGTGAAGTCCTTCAAGGCAAACTACGAATCCAAGTTAGCTTCCTCAACCAAGGATAACTTTTAGTTATGTACTTACCATAACTTTAGATGTATGGGATCCATCTCGCCTATATTCTCTACAGATGGGTTCGGAACCGATCCTCGGCTCTGACTCGGCCGCTATACAATAGAACGCAGTCTCTTATTGGCTGAGTTACCTCATATCCCAGGATGCACCACTACCACTTCCCCAGATCTTGTTTGTCCGCACTCATGCTGATAGAAACATACTATTGTTATAACATTCTCAGGTCTTTCAAGAGAGGAAAGAAGTTCAATTTCGGATCGTCCGGTCTCTCCTGGTCTATGAGGCAGGGGGAAGGAGGGTGGGTTATTAGGAATGTAGGCGAGATGGATCCCATACATCTAAAGTTATGGTAAGTACATAACTAAAAGATGTAATGTGATCCTATCTCGCCTACATTCTCTACAGATGGGACAGCGTCCCTAGCACCTAATTCCTGGGTGGCTCACTGGAAAACACTCCTGAGAACTGTGGAACCGAAGGAAGCTCGACCCCTGGATGCCACATCTAATTTGTAGTGAGAAACAAAGGTGTGTGAAGATGTCCACGTGGCAACCGCACAAATGTCACCAATAGAGAGCTTGGAATGAAAAGCTGCAGTGGCCATAGCCCTAGTAGAATGAGCTTTCACTGGAACTATAAGTTCCTTATTTGAGATGAGATAAACATGATTGATACAGTCCCTGATCCACTTGGCAATAGTGACTTTTGTGACGGCTTTGCCTAATCTATTATCCGAAAAGGACACAAACAGTTGATCTGATTTTCGTGCTTTGTGTGTCCTATCCAAATAGAAACGTAATTGTCTGTGCACATCCAAGCAGTGAAAAGTATATTCAGCTCTATTCGAATACTTGGGGAAGAAGACTGGTAGCTTTAGTGATTGTTGTAAACAAAAGTTAGAACAAACCTTTGGTATAAAAGATGGGTTTGGTCTAAGAGATACTCTATCCTTGTGAAATACCAAGTATGGTTGTTTAACACATAGGGCTTGAAGTTCTGAAACTCGTCTGGCTGAAGTAATAGCAACTAGAAGGGCAGTCTTCCAAGAAAGGAATTTTAGATCACAGGTTGCTGCCGGCTCAAAGGGGGATGAGGTTAATGCACCTAATAGCACGTTAAGATCCCACGGAGGTGCAGGTTGAGATATAGGGGGTCGTAGAAGCCAAGCTCCTTTAATAAAGGCTTTGCACAACTTGTTGCTCATTAAAGGAGGTTCCACACTTTCATGAAAATTGGAAATAGCCACCAATTGTACTTTGATGGTAGACACTGAGCAACCTTGGTTGAATAGGGAAGCTAAAAACTTCAGTACTTCTGATACCGAGGCTGTCATCGGGTCTAATCCTCGGAGTTGGGCCCAAATAGCAAACCTCTTCCATTTATTGCTATATATCTTTTTCGTAGAAGTCTTGTGGGCAGAAGACAAGATGTGCATGACTTCAGGGGCAAAAGAATGGCTCCTAACTATGGTTGGAAGAGGAGTAGCCAGGCTGCCAACTTCAATGAATGGAGGGACTGATGGAGCTGTCCTGACTGATGAGTCAAAGGTCCGAACTTGGTCCAGGAACCAAGGACCCTCCAATGCATATCTGTGAAGAAAGGGGAACCAGACTTGTCGAGGCCAGTATGGGGCGATTAATATCATTTTGCTTCTCAAGCGAATCGCCTTCTGAATCACCTTGGGGAGAAGGGGAACCGGTGGAAAGGCATATGGCAGACCGGAGGGCCAAACGTGGACTAGAGCGTCCTTGGGGATCTCCCCCGGAACTGGGGTCAGAGTGAAGAAGTGTTGGCATTTCGCGTTGAGGGGACTTGCGAAGAGATCGCAACAAGGAACTCCCCATCTTGTGAAAATCTGCGTTACCACTCTGTTGTTCAAGGACCACTCAAGAGGGGAGAGAATAGTTCTGCTCAGTCTGTCGGCTATCACGTTGGATTTCCCCGGAATGTGCGTTGCCACTAGGAAACGCTTGGTAGCAATCGCCCAATCCCATACTTTCATGGCTTCTCTGCAAAGGGGGTAGGACCTGGTTCCTCCTTGCTTGTTTAAGTACCAGACTACCGACATGTTGTCGGATTGAATGGCAATCGTACCCTGGGGGAGGTGATCGTGCAGTGCTTGCAACGCTAAAAGCACCACCCTCATCTCCAGGATATTGATATGGAGAAGACTCTCGTCGGAGTGCCACGTGCCTTGGACCGACCTGTCCAGATAATGTCCCCCCCACCCTGTCTGGGAGGCGTCCATAGTCAACGTGGCAGAGGGGAGTGGGGAAACGAAGGGTCGCCCTAGATTCAGGTTGGAGGATAGAAGCCACCAACGAAGATCCTGTTTGCACGTGTCTGTGATCAGTATGTGGTGACTGAGGGGAAGGTCTTGATAAGACCACTGGACTGATAGGAGCCACTGAAGTATCATGTGCAACCTTGCCAAGGGGACCAGAAGAATGGTGGCTGCCATGAAGCCCAACAGCTGTAGGACCATTCTTGCTGAAGCACGACGTTTGAGGAGCAGAGCCTGAACCTGAAGCTGGAGCGTCGCTATTCTTTCCGCAGGGAGATAGACTCGCATCTGCCTTGAGTCTATTTCTGCACCAATAAACAGAATACGCTGAGATGGTAGCAATACAGATTTTGACCAATTGAAGGTGATTCCTAAGGAGTTGCCTAGTGTGATAGTGGCTGCTAGGTTTTCCAAGAGTAGATGCCTGGAGGTGGCAGTTAGGAGCCACTCGTCTAGGTATGGAAACACCTGGAATCCTAGACTTCTCAGGTGAGCAGTCACCACCGCCAAACATTTGGTGAACACCCTGGGGGCTGTGGTGAGACCAAAGGGCAGTGCTTGGAACTGGAAATGACTGTCTCCTAGGCTGAAGCGTAAGTGTCTCCTCGACGCCTGATCTATCAGAATGTGATAGTAGGCGTCTTTGAGATCTATGGAGCACATCCAAACACCTTTCTCCAAAAGCAGGAGAATGGATTGCAAAGTGACCATCCGGAATTTGGACTTTTTTACAAATCGGTTTAGTTTGCCGAGATCCAAAATGGGTCTCAAGTCCCCGGTCTTTTTTGGCACCAAAAAGAATCTTGAGCAAGTCCCTGATCCGGCCTGGTCTGCGGGGACAGGTTGGATGACCCCTTTTTGAAGCAGCTTTGATATTTCGTTGGCTGCATGATCCCGTTGACTGGGTGGCGGGTCCGGGATTCTTTGGACTGGTGGAGGGGGTTGAACAAAGGGGATGGTGTAACCTCCGGCGATGATTCGAAGCACCCATTGGTCCTGAGTAATATTTTCCCAGGCCTTTAGGTGTTTCGAAAAGCGACCCCCGACTGGCACCGGAGCTGCACAGTTGGGTACTCCTTCATAGATGCTGGAAGGAGGAGGAGCCACGAAAGGACTCACGGTCTCCAGTGTTGCGGGGGCCTCCGCCGCCTCTGGGACGGCGTCTCCCTGAAAAATTTCCCCCTCCTCTGCCTCTAGAAGGGGAATCGCTCTGCTGCGACGAGTAAGGCTTTTGAGACTTACGGAACCACATTTTCCCTCCTCTTCGAGCCTTGGGATAAGGTCTGAAGGGAATGGAAAACCGGGCTCCTACGGCAGTTAAAGTCTTACCCTCCTGTTCGCAGCGAGTCAATGTGTCCTTTACCTTGGGTCCAAACAGTGAGGACCCATCAAAGGGGGCGTCGGCAAAGGAAGACTTAAAGGCCTCCGCAAAGTGACACAGGCGTAGCCAGGCTTGTCTCCGTAGAGCAACACCTGTTCCAGCCGCTCTACTCGCTCCTTCGGCCGCATAAGAAATGAGCCTCATGGACGAGTTAGATAATGAAGACAGGGTAGCCAACTGGGAGTTAACCGTCTGGGTCAACTGCTCAGGTAAGTTACCAGAGAGGGTATCCGAAAGCTCCTTGATCAGATCCCTCTGCAGTCTGGTGAAATGTGTCAGGTAATTCAGAGACCTTAATGTAAAGGCCGCTGAAGAAAGGGTACGCTAGCCGTACCGATCCATGCTCCTAGACTTTTTATTAGGAGGATGGACGGACGTCGAAGCCTCTGCCACATCTTGTTGGGTGGCAGATGCCACCACCATAGCATCTACAGCCACGCCTTTCGATAGAAAGTCCTTGTCCGGGGGAGCCGAGAGGAACTTATTGGGGTGAGCTGGCATCGGTTCCACAGAACTGGTGTTCCCACGCCTTCGAGAGATCAAATCCAGAAGCTCATCGAAGGGCGGAGACACCCAGGAGGCGGAGGGCTGAGCCCCGAAGGCCTTGAGGAAAACCGACTCCTCAGCAGAAGGGGGATTGGACTGCCAGTCGCCTCGTTGCTTGAGGATCTCCAAGATGTCCGCAAAGGAGACATCTTCCGAGGACGACTTTGGGGACCCCTCCGCATCATCGAGGTCGGTATCCGAGGTGAGAGACTCATCAGGGGAGTCGACGTGTTTCCTCATACACTGTTTCTTCCTGGGAGGTTCCTCCGAAAGCGTGTCGGAGGGACCTCCAGGAAGAAGGGAACCCCCAATGGGGGTAACCTCAGGCCCAGGGGCTCCGCTGTCGTGAGACAGGGGGATTGCAAAGGTGCCAGTCTCCATGCCCAGGGAAGGTGGTGGTGAAATGGTCGAAGTGGCCACAGAGGATTTGGCCAAGGCACTTCTCATGGCATCGAAGGCTGGACCCCCAGAGTCCTGGGATGGTTCAGCCCCCGAGACCACAACGGCAGTCGGAACCCCTGCAGCCGACGCACCGAGAGGGAGGCTCGGAACCGAAAGGATCAGGCCCGAAGCGTCCCCCCCGGGGCCGACAGAGGAGGTCCGCGTACCGAACCCCGACCCGAGGGACAGGGTTGAAGTTAGAGTCGGAACCGACCCGATAACCTCCACCGGTACCACCAACACCGACTCCAATGGCGCCGAGGCTGTTGGAGGAGGAATCGATGTAGCAGGATGGGAGATCGGCTCCAAAGCCAACTGGGCTGGAGCCGAGATCAACTTTGCGAAGACTGGAGACTGGAAAAGCCTTTGAAGCACCCTGTCTAAGTCCGAATCGGACATCCTCAATGACCGAGAAGAGACCGACCGGGTCCGAGCCGGCTCCGAAAGACTGGGGGACCGGCTCCGTAATGGTTCTAGAAGTATTGGCGCCGAGGGAGACTCCACGACTACTGCAATTTCCCTCGGAGCCGATGTGGACTTCGGCACCGAAGGGGAAGAGTCTGAGCGGGCAACCCCCATCGGTTCTGAAGGCAGTGGAGCCGATGAAGGTGACACGCCTCTCGGCCGAGCTCGACTCGAAACCAGAGGAGTCGAGGCTGGAGACATCGAGGCAGACCGCTCCGCCCTCGGCTCCGAAGTCCGTGGAGCCGACGGAGAAGCCTGCCGAGACTTTTTTGCTGCCAGATCCGACGGGCTGGTCGGAGCCGAAGGTTTTTTCTTCTTCCTCGAAGGTGAAGAAGAAGAGGAAGATAGGGCTTCCTCAAAAGAAGGGGTAATAAGCCCTTTTAAGATGAACTTATTTTTCCTCTCTTGGAGGACGCGAGAGGAAAAAGCTTGGCAAACGCTACAGGACTCCTGAAGATGCTTGGGGCCTAAACAATAAACACATAAGGAATGGTCATCTGTTATAGACATTTTATAATTACATTTAACACACTTTTTAAAACCGGATGGTCTATGCTCTGTAGACATGGTTATAAAAACACTAAACACCGACTACAAAAAAAAAAACAAGTTAGTACAGACAACCTAGACTCTAACTTAAACGCCTAGGGTAGGGCTAGGCCCCTCTAACTTAAACGGGACCGTTAACTAACAAACAAAACACAATTTACCACAAAAAATATACCAAAACCAATCACACAACAACAATAGCTGTTAAAACAGCTTTTGGGTAAGTTTTTACCAAAATTCAGACAGAAAAAATTTCTGACTAAAGATACTTAGCTCAGCCAAGTCCGAGACCACGTCTATGCTGAAAAGCGGCAAACGAGATCTGGGGAAGTGGTAGTGGTGCATCCTGGGATATGAGGTAACTCAGCCAATAAGAAACTGTGTTCTATTGTATAGCGGCCGAGTCGGAGCCGAGGATCGGCTCCGAACCCATCTGTAGAGAATGTAGGCGAGATAGGATCACATTACATCTATAAGGCGTTCTTTAGTTATGTCCGTAACCTAAACGGTAAGGCTCAGATATACACCAAACTGGTAGTTAATGGTAACACATATACTAACCCAGTGGACGCAGATAACCTGCTAGCCAACAGATTCGGTGAAAACTTCACTCCACCGTCCCCGCCACATGCACTTCATGACATTCCTACCACCTGTACCCTACCTTGCATCTCTAAAGAGCGAGTCGTAAACACCCTCTCTAAGGCCAAAAACACAGCATCAATGAGACCAGATAATATCCCAGCCAGCATCCTACATGGGTTCAAACAAGAATTAGCATCACCATTGGCTACTCTTTTCAATCACACTCCAAGCACTGGCTTCACTCCAGCTGAATGGAAAATGGCCACCCTTATCCCCCTGCACAAAGGAGGTGCTTCTACTGACCCTGGGAACTACAGACCTATTAGCCTGACTAGCCTTATCTTCAAGGCCATGGAGAGAATCATCATGCACCTTAAAGATATAGCCAATCTCCAAACACTAGATCCTACCCAGTTTGGATTTGTCAAAGGGAGATCATGCTTGCTAAACCTGGTGGACTTCTTCGAGACAAGTCACAAGTACTCTGGAGAGGGGAAAATCTGTGCACACACCCTACCTAGACCTGGCCAAGGCATTTGACACTATCCCTCAACTCAGGCATCATTGACAAACTCTCCCAGCTAGACATCAATCCTTAAATTGTAAGGTGGGTTGTGAACTGGTTCTCTGATAGAACCCATACAGTCAAAATAGTGGACCCCACCTCCAATTGCAGACCCGTTGCTAGTGATGTTCCAGAGGGATCAGTCCTGGGACCTCTACTGTTTGGAATCTCTCTCTCTCCAAAATACAAGCTAAAACAAAGGGACTGTGGCTAACACAGTTTGATTACGACTGCAAAAGTATAGTTTTGTACCTACCATAAATGTAGATGTTCGAGTGCTAATACAGCTGCAGTAATCACAGATGGGTTTTCAGCCGTCAGGCGGTCCCTCGGTCGGCCGAATTCCAAAGTCTTGGTCTGGCGTCGGTTGTTGTCGCTTACTCTTCTGACGTCAGGAAGGCCAGAGTATATAAGACACAGCCGACGCCATGTTCTTCAGTCTTTCTTGCCCCAGATGTCAGGTGCCCCCAAAAGGAAGGCAATACATAAATAAAGCTAATCCACAAATGTAAGCAAATAAAACATAGCAGGATAACCCAGTCAGGAGGTATGAAGAGGTTTTTAGGCCCCATGGCCTTACCAAGAGGTGAAGGAGGGAGGAAACCTGTACTGCAGCTGTATTAGCACTCGAACATCTACATTTATGGTAGGTACAAAACTGTACTATGTTCATCGTGCATACAGCTGCAGTAATCACAGATGGGTAGAGTCCCAAAGCTATGCATAGGGTGGTAGGTACTAAGAGGAACTGGGTTGAGTCAGAATGCCCTGCAAAACAGCAGTGGCAAAGCCTGCTCTTGTTCTGGAATATAAGGGCAGATGGTAGTGTTTTGTGAAGGTATGTACAGAACTCCAAGTGGCTGCCTCCAAGATATCCTTAGTAGGCACACCTCTGAGGAAGGCTGTAGAGGTGGCTGTGGCCCTGGTGGAGTGAGATCTGATACCAGTAGGGACAGGTTTCCCATGGTGGGAGTAACAAAACGTATGCAGTGGCCAATCCACTTGGAAATGGTCTGTTTGGTAACTGGTTTCCCTGGAGCCCCTACTGCATAGGACACAAAAAGTTGGTCTGATTTCCTGAAGGACTTTGTTCTGTCCAAATAGTAACGTAGCTGCCTATGGATGTCTAAAGAGTGAAGCAGCCTTTCCCCTTTGTTTTGAGGGTTAGGATAAAAGGTAGGAAGGTGTATGGCTTGGTTTAAGGCTACCCTAGATACCACTTTAGGCATAAAGGATGGGTTGGTACGAAGGGAGACCCTGTCCTGATGGAAGATGAGGAATGGCTGCACCGCCATGAGGGCCTGCAGTTCAGAAACCCTACGAGCTGAAGTGATGGCCAGAAGGAAAGCTGTTTTCCAGGACAAAAATTGTAGATCTGTTGAAACAGCAGGTTCAAAGGGAGGCAATGTTAATTTTTCTAGTATGTAATTAAGGTCCCAGGCTGGAATTGGTTGTTTCCTTGGAGGTCTTATATTCTTAGCCCCTCTGAGGAACTGACGTAAGAGTGGGTGTGAAAATAAAGGAGGGTCCGTGTTGAATTCTGCAGAAATGGCTGAGGCGTGTATTTTGATTGAAGAAAATGAAAGTCCACTGCTCAGTAGTTCAGCTAGGTACTGTAACACCTGAGGCAAGTTCAATTTTCTAGGGTCCTGCCCTCTTTTCTCATTCCAACAGCAAAACCGCTTCCATTTTGCGGAGTAAGCTTTTCTAGTAGATGGTCTTCTGGCCTCCAAAATGACATCCTGCACCTCCTTGGAGAGTATAGTTTGATGTGGTGTTAAGGAATTTTCCATGCAGCGAGGTTGAGTGTTTTCAACTGGCTGTGAAGGGTTTTGTAGTTGTTCTGCGTCAGTAGAAGTGGTATTAGAGGCAGGGACCAGGGAGGAGTATGTGTTAGACTCCTCAGGAGTGGATACCAGTGTTGCCTTGGCCAATCTGGAGCAATCAGTATCATCCTCGGATTGTCTGTTCTTGCTTTCAAAAGTACCTTGGGCAGAAGAGGTAGAGGTGGGAATGCATAAACTGTCCATGTTGTCCAACTGAATGAAAGGGCGTCCACTTTCCAGGCCTTTGGATGGTAGGTCCTTGAACAAAACCTTTTCAATTGATGGTTTCTGTGGGAGGCAAAAAGATCTATATCTGGCCTCCCCCACGCTTGGACTATCTCCGTAAACACCTGTGGATGAAGCTTCCATTCGTGTGGATCTGTCATATTTCTGCTCAGAGTGTCTGCCAGAGTGTTTTCCATCCCTGGCATGTACTGTGCTTGAAGTTCTATTTGTCTTTCCAGAGCCAAGTTCCAAAGAGTCATGGCTAGTCTGCACAAGGGGTATGAGTGAGTTCCTCCTTGTTTGTTTATGTACCACATTACTGTGGTGTTGTCTGTTCTTATGAGCAATTGCCCTGGATGTAGAAAGTCCTTGAAAGCTGTAATTGCATGTATTACTGCCAGCATTTCTTTTTGATTGATGTGAAGGTGCTTTTCCTTTTGGGCCCATCTGCCCTGAATGCACCTGTCCTTCATGTGCGCCCCCCAGGCGTAATCTGAGGCGTCTGTGGTTATGACTTGGTTTGCTTGAGGCTTGCAGAATGGGAGGCCTGTGTTTACTTGACATGCTTGGGCCCACCATAAGAATTCCTTTTGTAGACAGGGAATTATTGGTATAATTGCTTCCAAGCTGTGACTGTGTTGAGACCATAGATTTTTTAGGTACCATTGAAGTTTCCTCATATGCAGCTTTGCACACGGGATTAGAAGAATGCAAGATGCCATGAATCCCAGAGCCTGCAGGATTTTCCTTGCAGTAAGCCTGGTACTTTTTGCTAGTATTTTGAAGTACTGAGATAATTGCCCTTGTTTTTCTGGCGTAAGGTATGCCATCTGGGTGTTTGTGTCCAAGCTGGCACCCAGGAAGGTTATTTTCTGAGAAGGTGTTAGCTTTGATTTCTCCTTGTTGATGGTGTATCCCAAAGAAAGCAGTAACCGTGTCACATATGCCAGATGTTCCAGAAGTATATGTTTGCTGTCCGCTTGGATCAGGCAGTCGTCCAGATAAGGGTAAATTTGTATCCCTTGAAGTCTGCAATATGCAATCACTGATGCCAGGCACTTGGTGAATACTCTGGGCAGTAGATAAGCCAAAGGGCAATGCAGAGAATTGATAGTGGATTGAACCTGCAAGAAATCTGAGGTATCTTCTGCAGCTTTGTCTGATTGGGACATGCAGGTATGCCTCCTTGAGGTCCAATGTTACCAGCCAAAACTCCTTGCCCAGCATGGGAAGAAGTTGCTGTAGTGTGAGCATCTTGAATTTTGGTACGAGTAGAAATGTGTTTAGTATGGATAAGTCCAGAATGGGTCTCCAGTCGGTTCCTTTCCTTGGTACCAGGAAAAGTCTTGAATAAAAACCTTGACCTTGTTGGTGCGTAGGTACCTTTTGTATAGCCCTCATGTTTAGGAGCTTTGAAATTTGCATTTGTGCCTCTACCCTTTGATTTTGTGGTAGGTTTGGCATGCCTCTCCTTTTTGGAAGAGTGTGAAATTGAAATTTGTAGCCTCTGTTTATAATGTCCAGAATCCATTTGTCTGTTGTGACAATATGCCAATTGCTTGCAAATAATGCTAGTTTCCCTCCCAAAGGTGCTGCCAGTTGAGATTTGCTTGGCATGTAAATGAGGGAGTCATTGAGTTTGCTTTCTGTATTGCTGTGCACTGTCTTCACCACCTGTTGGTGCTGGAGATTGCCATTGTCTGCCTCTATATGACCCTTGTGATTGCCCTCTGCCCCTTCCGCGTCTGTATCTGCCTCTTTGGGGCTTGTCAGTGGCTGGAAAGGACCAGTTTTTTGATGGCCAATTCCTGCTAAATCGTGGTGGCTGGACCTGTAAGAAAGCTTTGACAGTTTGCATAGATTTGGCTTTCTCTTCCATTTTTCGTAATATATCCTCAGCATTAGTACCAAAACGAACATCCTTTTGTAAAGGTGCATCAAGAAGTTTTGCTTTCACATGATCAGGCAGATTTTGTTCTCTAAGCCAGGCATGTCTGCGAATGACTGATCCTGTTGCAGCCGCTCTACTGGAGGCCTCTAGGGCATCATAACCACATTGTAAAGTGTGTTTACCCACTTGTTCTGCACTATGCATCATATCCTGTAACTCTTTTAAGTCTGGTTGTTCAGGTTGAGACATTTTGTTTTTTAATTGTGATAACAGGAACTGCTGATATTTAATCATATGAAACTGGCAATTTAAGGCCCTCATGGCTAGGGTGGCCGAGGTATAAACCTTCTTACCCCACCTTTCTAGAGATCTAGATTCCCTTTCTGCAGGAAGTGGATTCTTGGCAGAGGAGGCCTTTATTCCCTTAGGGCCTTGTGAAATGGTTTCAGGGTCAGCATTATGGCCTTTGTAGAGAAATTGATGAGAACTGGGTACTCTGTAATATCTATCAGGCTTAACTGGAGCAGGAGGCAGTGAATCAGGATTAAAACAAGCCTCCGAATAGACATCATCCAGTACCTCCAAAACAGGGGAGATAGCCAGAGGTCTGTGCTGAGGTAGCCAAAGAAATTCCCCAAGTCTTTTCTTGGAATCTGAAAAGTCTTGGCCTTCCCAATGGAAGTGTTCCCTCAAAGTGTGCAAGGTTTCCCCAAAAGAAAAATCCTCAGGGGGGGATACAGACGGAATAGACTGCTCTGCATCCGAATCCTCAAAGGGGGAATAAGAGTGTTCCTCAGCATCAAAATGTTCTGATAAAATGGATCCCTGATCAGAAGAGGGGGATTCTTCCTCCACTCTGGGTCTCTTGTCAGGAGGGGGCTGAGAACCTCTGATAAGAGTTATTAGATCCTCAGCCATTTTAAGCATCTGCTTCTTAGGCATGGGTCCAGGAGATGGGCCTTGTGCAGCAGGCCTAACTGGATGCCTGGCTGCTTTGGATTTAGTGAAGGCCTTAATAGAAAAGGAGGATGAAGGCCTAAATACACCATGGGTGGAAGTAGATCTGTCCACATTAGTAGGCTCGGCATAAGCTGGAGCTTCGGTTGTAGTCTGGGAAAGGGCCGATGACCCAGCGGTCTCAGGTACAGAAGACGCCGCCGGAGTGTCGTCGGTAGTCAGGGACTGCAAAGGCGTCTCACTGAGAACCGGACCACGTGGAGCCTGTTTCGGCGTGGTGTCGGTGGAGACCGCGGGCCTCGCATGTCGGTCCTTTTCCTTGCGTTTTTTGGATAAAACTGTTGTCGGAGTGTCCGATGACATTTTATAGTCAAAAGCTTTACCAAAAAAGTGTTGGGCGAACTCCGCCCGACGCTTGATAGTGCGTTTATTGAAGGTAGCGCAAAAGCGACAGCCCGAGACGTCGTGGTCTGGGCCCAAACAAGGTATGCAAAGGGAATGGAAATCCTTATGCGGTATTTGCTTCCCACAAGAAATACAATTATTAACTTTTTCTGACATCGGTCTGAGGCAAGAAAAGATTCCCAACGGGTACTTAGCTTTAATGAAGACTTCGGTTCCAAATATTTTCGTAATTCAGGAGCTGGCCGACCGGCACTTGCGAACTGCTTCTGCTTCGGGCACCGCGCAGCAAAAAAGACTGAAGAACATGGCGTCGGCTGTGTCTTATATACTCTGGCCTTCCTGACGTCAGAAGAGTAAGCGACAACAACCGACGCCGGACCAAGACTTTGGAATTCGGCCGACCGAGGGACCGCCTGACGGCTGAAAACCCATCTGTGATTACTGCAGCTGTATGCACGATGAACATCTGGGTTGGCTCACAGACTGATGCCAAAGTCATGGCCTCAAACTCAGTGCAAAAAATGTATAACCATTCCTTTCTGCAAGAATTATGTTCCTGCAAATTACCAATTCAATGGCAATACCTTAAGTACTCACTCAGTGGTGAGAGATCTGGGCACTCAGGTTGACAGCAACCTTGCCTTTGATCACCATGTCTCCAGACTGGTAAGAAGGGCATTCTATACGGCTTACCTCATAAGTAAGGGCATTGCCTTGAGAAAAAGTGAAGTTATCACCTCCCTGTACTCTTCACTCACTGGGCCAATAACAGAGTACAACACCCATTTTTGCATGTACCTTTCAAGGCACTTGCAGCAACTGAAGAGACCAAAAAGGTTCCTTACAAAGAAAATTCAAGGTCTTCAGCAGCTATCCTATGTGGATAGTCTGAAATCACTGTCACTTTATTCAGTTTCATAAAGACTACTCAGAGGCAATCTCTGCCTTGCATATAACGCAATCTCTGACTCCACTTTATTGGAATGCTGCACATCTAGAAATCAAATGGCACATGAGTTACTTGCTCTAAAGACCTAAACCTGGTATGGGACATCAACAGAACCTGTTGGAAGGACATATTTGTCTCCCAGTGGTTACCACACCCTTGGAAGAGATTCCCACTTCACATCAAACAGAGCACCTCATTGGCTTTCTTAAAACACAATCTGGACGATTGGATGGGTAACCATAAATTCACCCAGGGGTTCCATCTGTGTCCCTTTTGGACAGGTGCAATAGGTGCTGACCATGGTAACAAGGGTAAAAATTCGCTAGGCTAGTAAGGGCCCTCTGGCAATTAACCTAGTAACTTCCTATGAGCCTATACACTAAATACATTTACAACTGACTTTGAAAGTACAGTCAAACACAGAGGAGTAATAACACTGAGCTACTACTGTGTAAATCCTTAGATGTAAACAAAGTTTTGTGAATACAATATATCAGTTAAGACAAGTTCACAATAAAGACAGATAGTGATAGGAATTAAACCAGTGCTGCTTATTCTTTAACAATCTTACATTGGGTTTTATATTTACACATGATTCCTTGTGTCTTACTTAATAACTAGATAAAGTATAGGCTGAACTTATCACCAGACCATCTTCAGTCATTGCCCATGCATGAAAGCATCAGAACAGTATGCACTAATAAACAGGTACAAAAATTCACGAAAAACACTGACACTTTATCAGATAACTGCTGGCACACAATGAGGCAGTTTAAAACGGACAGAAATCAGTTCAAAAGATAAAAGTTAGATAAGCATTCCATAGGTTCATAGGTATATACTAGGCTATCTGCCCTAGGGCATTTATAAGCCTAGCCAGAGTGTATTTGGCTTCTGCCTCCCTATTAGATTAGCCTACTGTGCCTCTGTAAAGTAGGTCACAGAAGGTACCCTTTTAAGATTAGTTTACTGTGCCTCTGTCTAGCACGGACACAGAAGAGATCCCAGGGGTGAATTTGCGATTTCCCATCCACGTGTCCAGATTTCGCTTGAAGAGGGTCAGCGAGGGGAGATGTCTAACACGAACTGGGATTCTATTCCAGAGTGAGGGGAGCCTCTGGGAAATGAATCTGTCCCTCCAGCATGTCCTATTTATTTTTGTGCTGAAGTTTAGGTCCCTGGAGCGTGTAGCTCTAAGGGACTTTTTGAGGTGGAGCATGTCCATTAATTCTGGGTTTGACATGGATTTGTACGTCAGGCATAGATCGCCTCTGAGTAGGCGGTAAGCAACTGAGTAGAGCTGGAGTTTCTTTAGTCGAGCTGCAAAGGACATCTGTTTGTAGCCCATGATCCTCTTGGTGAGGTACTTTTGGGGTCTCTCCAGTTGCTGCAGGTGTCGGGTAAGGTACATCCCAAAAGGGGCATTGTATTCAATTATGGGCCTGATGAGTGTCGAGTAGAGGGACACAATGACCTCTCTTGACCTAGATACGAAGCCTTTCGTGATAAGGTGGGCTATATAGAAGGTCTTTCTAACCACTTTGGCAACGTGATTATCAAAGGAGAGATTACTATCTACGTTGGTCCCCAAATCTCTAATTACTTCTTCCGTACTTAATGGATTACCACCTATGTGGTAATTTGTGGGCACCTTGTTTTTCCCAAAGGGGATGACTATGCACTTTTTAGCATTTAGCTTGAGGCCGTGGCTCTGGCACCAAGCATCCGTCTCTGTGAGACCCTTTTGGAGGATGCTTGTGTCAGCTGGAGATTCGATTATGGCCCCCAGTTTGCAGTCATCTGCGAACTTTGTCAGCCATAATCCCTCCATGTCAGCCTGAACCTCAAAAAAGTATATACCGAACAAGAGAGGTCCCAGAACTGAGCCCTGTGGGACGCCACTTGTAACTGGTTTGGATTCGGACATGGCACCTGCGATTCTGACCATGTGGGTTCTATCTCTGAGCCAGTTTGCAACCCATCTTGTGATATAGGGGTTGATATTTAAGGCTTTTGCGAGGTCCAGGTAGGCTGTGTGAACTACCTTGCCCTCATCTATGGCTTTGGTAACTGTTTCAAAGAAATCAACTAGGTTTAAGAGGCAAGATCTGCCCTTAACAAAGCCGAATTGGGTAGGGTCCAGTGTCTGGAGGCTCCCAATGTCTTTGTTTATGAGTTCCATGATAATACGCTTCACAGCTTTACAGACCAGACTAGTCAGGCTTATGGGGCGATAGTTTCCGGGGTCCATTGTGGCACCACCTTTGTGGAGTGGGACCACTGTAGCTGTACGCCATTCTTTGGGTACATATCCTGTAGTAAGGCTAAGTCTAAACAGTGACTTAATGTGAGGGTTCAGTTCTTCTTGGAGCTCGTGTAAGACACAGCCTGGGATACCGTCCGGTCCCATAGATGCTGTGTTTTTTGCTTTGGAGAGGGCAGCTTTCACCTGTGCATCTGTGATGTCAGGGAGGTTACATTCAGTTGGGATAGGGATTTGCTCCTTTGGGAGGGAAGGGGGAGAGAAGTTCGTGCTGAATCTGTCCGCCAGGATGTTGGCTATGTCTGTAGGTTCGGTATATTTTGTACCGTTATGCAACAATTCAGAGCATATCTGGGAGTTTCCGCCCATGTTCCTGACATAACTAAAGAAGGCCTTGTGATTATTTTTAGTGTCTAGGGCAATTTTTCTTTCGAAACTGGCCTTTGATGATTTTATGAGGGATCGAAGTTTCTTGCTAATACTGATCAGAGATGCCTTCCCTTTTTGGGATTTTGCTCTGTCATGTAGTAGCTTCTGCCTCCTGTTGTATAGCTTATTTATGGCCGGGGTCCACCAGACTGGTCTCCTGTTTTTGGAGGAGTGAGTCTTGGTTTTATTTGGGATAGCACAATCCATGCATTCCTGCAGGTGCTCATAGAATGCATTTGTAAAGGATTCTGCGGATTGGGCTATATTATCCTCTGGCCCAGGGGCTTTGAAGGATTCCACCTCAGTCTTGAGAAGTGCAAAGATGGCTTTTGAGAAATTCTTTACAGTGAATTCCTTGGCTGGGGGTGGGGATGGGATATGGATGTCCAGGGAAATTTGTTTATGGTCTGATCTTACCAATGAGGGGTTTACCTCTGGTGTGGAACATAGAGTCCCCATGTTGGTGATGACCAGGTCCAATATGTTGTTCCCTCTTGTGGGAGTGGTGACCAGTTCCATTGCGTTGGAGTTTATAAATTCAAGGAACCGTTGAGCGAGGGTGTTTGGGCTTGAGTAGTTTTCCCAGTCAATGTTTGGGTAGTTGAAGTCGCCCAATAACATAGTGTTTGGAGAGACCTTCACATTCTCCAGTGTTCTCAGGAATGCCAAGTGGGGTTCCTGTAATAGGGAGGGTGTTCTGTAGCAGGCTACAAACTGAAAGGCAGTTTTGCCCGCTGTTAGTTAAACATGGATGGTTTCCGATGCTTCGTGCAGTGCCACTAACCTGGAGGTGTAGGTATCTTTGATGAATATAGATACTCCCC
The DNA here is from genome assembly GCF_019279795.1 of Protopterus annectens. NCBI lineage: Eukaryota > Metazoa > Chordata > Ceratodontiformes > Protopteridae > Protopterus > Protopterus annectens. The sequence continues at coordinate 295,210,029 of NC_056730.1, read as the reverse complement.
CTCCTTTTGTGCTTCGGTCTGAGTTTTGGGGCCGAAACGCATGGTATGGGTTATAACCTGGTAGTGCTGGGGTGCTCTCAGGAGCCTTGAACCAGGTTTCTGTTACTGCACAGACATCGATTTTCTCCATACTGAGGAGAGCCTCGAGTGCGTGCATCTTGAGGTTTAGACTTCTGGCATTGAGTAGCATTACCTTTAGTTTTTTTTATCCTTGTGTTGTCTATGGAGGTGGGTTTGTCATTTGAGCCTGGCCTAAAAAAGGCACTATGGGGGTGGCAAGAGCCTTGGCCAGTATACGAAAGCCTAAGGGTGACAGGTGCAAGCCGTCCCTAGCAAAGCAACGTGGCTTGTCGAGCATGTCATCCCAGGCTGACAGACACTGGATCCCCTTTGAATGACACCAATACTTTAGCCAATTGTTGAATCTGATCATTTTGTCTTTATACTGTGGCATCATTCCTGGTGAAGGCAAGATGCTACTCAAGGTCAGGGTCATACCAGCCTGGGCTACATGGTCAGAGAGCTCCTCTATGTCTCTTTTCATGTAGTCCAGGGAGGTACGTCTCAGGTCATTCACACCAGCATGGACAATGACAGAGTCATACTTGTACTTGCTTTGGATTGACCCGAGTGCTTGCGTTATGTGGCGGATCCTGGCACCCGACAGGCAGCTTACAGTGACCTTCTCCTTGTTCAGTCTGGTGAGCGGGACGTCAGTGTGCCGGACAATAGAGTCCCCTATAACAAGTGTATTTGGTGTGTTTGGCCTTAAGGGCTGTGACTGTGAGGCACACTGATTTTGTGAGATATGTGATTCGTGGGTATTGTTGAGGGGTGGCTGTTGCTTGGATATCTGCTTAGGAGGTCTTTGCTGTTTAGGCAGATTTTTATTTAGAGCCTCCGAGTATGTTTTTGTGTGTTTATGTGATGGGTATACAGATGCAATAGGTCTGTGTGAGACTGGATTTGTGGTGTGGGTAGTTACCTTTTCCTCCTGACTGACTGTGCCAGTCTTGGGTTGAGAGAGCTCTGCCTCCAGTTTGGCTGTGTAACTGCATCTCTCACATGTATTAGAGTTTGTTGGAAGGAGGAGAGGGTTGTCTGTGTACATAAGGCAATTGTAACATTGCCTCAAAATTCACAGATTCACCAGCTGGACTGGAGAATAACCTTGAAACTGACCCTTGGACATACCAGATTAGTATAGGGAACTGTTTTTTTTTACTGATCAGATTAGGGAAGGGAATTGATTTTTCACTTGACCAGGAAGGACCAATCAGGAGCCTAATACTTATGAGAAGTCAAGGAGGGTGTAGTGCTTTAGTTAGTTAGTGTTTCCTTATAAGAGCTGAGCAAGTGCAGGGCTTTAGAAAGAGAATTGAGTGATTACTTTGAGAGTTTGAACAGTTCTAAGGGAAAAAGTGAGGAGCAGACTTTGTGGAGCCTGGAATAGTTTAAACCTGTTTAGGCGGCGCTGCCCGACGCTGCTCACTGCGCGAAACCGCACAAAAAGAGAGTTGTAGGGTTTTAAGAGAGAGAGAGAGATCAAGGAGTTTAGAATTGACCCAAAATGGCCAATAAAACTACAACTTCTAGGTAGTAACCACTCCTCCAGGGACAGGCAGGCTGTTCAGTGTTAACCAATCCCACTGGTGAACACAGAGACTTCCCTTTAGCCCAAGCAAGCACTGGCCTTCTAGAAACTTCCAAACAGTTCAGAACAGCAAATCTGTAACTGAACTTTCTTAACTTTCAGAAAGTGGGAAAAAAGTAAGATTTTTTTGTTTTTTTTTTTCTTTTTGTTGTAGTTTAAAGGTAGCAGAGATACACAAGCAGCAAAATAATCACAACAGTGCAATAAATGACCCCACACTTGAGTGCTAGGCCAAAATCAGGTAAAATGCAGTTTTTAGAGAAAAACACTATTTTAAATTAAGTGCAACACAGGAAATGCAGTAAACAGGCTCTAGATGTGTTCCAAGTACTGTTACCGTTACAGATATAAACTTTAGCAAGCCAGAAAATGCCAAAAAGTAGGCGGCAAAGCAGTAAAACTTGACAAAAAATCAGAAGAAAATACTTAAAATCACAAAAGTGGCTCCTTTTCTTCTCTCAGCGTTTTCTCCCCTTGGTAGGTGCTTCAGCAACAACTAGCAAGCCTGAAAAGACGCCAAAACCACGAGGCAGCCGGGTTTTAAGAGAGACAGATCAAAGAGTTTAGAATGGACCCAAAATGGCCAATTAAACTATGGCTTCTAGGTAGTAACCACTCCTCCAGGGACAGGCAGGCTTTTCAGTGTTAACCACTCCCACTGGTGAACACAGAGAATTCCCTTTAGCCCAAACAAGCACTTATATTAAGTATGTACTGTCCCTTGTCTTGTCTATATTCAGTTAGTCAGTGGTTTGCAATTCATAAAGAAGGGGAACTAAAGTAAATAAAGAGTTCTATGGTATTCATAAAAAATGGTTGCTCTGTAAGTTTACGTTGGTATACTTATCTTTGGTTTAGATTTAAGCTGAATTAGTATTCAGCCTTGTTAACCATGTAAGCTTTTTGCCCTGAAGGTGGAGTAGTTTTCTGTGAGGATTACAACATGAGGTAGCTGACTCCATGTTCTCCAATGGTGACATTACAATCCAGCCCTATGTAAAATGAGAGCTTGCACATTTATATAGCAAAACCAATATGACATGGATCTCTGGCAGAGTCTGGATCTAAGCGGTAGATAGCTACTATGTCTTATTAATGACAAGGGAAGGTGTTTAGCAGTAAGGGGACCCTGTCTGTTATAAGGATTCAGTCTAATTTTACTTAGAGTAAAGACACTGATGTTTTCTTGGATTAGAAGTGTGATATGAAATGGCACATCCTGTTTGAAGACGTTTGTATTAACTAGCATAATGAGAATCTCAGTGTCACTACAGGTAGATGCTACTCAAGTTTGAAAACACCGATATTCCCTCATTCTTGCATCAGTAGCATTGTACACTTGTAAATCTGCAAGCTTACACTCTATGACAGCCCTGACTGTTGGTTCAGTAAAAGGAAGTAAGATGATAATATTGCTGCATATAGCTCCACTGCCACGGTGGTACGGCAGTAGCGTCGTAACCTCACAGTAAGAGATTCTCCCGTTCGATTCTCAGCATGGCTTGGGAGTGCCTTCTGTGTGGAGTCTGCATGTCCTCCCCGTGGTTGGGTAGCGTTCGAAAAACATGCGTGAGTAAATGGGCGTGCCTTCGTTGAAGGTTGGGCGTCAAGCTGGCACCTCGGCGTTTCGTAAAAAATCTACTGACAATCATTAGCAGACTGAAGTTCCGCTGTGGCGACCCCTTACCGGGAAAAAGTCGTAAGACAAACAACAACAATTGAGCAGTAGCTCCACTACAGCTGTACCACTGTGAAATCTGAAAATTATTAAAAAAATCCAACAGTAGTTATCAGTCTGAGTAAAATTCAGTTACGCTCTATCAATTACATTGCCTGGATGTCAGCAAAGAAGAAATTTGGAGAAAGTATGAGAAAAAAGAAAAAGGAAAAATCTCTGGAAGTACCCTGCAGCTGTTCAGCAAAAAGCAGTTCAAGTTTGAGATAAAGTGCAAGAAATGTTTTCCAGTAATTTAGGAGAAAAATAAATCAAATTCACTTAGAGATATTTAAAATAATTGAAATATGTGACAAATACCTAATAGTCAAATTAAAAAAGGCTTAAAGGGGAAAAAGTGCTTTTAGTCAAAAAACAGGTATCTGTTTTTTTCTTCTTCTTAAAACGTCAATCATTTCTGAGTTGAGGGGTTCCCAAACAGGGACTTATCTTCCAGAACCAAAGCTCTTGGCCAACTACTGCTTGTGAGAAGCCATAGAGATGATGCTTCTAGAGACTGCAAGAAAATAATGAAAAAAGCTTCACATTGACTGCAGATTTTCCTCATGTGGGTTGGCCAATCAGTGGTTATAGACTAAAGGAGTGGGGGAGAACCAGAGCCTTTTGAAGCTGGCTGGTTCTTCTTTCCCAGGCAGGAAACAACTCATACAGCCAACGGGCTAGTGCAGCAGCGAAAATGATAAACATCAGGAATTAGGACATCATGCACAAAAACTGTTGTTTTCTGCTATACCAGAGAAACAAAAACAGACTACATTTGTTTGATGAAGGTACTATTAGGCACTGGATAGGTGTTTGGCAGCAAGATTTGTTAACCGAGAAGGTACATTTCGTGTATAATCCAAAACTGCTCATGTGAAAGGACAAGGACCTACACAATTATACCTATAGAAAGAGCTACTCTGATAAAATTGCAGCAGAAGGGAAAAGTCTTAAAAATTGAGGAACCCAGGATTGTTTGTGGAAAAAATGTATTCAATGCACACCAGAGAGAACAGAAAAGTACAGTTGTGCAGACTTGCCATAAATGTAGATGTTAAGAGAGAATTCACTGTTGCAGTCATCACATTTGGGTTATCTGCCTGCAGGTAGCCCTCAGCCGGCCTGAATACCAGAGTCTTGGATTCCTGCATCAGATATCTCTTCTTCCATGACGTCAGGTCGTCAGGGGTATAAAACATGCAGCCAATGCCATTACATCAGTTTTTCTTACCCCAGATGTCAGGTGCCCCCACAATGGGAAGCAATTATATGTTATGGTACCCCTCCAACAAAAAGCAAATACACCAGAAAGCTTAAATACACCAAACAAGAAGGAATGATAGAGCCAAGACAAGTCAGGGGGCTGGAAGGAGGGTAACCAAGACTGCAGCAGTGAATACACTCGAACATCTACATTTATGGTAAGTGTACACAAATGTACAATGTTCTTCATGTTTCACTGTTGCAGTCATCACATTTAGGTTAATTCCCAAAGCTAAGGAAGGGAGGAGGAAGTTAGAGAGCATTAGGGCCAGCTATTAAGCCCTGCAAGACTGCAGTGGTAAAACCAGCTCTGGATTTAGAAAACAAATAGGCATGTGGTAATGTTTGATGAAGTTATGTACAGAGCTCCAGGTAGCAGCTTCTAGGATGTCCCTGGTGGGGAAAGCTCTGAGAAAGGCTGTAGAGGTAGATACAGTACCTGGTGGAATGTGATCTTATCCTCTATGGGATAGGTTTTCCATGGTGCTTATAGCAGAAATTAATGGAATGGGCTATCCACTTAGAAATGGTTTGCTTTGAAATGGCCTTCCCCTCTGCCATTGCAGCAAAGCCAACTAGCAGCTGTTCAGATTTTCTGAGAGGCTTAGTCCTGTCCAAATAAAATCAAAGTTGTCCTAACACGTCCAAAGAGTGCAGTATTCGTTCTCCTTTGTTTTGTGGATTTGGGAAAAAGGTAGGCAAATGAATGGACTGATTTAAGGGCCACACTAGACAGATGGGCATAAAAGAAAGATTGGTCCTGAGGGAAAAGTACAGTTGTGTACACTTACCATAAATGTAGATGTTCGAGTGTATTCACTGTTGCAGTCATTACATTTGGGTAATCTACTGGCAGGATGCCCTCAGTCGGCCTGAATCCCAAAGTCTTGGCTCCTGCGTCAGTTGCTGTCTTCTCTTCCATGACGTCAGGTCGTCAGGGGTATAAAACATGCAGCCAACACCATTTTCTTAAGTCTTTCTTGCCTACAATGTCAGGTGCCCCCAAAAAGGTAGCAAAATTATAGATATGTATACATGCAACAATATAAACTTTACCTTCATCTACAAGCAAATACACCACATAGGTTGTAGAAGATAGAGAAGGAAAGATAAACTTCAGAATGACAAGGGGATGGTGGGAGGGTAACCTGAACTGCAACAGTGAATACACTCGAACATCTACATTTATGGTAAGTGTCCACAACTGTACTATGTTCTTCGTGTTTCACTGTTGCAATCATTACATTTGGGTAGAATCCCAAAGCTATGGTTGGGTGGCTGGAGCTAAACAGCATTAGGTGTGGCTATAAGGCCCTGCAGCACTGCAGTGGCAAAGCCTGCCCTGGACTTAGAGTAGAGAGGCAAATGGTAATGCTTTGTAAAGGTGTGAACAGAACTCCAAGTAGCAGCCTCTAGAATGTCTTTGGTTAGTACTCCGCTGAGAAAGGCTGCTGAAGTAGCTGAAGCTCTGGTGGAATGAGACCTAATGCCCTTGGGCACAGGTTTACCATGGTGTAAGTAGCAGAAATGGATGCAGTGGCTTATCCACTTAGAAACTGACTGTTTTGAAATGGCATTTCCTTCTGATCCTGCAGCATATGACACTAGTAATTGCTCAGTTTTTCTTAGAGCTTTTGTCCTGCTCAAGTAGAATCTTAGCTGCCTGTGTACGTCCAAGGAATGCAGAATTCTCTCCCCCCTTGATCTGCGGATTTGGATAAAAAGTTGGGAGATGAATTGTTTGATTAAGAGCCACAGTGGAAACCACCTTAGGCATAAAAGTAGGATTTGTCCTCAGAGACACCATGTCTGGGTAAAATGTGATAAAGGGCTTTAACAGCCATGATGGCCTGTAGCTCTGAAACTCTTCTTGCTGAAGTAATTGCTAGTAGCAGTGCCATTTTCCATGAGAAGAACTTTAGATCAGTGGTAGCAGCTGGTTCAAATGGAGGCAGGGTGATCTTTTCCAACACATAATTGAAGTCCCATGTAGGTAATGGTGATCTTATAGGAGGCCTTAAATTTTTGGCTCCTCTAAGATACTGCTTTAGTAAAGGATGAGAAAAGATTGGTGGCTCTGTATTGTAATGAGCCGAAATGGCAGAGGCATGGATTTTGATTGATGAGAAAGATAGGCCTTTGTCAAGCATCTCAATTAAGTATTGTAATATCTGAGGAATATTTGGTTCTGCTGTATCAGTTCCTTCTGCTTGATTCCAAGCACAGAATCTCTTCCATTTGTCAGCATAAGATTTTCTAGTATTAGGCCTTCTGGCTTCCAAAATTACATTCATCGCAGCTTTACTGAGAGGTGTTGTTTGTATGACTACATGATTAGCCATGCTGCCAGGTTCAGAGTCTGTAGTTGATTGTGCAGGATCCGCTTGTTTTGCAGGGACAGTAGTCGTGGTCTTTCAGGCAGGGTCCAAGCCAGGTACTGAGCCAAGTTCCTTAGGATTGGGTACCAGTATTGGCGGGGCCAGTCTGAGGCAATTAATATCATCTTTGGCTTTTCTTGTCTGACTTTTAGGAGGACCTTGAGAAGAGGAGGCAGAGGAGGCAAGGCGTAAACTGATAGGTTTTTCCAACTGAAGGATAGGTTTTTCCAACTGAAGGATAGGGTGTCCACTCTCCATATTTGTCTGTGATAAGTCCTTGTGCAGAATCTTTTCAATTGATAATTTTGAGGAGAGGCAAATAGATCTATGTCTGGGCTCCCCCATTTCTCTGTTATCATGCTGAAGACATGTGGATTTAGTTTCTACTCATGAGGATCCATAAGGTTTCTGCTTAAATCGTCTGACAGAGTGTTTTGTTTTCCTGGCAGGAATTGAGCTTGAAGATGCATTTGGTAGGTCAAAGCTGTGTCCCACAGTGCCATGGCTAATCTGCAAAAAGGGTATGAGTGTGTGCCCCCTTGCTTGTTTATATACCACATGACTGTGTTGTCTGTCTTTATCAGTAGTTGTCCTGGATAAATTAAGTCCTTGAAGGCTGTTAGGGCATTTTGAACAGCTAGCATCTCTTTCTGGTTGACATGTAGATGCATTTGTTTTGGTGTCCATATGCCCTGAATGCATCTTCCTGCCATGTGGGCCCCCCAGACATAATCTGATGCTTCTGTTGTTAAGGTTTGGCTGGCAGGGGGTAGAGTGAAGGGCAGTCCCATGTTTTGGTGACATGCCTTTGCCCACCATAGAAACTCCTGTTGCAGGCAGGAAATGAGAGGAATCATTGTTTGCAGACTGTGTGAATGTCAACTCCATAAACGTTTTAGGTACCATTAAAGTTTCCTCATATGCAGTCTTGCATATGGAATTAGTAGGATGCAGGATGCCATGAAGCCCAGAGCCTGCAGAATTTGCCTTGCAGAAGACTGGGTTTTTGTTGCCATCAGTTTGAAGTAAGCAGTCAGTTGCCTTTGCTTGTCTGGCGTGAGGTAAGCCATCTGGGCAGTTGTATCCAAGCTTGCACCCAGGAATGTTATCTTTTGAGAGGGTACCAGTTGTGATTTATTTTCGTTTAATGTGTACCCTAGGCATGTTAGAAGCCTTTTCACAAATGCCAGGTGTCAAAGAAGAGTGTCCTTGTTCTCTGCTTGAATGAGAAAGTCGTCCAAGTAAGGATATATTTGAATACTTCTTTGTCTGCAAAATGCAATTACTGGTGCCAGGCACGTTGTAAAGACCCTGGGAGCAGTAGATAAGCCAAAGGGCAGTGCAGAGAATCGGTAATGCATTAAGCCAGTCTTGAAACTGAGGTATCTTCTGCACGATTGTCTTATTGGGACATGCAGGTATGCCTCTTTTAGGTCTAAAGTCACCAGCCAAGCATTCTTGCCCAGCATGGGCAGAAGCTGCTGCAAAGTCAGCCTTTTGAATTTTGGAATGTCCAGGTATGTGTTCAAAATCAATAAATCCAGTATTGGCCGCCAGGCCTTGTCCTTTCTGGGTACCAAGAAAGTACAGTTGTGTACACTTACCATAAATGTAGATGTTCGAGTTTATTCACTGTTGCAGTCATTACATTTGGGTAATCCAGCTGGCAGGTTGCCCTCAGTCGGCCTGAATTCCAAAGTCCTGGGTCTTGTGTCGGCTGCTGTCACCCCTTCCCTGACGTCAGGTCATCAGGGGTATAAAAGATGCAGCCAACGCCATTTTCTTTAGTTTTTCTTGCCCCAGATGTCAGGTGCCCTCTAAAAGGGTAGCCAAAATTTATATACATATAAATACATGCACCAATACAAACTTTACATTCATCTACAAGCAAATACACCACATAGGTTGTATAAATCAAAGAAGGAAAGATAGGTTCCATCCGAAGAAAGGGGGATGATAGGTGGGTAACCTGGACTGCAACAGTGAATACACTCGAACATCTACATTTATGGTAAGTGTACACAACTGTACTATGTTCTTCGTGTTTCACTGTTGCAGTCATTACATTTGGGTAGAGTCCCAAAGCTATGGATGGGAGGCTAGAGCTAAACAGCATTAGGAGTGGCTATGAGGCCCTGCAGAACTGCAGTGGCAAAGCCTGCCCTGGATTTAGAGTAGAGTGGCAGATGATAGTGCTTTGTAAAGGTGTGCACTGAACTCCAAGTAGCAGCCTCTAAAATGTCCTTGGTTGGTACCCCCCTGAGAAAGGCTGCTGAAGTGGCTGCAGCTCTGGCTGAATGTGGCCTAATGCCTTTAGGCACTGGCTTGCCATTGTGTAAGTAGCAGAAACGAATGCAGTGGCCTATCCACTTTGAAATAGTCTGCTTTGAGATGGCCTTTCCTTGTGAACCTGCAGCATATGCCACTAGTAATTGCTCTGTCTTTCTGACAAAGTTGGTTCTGTCCCAGTAGAATCTAAGCTGTCTGTGTACGTCCAAAGAATGCATAATTCTCTCCCCCTTGTTCTGTGGATTTGGATAAAAAGTTGGCAGATGAATAGTTTGGTTAAGAGCCACACTGGACACCACCTTAGGCATAAATGTCGGGTTTGTCCTCAGAGAGACCCTGTCTGGATAAAAAATGATAAAAGGTTCCACAGCCATGAGTGCCTGAAGCTCTGAAACTCGTTTTTCAGAAGTTATTGCTAGGAGCAGAGCTCTTTTCCAAGATAATAACTTTATATCAGCAGTAGCAGCTGGCTCAAAAGGAGGCAGGGTGAGTTTTTCCAAGACATAGTTGAGGTCCCATGCAGGCATTGGTGATCTCCTTGGAGGCCTTACATTTTTGGCTCTTCTGAGGTACTGTTTTAATAAGGGATGAGAAAAGATTGGTGGCTCTGTATTGTAATGAGCCGAAATGGCAGAGGCATGAATTTTAATAGATGAAAAAGATAGACCTTTGTCCAGCATCTCAGTTAAGTATTGCAAAATCTGAAGAATATTTGGCACAGCTGTATCAGTTCCTTGTGCCTGGTTCCATGCACAGAATCTCTTCCATTTTCCAGCATAAGATTTTCTAGTACTAGGCCTTCTGGCATCCAAAATGACATCCATCACAGCTTTACTGAGAGGTGTGTTTTGTATGACTACATTATCCACCATGCTGCCAGGTTTAAAGTCCTGAGTTGGCTGTGCAGTATCTGATTGTTTTGCTGCGACAGTAGATGAGGTATTTGAGGTAAGGTCCAAGCTGGGCATTGAGACAAGTTCTTTAGGATTAGAAGCCAGTACTGGTGGGACCAGTCTGGGGCAATCAGTATCATTTTTGGCTTCTCTTGTCTGACCTTTAGGAGTACCTTGGGGAGGAGAGGCAGTGGAGGAAAGGCATATACTGATAGGTTTTTCCAGCTGAAAGATAGGGCGTCCACTTTCCATGCTTGTCTGTGATAAGTCCTTGTGCAGAATCTTTTTAGTTGGTAGTTGTGAGGGGAAGCAAATAGATCTATGTCCGGGCATCCCCATTTCCTTGTTAACATGCTGAAGACTTGTGGATCCAGCTGCCACTCGTGGGGATCCATGAGGTTTCTGCTTAGTTCGTCTGCAAGAGTATTTTTCCTTCCTGGCAGGAATTGTGCCTGCAGATGTACTTGGTAAGTTAATGCTGTGTCCCACAAAGTCATGGCTAGTCTGCAAAGGGGGTAAGAAAGTGTGCTCCCCTGCTTGTTTATATACTACATGACCGTGGTGTTGTCTGTCTTTATCAGTAGTTGTCCCGGATGAAGTAGGTCCTTGAAGGCTGTCAAGGCATTCTGAACAGCTAGCATCTCTTTTTGATTGATATGTAGATGCATTTGGGTTGAGGACCATGTGCCCTGAATGCATCTTCCGGCCATGTGGGCCCCCCAGGCATAATCTGATGCATCCGTTATTAGTGTCTGCCTGGCTGGGGGTAATGTGAATGGCTGTCCCTTGTTTTGGTGAAAAGCCTTTGCCCACCATCGAAACTCCTGTTGTAGGCAGGGAATGAGAGTAATCATTGTTTCCAGGCTGCGGCAATGTTGAGTCCAAACACTTTTTAGGTACCATTGAAGTTTCCTCATATGCAGTCTTGCATATGGAATTAGTAGGATGCAGGATGCCATGAAGCCCAAAGCATGCAGAATTTTTCTTGCAGATAACTGGGCCTTTGTTGCCAACATTTTGAAATAGGTAGTCAGTTGCCTTTGTTTGTCTGGCGTGAGATAAGCCATCTGGGCAGTTGTATTTAAGCTTGCACCCAGGAATATTATCTCTTGAGAGGGTACCAGTTTTGATTTCTTTTCGTTGACTGTGTACCCTAGGCATGTTAGAAGACTTTTCACGAACGCCAGATGTTGAAGAAGAATGTCCTTGTTCTCTGCTTGAATTAGACAGTCGTCCAAGTAAGGGTATATTTGTATTCCTCTGTCTGCAGAATGCAATTACTGGTGCCAGGCACTTTATAAAGACCTTGGGCGCACTAGATAAGCCAAAGGGCAGTGCAGAGAATTGGTAATGTATTGAGCCAGCATTGAATCTGAGGTACCGTCTGCATAATTGTCTGACTGGGACATGCAGGTAATGCCTCTCTTAGGTCTAGAGTTACCAGCCAAGCGTTCTTGCCCAGCATGGGCAGAAGCTGCTGCAAAGTCATCATCTTGAATTTTGGTATATCCAGGAATGTGTTCAGAATAGATAGGTCCAGTATTGGTCTCCAGGTCTTGTCCTTTCTGGGTACCAAGAACAGTCGAGTAAAATCCTTGTCCCTGCTCTTGCTATGATACTTGTTGAATGGCCTCCATGTCCATGAGGGATGAGACTTATTTTTGTGCCTCTGCCCATTGATTTTTTTGGCAGATCTGGCCAGCCGTTTGCTTTTGGCAGGGTATGGAAATGGAACTTGTACCCTTATGACACGATATTTAGAACCCACTTGTCCTGGGTTATAAGGTGCCAATGTTGAGAAAAAAGTGCTAATTTTCCCACTAAGGGTGCTGCCAGGAGATAAGTGCTTGGTGCAGGCAGGGGGAAGTCATTGGAACTGTTTCCTGTATCGTTGTTGTCTTCTCCAATTTTGGAGGTAGAAGCACCCATTGCTTTGAGCTGTAGGAACCTTGCACCTGGGATCTGTCTCTAGGGCATCTGGATCTGCCCCTTTGAGGTCTGTCTGACACAGGAAAGGACCAATTCTTTGTAGGCCAGTGTCTACTAAACCTAGGTGGCTGTACTTGTAAAAAATCTTTGACAGTTTGCATAGATTTAGCTTTGTCCTCCATTTTCTTTAACACCTCCTCTGCCTTAACACCAAACAAAGTATCATGCTGTAAAGGTGCATCTAATAATTTAACTTTGACATGATCAGGCAGATTTTGTTCCTTTAACCAAGCATGGCTCCTAATTACAGAACCTGTAACTACGGCCCTGCAGGCCTCCAAAGAATCAAAACCACATTGCAAAGTATGCTTTCCAACTTTTTCAGCTGCATGCAATCCAGTCCTGCATGTCCTTGTTTTCTTCACATTCAGAGTTTAATAACATTTTCTGTTTAAGCAATGCCATGACATGTTGCTGATATTTGAGCATATGAAACTGACAGTTTAAGGCCCTTATAGCCAAGGTAGCAGATGTGTAAACGTTTTCCCCCATCTATCCAGTGCCCTAGAATTTCTTTCAGAGGGGGTAGGGTTTTTTGCAGCGGAAGCCTCAACTCCTTTGGTACCCTGTGAAACAGTTTCTGGGTCTGCAGCAGGGTTTTTAAAAAGGAATTTATGAGAGTCAGGAACCCTGTAATATCTGTCAGGCTTAACAGGAGCTGGAGGTAAGGAGTCAGGGGTAAGACTAGACTCCGAAAACACATCTACAATATCTAATACAGGTGGAATGGCTAGTGGCCTGTGTTGTGGAAGTAAAAGGAAATCCCTGATCCTCTTTTTAGATTCTGAAAAATCTTGGCTCTCCCAGGGGAAATGCTCCCTCATGGTATGCAAGGTTTCCCCAAAAGAACAGTCCTCTGGAGGAGAAGCTGAAGGTATGGATTCTTCAGCATTAGAATCCTCATAGGAGGAAGAGAATATTCCTTATCAGAAGAGGAATCAGAAGAAATAGAAACCTGATCTGAAGATTCATAGTCAGTCTCTTGCCTTGGCCTCTTATCAGGAGGGTGATGGGAACCCCTGATCACGGTAATTACGTCTTCGGCCATTTTGAGCATCTGTTTTTTAGGCATAGAGGCCTGTCCACGTGGCTCTCGAGTTTGTTTCTTTGCTTTAGTAGGTGCTTTAGTCTTTGCCTTTGAAGCTGAGGTTGGTTTAATGTAAAGATGTTTAGGTCTGAATACACCCACAGAAACTGGTGCCTGCTCAGCGGCTTCGGACCCATCTGAAGGAATAGTGTCCGAGGCTCCAATACCTTGAAGTTTCGAGCGGCATGGCTGACTCCACGTGGGAGTCGTTAGCGGCCTGTGACTCTAAAGTAGCGGGCGTCAGGGGCTGCGAAAGTGCCTCAATGAGAACTGGCGAACGGCTTAGGAGAAGCTTCATCATCGGTTTTGGGCCTCGTTTGCCTATCTCTCTCCTTATCTTTCCGTTTTTTTGTGAACTCCGGTAGTCGGATGGCTATCCCGATGACATTTCTGAATAATTAAACCGGCGTCCAAAATAGTTTAAAGCAAAATCATAACGACGCTTAATAGTGCATTGGTTAAATCTAGCACAAAACCGACAACCATCAACGTTGTGATCAGGGCATAGGCAAGGAATACAGTAAGAATGAAAGTCCTTATGAGGCATTTGCTTTCCACAAGAAATACAATTATTTACTTTTTCTGACATCGGTCTGGAGCAAGAAAAAAGTTTTCCCAATGGGGTACTTAGCTTTACTGAAGACTTCGGATCTGAAACTCGAACACGAAAATCTCAGGAGTCGACCGACTGGCACTTGCGAATTGCTTCTGCTTCGGGCACCGCATGGCAAGAAAGACTAAAGAAAATGGCATCGGCCGCATCTTTTATACCCCTGACAACGTGACATCAGAGAAGGGGCGACAGCAGCAGACGCAGGACCCAGGACTTCGGAATTCAGGCCGACTGAGGGTAACCTGCCAGCAGGATTACCCAAATGTAATGACTGCAACAGTGAAACATGAAGAACATCAGTCTTGAGTAAAAACCTTGTCCTTTTTCCTGTTTTGGTACAGTCTGAATGGCCCCCATATCCATGAGGGACATAACCTGTTTCTGTGTCTCTGCCCATTGATTTTTTGGCAGATCTGGCCAACCATTTGCCATTGGCAGAGTGTGGAAATGGAATCTGTATCCCTGTGATAGGATGTTTAGTACCCACTTGTCCCGGGTTATTAACTGCCAATTTTGAGCAAATAGTGCTAATTTTCTCCCTATGGGTGCTGCCAAAAGATAAGTGCTTGATGTAGGCAGAGGGAAGTCATTGGGTTTGCTTTCTGTAAGTTTGCGCTTTATCTCCGCCAGATTTGGAGGTGGAAGCACCCCATTGCTTTGACCTGTATGAATCTTGCAGCTGGTATCTGGAACCCTTAGGGCGTCTGGATTTGCCCCTTTGAACTCTGTTTGAGACAGGAAAGAACCAATTTTTTGTAGGCCAGTGTTTACTGAATCTTGGTGGCTGAACATAAGAAGTCTTTGATAGTTTGCATAGACATAGCTTTGTCTTCCATTTTCTTTAAAACCTCTTCTGCCTTAATACCAGAGAATCATGCTGTAAAGGTGCATCTAGCAATTTAGCTTTAACATGATCAGGCAAATTTTGTTCCTTTAACCAGGCATGCCTCCTAATCACAGATCCAGTAACTGCGGCCCTGCAGGAGGCCTCTAAGGAATCCAAACCACATTGCAAAGTACGCTTTCCAACTTGTTCAGCTGCATGCAATAATTCCGGCAATTCTTTATTTTCTGCACATTCTGAAATCAAAATAATTTTCTGTTTCAGCAATCCCATAACATGTTGTTGGTACTTAAGCATATGAAATTGACAGTTTAAGGCCCCGACTGTCAAGGTTGCAGATGTATAAACCTTTTTTTCCCCATCTGTCTAGTGTCCTTGAATCTCTGTCAGAGGGGGTAGGATTTTTTGCTGTTGAGGCCTTAACTCCCTTTGGATCCTGTGAAATAGATTCAGGATCAGCAGCAGGGTTTCTAAATAAAAATTTATGAGAGTCAGGGACTCTGTAATATCTGTCAGGCTTACTGGGAGCCGGAGGTCTGGAGTCAGGGGTCAAGCTTGACTCCGAAAACACATCATCCACAATGTCTAAAACAGGAGGAATGGCTAAAGGCTTGTGCTGAGGGAGAAGGAAATCCCTGAGCCTCTTTTTTGATTCTGAGAAGTCTTGACACTCCAAGTGAAAATGCTCCCTCAAAGCATGCAAGGTTTCTCCAAATGAATATCCTCAGGAGGAGATGCAGATGGAATAGACTCCTCAGCATCAGAATCCTCATAGGGAGGTATAGATAATTCCTGATCAGAAGAGGAATCAGAAGAAATAGAAACCTGATCTGAAGATTCATAATCAGTGTCTTGCCTAGGCCTCTTATCTGGATGGAGATGGGTACCTCTGATCAAGGTAATAAGGTTTTCAGCCATTTTGATCATCTGTTTTTTAGGCATAGAGGCCTTTTTTAGTTTTAGAAGTTGCTTTTGTCTTTGGCTTTGCAGCGGTCGTCTGTTTGATGTACAAATGTTGAGGTCTGAATACACCCTCAGAAGCCGGTGCCTGCTCAGCGGCTCCGGACCCATCCGAGGGAGATACATCCGTCGGTCCAATACCTTGAGTATCTTGCGGCATGCCAGACTCCACATGGGTGTCGGTAGAGGCCTGCAACTCAAAAGTAGCGGGTATCAGGGGCTGCAAAAGCGCCTCACTGAGTACCGGCGAACCGGCGACTGGCTTAGGAGAAGCTTTGTTGTCGGTTTTGGATCTCGACTGCCTTTCTCTGCGTTCTTTATGTACTCCGGTAGTCGGATTGCTATCCGACATTTCTGGGTAGTTAAATCTGTTTCCAAAATACTTTGATGCAAAAATATACCGATGCTTAATAGTGCGTTGGTGAAATCTAGCACAAAACCGACAGCCAGACATGTTGTGATCAGGGCCTAGGCAAGGAATACAGTATAAATGGAAATCCATATGAGGTATTTGCTTCCCACAAGTAATACAATTATTAACTTTTTCTGACATCAGTAAAAAGCAAGAAAAAAGTTTCCCCAACTGGGTACTTAGCTTTAGTGAAGACTTCGGTTCTGAAACTCAAACTCGAATATTTCAGTAGTCAGCCGAACGGCACTTGGGAAATGCTTCTGCTTCGGGCACTGCACGGCAAAAGAGACTAAAGAAAATGTCGTCGGCTGCATGTTTTATACCCCTGACGACCTGACGTCATGGAAGAGAAGACAGCAATGGACGCAGGACCCAAGACTTTGGAATTCAGGCCGACTGAGGGCAACCTGACAGCAGATTACCCAAATGTAATGACTGCAGCAGTGAAACACGAAGAACTTTCCTGTCTGCATGGAAGATAATGAAGGGCTCCACTGCCATGAGAGCCTGTAATTCACACACTCTTTTTGCTGAAGTGATTGCTAGAAGGAAGGTTGTTTTCCAAGAAAGGAATTTCAACTCTGCAATTGCAGCTGGCTCAAAAGGAGGGAGAGTGAGCTTTTCCAATACAAATTTAAGGTCCCAGGCTGGAGTAGGGGCTCTCCTTGGGGGTCTTAAATTTTTGGCCCCTCTGAGGAATTGCTTTAGTAGAGGGTGAGAGAAGAGGGGTGGTTCAGAATCATAATGTGCTGAAATGGCAGAGGCATGAATTTTAATAGACGAGAAGGATAGGCCATTGTAGAATACTTCTGTTAAGTACTGAAGAATATAAGGTAAGCTGGGCACTGTTGTGCCCACCCCCTGAGTCTGGCTCCAGGAACAGTATATTTTCCACTTTTCATCATAGGATTTTCTAGTACTAGACCTCCTTACCTCCAGAATACAATCTAGCACCTGCTTACTGTGGGATGCTATTGGAGAGCTCAAGGAATTAGCCAGGCTGCAAGGTTCAGGGTTTGAAGCTGAGGGTGCAGAATCTGGCCCACCTGCTGGGACAGCAGGGAAGGGTTCTGAGGAAGGTGCTATGGTTCCAGCAGTGTCATACTGCGCAAAAGGGGGTACCAGTGCTGGTGTGACCAGTCCAGTGCAATCAGTATAGTCCTTGGTTTGCCCTGTTTGATCTTTAGCAAAACCTTCGAAAGGAGAGGCAGAGGGGGAAAGGCATAAACTGAGAGGCTTTCCCAGGTGAAGGACAGGGCATCCACTTTCCAAGCTGGACTGTGGGAAGTCCTTGTGCAGAATTTGTCCAATTGGTAGTTTTGAGGGGAGGCAAACAGGTCTATCTCTAGAGTCTCCCATTTGTTCCTCAAGAGGTTGAATATTTTTGGTTCCAGTTTCCATTACTGTGGGTCCATGAGATTTCTGCTTAGGTCGTCTGTCAGTGCATTTAGCTTGCCTGGCAGGAATTGAGCTTGTAAGTGCACTTGGTAGCTCAAGGCTGTGTTCCACAGTGCCATGGCTAGTCTGCAGAGAGGGTAAGAATGGGTTCCCCCCTGCTTGCTTATGTACCACATAACTGTGGTGTTGTCTGTCTTTACCAATAATTGTCCTGGAAAAATGTGGTACCTGAAGGCTGTCAGGGAATTCTGTACAGCTAACATTTATTTTTGGTTGATATGCAGGTGCATCTGTCTCGGGTTCCATTTGCCCTGAATGCACTGCCCTGCAAAGTGAGCCCCCATGCATAGTCTGATGCGTCTGCTGTTAGGGTTTGGGCGGCACGTGGTAGAGTGAAAGGGAGCCCTTTGTTGTGATAGCAGGCCTCTGCCCACCAAAGGAACTCTGTCTTTATACAAGGAATGATAGGAATCATTGATTACAGGTCCTGAGAATGTTGACAACACAGGCTTCTTAGATATCATTGCAGTTTCAATGCAAGAGGCCATGAACCCCAGGGCTTGCAGAATTTTCCTTGCAGATAGCTGGGTCTTTGTGGCCAGTTGTTTGAAGTAGGTTGTTAAATAAACTTGTTTCTCTAGAGTGAGGAAAGCCATCTGGGAAGTTGTGTTCAAGCTTGCTCCAAGGAATACAATTTGTTGGTAGGGTAACTAGGCGAGATTTATTTTCGTTTATGGTGTACCCCAGTGAGTTTAGAAGTTTCTTTACGAATGCCAGATGCTTTAATAGCAATTCCTGGATTTCTGCCTGAATCAGACTATCAAGTATGGGCATATTTGAATATTTATCTGCCTGCAAATGCAATGGCTAGAGCAAGACACTTTGTGAATACCCTGGGTGCCGTAGATAAGCCAAAAGGAAGTGCAGAGAAAGTACAGTTGTGTACCTACCATAAATGTAGATGCTAGAGTGTATTCACTGTTGCAATCATTACACTTGGGTTATCCTGCTGGCAGGCTACCCGCAGTCGGCCTGAATTCCAAAGTCCTGGTCCGGCGTCGGTTGCCTTCACCTCTTCCCTGATGTCAGTGTGCCAGGGGTATAAAAGATGCAGCAGACGCCATTTTCTTCCGTTTTTCTTGCCCCAGATGTCAGGTGCCCCCAAAAATGAAGGCTAAATGTTCTGCTTATAAAAAAGCATGCAGTAACATAATAATTACCTTCATCTACAAGCAAATACACCACATAAGTTGTATAGAATAGAGAAGTATAGATAAGTCCCAGCAATGAAAAGGGGGACGGAGGGAGGGTAACCTGGACTGCAACAGTGAATACAATCGAACATCTACATTTATGGTAGGTACACAACTGTACTATGTTCATCGTGTTTCACTGTTGCAGTCATTACACTTGGGTGGAATCACAAAGTGAGGTTGGGAGGTTAGACCTAAATAGAATTAGGAGTGGCTATGAGGCCCTGCAGACCTGCAGTGGTAAAGCCTGCTCTGGATTTAGAGTAAAGAGGTAAATGGTAGTGCTTTATAAAAGTGTGCACTGAAGTCCAAGTTGCAGCCTCCAAAATATCCTTGGCTGGTACTCCTCTGAGGAAGGCTGCTGCTCTGGTTGAATGTGGCCTAATGCCCTTAGGCACTAATTTCCATGTTGTGAATAGCAGAAACGAATGCAGTGGCCTATGCATTTTGAAATAGTCTGCTTTGAAATAGCCTTTCCTTGTGATCCTGCAGCATATGCCACTAAAAGTTGCTCAGTCTTTCTGAAAGCTTTAGTTTTGTCCATGTAGAAGCGTAACTGTCTGTGTATGTCCAAAGAATGCAGAAGTCTCTCCCCTTTGTTCTGTGGGTTTGGATAAAAGGTAGGCAAATGAATGGTTTGGTTAAGAGCCACACTGGACACTACCTTAGGCATAAAAGTTGGGTTTGTCCTTAGAGAAACCCTGTCCGGATGGAAAATAATAAAAGGTTCCACCGCTAGGAGCAGAGCTGTTTTCCATGATATGAATTTTATCTCAGCTGCATTGGCTGGCTCAAAAGGAGGCAGTGTGAAGTTTTCCAAGACAAAATTGAGATCCCATGCAGGTATTGGTGCTCTCCTTGGAGGTCTTATGTTTTTGGCCCCTCTGAGGTACTGCCTTAGCAGTGGATGCGAAAAAATAGGTGGGGCCATATTGTAATGAGCTGAAATGGCAGAGGCATGGATCTTAATTGATGAGGAGGATAGGCTTTTGTCCAGCATCTCAGTTAGGCATTGTAAAATCTGAGGAATATTTGGTACAAGTGTGTCAATTGCTTGTGCCTGGTTCCAAGCATAGAATCGTTTCCATTTTTCTGCATAAGATTTTCTGGTGCTGAGCCTCCTGGCCTCCAAAATAACATCCATAACCGCTTTAGAGAGAGGTGTGTTCTGAATGGTTACATTATCCGCCATGCAGCCAATTTTAGGGTTCTGAGTTGGCTGTGCAGGATCTGATTGTTTTGTTGGGTCAGTAAATGAGGAATGTGAGGTAATGCCCAGGCTGGGCCTTGAGACAAGCTCTTTAGGAGTGGATACCAGTGCTGGCGTGGCCAATCCGGGGCAATCAGTATCATTTTTGGCTTATCTTGTCTGACCTTTAGGAGTACCTTGGGGAGTAGAGGCAGTGGAGAAAAGGCATATACTGTAAGAGTTTTCCAGCTGAATGACAGCGCATCCACTTTCATGCTTGTTTGTGGTAAGTCCTTGTGCAGAATCTCTGTAGTTGGCAGTTGTGAGGGGAGGCAAATAGATCTATGTCTGATCATCCCCATTTCCCTGTTATCATGCTGAAGACATGTGGATCTAGTTTCCACTCGTGAGGATCCATGAGGTTTCTGCTTAGTTCGCCTGCCAGTGCATTTGTCTTTCCTGGCAGGAATTGTGGTTGTAGGTGTACTTGATAGGTCAAAACTGTGCTCCACAAAATCATGGCTTGTCTGCAGAGGGGGTAAGAATGTGTGCCTCCCTGCTCGTTTATGTACCACATGACTGTAGTATTGTCCGTCTTTATCAGCAGTTGTCCCGGATGAATTAAATCCTTGAAGGCTGTCAGGGCATTCTGTACAGCTAGCATCTCTTTTTGATTGATATGAAGGTGCCTTTGGCTTGGGGGCCATGTGCCCTGAATACATTTTCCTGCCATGTGGGCCCCCCAGGCATAATCTGATGCATCTGTTGTTAGTGTCTGCCTGGCTGTGGGTAAAGTGAATGGCTGTCCCTTGTTGTGGTGACAGGCCTGTTCCCCCACCATCGAAACACCTGTTGCAGGCAGGGAATTAGAGTAATTAATGTTTCCAGGCTGTGGCAATGTTGAGTCCAAACACTTTTTAGATACAACTGTAGCTTCCTCATATGCAGTCTTGCATATGGAATTAGCAGAATGCAGGATGCCATGAAGCCCAAAGTCTGCAAAATTTTTCTTGCAGATAACTGGGTCTTTGTTGCCATGCTTTCGAAGTAAGAAGTCAGTTGCCTTTGTTTGTCTGGCGTGAGATAAGCCATCTGGACAGTTGTATTTAAGCTTTCACCCAGGAATATTACCTCTTGAGAGGGTACTAGTTTTGATTTCCTTTCGTTTACTGTCTACCCTAGGCAAATTAGTAATCTTTTTACAAACACCAGATGCTTTAGTAGAATGTCTTTGTACTCTGCTTGAATAAGGCAGTCGTCCAAGTAGGGATATATTTGAATTCCTCTTTGTCTGCAAAATGCAACTACTGGTGCCAGACATTTTGTGAAGACCCTGGGCGCAGTAGATAAGCCAAAGGGCAGTGCAGAGAATTGATAGTGCACTGAGCCAGCTATGAATCTGAGGTATCTTCTGCAAGATTGTCTGATTGGGACATGCAGGTATGACTCTTTGAGGTCCAACGTTACAAGCCAAGCCTTCTTGCCCAGCCTCGACAGAAGCTGCTGCAGAGACAACATTATGAATTTTGGAACGTCCAGAAAAGTGTTTAGAACAGACGGGTCCAGAATCGGTCTCCAGGCTTTGTCCTTTCTGGGTACTAAGAAAAGTCTTGAGTAAAATCCTTGTCCCTGCTATTGGTGTGGTACTGGCTGAATAGCCCTCATGTCCATGAGAGATGAAACTTGTTTTTGTGCCTCTGCCCATTGATTGTGCGGCAGGTCTGGCATACCTTTTGCCTTTGGAAGGGTGTGAAAGTGGAACCTGTAGCCCTGAGAGACTATGTTTAAGACCCATTTGTCCTCAGTGATCATGTGCCAATTTTGTGAAAAAAAAGTGCTAGCTTTCCCCCTAAGGGTGCTGCCAAAAGATAAGTGCTTGGCATTGGCAGAGGAAAGTCATTGGGACTGTTTCCTATATGGCTGTGATTTGTCTTCTCTGCTTTTGGAGGTAGTAGCACCCAATTGTTTGGGCCTGTATGAGCCCTGGGGTTGTTGTCTGCCTCTAGGTTGTCTGTATCTGCCTCTTCATGGCCTGTCTGACACCGGAAAGGACCAATTCTTAGAAGGCCAGTTCCTGCTAAATCTGAGAGGTTGTACCTATAAGAAATCCTTTACTGTCTGCATAGATTTTGCTTTATCCTCCATTTTCTTCAACACCTCTTCTGCCTTAACACCAAACAAAGTATCATGCTGTAATAGAGCATCCAATAATTTTGCTTTAACATGATCAGGCAGATTCTGTTCCTTTAACCAAGCATACCTTCTAATAACAGAACCTGTAACAGCGGCCCTACAAGAGACCTCCAGTGAATCAAAACCACATTGCAAAGTATGCTTTCCCACTTGTTCAGCTGCATGCAATAAATCCTGCATTTCCTTGTTTTCAGAACATTCAGAATTTGTCAACATTTTCTGTTTTAGCAGTGACATTAAGTATTGCTGATATTTAAGCATATGAAACTGACAATTTAAAGACCTTACAGCCAAGGTAGCAGAAGTGTAAACTTTTTCCCCCATCTGTCCAGTAACCTAGAATCCCTATCAGAGGGAACAGGGTTTTTAGCAGTAGAGGTCTTGACCCCTTCGGGACCCTGATATTATGTTTCTGGGTCAGCAGCAGGGTTTTTATAAAGAAATTTATAAGAGTCTGGAACCCTGTAGTATCTGTCTGGCTTAACAGGTGCAGGAGGCAAAGAGTCAGGAGACAGGCCGGACTCTGAAAATACATCATCTGCAATGTCTAGAACAGGAGGAATAGCAAAAGGTCTATGCTGGGGTAGTAGAAGGAAGTCTCTGAGCCTTTTCTTTGATTCTGAGTAATCTTGGCTCTCCCAGTGGAAATGCTCCCTCATAGTATGCAGGGTTTCCCCAAAAGAATAATCCTCAGGAGACGACGATGAAGGGATAGATTCTTCAGCATCAGAATCCTCATAGGGAGGCAAAAAGTATCCCTGTTCTGAAGAGGAGTCAGAGGAAATGGAAACCTGATCAGAGGAATCATATTCTGTGTCTTGCCTAGGCCTCTTATCAGGAGGGGGATGGGAGCCCCTGATCAAAGTAATTAGGTCTTCGGCCATTTTAAGCATCTCTTTCTTAGGCATGGAAGTCTGTCCAAGAGAATGCTGTACTTGTTTCTTTACCTTTAAAGCTGTTTTAGTCTTTGTCTTGGAAGCTGAGGTTGGCTTAACATATAACTGTGTAGGTCTGAAAACACCCTCAGAAGCCGATGCCTGCTCAGCATCTCCAGACCCATATGAGGGAATAGTTTCTGAGTGTCCAATACCTTGAGTATCCAGAGGCCTAGCTGTCTCCAAGTGGGAGTCGGTAGTGGCCTGTGGCTCTGAGGTAGCGGGCGTCAGGGGCTGCGAAAGTGCCTCACTGAGAACCGGCAACTGGCCTAGGGGAGGCCTCATTGTTGGTTTTGGACCTCGGATGCCTGTCCTTTTCCTTTCATTTTTTATAAACTCCGGTCGTCGGCTGTTCCAATGGCATTATATAATTAAACCTTCGGCCAAAGTAATGAAAAGCAAAATCGTACCGACACTTAATAGTGCGCTGGTTAAATCTAGCACAAAACCGACAGCTAGCAACGTCATGGTCAGGGCCTAGGCAAGGAATACAGTAAGAATGAAAAGCCTTATGAGGTATTTGCTTCCCACAAGCATTACAATTGTTAACTTTTTCTGACATCGGTCTGGAGCAAGAAAAAAGTTTCCCCAACAGGGTACTTAGCTTTATTGAAGACTTCGGATCTGAAATTCGATTTCGAAAATCTCAGGAGTTGGCCGACCAGCACTTGCTAACTGCTTTTGCTTCGGGCACCGCGCGGCAAGAAAGACTGAAGAAAATGGGGTTGGCTGCAACTTTTACACCCCTGGCGCACTGATGTCAGGGAAGAGGCGACAGCAACCGACGCCGGACCAGGACTTTGGAATTCAGGCCGACTGCGGGTAGCCTGCCAGCAGGATAACCCAAGTGTAATGACTGCAACAGTGAAACACGATGAACATCTGAAAGTGCATGGAGCCTGCCCTGAAGCATAGGTATTTACTGCAAGATTCCCTTATTGGAATGTGCAGGTAAGCTTCCTTTAAGTCTAAGGTTGCCAACCAGGCATCTGTGCCTATCATAGGAAGCAGCTGATCAAGTGTTAGCATCTTGAATTTTGGGATTACCAAAAAAGTGTTTAGAATAGAGAGGTCCAGGATAGGACGCCAGGAGCTGTCTTTTCTGGGTACCAGGAAAAGTCTTGAATAAAAACCTTGTCCCCTTTCCTCTGCTGGAACAGGTTGAAGAGCCCGGATACTTAGAAGATAGAGAACCTGCTGTTGAGCCTCTGCTCACTGATTTGGTGATAGGTCTGGCCAACCGTTTGGGGTTGGTAGGGTGTGGAAGTGGAATCTGTATCCTTGGGAAACTATATTCAAAACCCATTTGTCCTGGGCAATAAGTTCCCAGTTTTTTGCATGCAGGGCAAGCTTTCCTCCTAGGGGAGCAGGTAGTTGAGCAGGGCTTGGAAGGGTTAAGGTAAAGTCATTGTGCCATTTTTCCGTAGGGGGGGGTCCTTACTACTCCCTGCTTTGGAAGTGGGAGCCCCCCACTGCTTAGGCCTGTGCGTAGTCTGAGACTGTAACCTAAGTGGTTTGCTGTTCCTGGGTTTGAACTGAGAAAGCCTGAAAGAGGCTGGAAAGGACCAATTCTTTGAAGGCCAATGCCTACTAAATCTGGGATGCTGTACTTGCAGGAAATATTTAACAATTTGCATAGATTTAGCTTTTTCCTCCATCTTTTTGAGGACTTTTGCTTTGTTTCAAACAGGCAGTATTGGTTTAAGGGAGCATCCAGTAATTCAGCTTTAACATGATCTGGCAAGTTTTGCTCCTTAAGCCATGCATGCCTTCTAAGTACAGACCCAATGGACAGCAGCCCTGCAAGATGCTTCTAAAGAGTAAAAACCACATTGTTAAGTACGTTTAACAACTAGTTCCGCAGAATGCATTAAATCCTGTAATTCTTTGTGTTCAGCACAGTCAGGAATCATCATCATTTTCTGTTTGAGCACCCCATAATATGCTTCTGATACTTTAACATATGAAACTGGCAATTTAATGCCCTAATGGCCAAAGTAGCAGAAGTATATACTTTCTTACCCCATCTGTCCAAGGCTCTAGAATCTCTATCAGAAGGAGTAGGGTTTTTGGCAGAAGTAGCCTTAATGCCCTTTGGTCCTTGGGAAATGGTCTCTGGATCCGCAGTAGGATTCTTGAAGAGGAACTCGTTAGAGTTAGGTACTGTAATACCGGTCAGGTTTTCTGGGAGCTGGAGGTAAAGTGTCTGGGGAAATGCTAGATTCTAAGAAAGCATCATCTACAATGTCCAGAACAGGTGGGATAGCTAAAGGCCTATGTTGAGCAAGGATTAGGAATTCCGTAAGCCTCTTTTTGGAGTCCAGAGTAATCCTGGCTTTTCCAGCGGAAATGCTCCCTAAGAGTCTGTAAAGGTTTCACCAAAAGAGAAATCTTCTGGAGGGGAAGCAGAGGGAATGGAATCCTCTGCATCAGAATCCTCAGGTAAAAAGGGGCAAATCCTGGTAATCAGAAGAAACAGAAATATCAGATTCCTGATCAGAAGAATCAGACGGAAAATCAGTTCTAGGTCTCTTAGAGGAGGAAGGCTGGCTTCCCCTAATTAAGGTAATAAGGTCTTCAGCCATTCTAAGCATTTGTTTTTTTTAGGCATATGGGGCTGAGCATACGGTCTGGACATCGATTTTCTAGGTGTGGGCCGAGTTTTAGGCCTGGATGAAGAAAATGGTGTTGGTTTAAAATGCAAGTCTGTAGGCCTGAATACACCCTCAGAAGCCGGTGCCTGCACAGCAGCTCCAGACCCATCCAAGGTAGAGACATCCGCAGGTTCTATTGTCGAAGAAGCATCTTGCGGCATACCGGACTCCAAATGGGTCTCAGTAGAGGCTTGCGAATCTGAAGTAGCAGGTATCAGGGGCTGCGTAAGTGCCTCACTGAGTACTGGCGGACTGGCAACTAGCTTAATGGAAGCATCGTTGGCAGTTTTGGACCTATGCGGTCTGTCTCTGTCTTTATCCTTACGTTTTTTTGGAATATTGGTAGTCGGATGACTTATCAAAGCCATTTCTGAATAGTTAAACTGAGTACCAAAATAATTTGCTGCAAATATAGACAGGCGACTAATAGTTCGGGGGTTGAACAAGGCACAAAACCGACAGCGAAGGACGTTGTGGTCTGGGCCTAGGCAAGGAATGCAGTATGAATGAAAATCTTTATGAGGAATTTGCTTTCCACAGGTAATATAATTAACTTTTACTGACATCGGTTAAGAGCAAGAAAAAGGATCCCCAACGGGGTACTTAGCTTTTTTGAAGACTTCGGTTCTGAAACTCGAAAACGAAAATTTCAGGAGTCGGCTGACTGGCACTTGCGAACTGCTTCTGCTTCGGGCACCGTGCGGCAAGAAAGACTGATGTAATGGCGTCGGCTGCACGTTTTATACCCCCTGACGACCTCATGTCATGGAAGAAGAGACAGCATCTAACGCAGGAATCCAAGACTCTGGTATTCAGGCCGGCTCAGGGCTACCTGCAGGCAGATAACCCAAATGTATGACTACAACATTGAAACACGAAGAACATCAAATTTATCCCAGCAATCAGAGGTTGTCATATTCAGGATGCTATATGGTTTTATGGGTAAATGCTAAGCAAATCAGTCTGCAGAGTGGTATAAAGGTTAAGGTATTTACTTCACAGACAGAAGGTACAGGGTTCAATTCAGACTTCTAGTTAATGACTAGTTTGCAATAGTTTGTAGACTGTTAGCCTAGTATTTTCCTATGAACTCATGTGGACTATTACAGGCCAGCCAATACCTGGAAAGTGACCAATGTTGAGAATCAAACCCTGTATCACCTGTCTGTGCGTTTAAAACCTTAACCGTTATTCCAACCACAAACCTCTGTCCAACTGTCTGCAGAATATTTTTTTCCCTGGAGGTCAAATACCTCATTGATGTGCAAAATAGGCTAAGGAGGAAATTATGTTTAGCCTATAAATGGTTAGCCAGCAAGCTGAAGGGTCTCTGCTTCTCATTTTTTGGGATTTTACCAGTGAAACATTTCTACTTTTCCAAGGAAAAATGTTTGGGTGATAGAAGAAAGCTCCAAAGTGTCTGAAGAATGACGACTACTTTGAAGTGAACTGGAAACTGGAGCTCAGAAGTCAGGATGACCAGGAAGAAGGCCAGCTACAATGTGAAATTAGTGAATAAGTAGAACTGTAAAACATCAAATCCCATTAGATGTTGTCTAGCCATAGCAAGAGTGGTTCTGCAAGTACTAGTAACTCTAAAGGACTTAAGGTATATGTTGACTGTGTTAAACTGGTACGAATTCTGTAAAGCATAAACTTCACTACATCATTAATGTTTAAAAAGAGACTGTATAGTAACTAAGTAAAAAAAAAAGTTTTTCTTATTAACACTTGCAAAAATACGTCAAGATATAGACTGTATTATTTGTATAAATAAATCAAGATATGAACTGTATGTTGTATTGTAAACCAATTCTATAAAATACATAAGTATTTTAAATTGGATCTAGGGTTTTTTTTTTTTTTTACATGACTGCTGTATACGCAAGCGATGTTAAAGAATTACTTTTCTTAGTTGTACATCACCACAGTCTTTACCTATGTAACAATAAATGTTACAAAGAATCATATAAAACTAACATAGTGTTGTAATCTTGTGCTACCAGGGAGGATATAAAAGTGTACTATGACGTGGGAGTCTTGTCACCTGTTCTATTCCCTCCATTTTATACAGGTGGGTGTCTACAAAACAGTCCTTAGAAGAAGCTATAGACAAGGGAATCAAGTAAAACATCTTGAAAAACAAGTATGAAAATGGCACATCTTTCTTGTATTTACAAAGTTATTAGTGGACTATTTTCAAATTACCACTTTTAGCTTAAGACGATGAACAAACAAGTCCAAGCAATTTGATCTGATCCGTGTGTTCTGAGTGAAATGTACAATGTAACTTTTCAAGACAAGCTAGCATGCAGTTTCAGACCTGCTGAAAAATGTAGCCACTGATTTGCTGCAGCTGACTGTTTCTTCTCCAGTAGTCAGTTCCAAAGCATTTGGAAGCTTTTTTTTGTAGTTGAATCTGACATTTCTGCTCCAGGATTAGAGTAAGAAAATACTGTCATATGTACACAATGTGGGAATAGAGAAAGGAGATTTTACCAACAGGTACATCTGCGAGTAGGTATACAGAAAAAGACAAGCGGTGAATTGAATTTAATGGATGAAAACAAAGAGGAATCAAGGTACTGGGAACAAATAACTCAAGATGGAAAGATAACAACAATCTGGACTGACACTAGAGACTGCCTTCCCTATCAAAGACTGATAGAGTATAGGCAAAGAGAATGTTACCAAGGACTGAACTTTTCGGTTACATCTGCTAGAAATGCCGGAATTTGCATGTGTCAGACGAAGTATTGAAATTAGTTTATTTTTTCCTCTCTGCCTATAACTTCTTCAGGATCCAGGATGCAAATGGCATCAGTAAGAGTATATCAGCTACTTCTGCATGTGCTATAACCCCTCAAGATTGCCCTGCACCAAATCTCCATCAGGATTCACCAGCCTCCACTGGGGATTGTACAATGGGAATGACCACCCTTGACATACATACTACACCACTCCCCAAAGAGCCCCCATAACTAAAATGGAAATAGTTCATCAACTGAGCAGCTTACAGACTTCTGGCTAATGCAAATTTGGACCTAGGAATTTGGTTAAGTGAATCTGAACTCCTTGATGTTGCCAAAAATGAGTTAAGTGGCTGCCTTATGTCCTGGGAAACAATGCCTGCCTGTGTTATCTCATTGTTTTAATTCAGCAATTACCTTAGCAGGCAACTGGAAAAAGAGGCCATGTTTTCCGACTACCATGAGCTTATTATTTCTTTACTCATTTACTTTTTACCCCATTCATAAACAGCCATATAAACCTACCTTGTACAAACTTTATCTGCAAGACAGAATTGAAAGTGCTTGTTTGCCTCAGCAAAATGCTCAGCGTTATTACAGTAAGCCAATGCAAACTAAAAGCATCAAGCTTAGGCCTAAAAGGGCAAAGCTAACTGCACTAAATAAGTGTGCAACTGCAATTTTGCATTGTAGGTATGGAATGACAAAACACTGGCATTATTTTCAACTAGGCAAAATATTGTCTCTAACTTAAAAATGCTACAAAGCACATGAAAACTGGAGAAGATATCACAGCAGAACTAGAACCAATCCTAATACAATTTTACCTTGAAGGAGCACTGCCTGTGTGCAAGACAGTCTTTCCAGTTGTATCCATTCTCTGGATAACAAGGTGATCCAACACCATCTTCTTCTTGGCTCGTTCTATAATATCTTCTTCTACTGATCCTTTTGTAACCAATCTGTAGATGTTCACCTAGAAAATCAACACTTTATTAATATTAACAATAACTGGGTTCTCAAAACCCAGGATAAAAAAAACAATGAAAATGCAAACCTCATGTGAGATTAACTACACAAAAGATGACTGTCTAAACTGATCAACACCAAGTAAATAGGTCTACATATTTATTAACTATGTTAATCAAAACAAGTTCTAAAAAAATACTTCACACAAAAGGCGATAACTTCTACAATTAAAGACCCACAGGAACTCATACATGTGCAACTCACCATAAATAGGGCTTCATACCATCCTTGCAATGTATAGGTCCCCCTCCATATCCCAGGAAATTCATACTACCTATCTCAATGCACTACAGTCCCTCCCCTGTTCAAACCAATATGACCTTGATTAAGGGAATCTTACACCATTTCTCATGCAATAGCTCAGCAATTCCTAAACTTCATTAATACCAACATCCTGGAACAGTTGACCCTTTCTCCTACCAGGGGCACAAACATCCTTGACCTTACACTCAAACATGGGGGAGCGATGTTCCTCACCCAATGTAACACCTTCACTTATCAGATATGACCATAAGGCTGTACTGCCTGAAATAAAAATTAAATCCAGGGGCCAAATGAAACTAATGACCTTTAGGAACTATTCCAAAGCTAACATCTCTCTATTTAGTGACATCTTGGATAAATTCCAAGCAACCCAAAACCCAATAAACACCACAGCATATGCTGAGCTATTTACAAAATCCCTGCACAGCAATAATGATAGGTGTACAGAGCAAGTTGTGCCCACTTGTATTAAGAATAAGATAAACTCAAAAGACAAAGCATTCTGGTGGAATCACATCATCAAATGGTTATACAACAAAAGAAAAAAAATCTTGGCCAAGCGTAGGAGGAGCCAAGTTTAATGTTCTAAAAAAAACCTGACCTATCTAAACAGCAGCTAAGAGGGTTAATAAGAAGTTATGTACCTACCATTACATTCCATGTTAGTTGTCTTCTTCTCGCCTTCTTTCTTGCTGGTTGGGACTCGGCCATCTTCAAAAGCTCGAGAGCTGCTTACTGGCTCGAGGCCCCCCTATATCCCATGAAGCCTGGTGCTAGATACCTAGATCTCATTTGGTAAACCTAACTACAGACATAATAATAACAATTATAATAATAATAATACAGTAAACATGAAGTAGGATGCATGAATTCTACTGGAGAGACTGCTAGTCAGAAGTAATAGCCAGAGAAGACTCAGCCAGTGATAAAAACATAAGGAACTCTTCTCGGTCTACTAGGATAGGGGGATGGAGGGTGGGACGCAAGAAAGAAGGCGAGAAGACGACAACAAACATGGAACGTTATGGTAGGTACATAACTTCTTAATGTTAAGTTGTCTATCTCACCTTCAATCTTGCTGGTTGGGACAGCGTCCCTAGCACCTCAATCCTGGGTGGCTCATCGGAACAGACTCTTCAGAACAGTGGAACCAAAATCAGCTCTGCTCCTGGAGGCCGAATCCAGCTTATAATCTGAAAAGAAGGTATGAGGATTGGCCCATGTAGCTGCCGCACAAATAGTTTCCTTTGGCAATCTTGCCTGAAAAGCCACTGAAGTAGCTAGAGCTCTAGTGGAGTGACCTTTTGGTTTAGCAGGAAGCTCTTTATTCCTTAACTGATATATAAATATAATAATAGATGTCAACCACCTAGATAAGGTTACTTTCGACACCGGTATACCTTGTTTACCCTCAGCATAGGACAGGAACAACTGGTCTGATTTTCTGATTTGCTTGGTTCTATGCAAGTAAAAGTGTAATTGTCTATGAACGTCCAACTGATGTAATTTGTATTCCGCTTTGTTGGAATAATTTGGAAAAAACACAGGCAGGTCAATAGACTGATTCAAATTATTATCAGAAGCAACCTTTGGAAGAAAGGAAGGGTTAGTCCTAAGAGAAACTCTATCATTGTGAAAAACTAGGTAAGGAGGACGAACACAAAGAGCCTGAAGTTCAGAAACTCTTCTAGCTGACGTAATTGCAACCAGAAGAAGGGTTTTCCAAGAAAGAAACTTCAAGCGAACAAGAAGCTGCAGGTTCAAAGGGGGGCAGTATCAGGGAAGCTAAAATCAAATTTAGATCCCACGGAGGCGGAGGAACCCTTACTGGGGGACTGAGTAGAGTGGTCCCTTTAAGAAAAGCTTTACAAAGCTTATGGGACATGATGCTTGTATCAGATAGACCCGTATGAAAGTTTGAAATTGTAGCTAGCTGAACTCTAATCGTGGCAGAAGAGGATCCAGCTCGAAAAAGTTCTGCTAGAAAATCTAAAATATGGTGCACAGGGGCTGAAAAGGGATCTATATTCCTGGTCTCTGCCCATAAGGAAAAACGTTTCCACTTACTAGCATAAGTCTTTCTAGTGGTAGACTTATGCGAAGATAAAATGATTTCACGCACTTAGTGGGAGATGTTCGGAAGCCTGGCTAAGGTCGGAAGTGGAGCAACCAAGCAGTGAGCTGGAGAGACTGAAGAGATTGGTGCAGTCCACCCAATTGATGGATCAGGAGGTCTGGAAGTGGGTCCAGGGTTGCTCTAGAAGGTGATGATGCAGAACGGGAACCAAATTTGTCGAGGCCAGTAAGGGGCAATGAGGATCATCTTGCATCCCAATGTGGTAGCTTTCTGAATTAGTTTGGGAATCAGGGGAAACGGAGGGAATGCATAAAGAAGTCCCGGAGGCCAATCGTGAACTAGAGCATTTCTGGGGAAGTGTCCGGGGAGAGGAAGGAGAGAGTAGAAATTGTCGCACTTACTGTTGAAGGGGGTGGCAAAAAGGTCGCAGCAAGGCTGACCCCATTTGCGGAAGATTTTGTCCGCCACTGTCTGATTGAGAGACCACTCGTGAGGCATGAAAATTGCTCTGCTCAGCCTGTCTGCTATAACGCTGGACTTCCCAGGGATGTGCGCTGCTATCCGAAACCGTTGGGAAGAGATCGCCCACTGCCAAAGTCTGAGTGCTTCTCGACATAAGGGGTAGGACCTGGTTCCGCCCTGCTTGTTGATGTACCATACTACCGACATATTGTCTGTTTGAATTGCAATGGTCCTGGTGGGAAGCGAGTTCTGAAGAGCTTGCAATGCTAAAAGCACAGCCCTCATCTCTAAGACGTTGATATGCAGATGGTACTCGTGAGGCTGCCAGGTGCCTTGGACTGTTCTGCCCTGAAAATGCCCCCCCCCCCACCTGATCAGGGAGGCATCCATGGTCACCGTAGCCACTGGAGGAGGAAGAATAAATGGTCTGCCCTGGTGTATTGATGGGGAAACCATCCACCAAGCAAGTTGGTTTTTGCATAACTGAGTGATCATTATCATGTGAGACATTGAAAGTTGCTGGAAGGACCATTGTGTGAACAGCATCCACTGAAGAATCCTCATGTTAAAACGAGCAAGGGGGACTAGTATGATAGCTGCTGCCATGAGACCCAATGTTCTTAGGATGAATCTGGCCTGAATTTTTTTGCATCCTAATAAGACCTGCACATGTCGTCAAATGTCTAACACTCTGTCTACTGGAAGTCCCGCTGACATGTCCTTGGTATTTAAGTTTGCGCCTATAAAGGTAATAGATTGACAAGGTGACAATGCAGACTTTTCGAAATTTATTGTGATGCCTAGTTTGGAGCAAGTTTGGATGGTGTTGTCTCTGGCTCTCAGCAGGTGATGCCTGGTGGTTGCAGTAAGGAGCTAGTCGTCTAAATATGGAAACACCCGGAATCCTTGCCGTCTCAGGTGAGCGGTAACTACTGCCAAACATTTGGTGAACACCCTGGGGGCTGTGGTGAGACCAAAGGGCAGAGCTCTGAACTGATAATGACCGGCTCCCAGTCAGAAGCGGAGGAATCTCCTGGAGCGTATATCCATTTTGATATGGTAGTATGCGTCCTGAAGATCTATAGAGCACATCCAATTGTCCTGACCCAGAAAGGGTAAAATGGACTGTAGCGTGACCATCCGGAACTTCGTTCTTTGGACAGACCTGTTTAGTCTGCTGAGATCCAGAATGGATCTCCAGTCCCATCTTTTTTACCAAAAAGAACCTTGAGTAAATTCCAGATCCTTGCTTGCCTGCTGGGACTGACTGGATGGCTATTTTTCTTAGCAGTTTTGAAATTTCTTGAACTGCTTGATCCCTTAGATTGGGTGGAACATCTGGAAGGGATTTGTTGGGAATGTAGGGAGTGCGAAGGAAGGGGATTTTGTAGCCTTCGGATATGATAGACAGTACCCATTTGTCTTGTGTTATACTTTGCCAGGCTTTTGGTTACAGCAATAATCTTCCCCCGACTGCCTCCGAAGGTGGACAGCCGGGCAGCACCTCAGCGATGCTGGAAGGGCTTGTCAGAGAAAGAGTCTCTTTGGCCCTGATTTGGCAGAACCCCTCTGACCCGAGGGCGGCGTCTATTGTTGTTCCCTCCTCTGCCCCTGGAGGGGAACTCTCCACGTGTGTCAGGTACGGCTCCCCTGGGGTTTCCGGAACCACATCTTCCCACTCTTCTGACCCTTGGGATACGGTCTTGAAGGAATGGAAAAACGGACTCCCATAGCAGAGAGAGTCTTGCTTTCTTGCTCACACTTGGTAAGGGTATCCTTCACCTGTGGTCCAAAAACAGCAGAACCATCAAAGGGGATGTTGGTGAAAGACACCCTGAAGGGTTCCGCAAAGTTACATAACCGCATCCAAGCATGCCTCCTCAAGGCCACGCCTGTGCCTGCGGCTCTACTCGCACCATTGGCTGCACAAGAGATGAGCCGCATGGAGGAGTTTACTACCGAATTAAGAGTCACCAGCTGGGAGGCAACCGTAGCCTGGGCCCCCGCAGCTGATGGATCTTGAAGGGCATCTCCTAGCTCTTTAAGGAGATCCCTTTGAAGAAGGGTAAAGTGGCACAAGTAATTCAGAAACCTCATGGAGAAGGTCGCTGAGGAAAACATCCGCTTCCCACATCTGTCCATCATCAAAGATTCCTTATTAGGGGGATGGACAGACGAAGTTTCAGCCAACTCCTTTTTTGTGGCCGCTGCTACCACCATGGCATCAACGGGAACACCCTTGGTCAGAAATTGCTTGTCTTGTGGGGCAGTAATAAAGTTTGTGGGCCTGCGGGGAGTTGGTTCCATTGTGTCTGGAGCTGACCACGCCTTTCGATCCACCACAAACATCAGTGGATCGAAAGGCGGAGACACCCAGGAGGTGGAGGGTCGGGAACCAAACGCGCCGAGGAATACAGACTCATCCTCGGAAGGGTTAAGGGTAGTCCAGTTCCCCCTCTGCCTAAGAATCTCAAGGATGTCTGAAAAGGAGACGTCCTCAGAGGGGGATCTCAGGGACCCTTCCGAATCCTCCAAGTCGGTATCTGAAGTGACAGACTCAGGGGAGTCAACATGCTTCCTCTTGCATTTCCTCTTTCTAGGGGGCTCCTCTGAATAAAAGGGGGAGGCCTCGGAAGAGGAAGATACACCCAATGGTGTGCCCTGGAGCACTTGTTCCCCACGCTTGGGGTCTGGAGGAGGGGCAGAGGCAGGAGCAGGCACCATAGGTGGAGGAGCCGATGAGGCTGACCGTGGGGCTGACTCAGATGCCAGCACACTCCTCATGACCTCGAAGGCGCCTCTTCCTGATATCGGAGAAGGCTCCGAAGAGACCAGAATCCTTCCCGGCACCGAGAGACGGCTCCGAAGCCGATGTAGGAGCCAAACTCACCTGCGCCGAAGCTCCGAGAGGGAGAACGGGGTCGGACATGGGTCCGATGCCACTCGCCCCCTCGGAGCCGACGAGGGAGGCCCGGCGCCCAGATCCCTCCAAGGACGGCACCATGGAAGAGATTGGAGCAGATGGAAATGAAAGGGTAGGTATCAGTGCCGACGGTACCACGATCCCACACCCAGCATGCTCTGGCTTCGAGCTCAAGGGATGAGTCGAAGGAGGAACTACTGCAGAGACAGGTAGAGCCAAACCCTGATGAGGGGGGGCTGGATAACATTTTAGCCAGGGCCTGCGATTTTAAAAACCTGCTCACCACTCCCTCCAAATCATGGTCAGATAGTCTAGACGACCGAGAAGAGTGGGATCGGTGACTTCGCTCCGATTGCAACAAGGGCGACCCCGGAGCCAAGTGAATTGACTCTAAGGATGGTGATCTAGAGCGTTTTCGACTCCCTGACTGTTCCCGACAGCAGAGTCGGGGCCAACTGGGAGATAGGTACTTCGGCTCCAGTCAGAGCCGAAGTTTGCTGGGAGATAGGTACTTCGGTTCAAGCCGGAACCGAAGTTGAAGCAGACGCCACACCCAACGACGGCTCCGAACTGGGAGCAAGTGGCTTCAATGGCTTGGAAGGTTTCACTGACTGAGCTTTGGCCAATGATCCTTCAGGTTTAAGCAAACCCCCAAGGATAAGCTTATTTCTACACTCCTGCAGGACTCTTGGACTAAAGGCGTGACACAATGAACAAGAGTCCTGCAGGTGTAGGGCGCCCAAGCAATAGACACACGAAGTGTGACCATATGTCAGTGACATTTTCTGACAGCATGAGTCACACTTCTTGAATCCAGACACTTTCGTGTCTTTAGACATTCCTGTAAAGGAAATATCAAAATACAAAGAAAGAGTACAAAGGGAAGTAGGTAACTAGAAAAAAACACACACAGTCCACACAAGTTACCACACCCTAACAGCACACACACACTCTATAACAGAAGAAAGGGTAAACGGACTTACCAACTACCACAATTTCTAATGAAAAAATTTTACTACCTTAAAAAAGGAAACAAGGATAAGCCTCTAACTAAAAATGGCTACCTTAAAAAGGAAAACAGGGGTGGGGGAGGGAGGGGAAAACTCTCTAAGAAGAAAACGAGTTTTCAAGGGGGAAAATGAAACACCAACGAATACTACAACTATGTATGAACACTAAGTATTCTAACAACTAACTATAATAATATACAAAAAGTTATATATATATATATATATATATATATATCAATAAAGTGAAAAAATATGACCGGAGCCAGTAAACGCAACCTCGTAGCAGAAGCGGCAAACGAGATCTGGGTATCTAGCGCCAGGCATCATGGGATATAGGGGGGCCTCGAGCCAGTAAGCAGCTCTCGAGCTTTTGAAGATGTCGTAGCAGAAGCGGCAAACGAGATCTGGGTATCTAGCGCCAGGCATCATGGGATATAGGGGGGCCTCGAGCCAGTAAGCAGCTCCCGAGCTTTTGAAGATGGCCGAGTTGGAGCCGAGGATCGGCTCTGAACCCAACCAGCAAGAATGAAGGCGAGATAGACAACTTAACATTTAATATTTCAAATGCTAAATTTGAAGAAAAAAATAGCTTCTCAGGTAAAGGACAACCACAAAGCTTTCTACAGGTATGTCCACAATGTCAAGAAAAACATTCAACAATGAACAGAAAGTACAGTTGTGTACCTACCATAAATGTAGATGTTCGAGTGTATTCACTGTTGTAGTCATTACAATTGGGTTATCCTGCTGGCAGGCTACCCGCAGTCGGCCCGAGTTCCAAAGTCTAGGTCCGGCGTCGGTTGCTGTCTCCTCCTCCCGGACGTCACTGCTCCAGGGGTATAAAAGATGCAGCAGACTCCATTTTCTTCAGTTTTTCTTGCCCCAGATGTCAGGTGCCCCTAAAAAGGTAGGCTAAATTATAACAATAGGTATGCATACACAAAAAACAACTTTTACTTCATCTACAAGCAAATACACCACATAGGTTGTATAGAATAGTGAAGTACAGTTAAGACCCAGCAAGGAAAAGGGGGATGGTGGGAGGGTAACCTGCACTGCAACAGTGAATACACTCGAACATCTACATTTGTGGTAGGTACACAATTGTACTATGTTCATCGTGTTTCACTGTTGCAGTCATTACAATTGGGTTGATTCCCAAAGCTAAGGTTGGGAGGCTGGTGCTAAATTGGATTAGGAGAGGCTATCAAGCCCTGCAGAACTGCAGTGGCAAAGTCTGCCCTGGATTTAGAGTAGAGAGGTAAGTGACAGTGCTTTGTAAAAGTATGCACTGAAGTCCAAGCTGCAGCCTCCAAGATGTCTTTGGTTGGTACTCCTCTGAGGAAGGCTGCTGAAGTGGCTGCTGCTCTGGTTGAATGAGGCCTAATGCCCTTAGGAACTGATTTGCCATGCTGAGAATAGCAGAAACGAATGCAGTGGTCTATCCACTTTGAAATAGTCTGCTTTGAGATAGGCTTTCCTTGTGATCCTGCAGCATATGCCACTAGAAGTTGTTCAGTCTTTCTGAAAGCTTTGGTTCTGTCCAAGTAGAAGCGCTGCTGCCTGTGAATGTCCAAAGAATGCAGAAGTCTCTTACCCTTATTCTGTGGGTTTGGGTAAAAGGTAGGCAAATGAATTGTTTGGTTAAGAGCTACACTGGACACTACCTTAGGCATAAATGTAGGGTTTGTCCTCAGAGAAACCCTGTCAGGATGGAAAATGATAAAAGGTTCCACAGCCATGAGTGCCTGTAACTCTGAGACTCGTCTAGTGGAGGTTATTGCTAGGAGCAGAGCTGTTTTCCAGGATAAGAATTTTATATCAGCTGCACAGGCTGGCTTAAACGGAGGCAGTGTGAGTTTTTCCAAGACATAGTTGAGGTCCCATGCAAGTATTGGTGCTCTCCTTGGAGGTCTTATGTTTCTGGCCCCTCTGAGGTACTGCCTTAGTAATGGATGAGAAAAAATAGGTGGTTCTGTATTATAATGAGCTGAAATGGCAGAGGCATGAATTTTAATTGATGAAAAGGAAAGGCCTTTATCCAGCATCTCAGTTAAGTATTGCAAAATCTGAGGAATATTTGGAACAATCGTGTCAATACCTTGTGCCTGGTTCCAAGCACATAATCTCTTCCATTTTTCTGCATAAAATTGTCTGGTGCTAGGCCTCCTGGCCTCCAAAATAACATCCATCACTGCTTTCAAGAGAGGTGTGTCTTGAATGGCTACATTTATCCACCGTGCTGCCAGGTTTAAGGTCCTGAGTTGGCTGTGCAGTATCTGACTGTCTTGTTGGGTCAATAAGTGAGGTATTTGAGATAATGTCCAAGCTGGGCATTGAGACAAGCTCTTTAGGATTGGGTACCAGCGCTGGCGGGGCCAGTCTGGGGCAATCGGTATCATTCTTGGTTTCTCTTGTCTGACCTTGAGGAGTACCTTGGAGAGGAGAGGCAGAGGAGGAAA
Organism: Protopterus annectens; assembly: GCF_019279795.1. Classification (NCBI taxonomy): domain Eukaryota; kingdom Metazoa; phylum Chordata; order Ceratodontiformes; family Protopteridae; genus Protopterus; species Protopterus annectens. Next base: position 295,171,331 of record NC_056730.1, on the reverse strand, counting down.
GGCATATACTGTTCGGTTTTTCCAGCTGAAAGACAGAGCATCCACTTTCCATGCTTGCTTGGGATAAGTCCTTGTGCAGAATCTCTGTAGTTGGCAGTTGTGGAGGGAGGCAAATAGGTCTATGTCCGGGCATCCCCAGTTCCTTGTTATCATGCTGAAGACTTGTGGATCCAATTTCCACTCGTGGGGATCCATTAGGTTTCTGCTTAGTTCGTCTGCCAGAGTATTTTTCCTTCCTGGCAGGAATTGTGCTTGCAGATGTACTTGGTAAGTCAATGCTGTGTCCCACAAGTTCATGGCTAGTCTGCAGAGGGGGTAGGAATGTGTGCCCCCCTGCTTGTTTATGCACCACGACTGTAGTATTGTCCGTCATTATCAGTAGTTTTCCTGGATGAAGTAGATCCTTGAAGGCTGTCAGGACATTCTGAACAGCTAGCATCTCTTTTTGGTTGATATGTAGATGCATTTGACTTGTGGACCATGTGCCCTGAATACATCTTCCTGCCATATGGGCCCCCCAGGCATAATCTGATGCATCTGTTGTCAATGTCTGCCTGGCTGTGGGTAAGGTGAATGGCTGTCCCATGTTGTGGTGACAGGCTTTTGCCCACCATCAAAACTCCTGCTACAGGCAGGGAATGAGGGTAATTATTGCTTCCAGGCTGTAGCAATGTTGAGTCCAAACACTTTTTAGATACCACTCAAGTTTCCTCATATGCAGTCTTGCATATGGAATTAGCAGAATGCAGGATGCCATAAAGCCCAAAGCCTGCAGAATTTTTCTTGCAGATAACTGGGTCTTTGTTGCCAACATTTTTAAATAAATAGTTGTCTGTGTTTGTCTGGCGTGAGATAAGCCATCTGGGCAGTTGTATTTAAGCTTGCACCCAGGAATATTATCTCTTGAGAGGGTACAAGTTTTGATTTATTTTCGTTTACTGTGTACCCTAGACCTGTTAGTAATCTTTTTACAAACGCCAGATGCTGTACTAGAATGTCCTTGTTCTCTGCTTGAAAAAGGCAGTTGTCCAAGTAAGGATATATTTCTATTCCTCTTTGTCTGCAAAATGCAATTACTGGTGCCAGGCATTTTGTAAAGTCCCTGGGCGCAGTAGATAAGCCAAAGGGCAGTGTAGAGAATTGGTAGTGCATTGAGCCAGCTATAAATCTTTGGTATCTTCTGCATGATTGTCTGATTGGGACATGCAGGCATGCCTCTTTTATGTCTAAAGTCACAAGCCAAGCCTTCTTCACCAGCATGGGCAGAAGCTGCTGCAGAGTTAACATTCTGAAGTTTGGAATATCCAAGAATGTGTTTAGGAGATGAGCCCAGTTTTGGTTTCCAGGCTTTGTCCTTTCTGGGCACCAAGAATAGCCTTGAGTAAAATCCTAGGCCCTGCTCTTGCTGTGGTACTTGCTGAATGGCTCTCATATCCATGAGGGATGAAACTTGTTTTTGTGCCTTTGCCCATTGATTGCGTGGCAGGTCTGGCATACCGTTTGGCCTTGGCAGGGTGTGAAAGTGGAACCTGTAGCCTTGTGATACGATATTTAAGACCCATTTGGCCTGGGTGATCATGTGCCAATTTTGTGAAAAAAGTACTAGTTTTCCCCCCAAAGGAGCTGCCAGAAGATAAGTGCTTGGAGCTGGCAGGGGAAAGTCATTGAGACTGTTTCCTGTATGGCTGTGATTTTTCCTCTCCGCTTTTGGAGGTAGAAGCACCCCACTGTTTAAGCCTGTATGAGCCTTGGGGCTGTGATCTGCCTCTGGGGCATCTGTATCTGCCCCTTTGTGGCCTGTCAGACACTGGAAAGGACCAATTCTTTGTAGGCCAGTTCCTGCTAAATCTGGGAGGCTGTACCTGTAAGAAATCCTTGACTGTTTGCATAGAGTTAGCTTTGTCCTCCATTTTCTTTAATACCTCTTCTGCTTTAACACCAAACAAGGTATCATGCTGTAATGGAGCATCTAATAGTTTTGCTTTAACATGATTGGGCTGACAATTTAAAGCTCTTACAGCCAAGGTAGCAGAAGTATAAATCTTTTTCCCCCATCTGTCCAGGGCCCTTGAATCCCTATCAGAGGGGATAGGGTTTTTTGCAATGGAAGGCTTGACCCCTTTGGGACCTTGAGAGATAGTTTCTGGGTCAGCAGCAGGGTTTTTATAAAGAAATTTATGTGAATCAGGAACCCTGTAGTATCTGTCTGGCTTAAGAGGAGCTGGTGGTAAAGATTCAGGAGACAGACCGGACTCTGAAAATACGTCTACAATGTCTAAAATAGGAGGAATAGCAAGGGGCCTGTGCTGAGGTAATAAAAGGAAATCTCTGAGCCTTTTCTTGGATTCAGAGTAATCTTGGCTCTCCCAGTGGAAATGCTCCCTCATAGTTTGCAGGGTCTCCCCAAAAGAATAATCCTCAGGAGGAGAGGCTGAAGGGATAGATTCTTCAGCATCAGAATCCTCATAGGGAGGAAAAGTACATTCCTGTTCAGAAGAGGAATCAGAGGAAATGGAAACCTGATCTGAACATTCATATTCTATCTCTTGCCTAGGCCTCTTATCAGGAGGTGGATGGGAACACCTGATCAAAGTATATACGTCTTCGGCCATTTTAAGCATCTGTTTTTTACGCATGGAGGCCTGTCCAGGAGACTGCTGTATTTGTTTCTTTGTCTTTAGAGCTGCTTTAGACTTTGCCTTTGTAGCTGAAGTTGGTTTTACATATAACTGTGTAGGCCTGAAAACACCCTCAGAAGCCGATGCCTGCTCAGCGGCTCCGGACCCATCTGAGGGAATAGTTTCCGAGTGTCCAATACCTTGAGTATCCAGAGGCCTAGTCAGCTCCACATGGGAGTCGAAGCGGCCTGTGGCTCTGAGGTAGCTGGAGTCAGGGGCTGCGAAAACGCCTCAATGAGAACCGGTGAAGGGCTTAACGGAAGCCTTGTCGTCGGGTTTGGACCTCGGATGTCTGTCCTTTTCTTTTTCTTTGTGCTTTTTATAAACTCCGGTAGTCAGCTGTTCCGACGGCATTATATAATTGAATCTTCTACCAAAGTAATGAAATGCAAAATCATACTGACGCTTAATAGTGCGCTGGTTAAATCTAGCACAAAACTGACAACTAGCAATGTCGTGGTCAGGGCCTAGGCAAGGAATACAGTAAGAATGAAAATCCTTATCAGGTATTTGCTTCCCACAAGAAATATGATTATTAACTTTTTCTGACATCGGTCTGGAGCAAGAAAAAAGTTTCCCCAATGGGGTACTTAGCTTTAATGAAGACTTCGGATCTGAAATTCGAATTTGAAAATCTCAGGAGTCGGCCGACCGGCACTTGTGAACAGCTTTTGCTTCGGGCACCGCGCGGCAAGAAAGACAGAAGAAAATGGCATTGGCTGCATCTTTTATACCTCTGGCGCACCGAAGTCGGGGAAGAGGCGACAGCAACTGACGCCGGTCCTAGACTTTGGAACTCGGGCCGACTGCGGATAGCCTGCCAGCAGGATTACCCAACTGTAATGACTGCAACAGTGAAACACGATGAACATCTTACTGCAAATGGCATCACTCACACTGATCTGGAGACCACTACCAACTTTTTGGTTGACAGATTCAGCTCAAATTTCTCCCCCACTCCTCTTCCTCAAAGACCAAAGGAAATACCACATACCAATGGGGTACTTAACTTTAGAAGACGTCAGGTCTGAAACTCGAATAAAAAAATTTCAAGTAGCGGACAACTGGCACTTGCAAACTGCTTCAGGCTCCGCTCGGCAAGAAAAGCTGATGTAATGGTGTCGGCTGCATGTCTTATACCCCTGATGACCTGACGTCATGGAAGAGACGACAGCATCCGATGCAGAAATCCCAAGACTCTGGTATTTGGGCCGACTGAGGGCTACCTGCATGCAGATAACCCAAGTGTGATGACTGCAACAGTGAAACACGAAGAACATCTTGCTGCAAAACGGCATCACTCACACTGACCTGGAGACCACCGCCAAGTTTTTGGTTGACAGATTCAGTTCAAATTTCTCCCTCACTCCTCTCCCTCAAAGACCAAAGGAAACACCACATACCATAAGCCCCGCAACCACTACAAGGGAACAGGTCTTCAGTACAGTTTCCCGGGCCAAAAACACTGCATCAATGGGCCCAAATAACATATCGGGATGCTTACTTAACAGAATGACCTCTCTGCTTCACTTTCCAACTGCAGCATACAGTTAGGTTTTGGAGCCAAAGGAATGGAAAATGGATACGGTCACTCCCCTGCACAAAGGAGGTCCAAAAACCTATCCGGATAACTACAGGTCCACAAGTCTAACTAGCCTCATATATAAAGCCATGGAAAGAACCATCATGGACATGCTAAATAATGACATGGGTAACTTGCAAATGTTGGGCCCACCACAGTTCAGCTTTGTTAAAGGAAGGTCATGCCTATTAAATCTAGTGGATTTCTCTGAGGTGGTCAACCAATGCAATTGATGATGGCATGACTGTACACATAGCTTACCTCAACCTGGCCAAGGCTTTTGATAAAATACCTCACTCAATCATTATAGACAAGCTCACTAAATTAGGTATAAACCCTTTTATCACCCGATGGCTAGACAACTGTCTAAATTAAAGGACCAAGGTCATCAAAATAGGCAAGACCACCTCCACTAAGAGGTCATTCCCTAGAGGAGTCCCCCAGGGCATGGTACTGGGCCCACTCCTTTTTGGCATATATTTTTATGAAGTGGAAGCAAACATTACAGATTTATGGTTGATTAAGTTTGCAGATGATTGCCAGCTGGAAATGGCCAAGGGTTCGAGGAGTGTGGCTGACTGATGTACTTTATGGGCAGCACCAAGCAAGTAGTAGCATAAGCGTGCTTGTGCTGACAGTATCCCCAGCTCCTCCAGGTAAAGAAAGTACAGTTGTGTAAACTTACGATAAATGTAGATGTTCGAGTGTATTCACTGTTGCAGTCATCACATTTGGGTAGATTCCCAAAGCGAAGGATGGCAGGAGGTTATTAGATAGCATTAGGACCAGCTATAAGGCCCTGCAAGACTGCAGTGGCAAAGCAAGCTCTGGATTTAGAAAAAAATGGCAAGTGGCAATGCTTGGTGAAGGTATGTACAGAACTCCAGGTAGCAACTTCTAGGATGTCCCTGGGTAGGGACACCTCTGAGAAAGGCTGTAGAGGTAGACGTAGCCCTGGTTGAATGTGGTCTTATCCCCATGTGGGGTAGGATTTCCATGGTGCTTATTGCAGAAATGAATGCAATGGCCTATCCACTTAGAAATGGTTTGCTTTGAGATGGCTTTGCCCTCTGCCCCAGTAGCAAATGCAACCAGCAGCTGTTCAGATTTCCTGAGAGGTTTAGTCCTGTCCAAGTAAAACCTAAGTTGTCTGTGCATGTCCAAGGAGTGCAGTATCCGTTCCCCTTTGTTCTGTGGATTAGAAAAAAAGGTTGGCAAATGAATGGACTGATTAAGAGCCACACTGGATACCACCCTGGGCATGAAGGAGGGATTGGTCCTGAGGGACACCCTGTCCGCATGGAAGATGATGAAAGGCTCCACTGCCATGAGGACCTGTAATTCAGACACCCTTCTTGCTGAAGTGATGGCTAGAAGGAAGGCTGGTTTCCAAGAAAGGAATTTCATCTCTGCATTTTCAGCTGACTCAAAGGGAGGTAGAGTGAGCTTTTCCAATACAAAGTTAAGGTCCCAGGCTGGAGTAGGGGCTCTCCTGGGTGGTCTTAAGTTTTTGGTCCCTCTGAGGAATTGCTTCAGCATTGGATGAGAGAAGAGGGGTGGTTCTGTATTGTAATGAGCTGAAATGGCTGACGCATGAATTTTGATGGAAGAAAAGGAAAGGCCCTTGTGAAGCATCTCAGTTAAGTATTGAAGAATCTGAGGTAAATTGGGTGCTGCTGTCCCCATCCCCTGAGTTTGGCTCCATGAACAGAATCTTTTCCATTTTTCAACACAGGATTTTCCAGAACTAGGCCTCCTTGCCTCCAGAATGACATCCATCACTTGCTTACTGAGGGATGGTAACGGAGAAATCAGGTAATTAGCCAGGCTGCCAGGTTCAGGGTTTGATACTGTGGGTGCAGAATCTGGCCCTCCTGCTGGGACAGCAAGGCAGGGGTCTGAGGCAGGTGCCATGGTGCCAGCAGTGATACACTGCGCAAGAGGGGGTACCAGTGTTGGCTTGGCCAGTCTGATGCAATCAGTACTGTCCTTAGTTTGTCCTGTTTGATTTTTAGTATTACCTTGGAAAGGAGAGACAGAGGGGGAAAGGCATAAACTGATAGGTTTTTCCAGGTGAAGGACAGGGCATCCACTTTCCAAGCTTGTTTGTGGGGAGTCCTTGTGCAGAAGTTGCCCAATTGGTAGTTCTGGGGGGAAGCAAACAGGTCTATCTCTGGGCCCACCCATTTGTTTCTCAACATGTTGAATATCTTTTTTTCCAGTTTCCACTCGTGTGGGTCCATGAGATTTCTGCTTAGGTCGTCTGCCAGTGTATTTAGCATTCCTGGCAGGAATTGAGCCTGTAGGTGCACTTGGTAGCTCAAGGCCGTGTTCCACAGAGCCATGGCTAGTCTGCAGAGAGGGTATGAGTGCCCCCCCCCCCGCTTGTTTATGTACCACATAACAGTGGTGTTGTCTGTCTTTACCAATAATTGTCCTGGAAGAATGTGGTCCTTGAAGGCTATCAGAGCATTCTGTACATCTAACATTTCTTTTTGATTGATATGCAGGTGTATTTGACTTGGGTTCCATTTGCCCTGAATGCACTGCCCTGCCAAGTGAGCCCCCCATGCATAGTCTGATGCGTCTGTTGTTGGGGTTTGGGCAGCAGGGGGTAGAGTGAATGGCAGTCCTTTGTTTTGGTGGCAGGTCTCTGCCCACCAAAGGAACTATCTGTAGCCAAGGTATGATAGGAATCATTGATTCTAGATCCTGAGAATGTTGACACCATAGGCTTTTTAGATACCACTGTAGTTTCCTCATATGCAGTCTTGCATATGGAATTAGAAGAATGCAAGAGGCCATGAACCCCAGGGCTTGCAATATGTTCCTTGCAGATAGCTGGGTCTTTGTGGCGAGTAGTTTGAAGTAGGTTGTCAAATGAACTTGTTTCTCTGGCGTGAGGTAGGCCATCTGGGAAGTTGTATTCAAGCTTGCTCCCAGGAATACAATTTGTTGGCAGGGTACAAGATGTGATTTATTTTCGTTTATGGTGTACCCCAGAGAAGTTAGCTATTTCTTTACAAATGCCAGATGATTTAATAGTATGTCCTGGCTTTCTGCCTGAATTAGACAATCGTCCAGGTATGGGTATATTTGAATATTTCTTTGCCTGCAAAATGCAATGACTGGATCTTGGCACTTTGTGAATACCCTGGGTGCAGTAGATAAGCCAAAGGGCAGTGCAGAGAACTGGTAGTGCATGTAGCCTGATCTGAAGCGTAGGTATCTTCTGCAAGATTCCCTTATTGGGATGTGCAGATAGGCTTCTTTTAAATCCAGTGTTGCCAACCAGGCATCTTTGCCTAGCATGGTACGCAGCTGATGAAGAATTAGCATCTTGAATTTTGGACTACCAAAAACGTGTTTAGGATAGACAGGTCCAGGATAGGACGCCAAGAGTTGTCTTTTCTGGGTACCAGGAAAAGTCTTTAGTAGAAACCTTGCCCCCATTCTTCTTATGGGACAGGTTGAAGAGCCCTAATGCTTAAAAGAAAGAGAACTTGCTTTTGAGCCTCTGCCCACTGATTTGGGGGTAGGTCTGGCCAACCGTTTGGGGTTGGTAAGGAGTGGAAGTGGAATCTGTATGCTTGGGAGACTATATTTAAAACTCATTTGTCCTGAGTAATGAGTTTCCAATTTTTTGCATGCAGGGAAATCTTTCCCCTAAAGGAATAGTCAGTTGAGCAGGGCTTGGAAGGCTTAAAGTTAAGTCATTGAGACAGTTTACCATAGGGGGGAGTCTTACTACTCCCTGCTTTGGAAGTGGGAGCCCCTCACTGCTTAGGCCTGTGAGTACCTTGGGACTGAAGCCTGGGTATTCTGCTGGTTCTGGGTTTGGACTGAGAAGGCATGGAAGAGACAGGAAAGGACCAATTCTTAGAGGGCCAATGCCTACTAAATCTGCGAGGCTGTACTTGCAGGAAATTGCATAGATTTAGCTTATTCCTCCATCTGTTTTAAGTACTACTTCTGCTTTGTTGCCAAACAGGTGGTCTTGGTTTAAGGGGGCATCCAGTAATTAAGCTTTAACATGATCTGGCAAAGACTGCTCCTTAAGCCAAGCATGCCTTCTAAGTACAGACCCAGTGACAGCAGCCCTGCACGATGCCTCTAATGAATCAAAGCCACATTGCAAAGTATGTTTCCCAACTTGTTCAGCAGAATGCATTAAATCCTGTAATTCTTTATTTTCGGCACAATCAGGAATCAATATAATTTTCTGTTTAAGCAATCCAATAATATGCTGCTGACACATGAATATATGAAAAGTACAGTTTTGTACCTACCATAAATGTAGATGTTCGAGTGTTCACACTGCTGCAGTCATCACACTTAGGGTTATCTGCCGTCAGGCGGTCCCGCAGTCGGCCCGAGTTCCAAAGTCTTGGTCCGGCATCGGTTGTTGTCGCTTCTTCCCTGACGTCAGTGCGACAAGGGTATAAAAGAGGCAGCCGACGCCATTTTCTTCAGTTTTTCTTGCCCCAGAGGTCAGTTGCCCCCAAATAGGAAGGCAATACATAATCCTAACTACATTACATAAGTAGAAAACAATAGCAACAGCTGTAAGCAAATACACCATATAGAAATACATCATAGAGATTGTATAAACAGGGAGCTATAGATAATACCCAGGTAAGAAGAGGGGATGGTGGGAGGGTAACCTGGACTGCAGCAGTGTGAACACTCGAACATCTACATTTATGGTAGGTACAAAACTGTACTATGTTCGTGTTACACTGCTGCAGTCATCACACTTGGGTTGAATCCCAAAGCTAAGGCTGGGTGGTTGGTACTAAACAGGGTTTGGAGAAGCTAGTAGGCCCTGCAAAACTGCAGTAGCAAAGCCAGCTCTGGTTTTTGAGTATAGAAGTAAGTGGTAGTGCTTGGTGAAGGTGTGCACTGAACTCCAAGTTGCAGCTTCCAAAATATCCTTGGTTGGTACCCCTCTGAGGAAGGCTGCTGATGTTGCTGTAGCCCTGGTGGAATGAGGCCTAATGTTACCAGGTACAGGTTTCCCATGGTGTGTGTAGCAGAAACAGATGCAATGTCCTATCCATTTTGAAATGGTCTGTTTTGATATAGGCTTTCCTTGAGATCCTGCAGCATAGGATACAAAGCGCTGAACAGATTTTCTGAAAACCTTTGTTTTATCCAAGTAGAAACGTAATTGTCTGTGAATGTCCAAAGAGTGTAGGAGCCTTTCCCCTTTATTCTGGGGGTTTGGATAAAAGGTGGGGAAATGAAAGGTTTGGTTTAGAGCCACACTGGATACCACCTTTGGCATAAAGGAAGGGTTAGTTCGTGAAGCGGCTCTGTCTTGATGAAAAATGATGAAAGGCTCCACTGCCATTAGGGCCTGTAGCTCTGAGACTCTTCGTGCTGAAGTTATTGCTAGCAGCAGGGCAGTTTTCCATGATAAAAATTGTAAATCAGCTGAAAAAGCTGTCTCGAAGGGCGGTAGTGTAAGTTTTTCCAAAACAAAATTGAGGTCCCAAGTTGGTGTTAGTGCTCTTCGGGGCGGTCTTATGTTCTTAGCCCCTCTGAGGTACTGTCTTAATAATGGATGTGAAAAAATAGGAGGATCCGTGTTGTAATGAGCTGAAATAGCTGAAGCGTGGATCTTTATAGATGAAAAGGAAAGGCCTTTGTGCAACATCTCAGTTAAATATTGCAGAATCTGAGGAATATTTGGGACAAGAGGATTTTGGACTTTAGCCTGGTTCCGGGCGCAGAATCTTTTCCATTTGTCTGAGTAGGCTTTCCTGGTGCTGGGTCTCCTGGCCTCCAGAATGACATCCATAACAGCTGTAGAGAGGTGTTGACTGGTTGTTTAGATAATCTGCCATGCAGCCAGATTTAAAGTCTTGAGCTGGCTGTGTAGAATCTGAGTGTTTTGCTGAGTCGGCAGGCGAGGAATTTGAGGTAAAATCCATGGTGGGCCTTGAGCCATGTTCCTTAATATTGCATACCAGTGTTGGCGTGGCCAGTCTGGAGCAATGAGTACCATTTGTGGCCTCTCTAATCTGGCTTTTAGCAGCACCTTTGCCAGAAGAGGTAGTGGAGGAAAGGCATACACTTAGTGTTTTCCAACTGAATGAGAGTGCGTCCACTTTCCAAGCTAGTGTGTGGTATGTCCTTGTGCAAAACTTTCGCAGTTGGTAGTTTTGGGGGGAGGCAAACAGATCTATCTCTGGGCTCCCCCATTTTTGAGTTATCATTGTGAATACTTGTGGGTCTAGTTTCCACTGGTGAGGATCCATGATATTTCTGCTTAGTTCGTCTGCCAATGTATTTTTCTTTCCTGGCAGGAATTATGCTTGTAGTTGAACTTAGTAGCTCAGTGCTGTGTTCCACAAGGTCATTGCTTGCCTGCATAGGGGGTAGGAATGTGTGCCCCCTTGTTTGTTTATGTACCACATCACTGTGGTGTTGTCCGTCTTTATTAGAAGTTGTCCTGGATGGAGGAGGTCCTTGAAAGCTGTTAGGGCATTTTGTATAGCTAGCATCTCTTTTTGATTGATGTGGAGATGCATTTGATCTGCAGACCATTTGCCCTGAATACACTGCCCTGCCATGTGTGCTCCCCAGGCGTAATCCGATGCATCTGTTGTTATTGTTTGCCTGGCTGTGGGCAAGGTGAAAGGCTGACCCTTGTTGAGGTGACATGCCTGTGCCCACCATAGAAACTCCTGTTGAAGGCAGGGAATTAGTGGTATTACTGTTTCCAAGCTGTGGCTGTGTTGAGTCCATACGCTTTTCAGGTACCATTGTAATTTCCTCATATGCAGTTTGGCATATGGTATTAGTAGTATGCAAGATGCCATGAATCCCAAAGCTTGCAGAATTTTTCTTGCAGGGAGTTGGGTCATTGTTGCCATCATTTTGAAGTATTGAGTCAGTTGTCCTTGCTTGTCTGGCGTGAGATAAGCTATCTGGGCCGTTGTCTTTAAGCTGGCACCCAGGAATATTATGTTTTGTGAGGGCACTAGTTTTGACTTCTTTTCGTTTACTGTGTACCCTAGGCAACTTAGTTTTTTTTTTCTTTTTTTACAAACGCCAGATGTTTTAAAAGAATGTCCTTGCTGTCTGCTTGAATAAGGCAGTCGTCCAGGTATGGACATATTTGGATTCCTCTTTTTGTCTGCAGTATGCAATTACTGGTGCCAGGCATTTTGTGAAGACCCTGGGCGCAGTAGATAAGCCAAATGGCAGTGCAGAGAATTGGTAATGAGTTGTACCTGCTATAAATCGGAGGTATCTTCTGCAATTTTGTCAGATAGGGATATGCAGGTATGCCTCCTTGAGGTCCAATGTTACTAGCCAAGCCTTCTTGCCCAGCATGGGAAGAATTTGCTGTAGTGTGAGCATCTTTAATTTGGGTACTTCCAAGTATGCGTTTAGAACTGAAAGGTCCAGAATGGGTCCCCAGGCTTTGTCCTTTCTGGGAAACAGAAACAGTCTTGAGTAAAATCCTTGTCCTTGCTCCTGTGTAGGAACCTGTTGAATGGCTCTCATGTCCATGAGTGCTGTAATTTGTCTTTGAGCCTCTGCCCATTGATTTGATGGCAGGTTTGGCATTCCTTTTATCCTTGGTAAAGTGTGAAAGTGGAACCTGTATCCTTGAGTTATAATATTTAGGACCCATTTGTCTTTTGTGATGATGTGCCAATTGTCTGCAAAAAGTGCAAGTTTTCCTCCCAAGGGAGCTGCCAAGAGTGATTTGCTTGGCAGTCTGAGGGGCAAGTCATTGTGATTGTCTTCTGATAGTTTGAGATCTGTCTTCTCCTCCTTTCTGGGTTGTGGCACCCCATTGTCGTGTCTTGTAAGAGCCTTGTGGTTGACCTCTGCCCCTTGGGCGTCTGTATTTGCCCCTCTGTGGTCTGTCAGAAGTTGGAAAGGACCAGTTGTTGGTTGACCAAATTCTGCTGAAACGAGGGGGTTGAACCTGTAAAAAAAATCCTTGACCATCTGCATAGATTTTGCCTTATCCTCCATTTTCTTTAAAACCTCTTCTGCTTTCACACCAGATAAAACATCCTGCTGTAAGGGTGCATCCAATAACTTTGCTTTAACATGATCAGGTAAAGTTTGTTCTTTTAACCAAACATGCCTACGAATGACAGACCCTGTTACAGCTGCTCTGCAAGAAGCTTCCAATGAATCAAATCCACATTGCAAAGTATGTTTTCCCATTTGTTCTGCTGCATGCAACAAATCTTGCATTTACTTGTAGTCAGGCTGCTCTGTATGTGTGCTCATTTTTTGTTGTAATTGAGACATCAAATATTGTTGATATTTCAGCATGTGAAACTGGCAATTTAAGGCCCTCATAGCTAGAGTAGCTGAGGTATATACTTTCTTTCCCCATCTGTCTAGTGCTCTAGAATCCCTTTCAGACGGTACAGGATTTTTAGCAATAGAGGCCTTGACCCCTTTGGGACCCTGGGAAATGGTTTCTGGGTCAGCAACAAGGCTTTTATATAGGAATTTGTGTGATTCAGGGACTCTGTAATATCTGTCTGGTTTGGCTGGTGCAGGAGGTAATGAATCTGGGTTAAGGCTAGATTCTGAATAAACATCATCCACAATGTCTAACACAGGTGGAATAGCAAGGGGTCTGTGCTGGGGTAGTAAGAAGAACTCTCGGAGCCTTTTCTTAGTATCAGAGTAATCCTGGCCTTCCCAGTGGAAATGTTCCCTCATGGTATGTAAAGTTTCCCCAAAATAGTAGTCTTCTGGGGGAGATGCTGAAGGAATAGACTCTTCAGCATCAGAGTCTTCATAAGGGGGAAAAGAGTACTCCTGTTCCTCAGAAGAATCTGAGGAAATGGAAACCTGGTCAAAGAAAGCGTAGTCCTCCTCCTGTCTAGGCCTTTTGTCAGGTGGGGTTGGGAACCCCTGATTAGGGTAATTAAGTCTTCGGCCATCTTAAGCGTCTGTTTCTTAGGCATGGGGCCTTGCACTGGAGACTGCTGTACAGGCTTCCTTACTTTTAAAGGAGTTTTCAGTTTTGCATAGGATTTAATAGTAAGTGCAGTCAGTCTGAAGACACCTTCAGCAACTGACGGCCTTTCAACTGCACCGGAATCCCCTTCAGCCATGGAGTCGGAAGGGCCTAAAGATAAAGGCTCTGGAGGCCCTGCAATCTCCGCTTGGGAGTCGGATGCAGGCTGGGGCTCTAAATCAGTGGTCGTCAGGGTCCTGCGTAGGCGCCTCACTGAAAACCGGAGAACCGGCGACTGGCCTAGCAGAGGCCTCGGTGTCTGGTTTGGGTCTCGGCTGCCTATCCTTATCTTTGCGCTTTTATGCATCCCGGTCGTCGGCTGCTCCAACGGCATGGTATAATTAAATTTTCTTCCAAAATAATGTTGGGCGAAATCAAACCGACATTTAATAGTTCGTTTGTTAAACCTAGCACAAAACTGACAACCTGTGACGTCGTGGTCTGGGCCCAGGCAAGGGATACAATAAGAATGAAAATCCTTATGAGGTATTTGCTTCCCACAAGAAATGCAATTATTAACTTTTTCTGACATCGGACTGAGGCAAGGAAAGGTTACCCAACGGGGTACTTAGCTTTTATGAAGACTTCGGTCTGAAATTCGATTTGAAAATCTCAGGAGTCGGCCGACCGGCACTTGTGAACTTGCTTCTGCTTCGGGCACCGCAAGGCAAGAAAGACTGAAGAAAATGGCGTCGGCTGCCTCTTTTATACCCCTGTCACACTGACGTCAGGGAAGAAGCGACAGCAACCGATGCCAGACCAAGACTTTGGATCTCGGGCCGACTGCGTGACTGCCTGACAGCAGATAACCCCAAGTGTGATGACTGCAGCAGTGTAACATGAACATCTGGCAGTTTAAGGCCCTAATGGCCACAGTTGCAGAATTGTATACCTTCTTACCCCTTCTATCCAGTGCCCTGAAATCTCTATCAGAGGGGGTAGGATTTTTGACAGTAGTAGCCTTAATGCCCTTGGTCCCTGTGAAATGGTCTCAGGATCCGCAGTAGGATTTTTAAAGAGGAACTTGTGAGAGTCAGGTACCCTGTAATACCTATCAGGTTTTCTGGGAGCAGGAGGTAAAGTGTCAGGGGCCAGGCTAGATTCCGAGAAGGCATCATCTGCAATGTCCAGTACAGGAGGGATAGCTAAAGGCCTGTATTAAGGCAGGAGTAAGAATTCCCTATGCCTCTTTTTGGAGTCGGAGTAATCCTGGCTTTCCCAGCGGAAATGCTCCCTAAGAGTATGCAAGGGTTCACCAAAAGAGAAATCTTCTGAAGGGGAAGCAGTCTTCTGCATCAGAATCCTCATAGGTAGATAAGGGCAAATCCTGTTCATCAGAGAAAACAGAAATTTCAGAATCCTGATCAGAAGAATCAGAAGGAATATTAGTCCTAGGTCGCTTAGAGGAGGAAGGGTGGCTTCCCCTGATTAGAGTAATAAGGTCTTCAGCCATTCTTAACATTTGTTTTTTAGGCATAGGGGCCTGACCACGTAGTCTGGGCATTGGTTTTCTATGCATGGATCGAGTTTTAGGCCTTGAAGAAGATGGCGTTGGTTTAATATGCAAGTCCGTAGGCCTGAATACACCCTCAGAAGCCGGTGTCTGTACAGCGGCTCCGGACTCATCCAAGGTAGAGGCATCCACAGGTTCCACAGTCGATGAAGTATCTTGCAGCATTCCGGACTCCTAATGAGTCTCAGTAGAGGCCTGCAAATCTGAAGTAACGGATATCAGGGGCTGCGAAAGCGCCTCACTGAATACCGGCAAACTGGCGACTAGCTTAGGAGAAGCGTCGTCGGCAGCTTTGGACCTATGCAGTTTGTCTCTGTCTTTATCTTCGTGTTTTTTCAGAAAGTCGGTAGTAGGGTGGCTTACCGAAGCCATTTCTGGATAACTGAACAGAGTACCAAAATATCTGGAAGCATAAATGAACTGACGACGAATAGTACGATGTTTGAATAAGGCACAAAACCAACAGCGAGGTACGTCGTGGTCTGGACCTAAGCAAGGAATTCAGTATGAATGAAAATCTTTGAGGTATTTGCTTTCCACAAGAAATACAATTATTAACTTTTACTGACATCAGTTTAGAGCAAGAAAAAGGATCCCCAGTGGGGTACTTAGCTTAGTTGAAGTCTTCGGATCTGAAACTCAAAAACAAAAATTTCAGGAGTCGGCCGATAGGCACTTGCGTACTGCTTTGGGCACCGCATGGTAAGAAAGACTGATGCAATGGCATCAGCTGCATGCTTTATACCCCTGACTACCTGACATCATGGAAGATGAGACAGCAATCAACGCACGACCCAACACTTTGATAATCAGGCCGAATAAGGGCTACGGCAAGCAGATAACCCAAATGTGATGACTAACAGTGAAACAACGAAGAACATGTTTTACTTTTTAACTGTCAGCTGTGATTTCGTTGGTACATTATGGAACACACACAATTTATGTATGGCTTTATTTGAAATGTGTTGGTTCAATTCATTACTTTAACTGTTATAACCGCGTTTCATTCGTTCCACATTTATTTGAAGTATAGTGGCATGTGTGGGTTGACTGACTGACTGCAGGTCTCTTCACCATGCTTTCAAAATGAACAGCATTAATATTTATTGGTAGGCACCGAGTTGCCTAACACTTGATCAAATGCAGGACCTGTACACAACACCACTATCGCTCATCTTAAAAATTATTATTTGTACTTTGTAATGAGAGTCATTTGAAACAGGTCTAATTTGAAGCATGCACTTCTTATAGTGTAACCGGTACGGATATGACTCAAATTGGGTACTATTTTTTTCACTGCCTTTACAAATAGTTCTTGCCAATTGGTTACTTAGAAGACCGACTCTTTTTGAGTTTGCATAAGGACTGTTGACTTCTTGGGTGTAGGTGTAAAGGTTGCTCTGCGAGCAGATTAATATTTTTAGAATGCAAGAAGTTCAAGGCCATTTGTTTTAACATACATGTAGTTCTTCTGTGGTTTTTACTGCATTCAAGGGATCTTAGTGCTTTTCTAAAAGTCAGTGTTAATCGTTCAACACAGTGTCATCTGTTTTTAGCTGGGATTATAAAGTGTTCACTTCCAAGCATATTTGAAGCGCTAGATATAGTTAAATTTTAAGCCAAAATAGGTTTACACTTCTGAGACAGTGCTATATCATCATGTGAGATTTTTAATAATTAATGTTAGCCAGTATAGAGGTGGGCAAGGAACATGCTAGATGGATTTAGTTTTCTTTAGAATTTTAACATACTGTGCATTAAGTATTACTTTATAGTAAACTCTTCACTTTAAAGTTTTATTTGTATTTTGACAGCTGTTTGCTCAAACCTGCATGGATAGTGGTGGTGCAACTGGTCACAGAAAAAGAAGTTATGTTCTTATCATAATGTTCCATCTGAGTAGTAGACTTCATTCTTCTGCACATATGGGTATACGGATCCGATTTGGATCCGAGCTGGCAAAACTTTTCAAGCATCAGCTCCGAGCTCCAAGCTCCTCCCCTACCTATATTACATCACTTCCTCCTATCCAGCCCCAGATCGAATTTGCTGTCACTAAAAAGCAACATAACCACAACCCTAAACAGGAAACCCTGAAGAGCGAGGGGGACGGAGGGAGGGAAGGTGCAGAAGAATGAAGTCTACTACTCAGATGGAACGTTATGGTAAGAACATAACTTCTTTATCTGAAGTAGTTGACTTCATTCTTTCTGCACATATGGGACAGAGTCCCAGGCTACTAGTATTCCTGGGAGGCCCTTATGGAAGGATATTTCTGAACACCGCAGAGCCAAAGGATGCTCTCCCTCTAGAAATATAATGAGAGATGAATGTGTGCGAATTGGCCTAAGTCGCTGCTGCACAGATATCGTCTAATGGAACTCTTGACCAGAAAGCTGCAGAAGTGGCCATTGCTCTAGTGGAATGATCCTTCAGTACACCAGGAGGAGATAAAACCTTTGTCCTTATAAACTTGTGCAATACAAAGAGTGATCCACCTTGCTAAGGACACTTTCGAAACTGCTTTGCCCAAAAATGGTTTTGAAAAGGAGACAGACAATTGATCCAACTTCCAGAAAGGTTTAGTCCTATGGAGGTAAAAACTAAGCTGTCTATGGACATCCAATAAATGAAGCTTACGTTCACCTCTATTCTGAAAATTTGTGAAGACGACTAGCAAATTTATAGATTGATTAATATTGGCCGTTGAAGACACTTTGGGAAGAAAATAAGGGTTCATACGCAGCGAAACCCTATCCTTGTGGAAAACCAAACAGGGAGGCAAGGAGGATAAGGCCTGCAACTCAAACTCTTTTAGCTGAAGTGATGGCGACCAAGAATGCTGTCTTCCACGACAAAAACTTCATTGCAACAGAACCGGCTGGCTCGAAAGGGGGAGAAGTCAAGGCCTGAAGGACTAAAGTCAAATCCCAGGGGAGCACTGTTTCTTTAACTGGTGGTCGCAATAAAAAAGTGCCCTTCAGGAAGGCTTTACACAGTTTGGCAGAAGCCAGAGCGACCTTATTTTCACCTACATGAAAATTGGAGATGGCAGCCAGTTGAACCTTGATGGTGGAAGCACTTGCACCTGACCGAAAAAGATCTGCCAAAAAATCCAATACGACCGGAACAGGGGCTGTAAACGGGTTCTGATTGTGCTGAGAGGCCCAAACGCAAAAAACGTTTCCACTTGCTATTGTAAAGTTTCCTAGTGGAGGCTTTAAGAGAAGCTACCAGAATATTCTTAACAGGGGACGAAAGTCCGGGAGTCCTGATGATCAATGGGAACTGGAGCAGCCAAGCCGTCAGCTTGAGACTGTCCAGATTTGGCAGGGGCAAGCCTGACGGGTGAGAAATTAGATCAGGACATGGATCTAGAGTCCATGGAGGAGCCAACAGGTGAGACCATAGGAAGGGAAGCCACACTTGGCGCGGCCATAGGAAGGGAAGCCACACTTGGCGCAGCCATAGGAAGGGAAGCCACACTTGGCACGGCCAGAAGGGAGCTATGAGAATGAAACTGCATTGCAGCTGGCAAGCTCTCTGAAGGAACTTCGGAATAAGAGGTAACGGGGGGATAAGCATACAGTAGCCCGGGAGGCCAAGCATGGACTAGAGCGTCCCTGGGGGCATCCCCCAGAGGGGGGATCACAGCAAAGAAGTTGCTGCACTTCGCATTGGAAGGAGATGCGAAGAGATCGCAGCAAGGTTGACCCCAGACACTGAAGATCTTCTCCGCCATTGATTGTTTCAGAGACCACTCGTAAGGAAGAAGGATTGCTCTGCTGAGACTGTCTGCTAGAATGTTGGAGCGTCCCGGGATATGCGTTGCTATGAGAAACCGGCTAGTGGATATGGCCCACTCCAAAACCTCAAGGCCTCGCAACAAAGGGGATAGGATCGGGTCCCTCCCTGTTTATTTATATACCAGACTACAGACATGTTGTCTGATTGAATGGCTACCGTTCTTGGAGGTAGGACAGGATGGAAGGCTCTCAATGCTAAAAGCACTGCCCTCATTTCCAGGACATTGATGTGTAGCTTGGTCTCTGGAGGGGACCACGTGCCTTGGACCTTTCTTCCCAGGAAGTGCCCCCCCCACCCGAGCTGGAAAGCGTCTGTGGTCACCGTGGCTTGAGCCGGAGGGGCTAGGAAGCTGCGCCCCGCTAAAATGTCCGCTGATTGAAGCCACCACTGGAGTGACGTTCTGCATGTCCAATTGATTCGGATGTGGAAACTCATCGGAAGGACTAGCCAGGACCATTGAACTGCCACAGTCCACTTGAAGGACTCTCATGTGAAAACGTGCAAGAGGGAGGATAGAGATTGCGGCTACTATCGAACCCAGGGCCCTGAGAACATCAGCTGCTGTGACTACAGAGTGCTCCAAGATCACTGATACATGGAGTCTGAGATTTCCTATCCTGTCCGGGGTGAGAAAAATTTTTGACTGAATCGAATCCAACTGTGCCCCGATGAAGTCTGTGATGTGAACCAGAGTCAGGTGGGACTTGTTGAGGTTGATCGTGATGCCTAACTTGTGAGCCAGACCGAGGAAGTAGTGTAGGGCCTGACACAAGAGACGTTTGATGGATGCAGTGAAGAGCCAGTCGTCTAGGTAGGGGAATACCTGAATGCCCTGAAGTCTCAGGTGAGCTGCTACGACCGCCAGAACCTTGGTGAACACCCTGGGAGCTGTGGTGAGACCAAAGGGTAGGGCTCTGAATTGAAAGTGACTGGCCCCTAGTCGGAAGTGGAGAAACCTCCTGGAGCTCCTGTGAACCTTGATGTGATATAGTAAGTGTCCTGGAGGTCTAACGAGCACATCCAGTTGCATTCTCTCAGAAACGGTAGAATGGACTGTAGAGTGACTATCCGGAATTTTTGTTTCTCTACCGACAGGTTGAGGATAGACAGGTCCAGAATGGGCCTGAGGCCCCCCGTCTTCTTTGGCGCTAAAAAGAACCTGGAGTAGATGCCTGATCCGGACTGATCTGGGGGGACTGGCACGATGGCTCATTTTTGTAGCAGCTTCAAAAACTCTAAAGCTGCAGCCTCCCTGTGAGTGAGTGGAACATCTGGAAGGCGAGCTGGAGTTATGGGATGTGAAATGAAGGGGACACACTATCCTCTGGATATGATGTTTAACACCCAGCGGTCTGCAGTAATGGACTCCCATGCTGCTGGATGTAAAAAAAAATCTTCCCCCGACTGCCTCCAGAGTAGAGTGTGGCCATCGGATGGAGAAAGCTTATGACCACACTCTGTGCACTTTTTAAAAAGAACTTTAGGCTGATAAGCCATAGCAAAGAAGGAGAAAGCCCTAGGGCCCACACACACACACTTAACAGGGATTGGGCCTAGGCGGGAACCAGTAACACAATACTACACAAACACTTAAATTAATAACTATATATTTATTTTTTTTTTTTTAAAACAAACACGACGACCAAACGCGATGTAAGGGAGGAAAAAGGGAAGGTATTCACACTCAGCAATTAGCAACAAAGGACCAAAAACCTTACCAACTAGCTATGAGCTCATAGACTACGATGCTGACTCAGAGCGGCAAACGAGATCTGGGGCTAGATAGGAGGAAGTGATGTAATACAGGTAGGGGAGGAGCTTGGAGCTGACGCTTGAAAAGTTTTGTCGGCTTGGATCCGAATCGGATCCGTATACTCATATGTGCAGAAAGAATGAAGTCAACTACTTCAGATCATTATTTTCAACTGGCTTTTCTAATTTACATGTAATTCTGATGTAAAGTAGTGTTTTATTTTTAATCAGTTTAAATACTTGCTGAAGTAAATCCTACTTTTATGGCTACTTGTCTGATGCTGAAAATACACATGCAGTATTTTCCTGGCAGTAGTGCTTTATGGATTGCATTTATTTCTGAGAGATGTGATAGAGAAAGCAAGTGTTTACAAAGCTTAAATTTCTTGTTGTTTTGACAGGGTCTTCTAAGTACATGGTTGTTCCTCAGTTAACCTTTTTTGTAGAAAAATGTTCTTTAAATGTTCTGCCTCATTCACTACATGAAAAGGAAGTAAGACAATGAATGTGTGGTAACTAGTTAATTGCTGTTGACTGCCGAGGTGTGTGTGTGTGTGTGTGTGTGTGTTAGTGTGTGCGCATGTGTGTCTGCACAGTCCTGCAGCATGACTAAGTCTTCTACCTCTATTTACTTTACAATTATTGATCTTGGTGGAATGGAAAGTGGAAAATGGTGGATTGTAGAAGTTTGAATAGACTTTTATGATGGAATTGTTCTGAATTAGGCAGTTTGTCATTATTGGTTCATGCATTTTGTTTCACTGCTTACTGGAAAAATGTTAAAAAAATGCATTCAAAGCGCACTCAAAGTGTGCTGTATTATAAAAGGAATATAATTTAATACAGTCAAGAACTGTATCAAAGAACACGTATGTTTTGTATGCATGGGGCGTATCATTTGAAAATATCCCGAAGGTCATCTTTATTTGCCACTGGCCAGAAGATGCATTTTCTTTGAATGAGAGTTTCAAGGGCAGAGAAGTTTTAATCTCTAGTCTATTTTCATTGTGAGACTGTATTGCTTTGTTTAGCAGATGTATATTAGTGTTTGTGCTATAAAATGTAAAATAAAGTTATAAATGAAATCCAAATAATCACTGTAGAAGTAAAGCAGTATGTACAGTAATGTTTATGGTAAATGGGGTGAAAAGGCCAAGTAACGGGACATTGGAATGGCTGCAGGGAGACTCTGGGGCCATATTTTGGTTCTGTTCTTCGGCTTGTGTTTGAAAGCTGGTATCCCACAATTCCATTGGAGTGGGTGGGATTACATAATTATGCATGCAAATTGTATGTTGATCAGCATACAGATTTGTACCCATTTTTCATGGGCCTTTGTCCAGATTTTTGAAGTTTCCAGGTTGAGAGGTATGACCCTACCCTTATCAGATCAAACAGAGCACAGTGCTTCCCTCCGTATGTACCTGACCAGGCATATGCAACTACAGTGACCTCAGAGAATCCTTACAAAAAGGACACAAGGCGCAGTAAAACTGCCTTACACAGAGTGCTTTAAAGACCCTTCCCTCTATTCAGTCTCCTAAAGACTGCGGAGTGGTCTATGCCTGGCTTATAAGCTATCTGCAAACCTCACACTTACAAATCTCCTGCATATTCGTAAATCAAACAGTACTAGAAATACAAGGTATAATAACCTGGATTTTGTCTGTGACTTAAAACATGCTGGAGGGACAGACATGTCCCAGAGACTGTCCCTCCTAAGGAACAGGCTTCCCATCCACTTGAAGGTGAGTTTGACTATTACTCAATGTAAGAGCAACCTACAACAGTGGACAGGGAACAGGAAATTTACAGCAGGCCTGTCACCCATTGTCCCTTTTGGACAGATGTAGCTTATAAATGCATAGCCCTCAATGCCCTATTTGGATATAGGACGTCATTGTTCTTTTGGGAAAACTTGGCTAGGTTTAGAAAGGTCCCCTGGGTTGTTAGCCTAGTAATCCACAAATTAATACAGATCATATCACAAGCTTTTAAGAGTAAAATCAGACTTGATCATTGTTGCTCTTTACCATCAGAAATTACAATGAAATAAACTACATACTCATGAAAACAGTTTTAGAGATTATCCTAAGTGAATTAAACACATCTGTTCAGGATATTATTAACCAGCTATAAAATAACACAAATGTCTGTATTCTTCAACACATACTGCAAATAAGACAAATTACACAACAAAATTCAACAAACACTTTGATGGAATCAAAAAATTTCTACCCACACAAGAAAAGAAGGAACTACTCAGATTTCAAAAACTATCACAATAGAACAAGTCTGTATTAAACAATAGCAAATATTTTTTCTTACAAATTATTTCAGATTAACTATCAACACAGCCTGAGCTTCAAGACATTACTTATTTGTATAAGAAAGCTGAAAAAATACATGCCACATGATAAACTAATTGCACTTGTAGAAAAATTGTGCAAACTTCACAATACAGAAAACACATTTATCAGTGCTGTAGAAAAAGAGACATCCAGTATCTAAAAATTCAACCTGCTGCAAGACTGAAAAATAAAACCCATACTCCCTGGGACCAGACCAACTTACATGCTGGTTTCAAACACAAAACAAAATAAAGCCTAACTAAACCTAAAACTATATATATATATATATATATATATATATATATATATATATATATATATATATATAAATTACTAGTAACAGTCATAATGGGATTTATCTAAAAATTACATGTGGGGTCTACTTCTACTACATTTGGAAAAGTAAAGGTTTCCTAAGTGAAGATCATGCTTACTGACTCATGGGACACTTTGTAAAGAAGAGCACTGCTTGATGAAAGAAAGTACAGCTGTGCATGTAAGTGTCCATAATACTGCACATTTAAGTAGACCACTTGTTGCATTGCACTTCTTACTCCAAAGACCTGCCAAATGTCAGCCATCCAACTTCCAGCCTGCCCTAAAAACATACTTCCACCATATTTGTCATCAGATCAAACTAGGTAAAGACCAACATGTTAATGCCAAAACATCAGTTCTTTGACAACAAACATAAATATACCCCCCAAAAAAGGGGAGCTTAACAGTCCCTTATATCCTCGGTCTATAATGCTTACAAGAATTTACACACACACATGTGCTATACAAGTTATTGCTGAATGCATTTTACAACCCCTATATCGGTGTTAGGTGGGACATCGAATGACAGAGAGACAGAAGTGGTAGGCTTTGCAACTTTGGCCTTATATTTTGGCGGATCCACCTCGATGGCAGACTGGATCCATATGTAGGGCTAATCATTTTAACCTGTGGTTCTCAAGGTACAGATTTAGAGCTGCCAGACAACTATGGAGAGTTTTTGGTATGAACTGTCAGATGCTACAGGTGGTGTGCTCATGTTCACAGCCTAAAAAGAACAAAGTTTGTGGGCATCTTTGTGCGGAATTTGACGTCTGCAACTACATTTCCCCTTCCTAGCAGACATCGGCTAAGAAATCAAGTAATAATCAAAGCTCAAGCAAAAATAAAAAGTTTCCCCAACGGGGTACTTATCTTTAGAAGTCTTGAAGACAACAGTGTGAAGTGATCGAACTGACGCATCTGCAGCAGAGACATTCTGAAGTTTGTGCATGCAGATGTCACATTTAAGGCCCCTGGTTTATGACCTTGCACATGATGTCCCACGCAGTAGCAGCAACAAAGCTTAAGCATAGGAGCCAACGTTCGGGTCGCCTGAGGCAGAGGATCCCACAGTAAGAGTACTGCAACATGGGAACAGAGGGACATCATATATCTATCTATCTATATATATATATATCTATCTATATATATATATATATATATATATATATATATATATATATATATATCTATCTATATACACATATATAAATTTCTATACAGCTATAATTGTATATATATATGTACACATATGCATATAGGTTCATAGGTAAGTACTAGGCTATTGGCCTTAGGGCTTATATAAGCCTAGCCAAAAGGTACCCTGGCTTCCGCCACACAAGAAAATTATTTTCCTGTGCCACTGTCGAGCAGACCCACATAAGTGATCCCCGGGGTGAATTTCCTATCTCAAATCCAATCATCAAGATTTTTCTTGAAGAGTGCTAATGAGGAGCTTTGTTTGATACAGATAGGTAGTTTGCTCCAGAGTATGGGAAGTCTCTGGGACAGGAATCTATCCCTGCAGCATGTTCTGTTTATTGTGCTGACAAGGTTTAGGTCCCTAGAGCATGTAGCTTGTAGGGATTGGGATTTTTTTAAGTTGAGCATGTCTAAAAGCTCTGGGTTTGACCTAGCTTTGTGTGTTAGGCAGAGATCGTCTTTGAATAGGCGATATGCGACGGAGTAAAGCTGCCGTTTTTTTGAGACTGCCTGTGTTGGGCAACTGTTAGAGGCCAGTAATCCTCTTTTTGAGGTATTTCTGTGGCCTTTCCAGTTGTTGTAGATGTCTTGTGAGGTTCATACCAAAAGGGGCAGTGTACTCTATAATGGGTCTAATATATATATATATATATATATATATATATATATATATATATATATACATACACACACACACACACAGACAAATATATATCTTTATAAATATAATTCATCGACCATTACATAATTCAAGAGTTTTTGCAAAAATGGAGCCCCCCCATGTAAAAATGTTTTTGTTTTACTTTTTGTAATCAAACATCTAAATGGATAGAGAGAGAGGGACCCCTGACTGCCTCCAAAGAGGGAGAGTGTGTCAAGACTTGAATGGCACTGGTCCTGCTTTTTGGAGAAGGATCCTCAGAACTCTTGATTATGTGAACTCCCATGACTTTACAGTTGGGCATCCACCGAAGGAGCCACCTCTGTCATGGCTGGCCCTTTCTAAGGAATCAAAGAACTGACACTGGGATCTCGACAGAGATTGGATTTCTCTTACAAGACTATGGAGGGCTTTCAAATGTAACGCCCACAGTAGACAGTGTCTTGCTCTCTTGTTTGCACCTTGACAGCTTTTCACCACTGGTCCAAAAAGTGCTAAACCATCAAAGGGGGCACTGGAGGACATCTTAAAGTTGTTAATAAAATCGCACAGATGAAGACAGGCATGACATCACATGGTGATGCCTGTACCCGCAGCCTTAACTGCTCCACCAGCTACATTACTGAAGCAGACACATGCAGAAATCATTGACATTTAACGTTGTCCCCAGTGTTACTTCCAGTTGTTTCTTAGAGTCCTGTTAGAGGAAATTGCAGAAAATATCCAAAGTTTGGAGTTACTGACAATTCCTAATGTAGGCAAAAGAAATCTGAAGCTAGGAAAGGGACAGGGTACTGTGGGAAGGAAGAAATTAGAGAAGCTCGAGGCAGAAAGCACTAGTAGACGGCAGGAACAGATCAAAGCAGCATCTCCATGCCCTAATAGTCAGATTGCCTTTTTACATTATGAGGCATAAAAATAATGTTTGTTTTCCCCTCCAATAAATTCAAGATAAAGCTTCACCTTCATTTTTGAGGATAAGAGCCAAATGCAAGGGTCTTTTTATAGATAACTATCACAGTAACTTTCCCTGAAATTTCATGAAAATATAATGAACCAGTTGGGAGACACACATATATGCAAACAGCAAGTCAGTCAGTAGTCCTGTAGTTAAGGGAAAGGCTTTTTGAAAAGGGTCAGTTGTTAGAAAATTAAAACTGCTTCACTTTTTTAAAATCCTGCAAGTGACTAGCCCAATGCCTCCTTTCTGCTGGTCCTCAATCAGCTTTTAATTTCTCCAGGAGCAAAAGCCGAGCTTCCTTCAACTATGTGAGAGTCTTCCTGCTAATTTGCTCCTGTTCAGGGGCCTGATCACTTCAGTCATTCTACTGGAAGAGACAATCAGGAGCTTAGCAGTGGAATAATTTACTGGTTCCATAGAAGATGCTGCCCCATCCTTAGTAGCCCTTCCTTTTAGACGGTTGGCATACTTGCAATGGCTGCCTGAAGGGATGACTTAACATGCTTTAACTTGCATCATCCTCGACTCAGATGCAAATATAACATGAACAGAAAGAACCAGCCCTGGTCTTTTCCACAAGCAACCACCTAACCACGAGTAGGAGCTACTAACATGACAAGCCACACCGTCTCCCCTCTGTCCTCATCATCTGCCTCTGATGTTCATACATCCCTGCTCAGCACTTCCAACACACCTGCTGCTAAATAAAAACAGGTTTGCCTAGGACAGTGAGGGTTTCTTTTCTCTATGTCCTGCTAACATTTTTGACGAGGTGGGGTATTTGGAAATGAAAACAATGGAGCAAAGGAGGAGTGTGGAAGGGAGATGGATAGCCTCAGGTTATTACTGTATGAAAGCGCTTGTCACAGGTGATAATCAGCTACACATCCAAGTGTTGGGAGAGATGACCTGCTGCTACCTACACGATGGGACAGTCAGGCAAGGCCTCAGAAATTAGACTGCTACCCCCCCCCCCAAAAAAAAAGGCACAGAAATCTTAATGTTACTGGTCATTCCTGCTTCTGGACCAGCATCCATTTTGGAAATTTCTGTGACCCAAGTGACTCCTCCTAGATTGATCACCTTGCTGCTGTTTGGCCACCACAGCACTATAAATGATGTGGACTCCTCTGTATCACTAAAAAGGGCAGCTGAGAAGTCTAACTGAACAACTGTCAACAGTTTTGCTCTCATTTTACATATTCTTTGCTGGTCTAAAAATCTATTAAAGGGTGCATTGAATCAGACACATTAGAATCTGAAGCAAAATATGCAAGGATCAGTCAAATGTAAAGTACAGTTTTGTACCTACCATAAATGTAGATGTTCGAGTGTAAACACTGCTGCAGTCATTACACTTGGGTTTATCCTGCCGTCAGGCGGTCCCAAAGTCGGCCAGAGTTCCAAAGTCTTGGTCCGGCGTCGGTTGCTGTCGCCTCCTCCCTGACATCAGTGCGACAGGGGTATATAAGATGCAGCCGACGCCATTTTCTTCAGTTTTTCTTGCCCCAGATGTCAGGTGCCCCAAATAGTTAGGCAATACAAAAGTAAAGCAAACAACCATTTTTAGTTACCAGCAAATACTCCCCATAAGCAGTAAAGGGTAGATGTCCTAGGTAAATACTTGAAAGTAAGGGGGGAAGGAGGGAGGGTAACCTGGACTGCAGCAGTGTTTACACTTGAACATCTACATTTATGGTAGGTACAAAACTGTACTATGTTCATCGTGTTGCACTGCTGCAGTCTTTACACTTGGGTGGAATCCCAAAGCTGAGGTAGGGAGGCTGGATCTATAAGGCATTAGGGGTGGCTATAAGGCCCTGCAGTACAGCAGTGGCGAAGCCTGCTCTGGATTTGGAGTATAAAGGCAAATGGTAATGTTTGGTGAAGGTATGCACAGAACTCCATGTTGCAGCTTCCAAAATATCCTTGGTAGGTACTCCTCTGAGGTAGGCAGCTGAAGTGGCTGTTGCCCTGGTGGAGTGAGATCTAATGCTGCAAGGTACAGGTTTCCCATGGTGGGTATTGCAGAAACGTATACAGTGTCCTATTCATTTTGAAATAGTCTGCTTTGAAATGGCTTTTCCCTGTGCTCCTGCAGCGTATGCTACCAATAATTGCTCAGATTTTCTGAAAGCTTTGGTTTTGTCCAAGTAGAAGTGTAACTGCCTGTGAATGTCCAAAGAATGTAGTAGTCTCTCCCCTTTGTTCTGTGGTTTTGGATAAAAAGTTGGCAAGTGAATAGTTTGGTTTAGAGCCACACTTGATACCACCTTTGGCATCAACGTAGGGTTGGTTCTTAAGGACACCCTGTCCTGGTGGAAGATGAGGAAAGGTTCCACTGCCATTAGTGCCTGTAATTCTGAAACTCTTCATGCTGATGTTATTGCCAGTAGCAGAGCAGTTTTCCAAGAGATGTATTTTAAGTCTGCTGTGTTAGCTGGCTCAAAAGGAGGTAACATTAATTTTTCCAAAACAAAGTTGGTCGCAAGTAGGTGTAGGAGCTTTACGGGGCGGTCTTATGTTTTTAGCCCCTCGGAGGTATTGTTTGAGCAAAGGATTAGAAAAAATTGGTGGATCCATGTTGTAATGAGCAGAGATAGCTGAGGCATGGATTTTGATGGATGAAAAAGAAAGGCCCTTGTCCAGCATCTCAGTTAAGTATTGCAGTATCTGAGGAATGTTTGGGACTAGAGGGTCAAGGCTGTGCGGTTGGTTCCAGGCACACAATCTCTTCCATTTGTCCGAGTATGCTTTCCTGGTGCTAGGCCTTCTGGCCTCCAGAATGACATCCATAACAGCTTTGGAGAGAGGCATTGCTTGCTTGACTAAGGAATTTTCCATGCAGCTAGGTTTAAGGTCTTTAACTGGCTGTGAAGTATCTGTTTGTTGTACTGTGTCAGCAACTGTGGAATTTGTGGTAAAATCCAGGGTGATTCTTGTGTTAAGTTCTTTAGGATTGGGTACCAGTGCTGGCGTGGCCAGTCTGGTGCAATCAGGATCATTTCTGGCTCTTCCTGCCTGGCTTTTATGAGTACCTTTGGAAGGAGAGGTAAAGGTAGCGTATACTTGTAGTTTTTTTCCAGCTGAATGAGAGGGCATCCACTTTCCACGCTTGTGGATGGTAGCTCCTTGTGCAGAATTTCTGTAATTGGCAGTTCTTTGGGGTGGCAAACAGATCTATGTCCAGGCTCCCCCATTTTTGTGTGATCATTCTGAATATTTGTGGGTTTAGTTCCCATCCGTGTGGGTCCATAATATTTCTGCTTAGGTAGTCTGCCAGTGTGTTTTTCTCTCCTGGCAGGAATTGTGCTTGCACATGAACTTGGTAGCTTAGAGCTGTGTTCCACAAGGTCATGGCTTGTCTGCAGAGGGGGTAGGAGTGTGTGCCCCCTTGCTTGTTTATGTACCACATAACTGTGGTGTTGTCTGTCTTTAGTAGTAATTGTCTTGGATGCAGTAGGTCCTTGAAAGCTATAATAGCATTTTGTACAGCTAGCATCTCTTTTTGATTGATGTGGAGATGTCTTTGCTCTGTGGGCCACTTGCCCTGGATACATTTTCCTGCCATGTGTGCTCCCCAATCGTAATCCGATGCATCTGTTGTGTCTGCCTGGCTGTGGGTTGAGTGAAAGGCTGTCCCTTGTTGAGGTGACAAGCTTGTGCCCACCATCGAAACTCCTGTTGTAGGCAAGGAATTAGTGGTATAACGGTTTCCAAACTTTGACAGTGTTGAGACCATACGCTCTTTAGGTACCATTGTAGTTTCCTCATATGCAGTCTGGCATATGGAATTAGTACTATGCAAGATGCCATGTAGCCCAAGGCCTGCAGAATTTTTTTTGCAGGGAGTTGGGTCTTTGTTGCCATTAACTGAAAATATTGAGTCAGTTGTCCTTGCTTGTCTGGCGTGAGATAAGCCATCTGGGCCACTGTGTTCAAGCTGGCACCCAGGAATATTATCTGTTGTGAGGGCACTAGTTTTGATTTATTTTCGTTTACTGTGTACCCCAGGCAACTTAATAACTTTTTTACGTATGTCAGATGTTTTAGTAGAATGTCCTTGCTCTGTGCTTGAATCAGGCAGTAGGTCCAGGTATGGGTAAATTTGAATTCCTTTTTGCTTGCAAAATGCAATTACTGGTGCCAAGCACTTTGTGAAGACCCTGGGCACAGTAGATAAGCCAAAGGGCAGTGCAGAGAATTGACAGTGCATTGAACCAGCAAGAAATCGGAGGTATCTTATGCAATTTTGTCTGATAGGGACATGCAGGTATGCCTCTTTGAGGTCCAAAGTCACGAGCCAAGCTTTCTTGCCCAGCATGGGAAGAAGCTGCTGTAGTGTCAATATCATGAATTTCAGAACATCCAGTTAAGTGTTTAGTGTAGAAAGGTCCAGAATGGGTCTCCAGGCTTTGTCTTTTCTGGGAACCAGAAGGAGTCTTGAGTAAAATCATTGTCCTTGTGGTGGTACCTTTTAAATAGCTTTCATGTCCATGAGTGCTGTAATTTGTTTTTGAACCTCTGCCCCTTGATTTGGTGGCAGATTTGGCATTCCTTTTAACTGTGGCAAGGTGTGGAAATGGAACCTGTAACCTTGAGATACGATGTTGAGAACCCATTTGTCTTTGGTGATGCAATGCCAGTTGTGATAGAAAAGTGCCTGTTTTCCTCCAAAGGGGCTGCCAAGAGAGAGCTGTTTGGCAGATGTAGTGGAAAGTCATTAAGGCTGTTTTCTATAAGGCTGAGGCCTGTCTTCCCCTTCTTTCTGGCCTGGTGTGCCCCATTGTCGAGGCCTGTAAGGACCTTGTGTCTGACCTCTACCTCTTGGACGTCTGTATCTGCCCCTTTGAAGTCTATCTGTGACTGGAAAGGACCAATTCTTTGTTGGCCAATTTCTGCTAAAACGAGGAGGCTGAACTTGTAAGAAATCCTTCACCGTTTGCATAGATTTTGCCTTATCTTCCATCTTCTTTAATACCTCCTCTGCCTTAACTCCAAACAACACATCCCGCTGCAAAGGTGCATCCAATAATTTGACCTTAACATGATCTGGTAACGTATGTTCTTTTAACCAAGCATGCCTTCTAATGACAGAGCCTGTAATTGCTGCTCTACAGAAGGCCTCTAAGGAATCAAACCCACATTGCAAAGTATGTTTTCCCACTTGTTCAGCTGCATGCAATAAATCCTGCATTTCTTTTAAGTTAGGAGGATCTGATTCGGGTAGCATCTTTTGTTTCAACTGAGACATCAAAAATTACTGATATTTTAGCATGTGAAACTGGCAATTCAAGGTTCTCATTGCTAAAGTTGCAGACGTATATACCTTTTTTCCCCATCTGTCTAATGCTCTGGAATCTCTGTCACAGGGGACTGGGTTTTTTGCTGATGAGGCCTTAATCCCTTTGGGTCCCTGAGAGATTGTTTCAGGGTCAGCAACAGGGCTTTTGTACAGAAATTTGTGAGAGTCAGGGACTCTGTAATATCTATCAGGCTTAACTGGGGCTGGAGGTAAGGAGTCCGGGTTCAAACTGGATTCAGTGTACACATCATCCACAATGTCTAAAACTGGTGGAATAGCAAGGGGTCTGTGTTGAGGCAATAAAAGGAAGTCTCCGAGTCTTTTCTTGGATTCTGAGAAATCCTGGCCTTCCCAGTGGAAATGCTCTCTCATGGTATGCAAGGTCTCCCCAAAGGAGTAATCCTCAGGCGGAGAGGCTGATGAAAATGATTCCTCAGCATCAGAATCCTCACAAGGGGGTAAAGAATATCCTAGGTCCGAGGAAGAGTCAGAGGAGAGAGACACCTGGTCAAAAGATTCATAGTATGCATCCTGCCTGGGCCTTTTATCAGGAGGGGGATGGGACCCCCTGATCAGAGTAATCAGTTCCTCGGCCATTTTTAGCATCGGTTTCTTAGGCATGGAAACCTGTCCTGGAGAGAGTTGTGTCTGTTTCTTTGCTTTTAAGGGGGTCTTAGATTTAACAGAGGGTTTAATAGTTAACTGGGTAGGTCTGAAAACACCCTCTGTAGCTGTGGAATGCTCAGCTACTTAGGTTTCCTCTGTAGGTTTAGGATCAGTAAACTGAAGGCCTAGAGCGTCCGAAGGCCCAGCCAGCTCCACGTGGAAGTCGGAGGCGGTCTGTGGTTCTGTGGAAGCGGTCGTCAGGGGCTGCATAGGCACCTTACTGAAAACCGAAAACCGCCAACCAGCCTAGAAGAGGCCTCGTCGTCCATTTTGGGCCTCGGATGCCTGTCCTTGTGCTTTTTATGCATTGCGGTGGTCGGAATTTCCGACGGCATGGTATAACTGAATTTTCTACCAAAATAATGTTGGGCAAAATCAAACCGACGTTTAATTGTGCGCTTGTTAAACCTAGCACAAAACCGACAACCAGTGACGTCGTGGTCAGGGCCTAGACATGGAATACAATAGGAGTGGAAATCCTTATGAGGCATTTGCTTCCCACAAGAAATACAGTTATTAACTTTTACTGACATCGGTCTGAGGCAAGAAAAAGTTTCCCCAATGGGGTACTTAGCTTTTTTTAGAAGACTTCAGTTCTAGATTCGGAATGAAAATCTCAGGAGTCGGCTGACCGGCACTTGTGAACTGCTTCTGCTTCGGGCACCGCACGGCAAGAAAGACTGAAGAAAATGGCGTTGGCTGCATCTTATATACCCCTCGCACTGACGTCAGGGAGGAGGCGACAGCAACCGACACCGGACCAAGACTTTGGAACTCTGGCCGACTGTGGGACCGCCTGACGGCAGGATAACCCAAGTGTAATGACTACAGCAGTGTAACACGATGAACATCACCAAAGTGCTAAGTTGATGCATGTTGATGCCTGGAGTAAAGTAAGCATTTTGACTTTTGGAAACTTGACATGGTGATTCAGAAAAGATTGCTCCAAAACAGGTCTCCAGATTCCCTCCTCCTTGGACACTAGAAATATCCTTGAGTGAAACAGAAGAATCCCCCTTTTTTTCTGGTAAAAGTTATTTTACTCCATGAGAAAGAGATAAATGATGGGAAGAAACTAGCGGGTTTGGTTTTGAGGAAAGGATGGCATTTCCAGACTTTGGGGGGGGGGGGGACGCCAGAATCCCACTGTCATATGTGGGCATTCTGAATGATTCGTTCAACCCAATAATCTGTTGTAACCTAGTGCTATAGATCCAGATAAAGAAAGTGAAACATTATTTGAAAGCATGAGAACTTTGTACAGGTGTGGAAGGAAAATGCAAAGGAAGGATGGCATATTTTAGGCATTTTTCTTTGACTGAGATTGGGCTTGAGAAGCTCTCCCTTTCCATCTTGGAGCTGCACTGCCACTGTTTTTAAAGGGTTGTTTAAACTGTTTTCTACAGACAGGCCCCAGACTGGAAGGAAAATTCCTGCAGTATGTGGGAATGGCGGACTGAAAAATTTGCTTTACACTTTGAATCAGTTTCCCTCTTTCATTAAACCTCTTCAAAACGTCTGCAAAAGAACCAAATTAAACCTCTTTATCCAAAACAGCATGAAGGATAGTACAGTTGTGTACATTTACCATAAATGTAGATGTTAGAGTGTATTCACTGTTCCAGTCATCACATTTGGGTTATCTGCTTGCAGTAGCCCTCAGTCGGCCTAATTATCTAAGTCTTGGGTCCTGCTTCGGTTGCTGTCGCATCTTCCATGACGTCAGGTAGTCAGGGGTAAAAAGCATGCAGCCGACGCCATTACATCAGTTTTTCTTGCCCCAGATGTCAGGTGTCCTCATAATGGGAAGCAATTATATACAAGGTTACACCTCCAACAAAAAAACAAATACACCAAAAACCTTTAAGCATAGTAAACAAGAATAGAGGCACAGTCAATAGAAGTCAGGGGGCTGAAGGGAGGGTAACCAAAGCTGCAACAGTGAATACACTCGAACATCTACATTTATGTTAAGTGTACACAACTGTACTATGTTCTTCATGTTTCACTGTTGCAGTCATCACATTTGGGTAGATTCACAAAGCTAAGGATAGGAGGAGGTAAATAGATAACATTAGGACCAGCTATAAGGCCGCGCAAGACTGCAGTGGCAAAGCCAGTTCTGGATTTAGAAAAAATTGGCAAGTGGTAATGCTTGATGAAGGTATGTACAGAACTCCAGGTAGCAGCTTCTAGGATGTCCCTGGTAGGGACACCGCTGAGAAAGGCTGTAGAGGTAGATGCAGCCCTGGTTGAATGTGGTCTTATCCCCTTGTGGGGTAGGTTTTCCATGGTGCTTACAGCAGAAATTAATGCAATGGCCTATCCACTTAGAAATGGTTTGCTTTGAAATACCCTTCCCCTCTGCACCTGCAGCAAATGCAACCAGCAGCTGTTTAGATTTCCTGAGGGGCTTAGACCTGTCCAAGTACAATCTAAGTTGTCTGCGCATGACCAAGGAGTACAGTATTCATTCCCCTTTGTTCTGTGGATTAGAAAAGAAGGTTGGCAAATGAATGGACTGATTAAGGGCCACACTGGATACCACCTTGGGCATGAAGGAGGGATTGGTCCTGAGGGACACCCTGTCCGCATGAAAGATGATGAAAGGCTCCACTGCTATGAAGGCCAGTAATTCAGACACCCTTCTTGCTGAAGTGATGGCTAGAAGGAAGGCCATTTTCCAAGAAAGGAATTTCAACTCTGCATTTGCAGCTGGCTCAAAGGGAGGTAGAGTGAGCTTTTCCAATACAAAGTTAAGGTCCCAGGCTGGAGGAGGGGCTCTCCTGGGTGGTCTTAAGTTTTTGGCCCCTCTGAGGAATTGCTTCAGCAGTGGATGTGAGAAGAGGGGTGGTTCTGTATTGTAATGAGCTGAAATGGCTGAGGCATGAATTTTGATGGAGGAAAAGGAAGGGCCCTTGTGAAGCATCTCAGTTAAGTATTGAAGAATATGAGGTAAATTGGGTAGTGCTGTGCCCATCCCCTGAGTTTGGCTCCAAGAACAGAATCTTTTCCATTTTTCAGCATAGGATTTTGCAGTACTAGGCCTCCTTGCATCCAGAATGACATCCATCGCTTGCTTACTGAGGGATGGTAACGGAGAGATCAGGTAATTAGCCAGGCTGTCAGGTTCAGGGTTTGATACTGTGGGAGCAGAATCTGGCCCTCCGGCTGGGACAGCAGGGCAGGGGTCTGAGGCAGGTGCCAGCAGTGACACACTGCGCAAGAGGGGGTACACCAGTGTTGGCGTGGCCAGTCTTGTGCAATCAGTATTGTCCTTGGTTTGTCCTGTTTGATCTTTAGTATTACCTTGGAGAGGAGAGGCAGAGGGGGAAAGGCATAAACTGATAGGTTTCTCCAGTTGAAGGACAGGGCATCCACTTTCCAAGCTTGTTTTTAGGGAGTCCTTCTGCAGAATTTGCCCAATTAGTAGTTCTGGGGGAAGGCAAACAGGTCCATCTCTGGGCTCCCCCATTTGTTTCTCAACATGTTGAATATCTTTGGTTCCCGTTTCCACTCATGTGGGTCCATGAGATTTCTGCTTAAGTCATCTGCCAGTGTATTTAGCTTTCCTGGCAGGAACTGAGCCTGTCTGTGCACTTGGTAGCTCAAGGCTGTGTTCCACAAAGCCATGGCTAGTCTGCAGAGAGGGTACGAGTGGGTTCCCCCCTGCTTGTTTATGTACCACATAACAGTGGTGTTGTCCTTCTTTACCAATAACTGTCCTGGAAGAATGTGGTCCTTGAAGGCTATCAGAGCATTCTGTACAGCTAACATTTCTTTTTGACTGACATGCAGGTGCATTTGACTTGGGTTCCATTTGCCCTGTATGCACGCACTGCCCTGCCAAGTGAGCCCTCCATGCATAGTCTGATGAGTCTGTTGTTAGGATTTGGGTGGTAGGGGGTAGAGTGAATGGAAGTCCCTTGTTTTGGTGGCAGGCCTCTGCCCACCAAAGGTACTCTACCTTTAGACAAGGTATGATAGGAATCACTGATTCCAGATCCTGAGAATGTTGACACCATAGGCTTTTTAGATATCACTGTAGTTTCCTCATGTGCAGTCTTGCATATGGAATTAGTAGAATGCAAGAGGCCATGAACCCCAAGGCTTGCAGTATTTTCCTTGCAGATAGCTGGGTCTTTATGGCCAGTAGTTTGAAGTAGGCTGTCAAATAAACTTGTTTCTCTGGTGTGAGGTCGGCCATCTGGGAAGTTGTATTCAAGCTTGCTCCCAGGAATACAACTGTTAGCAAGGTACAAGATGCAATTTCTTTTTGTTTATGGTGTACCCCAGAGAAGTCAGGAATCTCTTTACAAATCCCAAATGATTTAATAGTATGTCCTTGCTTTCTGCCTGAATTAGACAATCATCCAGGTATGGGCATATTTGAATATTTTTTTGCCTGCAAAATGCAATGCCTGCAGCTAGGCACTTTGTGAATACCCTGGGCGCAGTAGATAAGCCAAAGGGCAGTGCAGAGAACTGATGGTGCATGTAGCCTGCTCTGAAACGTAGGTATCTTCTGCAAGATTTCCTTATTGGGATGTGCAGGTAAGCTTCCTTTAAATCCAGTGTTGCCAACCAGGCATCTTTGCCTAGCATGGGAAGCAGCTGATGAAGAGTTAGCATCTTGAATTTCGGGATTACTAAAAAAGTGTTTAGGATAGACAGGTCCAGCACAGGATGCCAGGAATTGTCTTTTCTGGGTACCATTAAAAGTCTTGAGTAGAAACCTTGTCCCCATTCTTCTTCTGGGACAGGTTAAATAGCCCTGATGCTTAAAAGAGAGAACAGTTGATTTTGAGCCTCTGCCCACTGATTTGGGGGTAGGTCCGGCTAACCGTTTGGGTTGGTAAGGAGAGGAAGTGGAATCTGTATCATTGGGAGACTATATTTAAAACCCATTTGTCCTGGATAATGAGTTCCAATTTTTTTGCATGCAGGGCAATCTTTCTCCCTAAAGGAACAGTCAGTTGAGCAGGGCTTGGAAGGTTTAAAGTTAAGTCATTGAGACAGTCTTCCATAGGAGGGAGTCTTACTACTCCCTGCTTTGTAAGTGGGAGCCCACCACTGCTTAGGCCTATGAGTACCTTGGGACTGAAGCCTGGGTGCTCTGCTGGTTCTGGGTTTGGACTGAGAAGGCCTGGAAGAGGCAGGAAAAGACCAATTCTTAAAAGGCCAATGCCTACTAAATCTGGGAGGCTGTACTTGCAGGAAATCTTTAACAGTTTGCATAGATTTAGCTTTTTCCTCCATCTGTTTAAGTACTACTTCTGCTTTGTTGTCAAACGGGCGGTCTTGGTTTAAGGGGGCAACCAGTAATTTATCTTTAACATGATCTGGCAAAGATTGCTCCTTAAGCCAAGCATGCCTTCTAAGTACAGACCCAGTGAAGTACAGTTGTGTACACTTACCATAAATGTAGATCTTCGTGTGTATTCACTGTTGCAGTTATTACATTTGGGTAATCTGCTGGCAGGTTGTGCTCGGTCAGCCTAATTAACAAAGTCTTGGATCCTGTGTCGGATGCTGTCCCTTCTTCAATGACGTTAGATAGTCAGGGGTATAAAACATGCAGCCGATGCCATTACATCAGTTTTTTCTTGTCCTAAATGTCAGGTGCCCCCAAATGGGGAGCATTTATATATAAAATTAAAAAAAAATATATATATATATATATATATATATATATATATATATATATATCCCCAAACAAAAGCAAATACACCAAAAAGGCTTTTAATCATAGTAAATAAAGTAGAGGTATAGTAAGAGAAAAACGGGGCTGGAGGGAGGGTAACCAGGACTGCAACAGTGAATATACTCGAACATCTACATTTATGGTACGTGTACACAACTGTACTATGTTCTTCATGTGTCACTGTTGCAGTAATTACATTTGGGTACATTCCCAAAGCTATGGTTGGGAGGATGGATTTATACAGCATTAGGAGCAGCTATAAGGCCCTGCAGCACAGCAGTAGCAAAGCCGGCTCTGGAATTAGAGAAGAAAGGTAAATGGTAATGTTTGGTGAACGTATGAACTGAGTTCCAGGTAGCAGCTTCTAGAATGTCTCTGGTAGGACCACGTCTGAAAAAGGCTGTAGAAGTAGATGCAGCCCTGGTGGAATGAGATCTGATCCCCTGGGGGATAGTTTTACCATGGTGCATATAGCAGAAACAAATACAATGGCTTATCCATTTGGAAATTGTATTTTTTTAAATAGCCTTTCCCTCTGCCCCTGCAGCAAATGCCATCAGTAGTTCTTCAGATTTTCTTAGAGATTTTGTCCTGCTTAAGTAAAATCTAAGTTGTCTGTGTACATCCAATGAATGCAGAAGCCGCTCCCCCTTGTTCTGTGGATTGGGAAAGAAAGTTGGCAAATGAATGGTCTGATTAAGAGCCACACTGGATACCACCTTAGGCATGAAGGATGGATTGGTCCTGAGAGACACCCTGTCCTCATGAAAAACAATGAAAGGCTCCACTGCCATAAGAGCCTGTAATTCAGAAATCCTTCTAGCTGAAGTGACTGCTAAAAGGAAAGCTGTTTTCCAGGAGAGAAATTTTAAGTCTGCAGTAGCAGCTGGCTCGAAAGGAGGGAGAGTGAGTTTTTCCAAGACAAAATTGAGGTCCCAGGCAGGGGTTGGAGCTCTCCTGGGTGGTCTTAAGTTTTTGGCCCCTCCGAGATACTGCTATAGCAGAGGATGAGAGAAGAGGGGAGGTTCTGTGTTGTAATGAGCTGAAATGGCTGAGGAATGGATTTTTATGGAAGAAAAGGATAGGCCTTTGTGCAGCATCTCAGTTAAGTATTGTAAAATTTGAGGAATATTGGGCACTGCTGTGCTTATTCCTTGTGATTGGTTCCAGTCACAGAATCTTTTCCATTTGTCAGCATAAGATTTTTCTAGTACTAGGCCTTCTTGCCTTCAAAATGACATCCATCACAGGTTTGCTGAGGGATGCTAAGGGTGAATTTAGGTGATCAGCCACGCTGCAAGATTCAAAGTTTGGAGCAGAGTATGCAAAATTTGTTTGTTCTGCTGAGACAGTAAGTAAGGTGTCTGAGGCAGGTGCCACGGTGGAAGGTGTGACACATTGGGCAGGAGTGGGTACCAGTGTCGTCGAGGCCAGTCTGGAGCAATCAGAAACGTTTTTGGTTTGTCCTGTTTGATTTTTAGTAGAATTTTGGAGAGCAGAGGCAGAGGGGGAAAAGCATAGATGGATAGGTTTTTCCAGCTGAATGATAGAGCATCCACTTTCCAGGCTGTTTTATGATGAGTTCTTGTGCAGAATATGTCCAACTGATAGATCTTTTTGCCTCACCCCAGAACTATGTTTGGACTCCCCCATTTGCATGTCAACATGTTGAAAATCCATGGTTCCAGTTTCCATTCGTGTGGGTCCATGAGATTTCTGCTTAGTTCGTCTGCCAGAGTATTCAGCTTTCCTGGCAGGAATTAAGCTTGTAGTTGTATTTGGTAGGTCAAGGCAGTGTTCCACAATGCCATGGCCAGTCTACAAAGGGGGTAGGAGTGTGTACCTCCCTGCTTGTTTATGTACCACATAACTGTGTTGTTGTCTATATTCATCATTAATTGTCCTGGATGAAGGTAATCCTTGAAGGCTGTCAGTGCATTCTGTACAGCTAGCATCACTTTCTGATTAAATTAAGGTGCATTTGATTTGGGCTCCATTTGCCCTGAATGCACTTCCCTGCCAGATGAGCACCCCAAGCATAGTCTGATGTGTCTATAGTTAGGGTTTGGGTGGCAGGGTGTGGAGTGAATGGCAGTCCCTTGTTTTGGTGGCAGGCCTCTGCCCATCATAGGAACTCGAGTTGCAGGCAAGGTATGATAGGAATCATTGTTTCCAGGCTGTGACAATGTTGACTCCATAAACTTTTTAAGTACCACTGAAGTTTCCTCATATGCAGTCTTGCATATGGAATTAGAAGAATGGAGGAGGCCATGAATCCCAAGGCTTGCAGAATTTGTCTTGCAGATAGCAGGGTTTTTGTAACCACCTGTTTGAAGTAAGTTACCAAATGAATTTGCTTTTCTGGCATCAGGTAAGCCATCTGGACAGTTGTAGTCAAGCTTGCACCCAGGAATGTAATTTTTTGAGAGGGTACCAGTTGTGATTTCTTTTTGTTTATGGTGTACCCTAGACAAGTTAAAACCCTTTTTTTACAAACGCCAGATGCTTTAGAAGAATGTCCTTGTTTTCTGCCTGAATTAGACAATTGTCGAGGTATGGATATATTTGAATATTTATTTGCCTGCAAAATGCAATTACTGGAGCCAGGCACGTTGTGAAGACCCTGGGCGCAGTAGATAAGCCAAAGGGCAGTGCAGAGAACTGGTAATGCAAGTAGCCTTCTTTGAAGCGGAGGTATCTTCTGCAAGATTCCCTGATTGGGATATGCAGGTAAGCCTCTTTTAAGTCTACAGTTACCAAACAGGCATCTTTGCCTAGCATAGGAAGCAACTGTTGAAGAGTCAGCATCTTGAATTTTGGAATGTCCAGAAATGTGTTTAGTGTAGATAAGTCCAGAACTGGATGCCATGATTTGTCTTTTCTGGGCACCAGGAAAAGTCTTGAATAGAAACCTTGCCCCTTTTCCTCTTCTGGTACTGGTTCAATAGCCCCCATGTTCATGAGGGACAGTACTTGTTTCTGGGCCTCTGCCCACTGATTTGGGGGCAGGTCTGGCCATCTGTTTGGGATTGGCAAAGTGTGGAAATGAAATCTGTATCCCTGGGATGCTACATTTAAAACCCTTTTGTCCTGGGTTATAAGATGCCAGTTTCTTGCATGAAGTGCCAGTTTTCCCCCCAAAGGGGCGGCTAAAAGTTAAGTGCTTGGTCAGTGTAGAGGGAAGTCATTGAGACTGTTTACCATAGGGAGGTGCCTTGTTGCTTCCAGATGTGGAGGCACCCCATTGTTTTGTTCTAAAAGTCCCTTGCGACTGAAACCTGGAGCCTTTGGAATGTCTGACTGGCTCCCTAAGGAACTGGAAAGGGCCAGTTCTTAGTAGGCCAGTGCCTACTAAATCTTGGAGGTTGCACTTGCAAGAAATCTTTCACAGTTTGCATAGATTTAGTTGCATCTTCCATCTTTTTTTAAACTTCTTCAGCCTTATTACCAAAGAGACAGTCCTGTTGTAAAGGAGCATCCAAAAATTTTGCTTTAACATGATCAGGCAGAGTTTGCTCTTTGAGCCAAGCATGCCTTCTTAGCACAGACCCAGTTACAGCAGCCCTGCAAGAGGCCTCCAAAGAATCAAAACCACATTGCAAAGTATGTTTTCCAACTTGTTCAGCTGAATGCAATAAATCTTGTAAATCTTTATTTTCCACACAGTCAGAAATGAACATCATTTTCTGTTTAAGCAGTCCCATGATATGATGTTGATATTTAAGCATATGCAACTAACAGTTTAAAGCCCTGATTGCCAAGGTTGTAGAAGTGTAAACCTTCTTACCCAATCTATCCATCACCCTGAAATCTCTATCAGAAGGGGTAGGATTTTTAGCAGTAGAAGTCTTAATGCCCTTGGGACCCTAAGAAAAGGTTTCAGTATCTGCAATAGGATTTTTGGAAAGGAATTTGTGTGAGTCAGAAACTCTATAGTATCTGTCTGGCTTACAAGGAGCCGGAGGCAGAGAATCAGAAGCCATACTAGATTCTGAAAAAACATCATCAACAATGTCTAGAACAGGAGGTATAGCCAAAGGCCTATGCTGATGAAGAAGAAGAAAATCCCCAAGTCTCTTTTTAGATTCAGAGAAATCCTGACTTTCCCAGTGGAAATGTGCTCTTAAGGTATGTAAAGTTTCCCCAAAAGAAAAATCCTCGGGGGGGTCACAAGGAATGCAATCTTCTGCTTCAGAGTCCTCATAAGTAGGTATAGACAAATCCTGTTCATTAGAAGAGTCAGAAGAAATAGAATCCTGTTCAGAAGATTCATAATCAATGTCTTACCTAGGCCTCTTAGAAGGAGGGGGTTGGCTACCCCTGATCAGAGTAATTAAATCTTCAGCCATTTTGATCATTTGTTTTTTAGGCATAGGGGCATGCACATGTGGCCCAGTTGTCAGTTTTTTAGACACAGACTTAGATTTTGCCCTTAGTTTTGAAGATAGCGTCGGTCTAATATACAAATCTGTAGGCCTGAAAACACTCGCAGAAGCCGGTGCCTGCACAGCAGCTCCGGACCCATCTAAGGTAGAGACATCCGTGGGTTCCATAATTGAAGCATCTTGCGGCATACCGGACTCGGAATGGGTCTCAGTAGAGGCCTGCGAATCAGAAGTAGTGGGTATCAGGGGCTGCAGAAGCGCCTCAATGAGTACCGGCGAACGGGCGACTGGCTTAGGAGAAGCATCATCGTCAGTTTTGGACCTCCATGGTCTGTCTCTGTCTTTTTCTTTGCATTTTTTTAGGTATTCCAATAGTCGGATTGCTAACCGACGACATTTCTGGATAATTAAATCATGAGCCAAAATATTTAGAAGCAAAAATATATGGAAGTTTAATAGTGCGTTGATTAAATTTAGCACAAAACCGATGTGGTCAGGGCCTAGGCAAGGAATACAGTACAAATGAAAATCCTTATGAAGTATTTGCTTCCCACAAGAAATGCAATTAACTTTTACTGACATCGGTAAGGAGCAAGAAAAAGTTTCCCCAACGGGGTAC
Source organism: Protopterus annectens (assembly GCF_019279795.1). Classification (NCBI taxonomy): domain Eukaryota; kingdom Metazoa; phylum Chordata; order Ceratodontiformes; family Protopteridae; genus Protopterus; species Protopterus annectens. The sequence goes on along the minus strand of NC_056730.1, from coordinate 295,128,819 downwards.
TTAGCTTTTAGCTGAAGACTTCTGTTCTGAAACTCGAAAATGAAAATTTCAGGAGTCGGCCGACCGGCACTTGTGAACTGCTTCTGTTTTGGTCACCGCGCGACAAGAAAGACTGATGTAATGGCGTCGGCTGCTTGTTTTATACCCCTGACGACCTGACGTCATGGAAGAAGGGACAGCAACCGACGCAGGACCCAAGACTTTGTTAATCAGGCTGACTGAGGGCAACCTGCCAGCAGATCACCCAAATGTAATGACTGCAACAGTGAAACACGAAGAACACCAGCAGCCCTGCAAGACGCCTCTAATGAATCAAAGCCGCATTGCAAAGCATGTTTTCCAACTTGTTCAGCAGAATGCATTAAATCCTGTAATTCTTTATTTTCAGCACAGTCAGGAATCAACATCATTTTCTGTTTAAGCAATCCAATAATATGCTGCTGATACTTGAACATATGAAACTGGCAGTTTAAGGCCCTAATGGCCAAAGTTGCAGAAGTGTATACCTTCTTACCCCTTCTATCCAGCGTCCTGGAATCTCTATCAGAGGGGGCAGGATTTTTGGCAGTAGTAGTCTTAATGCCCTTGGGTCCCTGTGAAATGGTCTCAGGATCCGCAGTAATACTTTTAAAAAGGAACTTGAGAGAGTCAGGGACCCTGTAATACCTATCAGGATTTCTGGGAGCAGGAGGTAAAGTGTCAGGGGCTAGGCTACATTCCGAGAAGGCATCATCTACAATGTCCAGTACAGGAGGGATAGCTAAAGGCCTGTGCGTTGAGGCAGGAGTAAGAATTCCCTAAGCCTCTTTTTGGAGTCGGAGTAATCCTGGCTTTCCAAGTGGAAATGCTCCCTAATAGTATGCAAGGTTACAACAAAAGAGAAATCCCTCTGCAGGGGAAACAGAGGGAATAGAGTCCTCTGCATCAGAATCCTCACAGGTAGATAAGGGTAAATCTTTGTCAGAGAAAACAGAAATCTCAGAATCCTGATCAGAAGAATCTGAAGGAAAATCAGTCCTAGGTCTCTTAGAGGGGGAAGGGTGGCTTCCCCTGATTAAAGTAATAAGGTCTTCAGCCATTCTTATCATTTGTTTTTTAGGCATAGGGGCCTGACCATGCGGTCTGGGAGTTAGTTTTTTAGGCATGGATCAAGTTTTAGGCCTTGAAGAAGATGGCATCAGTTTAATAAGCAAGTCAGAAGCCGGTGAGTGCACAGCGGCTCCAGACCCATCCAAGGTAGAGACATCCGCAGGTTCCAGTCGAAGCATCATGTCGAGGCATACTGGACTCCGAATGGGTCTCAGTAGAGGCCTGCGAATCTGAAGTAGCGGGTTATCAGGGGCTGCGAAAGTGCCTCACTGAGTACCGGCGAACTGGTGGCTAGCTTAACGGAAGCATTGTCGGCAGCTTTGGACCTATTCGGTCTGTCTCAGTCTTTATCTTTGCATTTTTTCGGAATGACTGTAGTCATGTGGCTTACCGAAGCCATTTCTGGATAATTGAACCAAATACCAAAATATTTAGATGTATAAATGAACAGACGACTAACAGTGCGAGGTATGAATAAGTCGCAAAAAAGACAGTGAGGGACGTCGTGGTCTGGGTCTAAGCAAGGAATGCAGTACGAATGAAAATCTTTGTGAGGTATTTGTTTTCCACAATAAATACAATTGTTAACTTTTACTGACATCGGTTTAGAGCAAGAAAAAGGATCCCCAATGGGGTACTTAGCTGAAGACTTCGGATCTGAAACTCGAAATTGAAAATTTCAGGAGTTGGCCAATCGGTACTTGCGAACTGCTTCGGGCACCACACGGCAAGAAAGACTGATGTAATGGTGTCGGCTGCATGCTTTATACACCTGACTACCTGACGTCATAGAAGATGAGACAGCAACTGGCGCAGGACCCAAGACTTTGATAATCAGGCCGACTGAGGACTACTGCAAGCAGACAACCCAAATGTAATGACTGCAACAGTGAAACATGAAGATCATCACAGATCTTATATCTTCAAGTAAATTCTGGGTGTGTAATGAAGGAAATCTATGACTGATGCAGTAGCTGCAGGCCTAGATACTGCATCAGAAAGTATCAGTAAGAGCACTTTAAAGCACGTTTAGCAACTTGGACAATGGAATGTAAAGAAAGTGAAGAAAACATCAGCTCTGAGGTTGTGGAAAAGGTATTTACATTGGATATAAAAAGTTTACACACCCCTGTTAAAATGCCAGGTTTCTGTGATATAAAAAAATGAGACCATAATAAATACTTTCAAAACTTTTCCCACCTTTAATGTGACCTATAATGTGTACAATTCAATTGAAAAACAAACAAATCTGTTAGGGGGGAAAAATATAAAAAACGTACAATACACTGGTTGCATAAGTGTGCACACCCTTAAATTAATACTTTGTTGAAGCACCTTTTGATTTAATTACAGCATTCAGTCTTCTTGTGTATATACCTGCCATCAATTAAAGAGACTCTAATTAACCCCAAATAAAGTTCAACTGTCCCAGTAGGATTTTCCCGACATTTACTTAGTTGCCAGCTACAGCAAAAGCCATGGTTTGCAGAGAACATACAAAGAATCAAAGGGATCTCATTGTTGAAAGGTGTCAGTCTGGAGAAGGGTACAAAAAAATGTCAACAGCATTGGATAAACCATGGAACTCAGTGAAGACAGTCATCAAAACGTGGAGAAAATATGGGACAAAAGTTACGTTGCAAAGAAAGTACAGTTGTGTACACTTAGCATAAATGTAGATGTTCGAGTGTATTCACTGTTGCAGTAATCACATTTGGGTAATCCCTGCCAGGGTAGACCTTGGCTGGCCTGAATACCAGAGGCTTAGTATTTCTGCGCCAGTTGCTGTCGCTTCAGGAATGACGTCAGGTCGTCAGTAGTATAAAGTAAGGCAAACGACGCCATTACATCAGTTTCTCTTGCCCAGTCAGGAGCCCCCAAGTGGGAGCCAGGTTCTAGTGGAAGAACCCCACCAGTAGAAAGTAAATACCAAAAAGTCCCTTGTAAGGAGAGAGAAAAAATAAGAGGGGGATGGAGGGAGGCAAACCAAGACTGCAGCAAAGTATACACTCGAACATCTAAATTTATGGTAAGTGTACCCAACTGTACTATGTTCTTCGTGTTTCACTGTTGCAGTCATCACATTTGGTTTGATTCCCAAAGCTGATGAAAAGGGTGGAGGCAGTCAAGGAGACTAGGGGCTGGCTAGGATGCCCAGCCAGACTGCAGTGGCAAACCCTGTCCTGGATTTGGAGAAGATAGGCAGGTGGTAATGTTTGGTGAAAGTGTGAACAGATGTCCAGGTAGCAGCCTCCAGGATGTCCCTGGTGGGGACTCCTCTGAGGAAAGTTGTAGAGGTGGAGGCTGCTCTTGTGGAGAGAGTCCTGATCCCCTAAGGTGGAGGCTTTCAGTGTTGCTTGTACCAGAAATGGATGCAGTGTGCTATCCATTTGGAAATTGTTTGGAAATGACATTGCCCTCAGCCCCTGCAGCAAAGCTAACCAGCAAATGATCAGACTTTCTGAAGGATTTACTCCTGTCTACATAGAATCTGCACATCTAGGGAGTGCAGGATCCTTTCCCCCTTCTGTGGGTTAGGGAAAAAGGTGGGCAAATAAATGGATTGGTTGAGAGCCACACTGGACACTACTATGGGCATAGATTAGATTCAGATTATTAGTACAACTGGAACTGCCTCCTTGAGCCATTTTAAGCCTAGCCAATTATCCCCAGAGAGAACTCCCACCCCACCTTTGTGTTTTGTAAGGCAAACACCTTAACCATTAGGCTACCCTCCCACCCTATTAGGCTACCCTCCCACCCTGGGTTAGTCCTAAGGGAAACCCTATCAACATGGAAGATGATGAAGGGCTCCACAGCCATGAGTTGCTTGCAGCTCGGAGACCCTTCTGGTGTAAGTGATGGCCAGAAGGAAAGCTGTCTTCCAGGAGAAAAATTTTAACTCTGCTGAAGATGCTGGTTCGAAGGGGGGCAGGGTGAGCTTTTCCAACACAACGTTAAGGTCCCAAGCTGGGGTAGGTGCTCATTTGTGTGGTCTCAAGTTGCTAGCCCCTCTTAGAAATTGTTTGATCAGAGGATGTGAGAAAAGGGGCTGCTCAGTGGGGAAATGAGCAGAGATAGCAGCGGCATGAATTTTTATACAGGAAAAAGAGAGACCACTATATAACAGGTCAGCTAAGTAATCCAGGTTGAGAGGGAGGGAGGGCTGTGCCACATCGGTTCCCTTAGCCTGAATCCAGGTGCAGAACCTTTTCCATTTGTCAGCATAAGACTTTCTAGTGCTAAGGTGTCTGGGCCTCACGTATAACATCTAGGACCTGTTTACTGAGGTTGGCAGATTGATCTGTGGTTAGGGAATAAGCCAAGCTGCCAAATTGAGGGTTTGTAGTTGGGGATGCATGAATTCTCCCTCACTCTGGATCAGTAGGGTTGGGGTTTGAGTGAGATGTCATGGTGGCAGTGGGGACAGGGTGCACAGCAGTGGGTACCAGTGCTGGCGAGACCAGTCTGGAGCAATAAGAACTGTCCTTGGTTTTTCCTCCCTTATTTCGAGCAGCACCCTGGGGATGACAGGTAGTGGAGGAAAGGCATAGACCAATAGACTTGACCCAGGGGAAGGACAGGGCATCCACTTTCCAGGCCATGCATGCTCCCTGGTGCAGAACTTGCTGAGCTGATGGTTGGTGTGGGAGGCAAAGCGGTCGACCTTCGGGGTGCCCCATTTCTGAGTCATCAGGGTGAAGGTTCTTTTGTCTAGCTGCCACTCATGTGGGGGTCCAGAAGATTTCTGCTTAAGTGGTCTGCCAGAGATTTTAGAGAACCTGGTAGGAATTATGCTAACAGATGGAATTGCATGGTAGAGACTGTGTGCCAAAGGGTCATGGTCAGCCTGCATAGGGAGTGAGCCCCTTCCTGCTTGTTGACATACCACATCACAGTGGTGTTTGTCTGTTTTGATCAGAAGCGCCCCTTGGGAGAGAAGGGGCCTGAAAGCTGTCAATGTGTGCTGGACAGCTAACATCTCTTTTTGGCTGATGTGCAGATGCATTTGCTGTGGGCTCCATTGGCCCTGTATGCACCTGCCATCCAGGTGTGCACCCCAGGCATAGTCTGATGCATCTGTGGTGAGGGTGTGGGCGGTGGTGAGAAAGGTAGTTCCTTATTGTGGGAGCATGTTGCTGCCCACCAAAAAAAATATTTTCTGAGGCAAGGTATCATGGGTATAACAGTTTCCAGGTCTTTAGAGTGTTGACATCAAAGGCTTTTTAGGAGCTATTGAAGTTTCCTCATATGCAGTCTGGCATATGGAATGAGTAGAATGAAAGATGCCATGAGCCCCACAGCTTGCAGGATTTTCCTTGCAGATAAATGGGATCTGGTGGCTAGTTGAGAGAAGTGGGTTGTCAGGTAAGTTTGCTTCTCTGGAGTAAGGAATGCCATCTAGGATGCTGTATCCAGGCCTGCTCCCAGGAATATAATCCTTTGGGTGGGCACTTGTTTGGATTTCTTTTCGTTGATTGTGTACCATAGAGAGGTCAGGCAAGAGTTTACACAAAGGCCAGGTGCTTGAGCAGCTTTTCCTGACTGTCTGCCTAAATTAGGCAGTCGTCTAAGTATAGGTAAATTTGGATATTCCTTTGTCTGCAAAAGGCAATAGCCAGAGCCAGACATTTTGTGAAAACTCTGGGAACAGTAGGTAAGCCAAAGGGAAGTGCAGAGAAAGTACAGTTGTGTACACTAACCATAAATATAGATGTTCAAGTGTACTCACTGTTGCAGTCATCACATCTGGGTTATCCCTGCCAGGGTAGCCCTCGGCCGGCCCAATACCAGAGGCTTAGTATTTCTGCATCGGTTGCTGTCGCTTCTGGACTGACATCAGGTCGTCAGTAGTATAAAGTAAGGCAACCAACGCCACTACATCAATTTTTCTTGCCCTGTCAGTAGCCCCCAAGTGGGAGCCAGGATATGGTGGAAAAACCCCACCAGTAGAAAGTAAATACCAAAAAGTTCCTTGTAAGGAGAGAGAGAGAGAGAAGAAAATGGGGCTGGAGGGAGGGAAAAGTACAGTTTTGTACCTACCATAAATGTAGATGTTCGAAGATCCACATTGCTGCAGTCCTTACATATGGGTAGTCCGCTGTCCTCGGTCGGCCCGAATACCAAAGTATTAGGCTGACGTCGGTCATGGGCGCTCAGATCTGACATCAGAGCGTCAGGGTATAAAAGCGCATGACCGACGTCATATCCTCAGTCTTTTCTTGCCCCAGATGTCAGAAGGCCCTAAAAAGAAAGGCCATAGCCAAAAATAGAATACTTCCCAAAAGGCATGTACAAATAACAGCTACCACCCAAACCATACAACCATTCCAAACTACAGAGGGGAAGGAGGGAGGGTAAATTGGACTGCAGCAATGTGGATCTTCAAACATCTACATTTATGGTAGGTAAAAAACTGTACTACGTTCTTCATCTCACATTGCTGCAGTCCTTACATATGGGTAGAATCCCAAAGCAGAGGTAAAGGGAGGCTGGCAAAATCATAAAGCATTGGGAGCTGCCAAAATGCCCTGTAAGATTGCAGTGGCAAATCCAGCCCTAGATTTGGAATAAAGAGGAAGGTGGTAATGTTTAGAAAAAGTATGCACTGAACTCCAAGTAGCTGCTTCCAAAATATCTTTAGTAGCTACTCCCCTTAAAAAAGCTGTAGAAGTGGCAGTAGCCCTAGTGGAGTGAGGTCTGATTCCAGCCGGAATCTCCTTACCATGATGAGAACAAAAAGCAATACAAAAGCCAATCCACTTAGAAATAGTTTGTTTTGAAACAGGTTTCCCCTGAGAACCTAAAGCAAAAGAAACAAACAACTGCTGATACTGTCTTAATCCTTTAGTCCTGCTCAAATAATAACGCAACTGCCTGTGAATATCCAAAGTGTGCAAAATTTTTTCCCCTTTATTTTGGGGATCTGCATAAAAAGTGGGCAAATGAATTGATTGGTTCAAGGCCACATTTGAAACCACTTTAGGCATAAAAGTAGGGTTAGTACGCAGAGATACCCTATCCTTATGAAAAATTAGGAAGGGTTCAACTGCCATAAGAGCCTGTAATTCAGAAACCCTTCTAGCAGACATAATGGCCAACAAAAAAGCAGTCTTCCAAGACAAAAACTTTAACTCAGCAGTAGCTGCAGGTTCAAAAGGAGGTAAAGTAAGTTTTTCCAACAAAAAATTGAGATCCCAGGCAGGAGTAGGAGCTCTACGTGGGGTCTTATGTTCTTTGCCCCTCTAAGAAATTGCTTAATCAAAGGATGAGAGAATAATGGAGGATCACAGTCATAGTGAGCAGAAATGGCTGCAGCATGAACTTTTATAGAGGAGAAAGACAAACCCTTGTCTAATAATTCTGTAAGATATTGAAGAGAAACACTTAAATCAGGCCTGGAAACATCAAAGCTCTTTGTTTTGCTCCAAATTAAAAATCTCCTCCATTTATCAGCATAAACTTTCCTTGTACTAGGCCTTCTGGCCTCCAAAATAACATTCAAAACTTGTTGTGGAAGCTGCGACCCTCCAGGTTCTAGAACCGAATGTGCCAGGCTGTTAGATGCAGGGACTGAATCCTGACATTGAGGAAATGATTGCCCTCCTGAGACAAAAGGTGCGGAATCGAAGGCAAAGGCCATGGAGGCTCCCGTACTAAACTCCTCAGCAGAGGGTACCAGTGCTGTCGAGGCCAATCTGGAGCTATTAGAATCATGGAGGGCTTGTCTTGTCTGACCTTCAAGAGTACCTTGGGGAGGAGAGGCAGAGGCGGAAAGGCATAGACGTGAAGATTGCTCCAACTGAATGATAGAGCATCCACTTTCCAAGCTGTGGGATGAGACATTTTTGTGCAAAACTTTGGCAACTGGAAATTTAGTGGAGAAGCGAACAGATCTGTGTCTGGAGTTCCCCATATCACTGTCAATTTTCGAAATACATGAGGATCCAATTTCCACTCGTGGGGATCCACTATCTGTCTGCTCAAAACATCTGCTTAGGAGTTCTGTGCTCCTGGTAGAAACCTTGCCTGAAGATTGAGGTGTAAACTGAGAGCAGTCTCCCACAAAATCATTGCTTGCCTGCAAAGAGGGTACGAATGGGTTCCCCCTTGCTTGTTGATGTACCACATGACAGTTGTGTTGTCTGTTAGAATCAACACTTGCCCTGGGTGAAGCAAATCTTTGAAAGCCATCAATGCAAATTGGACTGCTAACATCTCCTTCAAGTTGATATGTAAATGTTGAAGTCTGGCAGGCCACGTGTCTTGAACCCATTTTCCATTGAGGTGTGCTCCCCAAGCCTTGTCCGAGGCATCTGTCGTTAAAATCTGACTCGCCTCTGGTCGGGTCACAGAGAGTCCCTTGTTTAGGTGACATTCCTGAGCCCACCACAAAAATTCCTTTTGAATGCAAGGTATTATTTGAATGACAGTGTCCAGATCTTGGCAGTGTTGTGTCCATACATTTTTGAGATACCATTGTAGCTTCCTCATATGCAGTTTGGCATTGGGAAGCACCAGAATACAAGATGCCATGAACCCCAAGGCTTGAAGGACTGTCCTTGCAGTCAGCCTGGACCGTAGAGACAATTGATGGAAGTAAAGTGTAAGGTTCTTTTGCTTGTCCGGGGTCAAAAAGGCCATCTGGGAGGCTGTATTCAGTCTCACACCCAGAAAGCACATTTCCTGAGAGGGTACTAGACTGGACTTTGTTTCGTTCACAGAATACCCTAGGCACCTTAACACTGCCATCACATACTGTAGATGATGAAGAAGTTCGTACTTGTCTTGAGCAAGAATCAGGCAATCGTCCAAATAAGGATAAATTTGTATTCCTCTTAACCGTAAGAAGGCTATCACTGGAGCCAGAACCTTTGTGAACACCCTGGGCAGTAGATAAGCCAAAGGGCAATGCAGAGAACTGATAATGTAAAGTCCCAGCCAAAACGCAGGAATCTCCTGCAACTGGGCCTGATAGGAACATGAAGATAAGCCTCTTTGAGATCCAGAGTTACCATCCAGTGATCTTTGCCCAACAGAGGTAGAAGTTGTTGCAACGTCAACATTTTGAATTTTGGAATGTCCAGGTATGTGTTGAGGATAGATAAATCCAAAATTGGCCTCCAAGTGTTTCCTTTCTTTGGTACTAGAAACAGGCGAGAATAAAATCCTAGGCCCACTTCTGACAGAGGGACCTGCTGTATAGCCCCATTTGAAGAAGTAAAGAAATCTGCTTGTGAGCCTCTACCCTTTGCTGAGGAGGAACGTCTGGCATGCCTTTGAAAGGAGGCAATGTATGGAAATAAAACTTGTAGCCTCGGTCTATAATGTCCAACACCCATTTGTCCTGGGTGATTAAAAGCCAGTTTTGCTTGAAGAGGGCCAACTTTCCTCCCAAAGGAGCTGCCAGACAGGAAGAATCTGGCAGCTGAAGATGCAGGTCATTGGGCCTGTTTACGAAAGGAATGGCCCCTGCCCTCACCTGTAGATTGTGCAGGTGAACTCCATGTTCTAGGCCTGAAAGAACTCTGAGCTCTGCCCCTACCACGTCTAGATCTACCCCTAGACTGTAAATCAGAAGAAGGATAAGCCCATCCCTTAGTAGGCCAATTCCTGCTAAACTTAGGAGGCTGCACCTGCAAAAAATCTTTAACAGTCTGCATAGACTTAGCCTTGTCTTCCATTTTCTTCAAGACAGACTCCACAGGAGAACCAAACAAAACTTCAGACTGCAAAGGAGCATCCAAAATTCTAGTTTTAACATGCTCTGACAAATTCTGATCCTTAAGCCAGGCGTGCCTGCGAATAACAGAACCAGTGGCAGCCACCCTGGAAGAAGCCTGTAAAGCATCGAAACCACACTGTAAAGAATGCTTACCCACCTGTTCAGAGGCATGTACCAAATCCTGTAATTCTTTACACTCTATGCCCTCTGCCAAAGCATCCACTTTAGATTTTAGTTGAGTAAGGAGAAAATTCTGATACTTCAACATATGAAACTGGCAATTCAAGGCCCTCATTGCTAAAGTGGAAGAGGTATACACTTTCTTACCCCATCTATCCAAAGCTCTAGCATCTTTATCTATAGGAACCAGATTCTTTACAACAGAAGCCCTGACACCCTTAGGTCCCTGGCTAATAGTTTCTGGGTCAGCCCTTGGACTCTTATACAGATATTTATGAGCCTCGGGTACTCTATAATACCTGTCTGGCTTAACTGGCGCAGGAGGCAGAGAGTCTGGATTAAGGGAAGCCTCGGAGAAAACGTCTTGAACAACATCCAAAACAGGAGGTATAGCCAAGGGCCTATGTTGTGGTAAAAACAAAAATTCCCTAAGCCTCTTTCGTGAATCTGAGAAATCCTGACCTTCCCATTTAAAATGTTCCCTCATAGAATGCAAGGTTTCTGAAAAAGAAAAATCCTCTGGAGGAGAAGCAGAAGGAGTGGAATCCTCTGCGTCTGAATCAGAATAAGGAGGAAAATCCTGAATGTCTTCAGCCTGAGTAATCTGAAGCCTGCTCCAAACTTTCCACCTCTGGCTCCACCCTAGGCCTCTTATCAGGAGGGGGCATAGAACCTCTGATTAAAGAAATTAAATCTTCTGCCATTTTAAGCATGTGTTTTTTAGGCACAGAACCTGCAGAACTAGGACTGACACCCGTGGAAGGCAAACCAGGCCTGCCTTTGGAAGGAGCCTTAGAGACAGAAGGAGAAGGCCTAACCACCTTAGGCAAGGAAGGGAGAACAGCAACCTGAGAGGCCCCCTCAGCCTGACCTGACTCCTGAGAGGCCACATCTTGTAAAATCAAAGCCTCCATCTGAGACTCAACTGAAACCTCGGCTGGATCCACAGATTCCACCGTAGTTTCTAAAGAACCGGCTTCCGGAACGGACGACTCATCCTGCCTGGACTTTAAAGATTTGTCTTTGCGCTTCTTCGCGGTAGCGGGCGTCGGAGGATCCGACGGCATGTTATAATTACACCGCTTACAGAAGACAAGCCTAGCGCAATCTAACCTACGTTTAATGGTGCGCTTATTAAACCTAGCACAAAAGTGACACCCGACTACGTCGTGCTCAGGACCCAAACAAGGAATACAAAGAGAGTGGTAATCCCTATGCGGTATCTGTTTCCCACGAGAAATACAATTATTCACTTTTTCTGACATCCGGAATTAAGTGAGGCAAGAAAAACAAAATATTCCCAACGGGTACTTAGCCCAACTTGGTTTCGGTCTGAAACTCAGAATACGAAAATTTCAGAACGCCGAACGGCACTTGCAAACGCTGCTTCTGCATCGGACCATGTGGCAAAAAAGACTGAGGATATGACGTCGGTCATGCGCTTTTATACCCTGACGCTCTGATGTCAGATCTGAGCGCCCATGACCGACGTCAGCCTAATACTTTGGTATTCGGGCCGACCGAGGACAGCGGACTACCCATATGTAAGGACTGCAGCAATGTGAGATGAAGAACATCCAGGACTGCAACAGTGAATACACTCAAACATCTACATTTATGGTAAGTGTACCCAACTGTACTATGTTCTTTGTGTTTCACTGATGCAGTCATCACATTTGGGTTGATTCCCAAAGCTGAGGAAAAGGGTGGAGGCAGTCAAGAAGACTAGGGGCTGGCTAGGATGCCCTGCAAGACTGCAGTGGCAAAGCCTGCCCTGGATTTGGAGAAGATAGGCAGGTGGTAATGCTTGGTGAAGGTGTGAACAGAGGTCCATGTGGCAGCCTCCAGGATGTCACTGGTGGGGACTCCTCTGACGAAAGCTGCACAGGTGGAGGCTGCTCTGGTAGAGTGAGTCCTGACCCCCGTAGCGGGAGGTTTCCCATGTTGCTTGTAACAGAAATGGATGCAGTGTGCTATCCATTTGAAAATTGTTTGGATATGGCTTTGCCCTCTGTCTCTGCAGCAAAGCTAACTAGCAATTGATCAATCTTTCTGAATGATTAAGTCCTGTTCAGATAGAATCTGAAATGTCTGTGCACATCCAGAGAGAGTGCAGGATCCTTTCCCCTTGTTTTGTGGGTTTGGGAAAAAGGCGGGCAAATGAATGGTTTGGTTGAGAGCCACATTGGACACCATTTTGGGCATTAAGAATGGGTTAAGTCCTGAGAGACACCCTGTCAACATGTAAGGTGATGAAGGGCTCTACAGCCATGAGTGCTTGTAGCTCGGATAATCTTCTGGCTGAAGTGATGGCCAGAAGCAAGGCAGTCTTCCAGGAGAGAAACTTTAACTCTGCTGAAGATGCTGGTTCAAAGGGGTGCAGGGTGAGCTTTTCCAACACAAAGTTTAGGTCCCAAGCTGGGGTAGGTGCTCTTCTGGGTGGCCTCAAGTTGCTAGCCCCTCTTAGGAACTGTTTGATGAGAGGCTGTGAGATATGTGGGTGCTCAGTGTTGAAATGAGCAGAGATAGCGGAGGCATGAATATTAATAGAGGAAAAGGAGAGCCCACTGTGTAGCAGGTCAGCTAGGTAACCCAAAATGAGAGGGAGGGAGGGCTGTGCTGTATCAGCTCCCTTAGCCTGAATCCAGGTGTAGAACCTTTTCCATTTATCGGCATAAGACTTTCTAGTGCTAGGGCATCTAGCCTCAAGAAGAACATTTAGAACCTGTTTACTGAGATTGGCAGCTTAATCAATGGTCAGGGAATAAGCCAGGATGCCAAATTGAGGGTTTACAATTGGGGATGCATGAATTCTACTTCCCTCTGGGTCAGGAGGGTTAGGGTCTGAGGGAGATGACATGGTGGCAGTGGGGACAGTCTGTGCAGCAGTGGGTACCAATGCTGGCTAGGCCAGTCGGGAGCAATCAGAATTGTCCTTGTTTTTTCCTCCATTTTAAGCAGTACCCTGGTAATGAGAGGTAGTGGGGAAAATGCACAGACCGAGAGACTGCACAGGGGAAGGATAAGGCATTCACTTTCCAGGCCCTGCAGTGAGCTCCCTGGTGCAGAACATGCTGAGCTGATGGCTGAAGTGGGAAGCAAAGAGGTTGACCTTTGGGGTGCCCCAATTCTGAGTTATTAGTGTGAAGGTTCTTTGGTCTAGCTGCCACTCGTGTGGTTCCAGCTGCTCAAGTTGCCTGCCAGAGAGTTTAGAGAGGCTGTCAGGAATTGTGCTAATAGGTGTAGCTGAATGGCTGAGGCTGTGTGCCAAAGGGTCATGGCAAGCCTGCACAGCAGGTAGAAGTGAGTCCCTCCCTGCTTGTTGATATACCACATCACAGTGGTGTTTGTCTGTTTTGATCAGGAGAGCCTCTGGGGAGAAAAAGAGCCTGAAAGCTGTAAGTGCGTGCTGGACAGCTAACATCTCTTTTTGGTTGATGTGCAGATGTATTTGCTGTGGGCTCCATTGGCCCTGTATGCACCTGCTGTCCAGGTGTGCACCCCGGCATAGTCTGATGTGTCTGTAGTGAGGGTCTGGGCGGAGAGGGGTGGTGAGAAAGGTAGTCCCTTGTTGTGGGAGCATGCTGCTGCCCACCAAAGAAAATCTTTCCATAGGCAAGGTATCACTAGTATAAGAGTTTCCAGGTCTTGAGAGTGTTGACACCAAAGGCTTTTTAGGTACCAATGAAGTTTCGTCATATGCAGTCTGGCATATGGAATGAGTACAATGCAGGAGGCCATGAACTCTAGAGCTTGCAGGATTTTCCTTGCGGATAACTGGGTTCTGGTGGCTAGTTGAGAGAAGTAGCCTGTCAGGTAGGCTTGTTTTTCTGGAGTGAGGAATGCCATCTGGGATGATGTGTCCAGCCTTGCTCCCGGGAATACCATTTTTTGTGTGGGGACTAGTTTTGATTTCTTTTCGTTGATCGTATACCCCAGGGAGGTCAGTAGGTCCTTTACAAAGGTCAGGTGCTGTAACAGCTTTTCCTGACTGTCTGCCTGAATCATGCAATCATCTAAGTAGGGGTAGATTTGAATATTTCTTTGTCTGCAAAAAGCAATGGCAGGAGCCAGGCATTTTGTGAAAACTCTGGGAACAGTGGATAAGCCAAAGGGAAGGGCAGACAAAGTACAGTTGTGTACACTTACCATAAATGTAGATGTTCGAGTGTATTCACTGTTGCAGTCATTACATTTGGGGGTAATCTGCTGGCAGGTTGCCCTCAGTCGGCCTGAATTCCAAAGTCTTGGGTCCTGCGTCGGTTGCTGTCTCCTCTTCCATGACATCAGGTCGTCAGGGGTATAAAACACGCAGCCAATGCCATTTTCTTTAGTTTTTCTCACCCCCGATGTCAGGTGCCCCCAAAAAGGTAGCAATATTATATATATATATATATATATATATATATATATATATATATATATACATGCATCAATTTAAACTTTACCTTCATCTACAAGCAAATACACCACATAGGTTACAGAAGCTAGAGAAGGAAAGATAAACTGTAGAATGACAAGGGGATGGCAGGAGGGTAACCTGGACTGCAACAGTGAATACACTCGAACATTTACATTTAGGGTAAGTGTACACAACTGTAGTATGTTCTTCGTGTTTCACTGTTGCAGTCATTACATTTGGGAAGAATCCCAAAGCTATGGTTGGGAGGCTGGAGCTAAACAGCATCAGGTGCGGCTATACGGCCATGCAGCACTGCAGTGGCAAAGCCTGCCCTGGACTTAAGAGTAGAGAAGCAAATGGTACTGCTTTGTAAAGGTGTGAACAGAACTCCAAGTAGCAGCCTCTAGAATATCTTTGGTTGGTGCTCCTCTGAGAAAGGCTGCTGCTCTGGTGGAATGAGACCTAATGCCCTTGGGCACCGGATTACCATGTTGTAAGTAGCAGAAACGGATGCAGTGGCTTATCCACTTTGAAATTGTCTGCTTTGAGATAGCCTTTCCTTCTGATCCTGCAATATATGACACTAGTAATTGCTCAGTTTTTCTTAGAGCTTTTGTCCTGCTCAAGTAAAATCTTAGCTGTCTGTGTACGTCCAAGGAATGCAGAATTCTCTCCACCTTTGTTCTGCAGATTTGCATAAAAAGTTGGCAGATGAATTGTTTGGTTAAGAGCCACACTGGATACCACCTTAGGCATAAAAGTAGGATTTGTCCTCAGAGACACCCTGTCTGGGTAAAATATGATAAAAGGCTCTACAGCCATGAGGGCCTGTAGCTCTGAAACTCTTCTTGCTGAAGTAATTGCTAGTAGTAGAGCTGTCTTCCATGATAAGAACTTTATATCAGCGGTAGAGGCTGGTTCAAATGGAGGCAGGGTGAGCTTTTCCAACACATAATTGAGGTCTCATGCAGGTAATGGTGATCTTCTAGGAGGCCTTAGGTTTTTGGCTCCTCTAAGATACTACTTTAGTAAAGGATGAGAAAAGATTGGTGGCTCTGTATTGTAATGAGCCGAAATGGCAGAGGCATGGATTTTGATCGATGAGAAAGACAGGCCTTTGTCAAGCATCTCCGTTAAGTATTGTAATATCTGAGGAATATGTGGTTCTGCTGTATCAGTCCATTGTGCTTGATTCCAAGCACAGAATCTCTTCCATTTGCAAGCATAAGGCTTTCTAGTACTAGGCCTTCTGGCTTCCAAAATGACATCCATCACAGCTTTACTGAGAGGTGTCGTTCGTATGATTACATGATTAGTCATGCTGCCAGGTTCAGTGTCTGTAGTTGATTGTGCAGGATCTCATTGTTTTGCTGGGACAGTAGTTGTGGTCTTTGAGGCAAGGTCCAAGGTGGGTACTGAGACAAGTTCCTTAGGATTGGGTATCAGTATTGGCAGGGCCAGTCCAGGGCAATTAATATCATCTTTGGCTTCTCTTGCCTAACTTTTAGGAGAACCTTGGGTAGAAGAGGCAGAGGAGGGAAGGCATAAACTGACAGGTTTTTCCAACTGAAGGATAGGGCGTCCACTTTCCATGCTTGTCTGTGATAAGCCCTTGTGCAGAATCTTTTCAAATGATAATTTTGAAGAGAGGCAAATAGATCTATGTCTGGGGCTCCCCCATGTCTCTGTTATCATGCTGAATACTTGTGGATTTAGTTTCCACTCGTGAGGATCCATAAGGTTTCTGCTTAAACTGTCTGCCAGAGTGTTCTGTTTTCCTGGCAGGAATTGAGCTTGAAGATTTATTTGGTAGGTCAAAGCTGTGTCCCACAGTGCCATGGCTAATCTGCAAAGGGGGAATGAGTGTGTGCCCCCTTGCTTGTTTATATACCACATGACTGTGGTGTTGTCCGTCTTTATCAGTAGTTGCCCTGGATGAAGTAAGTCCTTGAAGGCTGTTACGGCATTTTGAAAAGCTAACATCTCTTTCTGGTTGATATGTAGATGCATTTGATTTGGTGCCCATATGCCCTGAATGCATCTTTCCTGCCATGTGGGCCCACAGGCATAATCTGATGCGTCTGTTGTAAAGGTTTAGAGTGATGGACCGTCCCATGTTTTGGTGAGAGGCCTTTGCCCACCATAGAAACTCCTGTTGCAGGCAGGGGATGAGAGGAATCATTGTTTCCAGACTGTGCGAACGTTGACTCCATAAACTTTTTAGATACCACTGAATTAGTAGGATGCAGGATGCCATGATGCCCAGAGCCTGCGGAATATGTCTTGCAGAAGACTGGGTTTTTGTTGCCATCAGTTTGAAGTAAGTAGTCAGTTGCCTTTGTTTGTCTGGCGTGAGGTAAGCCATCTGGGCAGTTGTATGCAAGCTTGCACCCAGGAATGTTATCTTTTGAGATGGTACCAGTTGTGATTTATTTTCGTTTATTGTGTACCCTAGGCATGCTAGAAGCCTTTTCACAAATGCCAGGTGTCCTAGAAGAGTGTCTTTTATTCTCTTGCTTGAATGAGACAGTCGTCCAAGTAAGGATACATTTGAATACTATGTCTGCAAAATGCAATTACTGGTGCCAGGCACTTTGTAAAGACCCTGGGCGCAGTAGATAAGCCAAAGGGCAGTGCAGAGAATTGGTAATGCACTTTGCCAGCTATGAATCTGAGATATCTTCTGCACGACTGTCTTATTGGGACATGCAGGTATGCCTCTTAAGTCTAAAGTCACCAGCCAAGCATTCTTGCCCAGCATGGGCAGAAGCTGTTGCAAGGTGAGCATTTTGAATTTTGTAATGTCCAGGTATGTGTTCAAAATCGATAAATCCAGTATTGGCCGCCAGGCCTTGTCCTTTCTGGATACTAAGAACAGTCTTGAGTAAAAACCTTGTCCTTTTTCCTGGTCTGGTACTGTCTGAATGACCCCCATCATCCATGAGGGACGTAACCTGTTTCTGTGCCTCTGCCCATAGGTTTTTTTGTCAGGTCTGGCCAACCATTTGTCATTGGCAGTGTGTGGAAATGGAATCTGTATCCCTGTGATACGATGTTCAGTGCCCATTTGTCCTGGGTTAACTGCCAATTTTGAGCAAAAAGTGCTAATTTCCCCCTATGGGCACTGCCAAAAGATAAGTGCTTGGTGTAGGCAGAGGGAAGTTATTGAAATTGCTTTCTGTAGATTTGCGCTTTATCTACCCCAGATTTGGAGGTGGATGTGCCCCATTGCTTTGACCTGTATGAGTCTTGTGCCTGGTACCTGGAACCCTTAGGGCATCTGGATTTGCCCCTTTGAGCTCTGTCTTACACAGGAAAGGACCAATTTTTTGTAGGTCAATGTCGACTGAATCTAGGTGGCTGCACTTGTAAGAAATCTTTAACAGTTTGCATAGACTTAGCTTTGTCTTCCATTTTCTTTAAAACCTCTTCTGCCTTAATACCAAACAGAGATTCATGCTGTAAAGGTGCATCTAGCAATTTAGCTTTAACATGATCAGGCAAATTTTGTTCCTTTAACTAGGCATGCCTCCTAATCACAGATCCAGTAACTGCGATCCTGCAGGAGGCCTCTAAAAAATCAAAACCACACTGCAAAGTATGCTTTCCAACTTGTTCAGCTGCATGCAGTAATTCCTGCAAGTCCTTATTTTGTGCACATTCTGAAATCAACATAATTTTCTGTTTCAGCAATCCCATAACATGTTGTTGGTACTTAAGCATATGAAACATATGAAATTGACAGTTTAAGGCCCTAATTGCCAAAGTTGCAGATGTATAAACCTTTTTTCCCCATCTGTCCAGCGCCCTAGAATCTCTGTCAGAGGGGGTAGGGTTTTTTGCTGTTGAGGCCTTAACTCCCTTTGAACCCTGTGAAATAGTTTCAGGATCAGCAGCAGGGTCTCTAAATAAACATTTATGAGAGTCAGGGACCCTGCAATACCTGTCAGGCTTACTGGGAGCCAGAGGTAGAGAGTCAGGGGTCAGGCTTGACTCCGAAAAAACATCATCCACAATGGCTAACACAGGGGGAATGGCTAAAGGCTTGTGCTGAGGAAGGAGGAGGAAATCCCTGAGCCTCTTTTTTGATTCCGAGAAGTCTTGACTCTCCCAGTGAAAATGCTCCCTCAAGGTATGCAAGGTTTCCCCAAATGAATAAACCTCGGGAGGAGATGCAGATGGAAAAGACTCCTCAGCATCAGAATCCTCATAGGGAGGTAAAGATAATTCCTGATCAGAAGAGGAATCAGAAGAAATAGATACCTGATCTGAAGATTCATAGTCAGTGTCTTGCCTATGCCTCATGTCTTTGCCTTTGGTTTTGGAGCTTTCGTCGGTTTGATATAAAAATGTTGAGATCTGACTAGGGGTATAAAGCATGCAGCCTACGCCATTACATCAGTTTTTCTTGCCCCAGATGTGAGGTGCCCCCTAGTGGAGAGGCAGAGGAGGAAAGGCATAAACTGATAGATTTTTCCAGCTGAAAGACAGAGCATCTACTTTCCAAGCTCGTTTGTGGGGAGTCCTTGTGCAGAATTTGTTCAATTGGTAGTTCTGGGAGGGAGACAAACAGGTCTATATCTGGGCTCCTCCATTTGTTTATCAACATGTTGAAAGTCTTTGGTTCCAGTTTCCACTCATGTGGGTCCATGAGATTTCTGCTTAGTCTGCCAGAGTTATTAGTTTTACTGGCAGGAATTGAGCCTGTAGATGCACTTGATAGCTCAAGGCTGTGTTCCACAGAGCGATAGCTAGTCTGCAGAGGGGGTAAGAATGGGTACCCCCTGCTTGTTTATGTAACATAACAGTGGTGTTGTACTTCTTTATCATTAATTTCCTGGAAGAATGTGGTCCTTGAAGGCTGTCAGAGCATTCTGTACAGCTAACATTCTTTTTGATTGATATGCAGGTGCATTTGACTTGGGTTCCATTTGCCCTGAATGCACTTCCTTGCCAGATGAGCCCCCCATGCATAGTCTGATGCATGTGTTGTTAGGGTTTGGGTGGCAAGGGGAAGTGTGAATGGTAGTCCCTTGTTTTGGTGGCAAGCCTTTGCCCACCAAAGGAACTCTAGGCGTAGGCAAGGTATGACAGGAACCATTGCTTCTAGATCTTAAGAATGTTGACACCATAGGCTTTTTAGACACCACTGTAGTTTCCTCATATACAGACTTGCATACGAAATAGAAGAATGCAGGAGGCCACGAACCCCAAGGATTGCAGTATTTGCATTTCAGATAGCAGGGTTCTTGTGGCCACTTGTTTGAAGTAGGCTGTCAAAAGAATTTGTTTCTGTGGCATAAGGAAAGCCATCTGGGAAGTTGTACTCAAGCTTGCTCCCAGGAATATAACTTGTTGGCAGAGTACCAGGTGTGATTTCTTTTCATTTATGGTGTACCCCAGACAAGTCAGCACCCTTTGTACAAAGGCCAGATGCTTCAAATGTATGTCCTGGCTTTCTGCCTGAATTAGGCAATCGTTCAGGTATGGGTATATTTGAATATTTCTTTGCCTGCAAAATGCAATGACTGGAGCTAGGCACTTTGTGAATACCCTGTGCGAAGTAGATAAGCCAAAGGGCAGTGCAGAGAAAGTACAGTTGTGTACGCTTACCATAAATGTAGATGTTCGAGTGTATTCACTGTTGCAGTCATTACATTAGGGTAATCTGCTGGCAGGTTGCCCTCAGTTGGCCTGAATAACAAAGTCTTGGGTCCTGCATCAGTTGCTGTCTCTTCTTCATGACGTCAGGGGTATAAAACATAAAGCCGATGCCATTTTAATCAGTTTTTCTTGCCCCAGATGTTAGGTGCCCCCTAAATGGGGAGCAAAATATATATATATATATATATATATATATATATATATATATATATATATATATATATATATATGTCTATGTGTGTGTATATATATATATATATATATATATATATATATATATATATATATATATATATATATATATATGTGTATATATATATATATATATATATATATATATATATATATATATATATATATATATATATATAAATATATAAATATGCATGTAATTTAGAACACAAAAAATGTACCTCCAACTAAAAGCAAATGCACCAAAAATGCTTTTGAGCATAGTAAAAGAAAGAAGAGGTATAATAAGAGAGAAATAGAGGGCTGGAGGGTGGGTAACCAGGATTGCAACAGTGAATACACTGGAACATCTACATTTATGGTAAATGTACACAACTGTACAATGTTCTTCGTGTTTCACTGATGCAGTCATTACATTTGGGTAGAATCCCAAAGCGATGGTTGGGAGGATGGAATCATACAGCATTAGGAGCAGCTATAAGGCCCTGCAGGACAGCAGGGGCAAAGCCTGCTCTGGATTTAGAGAAGAGAGGTAAATGGTAATGTTTGGTGAACGTATGAACTGAACTCCAAGTAGCAGCTTCAAGAATGTCTCTGGTAGGAACACCTCTGGGAAAGGCTGCAGAAGTAGATGCAGCCCTGGTGGAATGGGATCTGATCCCCTTGGGGACAGGTTTATCATGGTGGATGTAGCAGAAACAAATACAATGGCTTATCCATTTTGAAATAGTCTGCTTTGAGCTAGCCTTTTCCACTACCCCTGTAGCAAATGCCACCAGTAATTGCTCAAATTTTCTTAGAGATTTTGCCCTGTTAGTTGTCTGTGTACATCCAAAGAATGCAGAATCCAGTCCCCCTTGTTCTGTGGATTTGGGAAAAAAGTTGGCAGATGAATGGTCTGATTAAGAGCCACACTGGATACCACCTTAGGCATAAAGGATGGACTGGTCCTGAGGGCCACCCTGTCCGGATAAAAGATAATGAAAGGCTCCACTATCATGAGGGCCTGTAGTTCTGAAATCCTTCTAGCTGAAGTGACTGCTAAAAGAAAAGCTGTCTTCCAAGAGAGAAATTTTATGTCTACAGTAGCAGCTGGTTCATAAAGAAGTAGGGTGAGTTTTTCCAGCACAAACTTCAGGTCCCATGCAGGAGTCGGTGCTCTCCTGGGAGGTCTCAAATTTTTGGTCCCTCTGAGGTACTGCTTTAGCAGGGGATGAGAAAAGAGAGGAGGCTCTGTGTTGTAATGAGCCGAAATGGCAGAGGCATGGATATTTATAGAAGAAAAAGATAGGCCCTTATGAAGCATCTCAGTTAAATATTGCAGAATCTGAGGAATATTGGGCATTGCTGTGTTTATTCCTTGTGCTTGGTTCCAGGCACAGAATCTTTTCCATTTATCAGCATAAGATTTTCTGGTACTAGGCCTTCTAGCCTCCAAAATGACATCCATCACAGGTTTACTGAGAGGTGTGACTGATGAAATTAGTTGATTAGCCATGCTGCAACATTCAAAGTTTGGAGCAGAGTGTGCAGAATTTGATAGTTCTGCTGAGACACTAGATAAGGTGTCTGAGGCAGGTACCACGGAGGAAGGTGTGACATATTGCATAGCAGCAGGTACCAGTGTTGGCAAGGCCAGTCTGGAGCAATCAGAATCATTTTTAGCTCTTCCTGTCTGACTTTTAGTAAAACCTTGGAGAGCAGAGGCAGAGGGGGAAAGGCATAGACCGATAGGTTTTTCCAGCTGAAGGATAGAGCATCCACTTTCCAAGCTTTTTTGTGATGAATTCTTCTGCAGAATTTATCCAACTGATAGTTTTGGGGAGAGGCAAAAAGATCTATGTCAGGGCTCACCCATTTTCGTGTCAACATGCTGAAGATTTGTGGATCCAGTTTCCACTCGTGTGGGTCCATAAGATTTTTGCTTATTTCGTCTGCCAGAGTATTTTGCTTTCCTGGCAGGAATTGAGCTTGTAGATGTATTTGGCAAGTCAAGGCTGTGTTCCACAAGGCCATGGCTAGTCTGCAAAGGGGGTAGGAGTGGGTACCCCCCTGCTTGTTTATGTACCACAACTGTGGTGTTGTCCGACTTTATTAGTAGTTGTCCTGGATGAAGAAAGTCCTTGAAGGCTGTCAGAGCATTCTGTACAGCTAGCATTTCTTTCTGGTTGATATGTAGGTGCATTTGATTTGGGCACCATTCGCCCTGAATGCATCTCCCTGCCAGATGGGCCCCCAAGCATAAACTGATGCGTCTGTAGTCAAGGTTTGGGTGGCAGGGGGTGGAATGAATGACAGTCCCTTGTTTTGGTGACAGGCCTCTGCCCACCATAGGAACTTCTGTTGCAGGCAAGGAATAACAGGAATCATTGTTTTCAGGCTGTGACAATGTTGACTCCATAAGTTTTTTAGGTACCACTGAAGTTTCCTCATATGCAGTCTTGCATATGGAATTACTAGGCATGTTAGAAGCCTTTTTACAAACAAAAGATGCTGTAAAAGAGTGTCCGTGTTTTCTGCCTGAATTAGACAATCATCCAGATAAGGATAAATTTGAATGTTTCTTTGTCTGCAAAATGCAATTACTGGTGCCAGGCACTTTTGTGAAGACCCTGGGTGCAGTAGATAAGCCAAAGGGCAGTGCAGAGAACTCGTAATGCAAATAGCCTGCTTTGAAGCGGAGGTATCTTCTGCAAGATTCCCTGATTGGGATATGCAGGTAAGCCTCTTAAGTCTAGAGTTACCAACCAGGCATCCTTGCCCAGCATAGGCAGTAACTGTTGTAGAAGTCAGCATCTTGAATTTTGGAATGTCCAGGAAAGTATTTAGAATGGATAAGTCCAGAATTGGATGTCATGATTTGTCTTTTGTGGGTACCAGGAAAAGTCTTGAATAAAAACCTTGTCCTTTTTCCTTTTCTCGTACTGGCTGAATAGCCCCCATATCCATGAAGGACATAACTTGTTTCTGGGTCTCTGCCCACTGATTTGGAGGCAGATCTGGCCATCCGTTTGGAATTGGCAACATGTGGAAATGAAATCTGTATCCCTGGGATACTATATTTAAAACCCACTTGTCCTGGGCAATTAGATGCCAATCTTGTGCATGAAGTGCTAGTTTTCCCCCAAAGGGGCAGCCAAAAGTTAAGTACTTGGAAATAGCAGAGGAAAGTCATTGAGACTGTTTACCATAGGGGGGTGCCTTGCTACTCCCAGATTTGGAGGTGGAGGCACCCCATTGTTTTTTTCTGTAAGTTCCTTGTGACTGAAACCTGGAGTCTTTGGAGTGTCTGGGTTTGACCTGAGCGGCTCTGTTGGGTATTGGAAAGGACCGATTCTTAGTAGGCCAGTGCCTAATGAACCTGGGTGGCTGCACTTGTAGGAAAACTTTTACAGTTTGCATAGATTAAGCTTAGTCTTCCACCTTTTTTAGAACTTCTTCTGCCTTATTACCAAACAGAATGTCCTGTTGTAAAAGAGCATCCAACAATTTTGCTTTAACATGATCAGGCAGATTTTGCTCCTTGAGCCAAGCATGCCTTCTTATCACAGATCCAGTTACGGCAGCAGTGCAAAAGGCCTCCAAGGAATCAAAACCACATAGCAAAGTATGCTTTCCAACTTGTTCAGCTGAATGCAATAAATCCTGTAACTCTATTTTCCACACAGTCAGAAATCAACATCATTTTCTGTTTCAGTAAGCCCATAACATGCTGTTGATATTTAAGCATATGAAAGTGACAGTTTAAAGCCCTGATTGCCAGGGTTGCAGACGTGTAAACCTTCTTACCCCATCTATCCAGCGCCCTGGAGTCTCTATCAGAAGGGGTAGGATTTTTAGCAGTAGAAGCCTTAACACCCTTGGGACCCTGAGAAATTGTTTCAGGGTAAGCAGTAGGGTTTTTAAAAAGAAACTTGTGGGAGTCAGGAACCCTGTAATATCGGTCTGGCTTACTAGGAGCCGGAGGCAGGGAATCATGAGCCATGCTGGATTCTGAGAAAACGGCATCAACAATGTCAAAAACAGGAGGTATAGCCCAAAGGCCTATGCTGAGGAAGAAGGAGGAAATCCCTAAGCCTCTTTTTGGATTCTGAAAAATCCTGACTCTCAATGAAAATGTTACCTTAAGGTATGCAAAGTTTCTCCAAAAGAAAAATCCTCAGGAGGGCAGAACGGATGGATTCTTCTGCATCAGAGTCCTCATAACGTGGAATAGAAAATTCCTGATCAGAAGAAATGGAAACCTGATCTGAAGATTTATAATCAGGGCCTTGCCTAGGCCTCTTAGCAGGAGGGGGTTGGGAACCCCTGATCAAGGTAATTAAATCCTCAGCCATTTTGATCATTTGTTTTTTAGGCATAGCGGCCTGAACACGTGGCCCATGCGTCATTTTTTTAGACATAGAAGTTGGTTTTGGTCTTGTTTTTGATGATGGCGTCTGTTTAATATACAAATCTTTAGGCCTGAAAAACCCTCATAAGCCGGTGCCTGCTCAGTGGCTATGGACCCATCTAAGGGCGAGACATCCGCGGTTTCAATACTTGAAGTGTCTCGCGGCATACCGAACTCCGAATGGGTCTCTGTAGAAGCCTGCGAATCAAAAGTAGCAGGCATCAGCGGCTGCAAAAGCGCCTCACTGAGTACCGGCGAACCGGCGACTGGCTTAGGAGAAGCTTCGTCGTCGGTTTTGGACCTCGACTGTCTGTCCTTTTCTTTGCGATTTTGTGAATTCCAGTAGTCGGATTGCAAACTAACATTTCCAGATAGTTAAATCTTGAGCCAAAATATTTAGAAGCAAAAATATACAGACGCTTAATAGTGCGTTGGTTAAATTTAGCAAAAAACTGACAGCAAGACACGTTGTGGTCAAGGCTTAGGCAAGGAATACAGTACAAATGAAAATCCTTATGAGGTATTTGCTTCCCACAAGTAATACATTTATTAACTTTTACGGACATCGGTAAGGAGCAATTAGAAGTTATGTACTCACCATAACGTTCCATCTGAGTAGGTGTATTCATTTGTCTGCAACCTGTGGGTTATGGATCCGATATCGGATCCGAACCGGCATGGTTTACCAGCTACGGATCCAAGCTCTCAGCTCCTCCCCTCACCCATAATGCCCTGCTCTACCCTCATGACCTCAGATTGAGTTTGCCAACAGCAAGAACACCCTGAAAAGGGTAACACAACATATGCAGGAAACTGAAAGGCCAGGGGGATAGGAGGGCGGGATGGTTGCAGACAAATGAATACACCTACTCAGATGGAACGTTATGGTGAGTACATAACTTCTAAATCTGAAGTAGGAGATTCATTTGTCTGCAACCTGTGGGACAGAGTCCCCAGCTACCTGAATCTTGGGCGGCCATCATGGAAGGATATTCGAGCACCGCGGAGCCAAAGGATGCTCTACCCCTAGATGCAAGATCCAACTTGTAGTGGGAAATAAAAGTATGAGATGAAGCCCATGTGGCTGCTGCACAAATATAATCTAGAGGAATCCTAGCCTTAAAGGCTGCCGAGGTAGAGACTGACCGGGTTGAATGGGCATGTACACCCTCCGGTGCGGGCCTTCCTGAAGCTTGATAAGCCAATAAGATACATTGTGAAATCCAGCGAGATAGTGAGACTTTAGAAATTGGTTTGCCCAAATTAAATTTAGCAAAGGAAATGAACAACTGGTCGGATTGCCTATGACCAGCCGTCCTGTTTAGATAAAATCTAAGTTGCCTGTGAACATCTAAGGAGTGAAGCTTGTATTCACCTTTGTTTTCATATTTAGGAAAGAAGACAGGGAGGTTAATGGATTGATTAATGTTTGCTTCAGAAGCTACCTTAGGAAGAAAGGACGGGTTGGTCCTGAGGTAAACACGGTCCGGATGAAAGACCAAGTAAGGAGGTTTAGCTGATAATGCTTGAATCTCTGAAACTCTCTTGGCCGAAGTAATGGCTACTAAGAAGGCGGTCTTGAAAGACAAGAATTTCAGATCTACCGTAGCCGCCGGTTCGAAGGGGGGGGTGGTCAAGGCCTGAAGAACTAAGGAAAGGTCCCAAGGAGGAACCGCTTGCTTTACAGGAGGCCTGAGAAGAAAAGTACCTTTAAGGAAAATCTTACACAACTTGGCCGACATCAGTGGATTGGAGTCATGACCAATGTGATAATGGGAAATTGCCGCAAGTTGTAATTTAACCATGGAACTGCTGGCACCATCGTTAAAAAGAGTGGTTAAGAAATCAAGCACCAAAGGGAGAGGAACTGTGAAGGGGTTTAGGCCTTGCCGTTCCGCCCACAACGAGAACCGTTTCCACTTGCTGCGGTAGACTTTCCTAGTGGATGGCTTACGAGCTGCCACCAGGATCGCCTTAACAGGGGACGAAATACCGGGAGTCCTGATCAAGAGTGGAACTGGAGCAGCCAAGCGGTCAGCTTCAGGTTGTCCAGGTTCAGAGGAGGTAAGCGGGATGGATGAGATATCAGATCCGGAATGGGATCTAGAATCCAAGGAGGATTCACAGAGTGAGACCTTAGGAAGGGGAACCAGATCTGTCGAGGCCAAAACGGAGCAATGAGAATCATTCTGCACCCCAACCGAGAGGCTTTCTGAAGAACTTGGAGCATCAGAGGCAAGGGGGGATAAGCATAAAGAAGACCGGGTGGCCAAGCATGCACCACAGCGTCTCTTGGGGAACCTTCGGGAGGAGGTATCAGAGCGAAAAAACTGTCGCACTTGGTGTTTGAGGGAGAGGCAAAAAGATCGCAACAAGGAGTTCCCCACCGTGCGAATATGCGTTCCGCTACTTGAGTATTGAGAGACCACTAGTAAGGGGTGAGAATGGTGAGACTGAGTTTGTCCGCCAGGATGTTGGACCGACCCGGAATGTGCGTTGCTATGAGAAAGCGGTTGGTGGAGATTGCCCATTCCCAAACTCTCATGGCTTCTCGACAAAGAGGGTAAGACCTGGTTCCTCCCTGCTTGTTGATATACCAGACAACCGACATGTTGTCCGATTGAATCGCAATTGTTCCCAAGGGAAGAAAGGCCTGAAGTGCTAGCAACGCTAAGAGCACTGCTCTCATCTCTAGAACGTTGATATGCATTAAGGTCTCTGAATCATTCCACGTGCCTTGGACGGTCCGGCCTGCAAAATGCCCCCCCCCCACCCGAGGCGGGACGCGTCCGTGGTCACCGTGGCGAGAGGGGGAGAAGCACAAAATGGGCGGCCTCCGTGGAGATCTGGAGAGTGAAGCCACCACAGGAGGGACCGCTTGCAAGCCT
Source organism: Protopterus annectens (assembly GCF_019279795.1). Classification (NCBI taxonomy): domain Eukaryota; kingdom Metazoa; phylum Chordata; order Ceratodontiformes; family Protopteridae; genus Protopterus; species Protopterus annectens. Next base: position 295,101,286 of record NC_056730.1, on the reverse strand, counting down.
TGCTGATCGCAATGGGATGATGCATAGGAAGAGCAAGATACGACCACTGTACTAGGAGTGTCCACTGGAGGATGCGCATATTGAACCTGGCGAAAGGAAGAAGTGCTATAGCAGCCGCCATGGACCCTAGAGCCCTCAGGACCAACTCCGCCGGAACTGAGCTTGAGTGGAGAATGGCCCGCACCTGGAGTTGCAGATTTTGAACTCTGTCCGCAGTGAGAGTTGCAGATTTTGAACTCTGTCTGCAGTGAGGAAGGCTTTTAATCTCCTTGTGTCTAACCTGGCACCTATAAAATCTATGAACTGCGTGGGTGCTAGGCTGGATTTTTTTGTGTTTATAGTGATGCCCAGACGGGGAGCAAGATGGAGAAAGGAGTCTCGCGCCAATAGTAGTAGATGCCTTGTTGGGGCGGTAAGGAGCCAGTCGTCCAGGTAGGGAAAGACCTGTACCCCCTGAAGCCTCAGGTGGGCCGCTACCACTGCTAATACTTTGGTGAACACCCTGGGGGCTGTGGTGAGACCAAAGGGAAGGACCCGGAACTGGTAGTGACTGGCTCCCAGCCGGAAGCGGAGAAACCTCCTGGAGCGCCTGTCCATTAGTATATGGTAGTACGCATCCTTGAGGTCTATGGAGCACATCCAGTGATTTTCTCACAGAAGGGGGAGAATAGACTGCAGAGTGACCATTCGGAACTTCTCCTTGGGAACTGCCAGGTTCAAGAGTGAAAGGTCAAAAATTGGTCTTAGATACCCCGTCTTTTTTGGCACTAAAAAGAACCTGGAGTAGAACCCTGATCCGATCTGGTCTGGGGGGACGGGCTGGATGGCTCTTTTCTTTAGCAGATGGCCAATTTCTGCCAAAGCGGCCTCCCACTGACCGGGTGGAACGTCGGGGAGGGACTTCAATTTTGGCAAGTGAAGAAAGGGGATACGGTATCCTCTGGATATGATCTGGAGAACCCAGCGGTCTGATGTTATGGACTCCCATGCCGCCAGGTGCTCCGAAAAATGTCCCCCGACTGCCTCCAGAGTGGAGCAGCCGGGCAACCCCTCAGGGCTGCTGCGCGGGCCGTTCAGAGAAGGGTTCTCTGGACTTGAAGTTCCTGGGAGCCCCTCTGCCTCTAGGGCGGCGTCCTCCCTGTCCTCCTCTGCCATGGAAGGACTGGTTGTCCGGAGCAGGCTGGGATTGCTGCGACTTCGAACCACATCTTCTTCTGACCCTTCGGTTCCTAGAATAGGGCCTCTGGGGTGCAGAGAAGCGGATTCCGACGGCAGACAGCGTCTTCCCGTCCTTCTCGCTCTGGGTCAAAGTGTCGCGAACAGTTTTGCCAAAGAGGGCAGAACCATCGAAGGGGGCGTTCGCAAATGACACTTTGAAGGGCTCTGAGAAATCGCAATGACGGAGCCAGGCCTGACGTCTGGTAACTAGGCCTGCCCCTGCGGCTCTAGCGGCACCTTCCATAGCATGGGAGAGTAGCCGCATAGAGGTATTGGTAACGGACCTGACAGTGGCCATGCGGGTGGAGTGCAGCAGTTTGTCCTCCTCCGACATGGACTCTGGGGGGGATGCAGCGTATTCTTTAATAAGATCGCGCTGCATCCTAATTACATGTGCCAGATAGTTCAGCGCCCTTACAGAGAAGGTCGCTGAACTAAACATCCGCTTCCCCAAGCGGTCCATCATCCGAGACTCCTTGCTCGGGGGATGGACTGAGGGACTCTCCTGAGCAAGTTTCCTCTTGGTGGCCGCCGCCATCAACATGGCATCTACCGGAGGCCCCTTACTCCAATGGGCACGGTCAGCCGGGAGACTGAGAATACGGTCGGGCCTTTTAGGGATTGGCTCCACGGTGTCCGGTTCCTTCCACGCCCTGGTGGTAATGACGTCCACCAGGGGGTCGGCAGGAGGGGACACCCAAGAGGTAGACGGGCCCGCTTCAAATGCCTCCAAGAACACGGACTCGTCCGAGGAAGACTTGGGGGCAGACCACCCCCCCCCCTTATGCGGAGCATTTCCATGATGTCTCCAAACGAGACATCCTCGGGGGGTGACCGTGGGGAGCCTTCCCCTTCCTCCGAATCCGTGTCTTCCGTGAGAGACTCGGGGGAGTCAATGTGCCTCCTTTTGCACGTATGCTTGCGGGGAACATCCTCTGGGGGGCTGTCAGAGGACTCTCAAACAGTAACCTGTTCCAGGGGAACAGCTTGGGGCACAGGAGCGGGCTGTCCCAAGGGCCGGATGGTGGAAGCCTGACCCAGTGCAGAGGGAGCGCGGGATGGAGCCGAAGCAAGTGCCGGGGGTCCGGAGACCCTCAACAGGGCCCTCTCCACTACATCAAAAGCCGAAGGGGAGCCGACCTCGACCAAAGGATCCGACAATCGGCTCCCCCTCAGATCCGAGGAGTGGAGCGGAGTCGGCGCCGAAGCACTCGGATCCGAAGGGACAGTGCGCTCCGACACAGACGGCGCCGAAGGAGCACTGATCCCCGGATCCGGCTCGGATCCAGGCTCGAGAGGTCGGATCCGGCACTCGAGGGCAGGGTCGGATCCGGTACCAAGTACTATCGGCGCCGGCCCACCCCGCCCGGCTGCTCGGCTCAACTGCTCCAACCCGGTAGCGGGTCGGAGAAGGAGCAATTGGCTTGAAAAGGGTCGAGCTCCCCAGAGGGGAGGCAAGAGCACTCCCATCTGCATCTGGGCCTGGATGAATCTTCTCATCATCCGGTCCAGATCAGCGTCTGACAGGCTATAAGTTGATCTTGACGAGGCTACCGAGGTAGGCCTTGAGTGCCTCCTCGATAGCCTCGATGCAGATCGGGTCTCCTCCTCCTCAGGTCCCGGTGAAAAACACACTGGAGACCGGAGCCGAGGAGGGGGAGAGCCAGCAGACAAGGAGGCCGGAGGAGAAGCCTGCTTGGCTGGCGGGGCCGAAACAGAGGTCTCGGCCCGCCGCTTATGGTGCTTCTCCCTCCGGTCCTTTTTCCTAGCTTCCCTCTCCTCCGAACCACTACAGGGAGGTTGAGTCCCAGGAGGAGGAGGGGGAGCCGGGACAACCGTAGCAACGGTTACCCCCGAAGGAGCGGAGGCCTGAGCTGAATCCGGTGGTAAAAGACCCGCCAAGACAAGCTTGGACCTCCGCTCCTTCAATGCCCTGGGGTTGAACCCTGCACAAATGGAACATCCAGATGTGAGGTGTTCAACCCCCAGGCATCTAACACACCGAGTGTGGCCATCAGCTGGGGAAAGCTCATCCGCAGAATCATCAGAGGAGACAGGCTCGGGGGGCTCTGCTCTAGGTCTCTTTTCTGGGGGTTGAGAGGCCCTGTCTGGGTGAGATTGAGATCCCCTAATTAAGGATATTAAATCTTGTGCCAGAGTAAGCATTTGTGAACTAGTAGTGGGCCTGGTTGAGGATGGTTTAACAGGCACTGATGTAGAAGATTTGGCTGCTTTAGCCCTGGCAAAGGCCTTAATAGACATGGCTGCAGGAGGCCTAGCAGCACCACGTGCTGGGGTAGAAACATCCAAAGGGATGGTGTCTGATAAGTCACTAGTAACTACAGGTGTAGGTATAATTTCTGAGGCTGCTTCAAGTAAAGTGGCAGAAACCTCAGTAGTAGGCATTGATTCGGCTGTATTTTGATCAGTTTTCTCGGTTTCGGCCGAAACCGAGACACTCGCGGTTTGCTTAACCGTGGTTTCGGCCGAAAACGCGGACCACGAGTGTCGGTCTTTTTCTTTGCGTTTTTTAACAATTTGGGTAGTCGGAGGATCCGACGGCATAATGTACGCAAAATCTGAGCCGAAAAACTGTTCAGCAAACTCCGACCGACGCCTAAGGGTTCGTCGGTTGAAGGAAGCACAGGCCGAACAGGCTGCTACGTCGTGGTCTGGGCCTAAACAAGGCAAACAGTAAGAGTGGAAATCTTTATGAGGTATTTGTTTCCCACAAGTTAAACAGTTATTGACTTTTTCTGACATCGGCTGAGGCAAGAAAGAGTCCCCAACGGGGTACTTAGCTTTTAGAAGTCTTCGAAGTAGTATTCGGTAGTAATAATCTCTGGATCTGACCGACCGGCACTTGCGAACAGCTTCTGCTTCGGGCGCCACGCGGCAAGAAAGACACTGAGGAAAATGGTGTCGGCTGATGCCTTTATACCCGAAGACCAGCAGAGATGACGTCGGGTGAAGTGCGACATCAGCCGAAGCCGGACCCAGACTTTGGAATCCGGCCGACCGAAGGGCTGCCTGACGACAGGACAACCCAGTTGTTATGACTGCAGATGCATCCATGAAGGACATCTAGTTAAAGTAAAGTAACAAAACCACTCAACAGGCCCAAACACACACTACGCTACCAGCGAGGGGAGGGATAAGTAAAATTAAATTTTAAGACACTAAAAGTATAATAATATAAAAGGGAAACCTACACTTTCACACAACTTTCACACAAAACTTTCAAAAATAAGCACTTTAAGACTAAAAGACAACACTTAGCTGGAGAGCTTAGAAAACACAATCTGGTCACCATGTGCGGCAAATGAGATCTGAGGTCATGAGGGTAGAGCAGGGCATTACGGGTGAGGGGAGGAGCTGAGAGCTTGGATCCATAGCTGGTAAACCATGCCGGTTCGGATCAGATATCGGATCCATAACCCACAGGTTGCAGACAAATGAATCTCCTACTTCAGATGAAAAAGTTTCCCCAATGGGGTACTTAGCTTTAGGTTGAAGACGTCGGTTCTGAAACTCAAAAAGGAAAATTTCAGGAGCCGGCCGACCGACACTTGCAAACTGCTTCTGCTTCGGGCACTGAGCGGCAAGAAAGATTGATTAAACTGGCGTCTGCTGCATATTTTATACCCCTGACGACCTGAGGTTATGGAAGAAGAGACAGCAACCGACACAGGACCCAATACTTTGTTATTCAGGCCGACTGAGGGCAACCTGCCAGGAGATTGCCCTAATATAATGACTGCAACAGTGAAACACGAAGAACATCTGATGCGTGTATAGCCTGTTTTGAAGCGTAGGTATCTAATGAAAGATTTCATGATTGGGATGTGCAGGTATGCTTCCTTTAAATCTAGTGTTGCCAACCAGGCATCTTTGCCTAACATAGGAAGCAACTGGTGAAGTGTCAGCATCTTGAATTTTGGAATCACCAAAAAGGTGTTTAAGGTAGCCAGGTCCAGGACAGGACGCCATGAATTGTCTTTTCTGGATACTAGGAATAGTCTTGTGTAGAAACCTTGTCCTTTTTCCTCTTCTGGTACTAACTGAATAGCCCCCATGCTTGAGAGAGGATACTTTCTTTTGGGCCTCTGCCCACTGATTTGGGGGTAGATCTTGCCACCCGCTTGGTGCTGGTAACGTGTGGAAGTGCAATCTGTAGCCCTGGAACACTATATTTAAAACCCATTTGTCCTGGGTAATGAGTTCCCAGTTCTTTGCATGAAGAGCAATCTTTCCTCCCAAAGGGGCAGTCAGTTGAGAAGTGCTTGGCAGTTTTAAAAAGAAGTCAATGAGACAGTTTACCATAGGGGGGAGTTTTAATATTCCCAGATTTGGAAGTGGAGGCCCCCCACTGCTTAGTCCTGTGCGTACCCTGGGACTGAAGCCTGGGAGCTCTGCTGGCTCTGGGTTTGAAGTGAGAAGGTCTGGAAGAGGCAGGAAAGGACCAATTCTTGGAAGGCCAATGCCTACTAAACTTTGGAGGTTGTACTTGTAAAAAATCTTTAACAGTTTGCATAGATTTAGCTTTTTCTTCCATTTTAATAACTACTTCTACCTTGTTGCCAAACAGACTGTCCTGGTTTAAGGGAGCATCCAGTAATTTTGCTTTAACATGATCTGGCAAGAACTGCTCCTTAAGCCAAGCATGCCTTCTAAGTACAGACCCAGTTACAGCAGCCCTGCAAGATGCCTCTAGTGAATCAAAACCACATTGCAAAATATGTTTTCCAACTTAAGCTGAATGCAGTAAATCCTGTAAATCCTTATTTTCAACACAATCAAGAATCATCATCATTTTCTGTTTAAGCAATCCAATAATAATGCTGCTGATACTTTTAACATATGAAACTCGCAGCTTAAAGCCCTAATGGCCAAAGTTGCAAAAGTGTATACCTTCTTACCACATATATCCAGCACCCTAGAGTCTCTATCAGATGGGGTAGGATTTTTGGCGTTAGTAGTTTTAATGCCCTTGGATCCCTGTGAAATGGTCTCAGCGTCCGCAGTAGGATTTTTAAAAAGGAACTTGTGAGAGTCAGGGACCCTGTAATATCTATCAGGTTTTCTGGGAGCAGGAGGTAAGAGTCAGGGGCCAAGCTAGATTCCGAAAAGGCATCATCAGCAATGTCTAGTACAGGTGGCATGGCCTGTGCTGGGGCAGCAGTAAGAAATCCCTAAGCCTCTTTTTAGAATCAGAGAAAACCTGACTTTCCCAACGAAAATGCTCCCTGAGGGTATGCAAGGTTTCACCAAATGAAAAATCCCCTGGGGGGATGCAGAGGGAATAGAGTCCTCAGCATCAGAATCCTCATAGGTAGATAAAGGTAAATCCTGGTCATCAGGGAAAATAGAAAATTCAGAATCCTGATCAGAAGTATCATAGCAAACTCAGTCCTAGGTCTCAGAGGGGGAAGGTAGGCTTCCCCTGATTAAAGTAATAAGGTCATCAACCATTCTTATCATTTGTTTTTAGGCATAGAGGCCTGGCCATACAGTCTGGCTGTCAGTTTCTAGGCATGGTTCAAGTTTTAGACCTTGAAGAAGAAGATGGCGTCGGTTTAATACGCAAATCTGTAGGCCTGAATACACCCTGCACAGCGGCTCCGGACACATCCAAGGTAGAGCCATCCGCAGGTTCCACAGTTGAAGCATCTCGTGGCATATCGGACACCGAATGGGTCTCAGTAGAGGCCTGTGAATCTGAAGTAGCAGGTATCATGGGCTGCTAAAGCGCCTCACTTAGTACCAGCGAAGTGGCTTAGAAACGTCGTCGACAGCTTTGGACCTCGGCAGTCTGTCTACCACCTTTGTGCTTTTTCGCAATGTTGGTAGTCTGATGGCTTATCGAAGACATATCTGGATAATTGAACCAAACACCAAAATATTTTGAGGCATAAATATACCGACGACGGATAGTTCGTGGTTTAAGTAAGGCACAAAACCAACAGCGAGGTACATCGTGGTGAGGGCCTAGGCAAGGAATACAGTACAAATGAAAATCTTTATGAGGTATTTGCTTTCCACAAGTAATGCAATTATTTACTTTTACTGACATCGGTTTAGAGCAAGAAAAAGTTTCCCCAATGGGGTACTTAGCTTTTAGTTGAAGACTTCGGTTCTGATACTCGAAAATGAAAATTTCAGGAGTCGGCCGACCAGCACTTGCAAACTGCTTCTGCTTCGGGCACCGCACAGCAAGAAAGACTGATGTAATGGCATCGGCTGCATGTTTTATACCCAGACAACCTGACGTCATGGAAGAAGAGAGAGCAACCGATGCAGGACCCAAGACTTTGTTAATCAGGCCAACTGAGGGCTACCGCAAGCAGATAGCCCAAATGTGATGACTGCAACAGTGAAACACGAAGAACATCTCCATTGCTTACATCTCTGCATTCCCTGGGACTGCTGTCTGGGGGGGGGGGGGGTCTGCTTCTCCTGGGTCTTGGATGAGCTGGCATGGGAGGGGGCCGGAAAGGACCAGTGCTTGGTGGGGCAATGCCTACTGAACCTTGGAGGCAGGACCTTTAAAAAGTCTTTAACTGTCTGCATAGATTTAGCTTTTTCTTCCATCTATTTTAAGACCTCCTCTGCCTTGATGCCAAACAAATTGTCTTTGTTCAATGGTGCGTCCAATAATTTTGATTTGTTCCTTAAGCCAAGCATGCCTTCTAAGGACAGAACCAGTGACTGCTGCCCTGCAAGATGCTTCTGGCACGTCAAAGCCACATTGCAAGGTGCGCTTAGTAACTTGGCTTGCAGAATGCATAAGCTCTTGTAATTATTTATTTTCTGCACAAGCAGGAAAGGAAGATATTTTTTGTTTGAGGAGTTCCATGGTATGCTGCTGATATTTCAGCATGTGGAACTGACAATTTAATGCTCTAATAGTAAGAGTTGCAGAGGTGTATGCTTTTTTACCCCATCTGTCTAAAGCTCGGGAATCCCTGTCTGAGGGGGTGGGATTCTTAGCTGAGGTTGCTTTAATTCCTTTAGGTCCTTGGGAGATGACCTCTGGGTCAGGAGTAGGATTTTTGAAAAGGAATTTGTGAGAGTCAAAGACTCTGTAGTACCTGTCAGGTTTCCTGGGAGCAGGAGGAAGGGTGTCACGAGTCAAAATGGATTCTATAAAAACATCATCCACAACATCCAGGACCGGAGGAATAGCTAAAGGTCTGTGTGTGGTAAATCTAAGAATTCCTGGAGTCTCTTTTTTGACTGAGGATAGTCCTGACATTCCCATTGGAAATGCTCCCTTAAAGTATGTAGTGTTTCACCAAATGAAAAACCCTCAGGAGAAGAGGCAGAAATAATGGATTCCTTTGCATCAGAATCCTCATAAGCAGGGAGGGGTTGCATGTCTTCATATTCAGAAACCTCAGAGTTATTGGACTTGTTCAGATAAAACTACTGGGGACAAGTCTCTTTCTTTTGGAAGGGGTAGCCTGGCTTCCCCCAATATGCATAATAAGGTCTTCCACCATTTTAAGCATATGAGACTGAAGCATGGAAGCAGGTGCCTGAGCTTGGGTCGTCGGTTTTTTAGGCGTAGTTCGTACCCTGGGCCTTAGAAACTCGGTAGTTTTAGAAAAAACTGAAGACGCGAAAAAAGTCATCGGTTGTGTCAAGTATCGGTAGTGTGAAGAACTTCCTCGTAAGCCGGTGCCTGCTCAGCAGCTCCGGACCCATCCAAGGTAGAGACATCTGCAGGATCCTTAGTCGAAGAAGAGTCTTGCGGAATACCGGACTCCGAAAGGGTCTCGGTATTGGCCTGCGAATCCACAGAAGCGGGCATCAGGGGCTGTGAAAGCGCCTCACTGAGGACCGGAGAACTGACGACTAGCTTAACAGAAGTGTCGTCGGCAGTTTTGGACCTGTGTGGTCCGTCTCTGTCTTTATCCTTGCATTTTTTCAGATCATCAGTAGTCTGATGGCTTATCGAAGCCATATCGAAATACGAGGACTGAGAGCGAAAATATTTAGCTACAATATGGGCCCAATGACCTACAGTTCTGGCATTGAACAAACCACAAAAGCAACAGCGAGGGATGTCGTGGTCTGGGCCTAAACAGGTGACTCAGTAAGAATGGACGTCTTGGTGTGGTATTTGCTTTCCACAGGCAAGATAATTGCTAACTTTTCCTGACATCGATTAGAGCAAGAAAAAAGGATCCCCAACAGAATGGGGTGCTTAGCTTTAGAAGACTTCAACTTCAATTCAGAAATGAAAACTCAGGTAGCGGCCGACCGGCACTCGTGCGAACTGCTTCTGCTTCAGGCTCCTTGGCAAGAAAAACTGATGTAATGGCGTCGGCTGCCTGATTTTATACCACTGACGACAAAGTCCTGGAGCGATAGCAACTGACGCAGAAATACTAAGCCTCTGACATTCGGGCCGACTGAGGGCTACCACTGGCAGGATAACACAAGTGTGATGACTGCAACAGTGAAACATGAAGAACATCCGCAGTGTAAGGTGTGCTGAGTTACCTGATTTGCAGAATGCATTAACTCTTGTAACTCTACTTTCTGCACAAGCAGGAAAAGATGGTATTTTTTGTTTGAGGAGTTCCATAGTATGTTGCTGAAATTTTAGCATATGGAACTGACAATTTAGTACTCTGACAGCAAGATTAGCAGAAGTGTATACTTTTTTACCCCATCTGTCTAGTGCTCTGGAATCCCTATCTGACGGGGTATGATTCTTAGCAGAAGTTGCTTTAACTCCTTTAGGCCCTTGAGAAATAATCTCAGGGTCAGCAGTAGGATTTTTGAAAAAAAATTTGTGAGAGTCAGGAACTCTGTAATACCTGTCAGGTTTTCTGGGAGCAGGAGGGAGGGTGTCAGGAGTAAAACTATATTCCATGAAAACAGCATCCAGTACAGGAGGAATGGCCAGAGGTCTGTGCTGTGGAAGATCTAAGAATTCTCTGAGTCGCTTTTTAGACTGAGGGTAGTCCTGACATTCCCATTGGAAATGCTCCCTTAAAGTATGAAGTGTTTCCCCAAAGGAAAAGTCATTGGGTGGAGAGGATGAAGGAATGGATTCCTCTGCATCAGAATCCTCATAAGCAGAGAGGGGTTGCATGTCTTCATATTCAGATGTATCAGTCTCATCAGACTCCTGTTCAGATATAACTATTGGGGACAGAGCTCTCTCTCTTTTGGAAAGGGTAGCTTGGCTTCCCTTGATCAGCATTATAAGATCTTCTGCCATTTTAAGCAGGTGCCTGAGACTGGGTTGTTGGTTTCTTGGTTGTGGTTCGTACCCTGGGCCTTAGAAACTCGGTAGTTTTCGAAAGAATGGTTGACGCGAAAGTAGTCTGTTGGTGCTGAGAATCGGTAGTGCGAAGTACGTCCTCAGAAGCCAGTGCCAGTGACAACCGCAGGATCCTTAGTCAAAGAAGAGTACCGGACTCCAAATGGGTCTCGGAAGTGGCCTGTGAATCAACAGAAGCAGGCATCAGGGGCTGCGAAAGCACCTCACTGAGGACCGGAGAACTGATGACTAGCTTAACAGAAGCGTCACCAGTAGGTTTGGACCTGTGCGGTTTGTCTTTATCCTTAAGTTTTTTTCGGAAGATCTGCTGTCGGATGGCCTACCAAAGCCATATCGGAATTCGAGGACTGTAAGTGAAAATATCTAGCTACAGTAAGGGCCCGACAACGTATAGTTCTGGCATTGAACAAAGTACAAACGTGACAGCAGGGGACGTCATTGTCTGGGCCTAAGCAAGTGATGCAGTAAGAATGAAAGTCTCGGTGCGGTATTTGCTTTCTACAGGCGAGGCAATTGTTAACTTTTTCTGACATCGGTTAGTGCAAGAAAAAAGGATCTCCAACGGAGTACTTAGCTTTAGAAGACTTCAGTTTCAATTTGGAAGACGAAACTCAGGTAGCGGCCGACCGGTACTCGTGCAAACTGCTTCTGCTTCGGGCTCTGCGGCAAGAAAGACAGTACAGTTTTGTACCTACCATAAATGTAGATGTTCGAGTGCTAATACAGCTGCAGTCATAACAGATGGGCTCTCCTGCCGTCATGCGGGTCCTCGGTCGGCCGAATTCCAAAGTCTAGGTCCGGCGTCGGTTGCCGTCGCTTCTTCCCTGATGTCAGTGCGACAGGGGTATAAAGGAACCAGCCGACGCCATTTTCTTCAGTTTTTCTTGCCCCAGATGTCAGGTGCCCCCAGAAGGAAGGCAATACATAAATTTGTGTAATAAAGCAGTGCAATATAATCAAAATACAGTAGTTGCAAGCAAATACATCATAAATGAATACCCCAATCAGGTTGTATGAGGATGTGTTAGCCTATAGGCCTGTCCCGAGAAGGGAAGGAGGGAGGGAAACCTGGACTACAGCTGTATTAGCACTCAAACATCTACATTTATGGTAGGTACAAAACTGTACTACGTTCATCGTGCATACAGCTGCAGTCATAACAGATGGGTAGAATCCCAAAGCTAAGAAAGGGGTGGTAGGCACTAGGTGGAAAGTACAGTTTTGTACCTACCATAAATGTAGATGTTCGAGTGCTAATACAGCTGCAGTAATCACAGATGGGTTCTCTGCCGTCAGGCGGGTCCTCGGTCGGCCGAATTCCAAAGTCTAGGTCCGGCGTCGGTTGGTGTCGCTTTCTCTCCTGACGTCAGTGAGGCCAGAGTATATAAGACACAGCCGACGCCATGTTCTTCAGTCTTTCTTGCCCCAGATGTCAGGTGCCCCCAGAAGGAAGGCAATACATAAATTTTATATATATATATATATATATATATATATATATATATATATATATATATATATACATACATACAAGCAATGCAATATAATCCAAAATCAGTAGTTGCAAGCAAATAAACCATAGAAGGATAACCCAGTCAGGTTGTATGAAGAGGGGGTTAGGCCCTATGCCTTTACCAAGTGGGGAAGGCGGGAGGGTAACCTGTACTGCAGCTGTATTAGCACTCGAACATCTACATTTATGGTAGGTACAAAACTGTACTATGTTCATCGTGCATACAGCTGCAGTAATCACAGATGGGCAGAGTCCCAAAGCTACACACAGGGTGGTAGGTACTAGGTGGAACTGGGATGAGCCAGAATGCTCTGCAACACAGCAGTGGCAAAGCCTGCTCTAGTTTTGGAATATAAAGGCAGGTGGTAGTGTTTTGTGAAGGTATGTACAGAACTCCAAGTGGCTGCCTCCAAAATGTCTTTGGTAGGAACTCCTCTGAGGAAGGCTGTAGAGGTAGCTGTGGCCCTGGTGGAGTGGGATCTGATGCCTGTGGGAACAGATTTCCCATGATATGAATAACAGAACCGTATGCAGTGGCCTATCCACTTTGAAATTGTCTGCTTGGTCACTGGCTTCCCTTGAGCCCCTACAGCATAGGACACAAAAAGTTGTTCTGATTTCCTGAAGGACTTTGTTCTGTCCAAATAATAACGTAGCTGCCTATGGATGTCTAAAGAGTGTAGCAACCTTTCCCCTTTGTTTTGAGGATTGGGGTAAAAGGTAGGTAAGTGTATGGCTTGGTTTAAAGCTACCCTAGATACCACGTTAGGCATAAGTGATGGGTTGGTACAAAGGGAAACCCTGTCCTGATGGAAGATGAGGAAGGGCTGCACCGCCATGAGGGCCTGTAGTTCCGAAACCCTACAAGCTGAAGTGATGGCCAGAAGGAAGGCTGTTTTCCAGGACAAATATTGCAAATCTGTTGATGCAGCTGGTTCAAAAGGAGGCAATGTTAATTTTCCTAGAATGTAATTAAGATCCCAGGCTGGTATTGGTTGTTTCCTTGGTGGTCTTATATTCTTAGCCCCTCTGAGGAACTGCCGTAAGAGTGGGTGAGAAAATAAAGGTGGATCCATGTTGAATTCTGCAGAAATGGCTGAGGCATGGATTTTTATGGAAGAAAATGAAAGTCCACTGTTCAGTAGCTCAGCTAGATACTGTAATATCTGAGGCAAATTCAGTTTTCTAGGGTCTTGGCCTTTTTTCTCATTCCAAGAGCAGAACCGTTTCCATTTTGCAGTGTAAGCCTTTCTAGTAGATGGCCTTCTGGCCTCCAAAATGACATCCTGCACCTCCTTGGAGAGTAGGGTCTGTTGTGGTGTTAAGGAATTTTCCATGCAGCAAGATTGAGTGTTTTCAGCTGACTGTGAAGAGTTTTGTAGCTGTGCTGAGTCAGCAGAAGAGGCATTAGAGGTAGGGACCAGGGAGGAGTATGTGTTAGACTCCTCAGGAGCGGATACCAGTGTTGCCTTGGCCAATTTGGAGCAATCAGTATCATCTTCGGTCTGTCTGCTCTTGCTTTCAAGAGCACCTTGGGCAGAAGAGGCAGAGGTGGGAAAGCGTAAACTGTCCATGCTGTTCAACTGAATGAAAGGGCGTCCACTCTCCAGGCCTTTGGATAAAAGGTCCTTGAACAAAACTTTTCCAATTGATGATTCCTGTGGGACGCAAAAAGATCTATGTCTGGCCTCCCCCACGCTTGTATTATCTCTGTAAACACCTGAGGATGCAACTTACATTCGTGTGGATCTGTCATATTTCTGCTTAGATTGTCTGCCAGCGTGTTTTCCAATCCTGGCAAGTACTGTGCTTGAAGTTCGATTTGCCATTCCAGAGCCAAGTTCCAAAGAGTCATGGCTAGTCTGCACAAGGGGTATGAATGTGTTCCTCCTTGTTTGTTTATGTACCACATTACTGTGGTGTTGTCTGTTCTTATCAGTAATTGTCCTGGATGCAGGAGGTCCTTGAAAGCTGTAATTGCATTTATTACTGCTAGCATTTCTTTCTGATTGATGTGAAGGTGCTTTTCCTTTTGGGACCATTTGCCCTGAATGCACCTGTCTGTCATGTGTGCCCCCCAAGCGTAATCTGAGGCGTCTGTTGTGATGACTTGGTTTGCTTGAGGCTTGCAGAATGGGAGGCCTGTGTTTGCTTGACATGCTTGGGCCCACCATAGAAATTCCTTTTGCAAACATGGAATTATTGGTATTATTATTTCCAAACTGTGACTGTGTTGAGACCATAGGTTTTTAAGGTACCATTGAAGTTTCCTCATATGCAGCTTTGCACATGGGATTAAAAGAATGCAAGATGCCATGAAGCCCAGAGCCTGCAGGATTTTCCTTGCAGTAAGCCTGGTACATTTTGCTAGTATTTTGAAGTACTGAGTTAGCTGCCCCTGTTTTTCTGGCGTAAGATAGGCCATCTGGGTGTTTGTGTCCAAGTTGGCACCCAGGAAAGTTATTTTCTGAGATGGTGTTAGCCTGGATTTTTCTTTGTTGATTGTATATCCCAGAGAATGCAGTAACCGTGTTACATAAGCCAGATGTTCCAGAAGTATGTGCTTGCTGTCCGCTTGGATCAGGCAGTCGTCCAAATAAGGGTAAATTTGTATCCCTTGTAGTCTGCAGTAGGCAATCACTGATGCCAGGCACTTTGTGAATACTCTGGGCGCAGTAGATAAGCCAAAGGGCAATGCAGAGAATTGATAGTGGATTGAACCTGCAAGAAATCTGAGGTATCTTCTGCAACTTTGTCTGATTGGGACATGCAGGTATGCCTCCTTGAGGTCCAATGTTACCAGCCAAACCTCCTTGCCCAGCATGGGAAGAAGCTGCTGTAATGTGAGCATCTTGAATTTTGGTACGAGTAAAAATGTGTTTAGGATGGATAAGTCCAAAATGGGTCTCCAGTCGGTTCCTTTCCTTGGTACCAGAAAAAGTCTTGAATAAAAACCTTGACCTTGTTCGTGAGTAGGTACCTCTTTGTATAGCTCTCATGCTTATGAGTTTTGAAATTTGTAGTTGTGCCTCTGCCCTTTGATTGTGTGGTAGGTTTGGCATGCCTCTCATTTTTGGAAGAGTGTAGAATTAAAATTTGTAGCCTCTGTTTATAACGTCCAGGATCCATTTGTCTGTTGTGACAATATGCCAATTTCTTGCAAATAATGCTAGCTTTCCTCCCAAAGGTGCTGCCAGCTGAGACCTGCTTGGCATGGAAATGAGGGAGTCATTGGGTTTGTTTCCTGTATTGTTGTGCACTGTCTTCGCCACCACTTGGTGGTGGAGTTTGCCATTGTCGGCCTCTATATGATCCTTGTGATTGCCCTCTGCCCCTTGTGCGTCTGTATCCACCTCTTTGGGGCTTGTCAGTGGCTGGAAAGGACCAGTTTTTTGAAGGCCAATTTCTGCTAAAACGTGGTGGTTGGACCTGTAAAAAAGCTTTGACAGTTTGCATAGATTTGGCTTTTTCTTCCATTTTCCGTAATATCTCCTCCGCATTAGTACCAAACAGCACATCTTTTTGTAAAGGAGCATCTAGAAGTTTAGCTTTCACATGATCAGGCAAGCTTGGTTCCCTAAGCCAGGCATGTCTACGAATGACTGATCCTGTAGCAGCCGCTCTACTTGAGGCCTCTAGGGCATCATAGCCACATTGTAAGGTGTGTTTACCCACTTGCTCTGCACTATGCATCATATCCTGTAACTCCTTCAAATCTGGTTGTTCAGGTTGAGACATTTTATTCCTTAATTGTGATAACAGGAACTGTTGATATTTAAGCATATGAAACTGACAATTTAAGGCCCTCATGGCTAGGGTGGCCGAGGTATATACCTTTTTTCCCCACCTTTCTAAGGATCTTGACTCTCTTCGCAGGAAGTGGATTCTTGGCAGTAGAGGCCTTCAATCCCTTGGGGCCTTGAGAAATGGTTTCAGGGTCAGCATTATGGCTTTTGTAGAGAAATTGGTGAGAGTTAGGAACTCTGTAGTACCTATCAGGTTTGACTGGTGCAGGAGGCAGGGAATCCGGGTTAAGGCAAGCCTCTGAATAAACATCATCAAGTATGTCCAAAACAGGAGGTATCGCCAGAGGCCTGTGTTGAGGTAACAAAAGAAATTCCCTAAGTCTTTTCTTGGAATCAGAAAAGTCTTGGCCTTCGCAATGGAAGTGTTCCCTTAAAGTGTGCAAGGTTTCCCCAAAGGAAAAATCCTCAGGAGGAGATACAGAAGGAATGGACTGCTCTGCATCGGAATCTTCAAAAGGGGAGTAAGAGTGTTCCTCTACATCAGAATGTTCTGATAAAATGGAGCCCTGATCAGAAGAGGGAGAATCTTCCTCCACTCTGGGTCTCTTGTCTGGAGGGGGTTGAGAACCCCTGATAAGAGTAATTAAATCCTCAGCCATTTTAAGCATCTGTTTTTTAGGCATGGGGCCTGGAGAAGGGCCCTGTGCAACAGGCCTCTTGGGATGCCTGGTTGCTTTGGATTTAGTAAAGGCCTTAATAGAAAAAGAAGATGAGGGTCTAAAGACACCATGGGTGGAAGTGGACCTGTCCACATTAGGAGGCTCAACATTAGCAATGGCTTCGTGGTTGTAGTCTGGGAAAGGGCCGAGGTACCTGCGGTCTCGGTACAGAGGACACCGCCAAGGAGTGTCGTCGGTAGTCAGGGACTGCAAAGGCATCTCGCTGAGAACCGAACACGTAGCCGGTTTTGGCGTGGTGTCGGTGGGGACCAAGGGCCTCACGTGTCGGTCCTTGTCCTTGAGTTTTTGGACAAAGCGGCAGTCGGAGTCTCCGGCGACATTTTATAATCAAAGGCTTTACCAAAAAGTGTTGGGCTTAACTCCGCCCGACGCTTAATAGTGCGTTTATTGAAAGTAGCGCAAAAGCGACAGCCCGAGACGTCGTGGTCTGGGCCTAAACAAGGTATGCAGAGGGAATGGAAATCCTTATGCGGTATTTGCTTCCCACAAGAAATACAATTATTAACTTTTTCTGACATCGGTCTGAGGCAAGAAAAGTTTCCCCAACGGGGTACTTAGCTTTAATGAAGACTTCGGTTTCCAGTTTTTTTGTAATTCAGGAGCTGGCCGACCGGCACTTGAGAACTGCTTCTGCTTCGGGCACCGCACGGCAAAAAAGAATGAAGAACATGGCGTCGGCTGTGTCTTATATACTCTGGCCTCACTGACGTCAGGAGAGAAAGCGACACCAACCGATGCCGGACCTAGACTTTGGAATTCGGCCGACCGAGGACCCGCCTGACGGCAGAGAACCCATCTGTGATTACTGCAGCTGTATGCACGATGAACATCTAGGAGGAGCCAGGATGCCCTGCAAGACTGCAGTGGCAAAGCCTGCTCTAGTTTTGGAGTATAATGGTAGGTGGTAGTGCTTGGAGAAGGTATGCACAGAACTCCAAGTGGCTGTTTCCAAAATATCTTTGGTAGGAACTCCTCTGAGGAAAGCTGCAGAGGTAGCTGTGGCCCTTGTGGAGTGAGATCTGATGCCTGTAGGTACAGTTATGCCATGAAAAGAATAGCAAAAGCGTATGCAGTGGGCTATCCATTTTGAGATTGTCTGTTTCGAAATTGGCTTTCCTTGAGCTCCTACAGCATAGGACACAAAGAGCTGTTCTGATTTTCTGAAAGATTTTGTTCTGTCCAGATAATAACGTAGCTGTCTGTGGATGTCCAAGGAATGTAGTAATCTCTCCCCTTTGTTTTGAGGATTAGGATAAAATATAGGTAAGTGTATGGCCTGATTCAAAGCTACCCTGGATACCACTTTAGGCATAAAGGACGGGTTGGTTCATAAGGAAACTCTGTCCTGATGGAAGATGATAAAAGGCTGCACAGCCATGAGAGCTTGTAGTTCCAAAACTCTACGAGCTGAGGTAATAGCCAGAAGGAAAGCTGTTTTCCAGGACAAATATTGCAAATCTGATGAGGCAGCTGGCTCAAAGGGAGGCAAGGTCAGTTTTTCCAGAATGAAATTGAGATCCCAAGCAGGTATTGGTTGTTTCCTTGGGGGTCTTAGATTCTTAGCCCCTCTGAGGAACTGTCTTAAGAGAGGGTGAGAGAATAAGGGTGATCAGTGTTGTATTCTGCAGAAATGGCTGAGGTATGGATTTTGATGGAGGAGAATGAAAGTCCACTGCTTAGCAGCTCAGCTAAATACTGTAGTATTTGAGGTAAATTCAGTTTTCCAGGATCCTGGCCCTTTCTCATTCCAGACACAAAACCGTTTCCATTTTGCGGAGTAAGCTTTTCTAGTTCACGGCCTTCTGGCCTCCAAAATGACATCCTGCACCTCCTTGGAGAGTAGGGTCTGTTGTGATGCTAAGGAATCTTCCATGCGGCTAGATTGAGTGTTTTTAGCTGGCTGTGAAGAGTTTTGAAGCTGTGCTGAGTCAGAAGAAGAGGCATTAGAGGCAGGGTCCATGGCGGGGAATGCGTCAGGCTCCTCAGGAGTGGGTACCAGTGTTGTCTTGGCCAGTCTGGAGCAATGAGAATCATTTTTGGTCTTTTTGCTCTGGTTTTCAATAGAACTTTGGGCAGCAGAGGAAGAGGTGGGAAAGCATAAACTGTCATTGATGTCCAACTGAAAGAGAGAGCGTCCACTCTCCAGGCCTTTGGATGGAAAATCCTTGAGCAGAATTTTGTCAATTGGTGATTTTTGTGGGAGGCAAAGAGATCTATGTCTGGCCTTCCCCATGCTTGGATTATTTCTGTAAAAACTTTTGGATGCAACTTCCATTCATATGGATCTGTCATATTTCTGCTTAGGTTGTCTGCCAGCGTGTTTTCCTTGCCTGGCAAGTACTGTGCTTGTAGCTCGATTTGTAAGTCTATGGCCATGTTCCAAAGTGACATGGCCAGTCTCCATAGGGGGCATGAATGAGTTCCTCCCTGTTTATTTATGTACCACATAACTGTGGTGTTGTCCGTTCTTATCAATAGTTGACCTGGTTGCAGAAGGTCCTTGAAAGCTATAATAGCATTTATTACTGCTAGCAATTCCTTTTGATTGATGTGAAGGTGCTTTTCTTTTTGGGACCATTTGCCCTGAATGCACCGATCTGTCATGTGCGCCCCCCCAGGCGTAGTCCGAGGCGTCTGTTGTGATGACTTGATTTACTTGATTTGCTTGAGCCTTGCTGAATGGAAGACCTGTGTTTGTTTGGCATGCTTGAGCCCACCACAGAAATTCCTTTTGCAGACATGGAATTAGTGGTATTATTGTTTCCAAACTGTGGCTGCGTTGAGACCATATGTTTTTCAGGTACCACTGAAGTTTCCTCATATGCAGCTTTGCACATGGGATTAGTAAGATGCAAGATGCCATGAATCCCAGAGCCTGTAGGATTTTCCTTGCAGTCAGCCTGGTGCAATTTGCTAGTGCTCTGAAGTATTGAGTTAGTTGCCCCTGCTTCTCTGGCGTGAGGTAGGCCATCTGGGTGTTTGTGTCCAAGTTGGCACCCAGGAAAAATATCTTCCGAGAGGGTATTAGCCTTGATTTCTTTTTGTTGACTGTGTATCCCAGAGAGTTCAACAACATTATTACATAAGCCAGATGTTTCAGAAGAATGTGCTTGCTATCCGCTTGGATCAGGCAGTCGTCCAAATAGGGGTATATTTGTATCCCTTGAAGTCTGCAGTAGGCAATTACTGATGCCAGGCATTTCGTGAATACTCTGGGCGCAGTAGATAAACCAAAGGGCAATGCAGAAAATTGATAATGGGTTGAACCTGCAAGAAATCTGAGGTACTTTCTGCAATTTTGTCTGATTGGGACATGCAGGTATGCCTCCTTGAGGTCCACTGTTACCAGCCAAGACTCCTTGCCCAGCATGGGAAGAAGTTGCTGTAGAGTGAGCATCTTGAATTTTGGTACGAGTAGAAATGTGTTTAGGATGGATAGGTCCAAAATAGGTCTCCAATCTTTTCCCTTCATTGGTACCAGGAATAGCATGGAATAAAAACCTTGACCTTGTTCGTGCGTAGGTACCTCTTTAATAGCTTTCATGTCTATGAGATCTGTAATTTGCCTTTGTGCCTCTGCCCTTTGATTGTGTGGCAGGTTTGGCATGCCTCTCATTTTTGGAAGGGTGTGAAAATGGAATCTGTAGCCTCTGTTTATAATGTCCAGGATCCATTTGTCTTTTGTGACAATATGCCAATTTTTTGAAAATAATGCCAGCTTTCCTCCTAAGGGGGCTGCCATTTGAGTCTTGCTTTCTGAATGATTGCGAGTTATCCTCACCACCTCTTTGTGTAGGAGCTTGCCATTGTCTGCCTCTAAACGATCCTTGGGATTGTCCTCTGCCCCTCGGCCTGTATCTGCCTCTTTGGGGTCTGTCCGTGGCTGGAAAGGACCAATTTTTGGAAGGCCAATTTCTACTGAAACGTGGGGGTTGTACCTGAAGAAAATCTTTCACAGTTTGCATTGATTTAGCCTTTTCCTCCATTTTCCTTAATACCTCCTCAGCATTAGCACCAAATAATACATCCTTTTGAAGAGGGGCATCTAGTAATTTAGCTTTGACATGATCAGGCAAGGTTTGTTCCTTGAGCCAGGCATGTCTACGTATGACTGACCCTGTAACAGCAGCTCTACATGAGGCCTCTAGAGCATCAAAACCACATTGTAAGGTATGCTTACCCACTTGTTCTGCACTATGCATCAAATCCTGCAACTCCTTCAAGTCTGGTTGTACAGGTTGTGACATTTTACTTTTCAATTGTGATAACAAAAACTGTTGGTATTTTAGCATATGGAACTGACAGTTTAAGGCCCTCATGGTTAAAGTAGCCGAGGTATATACCTTTTTTCCCCACCTTTCTAAGGATCTGGAATCTCTCTCGGAAGGTAATGGATTTTTGGAAGTGGAGGCCTTAACTCCCTTGGGGCCCTGTGAGATGGTTTCTGGATCAGCAGCATGGCTTTTGTACAGAAATTGGTGTGAGTCAAGAACCCTGTAGTACCTTGTCAGGCTTAACTGGGGCTGGAGGAAGAGAGTCCGGGTTAAGGCAGGCCTCAGAGTAAACATCATCTAGGATGTCCAAGACAGGAGGTATAGCCAGAGGCCTGTGCTGAGGTAGTAAGAGAAATTCCCTAAGCCTTTTCTTGGAATCTGAATAATCTTGGCCTTCCCAGTGGAAGTGTTCCCTTAAGGTATGCAAAGTTTCCCCAAATGAGTAATCCTCTGGGGGGGATACAGAAGGAATGGACTCCTCCGCATCAGAGTCTTCAAAAGGGGAGTAAGAATGTTCCTGATCATCAGAGTGCTCTGAAATAATGGAGCCCTGATCAGAGGAGGGGGATTCTTCCTCCACTCTGGGCCTTTTGTCCGGTGGGGGTTGAGAACCCCTGATAAGAGTAATTAAATCCTCAGCCATTTTAAGCATCTGTTTTTTAGGCATGGGGCCTGGAGATGGGCCCTGTGTAGCTTGTCTCTTAGAGTGCATGGCTGGTTTAGACTTAGTGAAAGCCTTGATGGAGAAAGAAGAGGAAGGTCTGAAGACACCTTGAGTGGAGGTAGACCTGTCCACATTTTGAGGTTCAACGCCGAGAGTGGCTTCGGTATCTGTAGTCGGGGTGTGGGCCGAGGAGCCTGCGACCTCGGGCACAGGAGACACCGCCAAAGAAGTGTCGTCGGTAGTCAGGGGCTGTGTAGGCGCTTCGCTGAGAACCGGACCACGTGTAGTCGGCTTTGGCGTGGTGTCGGTAGAGGCCGCGGACCTCGTGTGTCAGTCCTTATCTTTGCGTTTTTTAGACAAAACTGGAGTCGGAGTATCCGATGACATAATATAGTTAAATGTTTTTCCAAAATAACGCATAATGGTGCGTTTGTTGAATGTAGCACAAAAGCGACAGACCGAGACGTCGTGGCCTGGGCCTAAACAAGGTATACAGAGGGAATGGAAATCTTTATGCGGTATTTGCTTCCCACATGAAATACAATTATTAACTTTGTCTGACATCGGTCTGAGGCAAGAAAAGCTTCCCCAACGGGGTACTTAGCTTTCAAGAAGACTTCGGTTTCAAAATTTTCGTAATTTCAGGAGCTGGCCGATCAGCACTTGTGAATGCTTCTGCTTCGGGCACCGCGCAGCAAGAAAGACAGAAGAAAATGGCGTTGGATGGTTCCTTTATACCCCTGTCGCACTGATGTCAGGGAAGAAGCGACGACAACCGACGCCGGACCTAGACTTTGGAATTCGGCCGAACGAGGACCCGCCTGACGGCAGGAGAACCCATCTGTTATGACTGCAGCTGTATGCACGATGAACATTGATGTAATGGCGTCAGCTGCCTTATTTTATACTACTGATGACCTGACATCAGTCCTGAAGCAACAGCAACTGACGCAGAAATACTAAGCCTCTGGTATTCAAGCCTGCCGAGGGCTACCCTGGCAGGGATAACCCAAACGTGATAACTGCAACAGTGAAACACGAAGAACTTCTGGACGTCCTTCCAAAATTGATGAAGAGACAAGATAAACTGATCAGGGAGGCTGCCAAGAGACCTACAGCAACACTGAAAGAGCTGCAGGAATTTTTGGCAAGTACTGGTTGTGTACTACATGTGACAACAATCTCCCGTATTCTCCATATGTCTGACTATGGGATAGGGTTGCAAGACGGAAGCCTTTTCTTACACAGAAATACATCCAGGCCCAACTAAAATTTGCAAAACAATACATCAAGTCTCTCAAAAGTATGTAGGAAAATGTGTTATGGTCTGATGAGACCAAGGTTGAATTTGTTGGGCACAATTCCAAAAGGTACGTTTGGAGCAAAAACGACACTTCGCATCACCCAAAGAACACCATCCCCACGGTGAATCATGGCGGTGGCAGTATAATGTTTTGGGGTTGCTTTTCTTCAGCTGGAACTGAGGCTTTAGTAAAGGTGGAGGGAATTATGAACAGCTCCAAACAGTCACATTTGACCCAAAACCTTCAGGCGTCTATACTAGAAAGATGAAGATGAAAAGGAATTTCACCTTTCAACAAGACAATGACCCCAGGCATACATCCACATCAAGAAAAGAATGGCTTCACCAGAAGAAAATTAAAGTTTTGGAATGGCCCAGCCAGAGACTAGACCTAAATCCAATAGAAAATATGTGGGGTGACCTGAAGAGGGCTGTGCACAAGAGATGCCCTCGCAATCTGACAGATTTGTAGCACTTTTGCAAGGAACAGTGGGCAAATATGGCAGTAGTAGCCTTAATGCCTTTGGGTCCCTGTGAAATGGTCTCAGGATCCGCAGTAGGATTTTTAAAAAGGAACTTGTGAAAGTCAGGAACCCTGTAATATCTATCAGGTTTTCTGGGAGCAGGATGCAAAGAGTCAGGGGCCAAGCTAGATTCTGAAAAGGCATCATCAACAATGTCTAGTACAGGAGGGATAGCTAAAGGCCTGTGTTGGAGCAGGAGTAAGAAATCCCTAAGCCTCTTTTTAGAATCAGAGTAGTCCTGGCTTTCCCAGCAAACGTGCTCCCTAAGAGTATGCAGGGTTTCACCAAAAGAAAATCTTCTGGGGGGGAGGGGGCAGAGGGAATAGAGTTCTCTGCATCAGAATCCTCATAGGTAGATAAGGGTAAATCCTGGTCATCAGAGGAAAAGTACAGTTTTGTACCTACCATAAATGTAGATGTTCGAGTGCTAATACAGCTGCAGTAATCACAGATGGGTTTTCTGCCATCAGGCGGTCCCTCGGTCGGCCGAATTCCAAAGTCTTGGTCCGGCGTCGGTTGTCTTCGCTTTCTCTTCTGACATCAGTGAGGCCAGAGTATACAAGACACAGCCGACGCCATGTTCTTCAGTCTTTCTTGCCCCAGATGTCAGGTGCCCCCAGAAGGAAGGCAATACATAAATTATGCTTATATGTGTATACATGCAATGCAATATAATCCAAAAACAGTGGTTGCAAGCAAATAAACCATAGAAGGATAACCCAGTCAGGTTGTATGAAGAGGTTGTTAGGTCCCATGCCTTTACCAAGTGGGGAAGGAGGGAGGGAAACCTGTACTGCAGCTGTATTAGCACTCGAACATCTACATTTATGGTAGGTACAAAACTGTACTACGTTCATCGTGCATACAGCTGCAGTTATCACAGATGGGTAGAGTCCCAAAGCTACGCACAGGGTGGTAGGTACTAGGAGGAACTGAGTTGAGCCAGAATGCCCTGCAAAACAGCAGTGGCAAAGCCTGCTCTGGTTCTGGAATATAAAGGCAGGTGGTAGTGTTTTGTGAAGGTATGTACAGAACTCCAAGTGGCTGCCTCCAGAATATCTTTGGTAGGAACTCCTCTGAGGAAGGCTGTAGAGGTAGCTGTGGCCCTGGTGGAGTGTGATCTGATACCTGTAGGAACAGATTTCCCATGATAGGAATAACAAAACCGTATGCAGTGGCCTATCCACTTTGAAATAGTCTGCTTGGAAACTGGCTTCCCTTGAGCCCCTACAGCATAGGACACAAAGAGTTGTTCTATCCAAGTAGTAACGTAGCTGCCTATGGATGTCTAAAGAATGTAGCAGCCTTTCCCCTTTGTTTTGAGGATTGGGGTAAAAGGTAGGAAGGTGTATGGCTTGATTTAAAGCTACCCTGGATACCACTTTAGGCATAAATGATGGGTTGGTACGAAGGGAAACCCTGTCCTGATGGAAAATGAGAAAAGGCTGCACTGCCATGAGGGCCTGTAGTTCCGAAACTCTACGAGCTGAAGTGATAGCCAGAAGGAAGGCAGTTTTCCAGGACAAATATTGCAAATCTGTTGAGGCAGCTGGTTCAAAAGGAGGGAATGTTAATTTTTCTAGTATGTAATTAAGATCCCAGGCTGGTATTGGTTGTTTCCTTGGTGGTCTAATATTCTTAGCCCCTCTGAGGAACTGTCGTAAGAGTGGGTGAGAAAATAAAGGAGGATCCGTGTTGTATTCTGCAGAAATGGCTGAGGCATGGATTTTTATGGAAGAAAATGAAAGTCCACTGTTCAGCAGCTCAGCTAGATACTGTAATACCTGAGGCAAGTTCAGTTTTCTAGGGTCCTGGCCTTTTTTCTCATTCCAAGAACAAAACCGCTTCCATTTTGCGGAGTAAGGTTTTCTAGTACATGGCCTTCTGGCCTCCAAAATGACATCCTGCACCTCCTTGGAGAGTAGGGTCTGTTGTGGTGTTAAGGAATTTTCCATGCAGCGAGATTGAGTGTTTTCAGCTGACTGTGGATAGTTTTGTAGCTGTGCTGAGTCAGCAGAAGAGGCATTAGAGGCAGGTACCAGGGAGGAGTATGTTAGGCTCCTCATCAGTGGATACCAGTGTTGCCGTGGCCAATCTGGAGCAATCAGTATCATCTTCGGTCTGTCTGCTCTTGCTTTCAAAAGTACCTTGGGCAGAAGAGGCAGAGGTGGGAATGCGTAAACTGTCCATGCTGTCCAACTGAATGAAAGTGTGTCCACTCTCCAGGCCTTTGGATAAAAGGTCCTTTAACAAAACGCTTCCAATTGATGATTCCTGTGGGAGGCAAAAAGATCTATGTCTGGCCTCCCCCACACTTGGGTTATTTCTGTAAACACCTGAGGATGTAACTTCCATTCGTGTGGATCTGTCATATTTCTGCTTAAATTGTCTGCCTGCATGTTTTCCAATCCTGGCAGGTACTGGGCTTGAAGTTCGATTTGCCATTCCAGAGCCAAGTTCCAAAGAGTCATGGCTAGTCTGCACAAGGGGTATGAATGTGTTCCTCCTTGTTTGTTATTTACCACATTACTGTGGTGTTGTCTGTTCTTATCAGTAATTGCCCTGGATGCAGGAAGTCCTTGAAAGCTGTAATTGCATTTATTACTGCTAGCATTTCTTTTTGATTGATGTGAAGGTGCTTTTCTTTTTGGGACCATATGCCCTGGATGCACCTGTCCGTCATGTGCGCCCCCCAGGCGTAATCTGAGGCGTCTGTTGTGATAACTTGCTTTGCTTGAGGGGAGGCTTGCAGAATGGGAGGCCTGTGTTTGCTTGACATGCTTGGGCCCACCATAGAAATTCCTTTTGCAAACATGGGATTATTGGTATTATTGTTTCCAAACTGTGACTGTGTTGAGACCATAGGTTTTTTAGGTACCATTGAAGTTTTCCTCATATGCAGCTTTGCACATGGGATTAAAAGAATGCAAGATGCCATGAATCCCAGAGCCTGCAGGATTTTCCTTGCAGTAAGCCTGGTACTTTTTGCTAGTATTTTGAAGTAATGAGATAGTTGCCCCTGTTTTTCTGGCGTAAGATAGGCCATCTGGGTGTTTGTGTCCAAATTGGCACCCAGGAAAGTTATTTTCTGAGATGGTGTTAGCCTTGATTTCTCTTTGTTGACTGTGTATCCCAGAGAATGCAGTAACCGTGTCACATATGCCAGATGTTCCAGAAGTATGTGTTTGCTGTCCGCTTGGATCAGGCAGTCGTCCAAATAAGGGTAAATTTGTATCCCTTGAAGTCTGCAGTAGGCAATCACTGATGCCAGGCACTTTGTGAATACTCTGGGCGCAGTAGATAAGCCAAAGGGCAATGCAGAGAATTGATAGTGGATTGAACCTGCAAGAAATCTGAGATATCTTCTGCTGCTTTGTCTGATTGGGACATGCAGGTATGCCTCCTTGAGGTCCAATGTTACCAGCCAAAACTCCTTGCCCAGCATGGGAAGAAGTTGCTGTAATGTGAGCATCTTGAATTTTGGTACGAGTAGAAATGTGTTTAGGATGGATAAGTCCAAAATGGGTCTCCAGTCGGTTCCTTTCCTTGGTACCAGAAAAAGCCTTAAATAAAAACCTTGACCTTGTTCGTGAGTAGGTACCTCTTGAATAGCTCTCATGCTTATGAGCTTTGAAATTTGTAGTTGTGCCTCTACCCTTTGATTCTGTGGCAGGTTTGGCATACCTCTCATTTTTGGAAGAGTGTGAAAATGAAATTTGTAGCCTCTGTTTATAATGTCCAGGATCCATTTGTCTGTTGTGACAATATGCCAATTGGCTGCAAATAATGCTAGCTTTCCTCCCAAAGGTGCTGCCAGCTGAGACGTGCTTGGCATGAAAATGAGGGAGTCATTGGGTTTGCTTCCTGTATTGTTGTGCACTGTCCTCGCCACCTCTTGGTGCTGGAGTTTGCCATTGTCGTCCTCTATATGATCCTTGTGATTGCCCTCTGCCCCTTGTGCGTCTGTATCTACCTCTTTGGGGCTTGTCAGTGGCTGGAAAGACCAGTTTTTTGAAGGCCAATTTCTGCTAAAACGTGGTGGTTGGACCTGTAAAAAGGCTTTGACAGTTTGCATAGATTTGGCTTTTTCTTCCATTTTCCGTAGTATCTCCTCAGAATTAGTACCAAACAGCACATCCTTTTGTAAAGGAGCATCTAGAAGTTTAGCTTTGACATGATCAGGCAAGTTTTGTTCTCCGAGCCAGGCATGTCTGCGAATGACTGATCCTGTAGCAGCCGCTCTACTTGAAGCCTCTAGTGCATCATAACCACATTGTAAAGTGTGTTTACCCACTTGTTCTGCACTATGCATCATATCCTGTAACTCCTTTAAATCTGGTTGTTCAGGTTGAGACATTTTATTCCTTAATTGTGATAACAGGAACTGTTGATATTTAAGCATATGAAAATGACAATTTAAGGCCCTCATGGCTAGGGTGGCCGAGGTATATACCTTTTTACCCCACCTTTCTAAAGACCCTGACTCCCTTTCTGCTGGAAGTGGGTTCTTAGCAGTGGAGGCCTTCAATCCCTTGGGGCCTTGTGAAATGGTTTCAGGGTCAGCATTATGACTTTTGAAGAGAAATTGGTGAGAGTTGGGTACTCTGTAATACCTATCAGGTTTGACTGGTGCAGGAGGCAGAGGTTAAGGCAAGCCTCCGAATAAACATCATCAAGTATGTCCAAAACAGGGGGTATCGCCAGAGGTCTGTGTTGAGGTAACAAAAGAAATTCCCTAAGCCTTTTCTTAGAATCTGAAAAGTCTTGGCCTTCCCAATGGAAGTGTTCCCTCAAGGTGTGCAAGGTTTCCCCAAAGGAAAAATCCTCAGGAGGAGATACAGAAGGGATGGACTGTTCTGCATCCGAATCCTCAAAAGGGGAGTAAGAGTGTTCCTTTGCATCAGAATGTTCTGATAAAATGGATCCCTGATCAGAAGAGGGAGAATCTTCCTCCACTCTGGGTCTCTTGTCTGGAGGGGATTGAGAACCTCTGATAAGAGTAATTAAATCCTCAGCCATTTTAAGTATCTGTTTTTTAGGCATGGGACCTGGAGATGGGCCCTGTGCAACAGGCCTTTTGGGGTGCCTGGCTGTTTTGGATTTAGTAAAGGCCTTAATGGAAAAAGAAGATGAGGGTCTGAAGACACCATGGGTGGAAGTGGACCTGTCCACATTAGTAGGCTCAACATTAGCAAAGGCTTTGGTGGTTGTAGTCTGGGAAAGGGCCGAGGTCCCAGCGGTCTCGAGTACAGAGGACACCGCCAAAGGAGTGTCGTCGGTAGTCAGGGACTGCAAAGGCGTCTCGCTGAGAACCGGACCACGTGTAGCCTGTTTTGGCGTGGTGTCGGCGGGGACCGCAGGCCTCGCGTGTCGGTCCTTTTCCTTGCGTTTTTTGGACAAAACGGTAGTCGGAGTGTCCGATGACATTTTATAATCAAAAGCTTTACCGAAATAGTGTTGGGCGAACTCCGCCCGAAGCTTAATAGTGCGTTTATTGAAGGTAAAGTACAGTTTTGTACCTACCATAAATGTAGATGTCCGAACTGGATAGCATCTGCAGTCATAACAGCTGGGTTGTCCTGTCGTCAGGCAGCCCGTCAGTCGGCCGGATTCCAAAGTCCGGGTCCGGCTTCGGTTGATGTCGCTCTTCATCCGACGTCATCTCTGTTGGACTTCGGGTATAAAGGCATCAGCCGACGCCATTTTCCTCAGTGTTTCTTGCCCCAGATGCCAGAAGCCCTCCTGAAGGCTAAAAATTTTGGATAGATGCCAATGTTTCCAAAAGGATAGAGGTAACCACAAAAATAAGCATGTATGTACATATATACAAACAAATACACCATAAAAAACTCCCCCCCATCAGCTAGCTATTAGGAGGGTAAACACCCTAGGAGTACCTCAGAGGGGAAGGAGGGAGGTAATCCTGTCTGCAGATGATATCCACTTCGGACTTCTACATTTTTCGTACGTACAAAACTGTACTATGTCCTTCATGGATGCATCTGCAGTCATAAATGGGTAGAATACCATAGCCAACTAGGGGAGGAGGATAAAAGTAGATTATGGTGTGTTTAGGATCCCTTGCAGTACAGCAGAGGCAAACCCTGCTCGGGATCTGGAATATAGAGGCAAATTATAATGCTTGGCAAATGTATGCACGGAGGTCCAAGTAGCAGCCTCAATAATGTCTTTGGTAGCCACTCCTCATAAGAAGGCTGTGGTAGTGGCTGTTGCCCTTGTAGAATGAGGTCTTATGTTCTGTGGAATTGGTTTTCCATGGAAGGAGTAACAGAATCGTATGCAATTTCCTATCCATTTGGAGATTGTCTGTTTGGAAATAGCTTTTCCCTCTCTTCCTGTTGCATAGGCCACAAAAAGTTGGTCAGTCTTTCTGCTGCTTTTGGTTCTGTCCAAGTAGTAGCGTAGCTGTCTATGTACATCCAAGGTATGCAGTATTCTTTCTCCCCTGTTTTGTGGGTTGGGAAAGAAGGTAGGTAGGTGGATTGCCTGGTTTAAAGACACTCTGGATACCACCTTAGGCATAAATGTTGGATTAGTCCTCATGGATACTCTATCTTGGTGGAAGATTAGGAAGGGTTGCACTGCCATTAAGGCCTGTAGTTCTGAAACCCTCCTTGCTGAGGTAATTGCCAGTAGGAAAGCAGTTTTCCATGACAGGTGTTGTAAGTCTGCTGTTGCTGCTGGCTCAAAGGGTGATAGTGTCAACTTTTCTAGTACAAAGTTTAAGTCCCAAGCTGGTAATGGTGGTTTTCTTGGAGGTTTTACATTCTTGATTCCTCTGAGAAATTGTCTGAGCAGAGGGTGTGAAAACAGGTGGATCAAGCTGTATTCTGCTGAAATAGCTGATGCATGTATCTTGATGGAGGAGTAGGACAGGCCTGAATGGAGAAGTTCGCCAGGTACTCCAGGATGTTAGGCATATCTATGTTTGACACATCTTTTCCTCTTTCAGAACTCCAACTGACAAACCTTTTCCATTTTCCAGCGTAGTTCCTTCTTGTTGAAGGTCTGCGCTTCAAGAATAATGTCTTTAACTCTTTGGGAAAGTTCTTGATTAGCTGCTGCTATGTGATGATCCATGCAGTCAGTTGTAAGGTTTTCAGGTTTGGATGTATGGTGCTGTAGTTGTTCTGAGTTAGCATCAAAGGCATCAGGGTATTGGCCACCTCTTGTTCCGAGACCAGCTCCTTAGTAGTGGATACCAGTGTTGTCTTGGCCAGTTTGGAGCTATCAGGATTATCCTTGGATGTTCTTCCTTGATTTTTAGGAGTACTTTGTGTATCAAGGGGAGAGGTGGGAATGCATAAACTGTTAGGCCCTTCCAGCTGAAGGAGAGCGAATCCACTTTCCATGCTAGTGGGTGAAATGTCCTTGTGCAGAATTTTTTGAGTTGGTGATTGTGAGGAGATGCAAATAGATCTATCTGAGGCATTCCCCACTTCTTTGTAATGGTATAGAAGATGTCCGGGTGCAGGTGCCATTCGTGAGCATCTGATGTGGTCCTGCTTAAAATGTCCGCTAGAGTATTTTCTTTTCCTGGTACAAATCTTGCTTGCAGCTGGATGTTGTAGCTGAGTGCCAGGGTCCACAGTTCCAAAGTCATTCTGCATAGAGGGTATGAATGAGTGCCTCCCTGTTTGTTGATGTACCACATGACTGTGGTGTTGTCTGTCCTTATCAACAGGTGGCCCTCTTTGAGAAATGGTCTGAACTTTTGGATAGCCAGTTTTACAGCCAGCATTTCTTTTAGGTTGATGTGCAGGTGAAGTTGATCCTGAGTCCACAATCCTTGCACGCATTTGTCCAGCATGTGGGCCCCATCCTAGGTCTGAAGCATCTGTTGTAATGCTCTGACTTGCTTGACATCTGTGAAAGGAAGGGAAGGCCTGGGTTGGACCGGCATGCCTGGGCCCACCATAGGAACTCCTGTTTTAAGCATGGAATTAGTGGGATTTCTGTTTAGAGGCTGTGCCTGTGTTGGGACCATAAATTCGTTAGGTACCACTGTAGTTTTCTCATATGTAGTCTGGCAAATGGAACCAAAATTATGCATGATGCCATGAAGCCCAAGGCCTGCAGAACTTTTCTTGCTGTTAATTTGTTCAGCTTTGTTAGTGACAAGAAGTAAAGAGGGAGTTCTTTTTGTTTTTCTGTAGTTAGGAATGCCATTTGTCTCACTGTGTCCAATTCCGCTCCCAGAAATGTCCTTGTTTGGGATGGTATCAGTCTTGACTTTTGTAGATTGACTGTGTATCCCAGTGCTTGTAGCAAGTAAATGACCCTTTGCAAATCTGTTGTCAACTTGCTTTTGTTGTCCCCTTGTAGCAGGCAGTCGTCCAGGTATGGGTAAATATGAATTCCCTGTAGTCTGCAGTATGCGATTACTGATGCCAGGCATTTTGTGAATACTCTGGGCGCAGTAGATAAGCCAAAGGGCAATGCTGAGAATTGATAGTGCTCTGATCCTGCAAGAAATCTGAGGTATCTTCTGCAGATTGGTCGAATAGGGACGTGCAGGTATGCCTCCTTGAGATCTAGAGTTACCAGCCAACACTCCTTGCCCAGCATGGGAAGAAGTTGCTGTAGGGTCAGCATTTTGAATTTTGGGACAATGATGTATGTATTCAAGGTGGACAGGTTAGAATTGGTCTCCACTTTTTTCCTTTCTTGGAACTAGGAACAGTCTGGAGTAGAACCCTTTCCTTGCTCTGCTGCAGGCACTTTTTCCACAGCTCTCATGTTTGCTAACTCCATTATCTGTTGTAAAGCTTCTGTTTTTTGATTTGGAGGTAGATTTGGCATTCCTCTTTTGACTGGTATAGTGTGGAAGTGGAATCGGTAACCTTGATGTATAATTTTCAGAATCCACTTGTCTTTTGTTATGTGGTGCCAGTTCTTTGCAAATAAAGTTAACCTTCCGCCTAGTGGGGCTGCTATTTGCTCCCTGGTAGGCGGTTTTAGGAGTAAGTCACTGTGGTTGTGTTGAAGTAGTGGCAGTGGCTGTGTCTGTGCCTCTGTTGTTACTTTGCCACTGTCGTCCTCTGTAGGCACTTCCTCTGGTTTGGTTTCTGCCTCTGGAACATCTATTCCTGCCCCTTAGAAATCTTGTGGAGTCAGGAAAGGACCAATTCTTGGCAGGCCAGTTCCTGCTAAACCTTGGGGGTTGAACTTGCAGGAAATCTTTAACAGTTTGAACTGATTTTGCCTTTTCTTCCATTTTCTTCATAACCTGCTGGGCAGGTGCACCAAACCAACTTGTCTTATCCATAGGAGCATCTAACAATTTAGCTTTAACATGATCTGGTAGAGCTTGCTCCTTTAGCCATGCATGCCTTCTTATCACTGTGCCAGTCATGGCTGATCTAAATGAAGCCTCCAGTGCATCGTAGCCACATTTTAAGGAATGGTTACTAACCTGTTGTATGTTATTTACCATTTCTAATACATATTTCTTGTCAAGAGCTTCATCAGTGGTTAATTTTTTAGTTAACTGATCAAGCATAAACTCTTGGTATTGTATCATGTGAAACTGGCAGTTTAAAGCTCTAGCTGAGAGAGTAGCTGAAGTGTATACTTTTTACCCCATCTGTCTAATGCCCTTGCTTCCCTTTCAGAAGGAGGGTTTTAGCTATGGTCGCGCAACTGCCTTGGGACCCTGGGATATAGTTTCTGGGTCTGCAAGGGGGCCTTGTAAAGGTGGTGATGAGTGTCAGGCACCCTGTAAAATCTGTCTGGTTTGGCAGGGCTGGGGTAATGAGTCTGGAGCAGAGCAGACATCATTAAAAGCGTCATCTACCACAGAAAGAACAGGAGGTATAGCTAAGGGCCTGTGCTGTGGAAGGTGCAAAAGGTTCTAAGTCTTTTTAGGAATCTGAGAATTCTTGTTGTTGCCATTGAACTGCTCGCATGGCATGCAAGGTTTCCCAAAGGAGAATTCTTCTGGAGGAAGCAGCTGGAATGGATTCTTCAGCATCAGAATCCTCAAAATTAGAGAAAGGGCCTCTGGCTGGTCAGTAATGTCTGATTCATCTGCAGAATCATCAGAGGACACTGGCTCAGGGGCTCTGCCCTAGGTCTCTTATCTGGGGGCTGAGAGGCCCTGTCTGGGAGGTTGAGATTCTCTAATTAAAGAAATCAAATCTTCTGCCAAGGTGAGCATTTGAGAACTAGAAGAGGGCCTGGTTGAGGTGGTTTAACAGGCACTGATTTGGTAGACTTGGCTGCTTTAGCCCTGGCGAAGGCCTTAATGGACATGGCTGCTGGAGGCCTAGCAGCACCACGCGTGGGTAGAGACATCCAGGGAATGGTGTCTGATAAGTCAGTGTGTAAAGTTTCAGAGGCCGATTCAAGAATTGTAGCAGGGGCCTCAAGTGTAGAGTTAGATTCGCTGTACCCTAGATCAGTTTTCGGTTCGCCGAACCAGACACTCGCGGTTTGCTGCGTGGTTTCAGCGAAACCGCGGACCGCGAAAGTGTCGGTCTTTTCTTTGTGTTTTTGGCAGAAAGTGTAGTCGGAGGTTCCGACATATAATGTAAGCAAAGTCAGAACCGAAAACTGTTCTGCAAACTCCGACCGGCGCCTAAGCGTTCGTCGGGTTGAAGGAAGCACAGGCCGAACAGGCTGCTACGCCGTGGGCTGGGCCTAAACAAGGCAGACAGTAAGAATGGAAATCTTTATGAGGTATTTGTTTCCCACAGGTTAAACAATTATTAACTTTTCTGACATCGGCTGAGGCAAGAAAGAGTCCCCAACGGGGTACTTAGCTTTAGAAGTCTTCGAAGTAGTATTCGGTAGAAAGAATCTCTGGATCCGACCGACCGGCACTTGCGAACAGCTTCTGCTTCGGGCGGCAAGAAAGACTGAGGAAAATGGCCGGCTGATGCCTTTACCCGAAGTCCAACAGAGATGACGTCGGATGAAGAGCGACATCAGCCGAAGCCGGACCCGGACTTTGGAATCCGGCCGACTGACGGGCTGCCTGACGACAGGACAACCCAGCTGTTATGACTGCAGATGCATCCATGAAGGACATCGCAAAAGCGACAGCCCGAGACGTCGTGGTCTGGGCCTAAAGGTATGCAGAGGGAATGGAAATCCTTATGCGGTATTTGCTTCCCACAAGAAATACAATTATTAACTTTTTCTGACATCGGTCTGAGGCAAGAAAAGTTTCCCCAACGGGGTACTTAGCTTTAATGAAGACTTCGGTTTCCAAAATTTTAGTAATTCAGGAGCTGGCCGACCGGCACTTGCGAACTGCTTCTGCTTCGGGCACCACGCGGCAAAAAAAGACTGAAGAACATGGCGTCGGCTGTGTCTTATATACTCTGGCCTCGCTGATGTCAGAAGAGAAAGCGACGACAACTGACGCCGGACCAAGACTTTGGAATTCGGCCGACCGAGGGACCGCCTGACGGCAGAAAAAGTACAGTTTTGTACCTACCATAAATGTAGATGTCCGATAGGAATGCATCTGCAGTCCTTACAAATGGGTTGTCCTGTCGTCAGGCAGCCCTTCGGTCGGCCGGATTCCAAAGTCTGGGTCTGGCCTCGGCTGGTGTCGCACTTCACCCGACGTCACAGCTGCAGTTATTCGGGTATAAAGGCATCAGCCAACGCCATTTTCCTCAGTGTTTCTTGCCCCAGATGTCAGGTGCCCTCTTGGAAGGCAAAATTTGGATAAATGCCAATGATTCCAAATAGCAGAGAGCCAACACAAAAAATAAGCATGTATGTACATATATACAAACAAATACACCATAATAGATCCCCCCCAAGCTAGCTGAAGGCTGGCAAATACCCTAGGAGTACCTCAGAGGGGGGGGTGGGGGGGTAATCCTGACTGCAGATGCATTACTATCGGACATCTACATTTATGGTAGGTACAAAATTGTACTATGTCCTTCAAGGATGCATCTGCAGTCCTTACAAATGGGTAGAATACCATAGCTAAACAAGGGGAGGAGGAAAGAGTAGAGATTATGGTGTAGCTAGGATCCCTTGCAAAACAGCAGTGGCAAAACCTGCTCAGGATCTAGAGTATAAAGGTAAATTGTAATGCTTGGCAAATGTATGCACGGAGGTCCAAGTAGCAGCCTCTATAATGTCCTTGGTAGCCACTCCTCATAAGAAAGCTGTGGTAGTGGCTGTAGCCCTTGTGGAGTGAGGCCTGATGTTCTCTGGAGTTTTCTTTCCATGGTAGGAGTAACAAAATCTAATGCAATTTCCTATCCATTTGGAGATTGTCTGTTTTGAAATTGGTTTTCCTTCCTTTCCTGTGGCATATGCTACCAGAAGCTGGTCAGTTTTTCTATTGGACTTAGTCCTGTCCAGGTAGTAGCGTAACTGTCTGTGTACATCCAAGGTATGCAAAAGTCTTTCTCCCCTGTTCTGTGGGTTTGGGAAGAATTTAGGTAGGTGGATAGCCTGATTTAATGACACTCTGGATACCACCTTAGGCATAAATGTAGGATTTGTTCTCATGGACACTCTATCTTGATGGAAGATCAGGAAGGGTTGCACTGCCATTAATGTCTGTAGTTCAGAGACCCTTCTTGCTGAAGTTATTGTCAGCAGGAAAGCAGTCTTCCAGGATAAGTATTGTAATTCTGCTGTTGCTGCTGGTTCGAAAGGAGGAAGTGTCAATTTTTCTAGCACAAAGTTCAAGTCCCATGCTGGCAAAGGTGGTTTCCTGGGAGGTTTTACATTTTTAATTCCTCTCAGAAACTGCCTGAGCAGGGGATGAGAGAAGACAAGAGGATCCAAGCTGTATTGTGCTGAAATAGCTGATGCATGTATCTTGATGGAAGACTAGGACAGGCCTGTGTGGAAGAGCTCTGCCAAGTACTCCAGAATGTTGGCCATGTTTACCAGAGTCACATCTTCTCCCTTTGCAGTACTCCAAATGAGATATATTTTCCATTTTGCTGCATAATTCTTTCTTGTTGAAGGTCTGCGAGCCTCCAGGATTATGTCTTTAACCCTTTGGGATAAATTTGGGTTAATTGCTGTCATGCAATGTTCCAGGCAGTTAGCTGCAGAGTTTTCAGGTTTGGATGCAGGATGTTGTAGTTGTTCTGTGTTAACAGTAATGGGATCAGGGGTAGTGTCCATATTTGTTCCAGAGACATGCTCCTCAGCAATGGGTACCAATGTTGTCTTGGCCAGTCTGGAGCTATCAGAATGATCCTTGGACGGTCCTCTTTGATCTTCAGGAGCACCTTGTGCATCAAAGGAAGTGGTGGAAATGCGTATGCTGCCAGGTTTTTCCAACTGAAAGATAGGGAGTCCACCTTCCAAGCAAGTGGGTGGTACGTCCTTGTGCAGAATTTCTTTAGCTGGTGATTGAATGGGGATGCAAACAAGTCTATTTGTGGTAATCCCCATTTCCTTGTAATGGCTTTGAAGATGTCCGGATGAAGCATCCATTCGTGGGCATCTGTGGTTGTTCTGCTTAATATGTCTGCTAGAATGTTTTCTTTTCCCGGTACAAAAATTGCTTATAACTGAATGTTGTAGCTCAGGGCCACATCCCATAGGACCAGTGCCAGCCGGCATAGAGGATATGAATGGGTGCCTCCCTGTTTGTTGATGTACCACATAACTGTGGTGTTGTCTGTCCTTATCAACTGACCTTCTTGGAGAAATGGTCTGAATGACTGGATTGCCAATTTTACTGCCAGCATTTCCTTTAGATTTATGTGTAGGCGAGTCCATAAGCCTTGTATGCACTTGCCCTGCATGTGTGCCCCCCAACCGAGGTCTGAGGCATCTGTCGTGATGGTTTGGCTTGGTTGGCTGTTGCAGAAGGGCAATCCTGTGTTTGATTGACAGGCCTGAGCCCACCATAGGAACTCTTGTTTCAGGCATGGGATTATTGGTATTTTGGTTTCTAGGCTGTGCTTGTGTTGGGACCACAAATTCCTTAGGTACCACTGTAGCTTTCTCATATGCAGTCTGGCATGAGGGACCAGAATTATGCAGGATGCCATGAAGCCTAGAGCTTGCAGTACTTTTCTTGCAGTTAGGTGGTTCTGCTTTGTTAATGCCAAGAAGTAGAGAGGTAGTTGCTCTTTCTTTTCTGCAGTTAGGAATGCCATTTGTTTTGATGTGTCCAGCTCTGCACCCAGAAAGGTTATTCTTTGGGATGGAATCAGCCTTGACTTTTTATATTGACTGTATATCCCAAGGCTTGCAGCAGGTAAATGACTCTTTGTAAGTCTTCTGCTAGCTTGCTTTTGTTGTCCGCTTGTATCAGGCAGTCATCCAGGTAGGGATAAATTTGGATTCCCTGAAGTCTGCAATGAGCAATTACTGATGCCAGGCATTTCGTGAACACTCTGGGCGCAGTAGATAAGCCAAAGGGCAATGCTGAAAATTGATAATGCTCTGATCCTGCAAGAAATCTGAGGTATCTCCTGCAAATTGGTCTTATGGGGACGTGCAGGTATGCCTCCTTGAGATCTAGAGTTACCAGCCAAGACTCCTTGCCCAGCATGGGAAGAAGCTGCTGTAGGGTCAGCATTTTGAATTTTGGAACAATAAGGAATGTGTTTAAAGCGGACAGGTCTAGAATGGGTCTCCATTTGTTTTCTTTTCTTGGTATCAGGAAGAGTCTGGAGTAAAATCCCTTTCCTTGCTCCATAGATGGTACCTTTTCCACAGCTCTCATTCTTAATAGCTGAGATATTTATTTTAGAGCTTCTGTCCTTTGAGTAGGTGGTAGGTTTGGCATTTCTCTCTTCTCTGGTAGAGTATGGAAATGGAACCTGTAACCTTGGTCTATAGTTTGCAAAATCCATTTTTCCCTTGTGATGCAATGCCAGTTTTTTGAGAATAAGGTTAGTTTTCCACCTAAGGGTGCTTCTAGTTGTTCCCTGGTAGGCGGTGCCATTGTCAAGTCACTGTGATTGAGTTGTTGTAGTGGTGGTGGCTGCGTCCGTGCCTCGCTGGTTGTTACCTTGCCATTGGCGTCCCCTGTAGGCACCCCTGGATTGGTTTCTGCCTCTTGAACGCCTATTCCTGCCTCTCTGAGCCTTAGAGGAGTCCGGAAAGGACCAATTCTTGGAGGGCCAGTTCCTGCTAAACCTTGGAGGTTGAACCTGTAAGAAATCTTTCACCGTTTGTACAGATTTCGCCTTCTCTTCCATCTTTTTTAGCACCTGCTGAGCAGAGGAACCAAATAAATTGACCTTGTCCATGGGTGCATCCAAAAGCTTTGATTTGACATGGTCTGGTAATGCCTGTTCTTTCAACCATGCATGTCTCCTGATAACTGTGCCAGTCATGGCTGATCTAAAGGAAGCCTCCAGTGCATCATAGCCACATTTTAAAGAATGGTTACTAACCTGCTGTATGTTATGTACCATTTCCTCAACATATTTTTATCTAAAGATTCTTCAGAGGAAAGCTTTTTAGTTAACTGGTCAAGCATAAACTCTTGATATTGAATCATATGAAATTGGCAGTTCAAAGCCCTAGCTGACAAGGTTGCAGAAGTGTAAACTTTTTTACCCCATCTCTCTAAGGACCTGGATTCCCTTTCAGAGGGAAGGGGTTTTTTAGTAGAAGTAGCAGCTACAGCTTTAGGGCCCTGGGCGATGGTCTCTGGATCTGCAAAGGGGGCCTTGTATAAATGGTGATGAGTGTCCGGGACCCTGTAGAACCTATCGGGCTTAGCAGGAGCCGGAGGTAATGAATCAGGAGCAGTGCAAGCATCATTAAATGCATCATCTACAACAGGAAGAACTGGAGGTATAGCTAAAGGCCTATGTTGTGGCAAATGTAGAAAGGTTCTAAGCCTTTTTCTGGAGTCTGAGAAATCTTGGCCCTGCCACTGAAATTGTTCCCTCATAGCATGCAAGGTTTCCCCAAAGGAAAATTCCTCAGGTGGAGAGGGTGAAGGAATGGACTCTTCAGCATCAGAGTCTTCGTAGGGAGAATAAGAAGCCTCAGGAAGGTCTGTATGTTCTGACTCATCAGAGGAACCATCGGTGGATACTGGTTCAGGGGGCTCTGCTCTGGGTCTCTTTTCTGGAGGTGGGAGAGAGGACCTGTCTGGATGAGGCTGGGATCCACGAATTAAAGAAATTAAATCCTCAGCCAAAGATAGCATATGAGAGCTAGTGCTGGGCCTGTGTGAGGGGGGTTTGGCAGGCACAGATTTTGAAGCTTTGGCTGCTTTAGCCCTGGCAAAGGCCTTAATAGACATGGCTGCGGGAGGCCTAGCAGCTCCACGTGCAGGGGTTGAAATATCCAGGGGAATTGTGTCTTATAATTCCTGAGAAACCACAACAGAAGGCTGGATTTCAGAAGCAGATTCTACCAGGTTAGAGGAGGCCTTGGTAGAAGGCATGGTTTCGGCTGGAGAAAGAACCGCTTGCTCGGTTTCGGCCGAAACCGAGACACTCACGGTTTGCTTAATCGCGGTTTCGGCCGAGACCGCGGACCGCGAGTGTCGGTCCTTTTCTTTTCATTTTTTGGAAATTTGCATTGTCGGAGGATCCGACGGCATAATGTAGGCAAAATCAGAGCCGAAAATTTGTTCAGCAAACTCCGACTGACGTCTAAGCGTCCGTCGGTTAAAAGAAGCGCAGACTAGACAAGCTGCTACGTTGTGGTCTGGGCCTAAGCAATGTATACAGTAGGAGTGGAAATCTTTATGAGGTATTTGTTTCCCACAAGATAAACAGTTATTCACTTTCTCTGACATCGGCTGAGGCAAGAAAGAGTCCCCAACGGGTACTTAGCTTTTAGAAGTCTTCGAAGTAGTATTCGGTAGTAGTAATCTCTGGATCTGACCGACCGGCACTTGCGAACAGCTTCTGCTTCGGGCGCCACGCGGCAAGAAAGACTGAGGAAAATGGCGTCGGCTGATGCCTTTATACCCGAA
The DNA here is from genome assembly GCF_019279795.1 of Protopterus annectens. NCBI lineage: Eukaryota > Metazoa > Chordata > Ceratodontiformes > Protopteridae > Protopterus > Protopterus annectens. The sequence goes on along the minus strand of NC_056730.1, from coordinate 295,061,094 downwards.
TAACTGCAGCTGTGACGTCGGGTGAAGTGCGACACCAGCCGAGGCCAGACCCAGACTTTGGAATCCGGCCGACCGAAGGGCTGCCTGACGACAGGACAACCCATTTGTAAGGACTGCAGATGCATCCTTGAAGGACATCCCATCTGTGATTACTGCAGCTGTATGCACGATGAACATCAGAAATTTCAGAATCCTGGTCAGAAGTATCATAAGCAAATTCAGTCCTAGGTCTCTTGGGGGGGGGGGGGGCTAGCTTCCCCTGATTAAAGTAATACGGTCTTCAGCCATTCTTATTTGTTTTTTTGCCATAGAGGCCTGACCATGCGGTCTGGGTGTCAGTTTTCTAGGCATGGTTCGAGTTTTAGGCCTTGAAGAAGAAGATGGCGTTGGTTTAATATGCAAGCCAGTAGGCCTGAATACACCCTCAGAAGCCGGTGCCTGCACAGCGGCTCTGGACCCATCCAAGGTAGAGACATCCGCAGGTTCCACAGTTGAAGCATCTCGCGGCACAACGGACTCCGAATGGGCCTCAGTAGAGGCCTGCGACTCTGTAGTAGCGGGTATCAGGGGCTGCGAAAGCGCCTCACTGAGTACCGGCGAATTGGCGACTGCCTTAGGAGAAGCGTCGTCAGCAGCTTTGGACCTAGACGGCCTGTCTCTGTCTTTATCTTTGCGTTTTTTCGGAACGTCGGTAGTCGGATGACTTACTGAAGACATATCTGGATAATTGAACAGAGTACCAAAACGGTATGTCGTGGTCAGGGCCTAGGCAAGGAATACAGTACGAATGAAAATCTTTGTGAGGTATTTGCTTTCCACAAGAAATACAATTATTGACTTTTAAGGACATCGGTTTAGAGCAAGAAAAACTTTCCACAATTGGGTACTTAGCTTTAGTTGAAGACTTTGTTTCTGAAACTCGAAAATGAAAATTTCAGGAGTTGGCCGACCAGCACTTGCAAACTGCTTTTGTTTCGGGCGCCACACAGCAAGAAAGACTGATGTAATGGCGTCGGCTGCATGCTTTATACCCCTGACTACCTGACATCATGGAAGATGAGGCAAGAAAGACTAAATAAAATGGCATCTGCTGCATGTTTTATACCCCTGACGACCTGACGTCATGGAAGAGGAGACGGCAACTGACGCAGGACCCTAGACTTTGATATTCAGGCCGACTGAGGGCAACCTGCTAGCAGATTACCCAAATGTAATGACTGCAACAGTCGAACATGAAGAACATCCAAGACTTTGATAATCAGGCCGACTGAGGGCTACTGTAAGTAGATAACCCAAATGTGATGACTGCAACAGTGAAACATGAAGAACATCTGATCCCATATGACCGGCTCTAGAAGACATATTAGTCTCCACATCCTTAACAACTTCTAAAGAAACAGGACCAGAGGGGCTGTGAGAAGCTGATAAATGATCAGACAGCTCAGACATGGCAACAGTGGAGTCATCCATTGAGTGTCAGGGTAAATAGGAAATCATAAACAGCTGAGAACAAAATCCCCTCTAACTAGTTTCCTTTGCTTGATGAAGGAAGGGGAGACGTCTGGGGTATTGCCACCCTCCGCAGCAGGTCTCAGAAGAGATTTTAAACACTGGTTCTTGATGGAGAGTTTTGGAGTAAGATTAAGTGTCTTGCTCCTTACCTAAACAGAAAAAACAAGTTGTCTGGGAGTCTTTATGAGGTATCTGACATCTACACAAGCACTTCTTCCTTTACTCAAAATAAGACTGAAATATTATTTTTTGAGAGAGAAAATATGAAGGAAGTCCCCAACAGTATACTTGCATGCGCAGCTCCTCAATACTTAGCTGACAGCCGAACCAGTAAAGATGCACTGGAGAGCGAGAGAGAGATAAAGTGAGTGTGCCTTACTAGCAGTTTCATCAGCAATAAGTTCAGAAATGTAGCACCCGTATGGCTGCTTTTTCTACACTATTTTGCCTCCCTGATGTACAGGCTTGAGGAAGACATCACAAAGCTTTGGATACTGGCCAGACATCTGATCCCTGGAAGGACATGTTACATCTAGTTTAGACTACTGTAACAATGATCAAATGAAGAACATCCTCCACAACAGCTTAGACATCTTTTTTTTTTTTTTTTTTTTTTTAGTTCTTGCAATGCTGCCTTTTTTGACAGGGTGGCACATTTGGGACAACATGGGTTGAGCTTAGCTGAAAAGGTATTGAGCAGCCTCTAGATACTTACTTAGATTTGTTAACTGGGTACAGCACTAATCAAACTGACCAATTTCAGTCTCAGTCTGGATGTACTTTACAATAGCATCTGATCCAAATACCTTGAGTAACAGCAAGACATTTTTGTAAATACAAGGAAATTCAGCTCCCAAATGCCTCTAGAGATGAGCAGTCAGGTAAAACCTTCAGGGGTTCTGCTGCCTGTTCCTGGGAGAAGGGCCACGTTACTCCTGGTTCTGCCGAACATATCTGTCTTTAGGGTGGTGGCTATTAGAGAACCTACCACGACCTTGGAAGGCTTTATTTCATCATTTGTATAAGGGCTGTTAGGGTTTCTGAAACCACGGGTTTTTTGCACCATGTTGGTTCCTAGTAAAGGACCTTTCGGGGGCTGAGAACCTAACTTCTTATATCTTGCCTTCCTGTTGACTTTCTAACAGCCTTGCTTTGACTTTTGGTCCAAACAATATGGACCGACTAAAAAGAGGGTATTCGAAAAGGCTGTCCTGAAATTATCTGCAAATCCAGCTAGCCTTAACTAGACCCAGTTGCTCTTGTTGCTTCATCTGTAAAGCAATCCACATGAACAGTGTAGCTGTACTGTTCACAGTAGGCACCTGACTCCAATTGCTTTCAGGTATCTAAAGTTGGTAACTTTGAGACTGCCAGACACTAAAGGTCTTGTTGGCTGGTTCCTACTGGAATCTAATCACATGTATTACAATTTATGAAGCATGCTGCAAACGTATTTGAGGCAAAGGCTCACATTCATTTGTAATCTACCAATTTGGGCTGCCTGTAAGGAGGATAGATAAGCTGAACATCCTCAAAGGTCACTAGGTGGCAGCTGAGACCACAATGCAGTCTACAAGCAGTCCCTTCCTTAAACAGAGCTTGCACTTGGCAGCCTGTAGACCCTGTTCTGATTTACAGGCATGGGTTTTCATAATGTCAGGCTCCCTCCACTTTCACGGGCAAACTAGGCTCATCCAAGCTGCTGGTGTGGACAGGAACATCCCTTCCTTTGGAAAAGTGAGGGCTGGAGGGTCACGTTCCACCCCCCACCCCCACCCCCCGCACCATCTCAACAATCTCCTAAAGCATAGAGCCTTCTGAAGGGAACTGCAGGGAAAGCTTAAAGCCTCTCCTTCATCATGGTCCATGTGTCTAGGGTTGGGAGACTAAGAAGGGGAGTCCAGATGCTTCCTCTTGCATATTAGGCAAATTATTCAGTATAATGCCCCCTTTGGCATACATCTGTCCATACACATGCAACTGGAATGCCCACACAGATACCCTACTAAAAGGATACAAGGCCTAAACAAAACAACCTACATGGAACTTGTAAAGGTTGAAAAAAGGCAGACTCACTTAGGTCTTTAAAGACTTAAAAATTGTAAATATGTGTAAATAAATATAAATTATTTATATAATGACAGCTGCAGTGCTGCTATGTGGTAAAATAGAAACCAGAGTAGAAGAGCAGTAAGAGACAATGGGCTGGAAGGTAAAATAATGAAAAAATATTAAACTTGTAATCAGTCAGAAAAATACAAGTAGCTATACTAAATCTGTGTATTATGTACTGCAATACGGCTAAAAGGAATGGACTATGTCAGAAGACTAATCTGAGATGAAAAATTTATAACAGTCATTCAAGATACAGAGACCTATCTTGTGCTTGAAGTGGCAACAAGATCTGGACAGAGATGCAATGCATCAAGGGAAGTGGGGAAGAGCTCTAGATTACAGCACAGTAAAAAGTTGCTGGAGTAGGCGCCTGTGGAGATCAGTCCAAGATATTACAGTAAGCACACTTGATGCTCTTGGATATTCTATTTTCCAACAAGGAGCTGAAGAGCCACTCATGCAAAGTTGGCAGGCATCTACTCAAGTCTGTCTGCTAAGAAAATAGACTCCCTAGATATGCATACATCCACTACAGAGAGACCAGCAAGTTACAATCCATTCCTGAACTTTCACAGCCACTCAAACACAAACATGGGATATAAAAGTAAGCTTCCCTTTGCTTGTTGAGATCATGAAACAGACATGTCTGTCAAAGAATAGGATCCTCTAGGCAGGGCTTTCTTGAATGTCTACAAAGAAAGTACAGTTGTGTACACTTACCATAAATGTAGATGTTCGAGTGTACTCACTGTTGCAGTCATCACATTTGGGGTTATCTCTGCCAGGGTAGCCCTCGGCCGGCCCGAATACCAGAGGGTTATTAATTCTGCGTCTGTTGCTGTCGCTTCAGGACTGATGTCAGGTCATCAGTAGTATAAAGTAAGGTAGCCAAGCCATTATATCAGTTTCTCTTGCCCTGTCAGGAGCTCCCAAGTGGGAGCCAGGTTCTAGTGGAAGAACCCCACTACTAGAAAGTAAATGCCAAAAAGTCCCTTATAAGGAGAGAGAAGACAGAAGAGGGGGATGGAGGGAGAAAAACCAGGGCTGCAACAGTGAATACACTCAAACATCTACATTTATGTTAAGTGTACACAACTGTACTATGTTCTTTGTGTTTCACTGTTGCAGTCATCACATTTGGGTTGATTCCCAAAGCTGAGGAAAAGGGTGGAGGCAGTCAAGGAGACTAGGGACTGGCGAGGATGTCCTGCAAGACAACAGTGGCAAACCCTGCCTCGGATTTGGAGAAGATACGCAAGTGGTAATGTTTGGTGAAAGTGTGAACAGATGTCCAGGTGGCAGCCTCCAGAATGTCCCTGGTGGGGACTCCTCTGAGGAAAGCTGCAGAGGTGGAGGCTGCTCTTGTGGAGTGAGTCCTGACCCCCTTAAGGGGAGGCTTTCCGTGTTACCTGTAACAGAAATGGATGCAGTGTGCTATCCATTTGGAAAGTGTTTGGAAACGGCTTTGCCCTCTGTCCCTGCAGCAAAGCTAACCAACAATTGATCAGACTTTCTGAAGGATTTAGTCCTGTCTAGACAGAATCTGAGCTGTCTGTGCACATCTAGAGAGTGCAGGATCCTTTCCCCCTTGTTCTGTGGGCTAGGGAAAAAAATGGGCAAATTACTGGATTGGTTGAAAGCTACACTGTACACCACTTTGGGCATGAAGGATGGCTTAGTCCTGAGGGAATCCCTGTCAGCATAGAAGATGATGAAGGGCTCCACAGCCATGAGTCCTTGTAGCTCGGAGAACCTTCTGGCTGAAGTGATGGCCAGAAGGAAAGCGGTCTTTCAGGAGAGAAATTTTAACTCTGCTGAAGATGCTGGTTCGAAGGGGGGGGGAGGGAGAGCTTTTCCAACACAAAGTTAAGGTCCCAAGCTGGGGTAGGTGCTCTTCTGGGTGGCCTCAAGTTGCTAGCCCCTCTTAGGGATTGTTTTATCAGAGGGTGTGAGAAAAGAGGCTGCTCAGTGGGGAAATCAGCAGAGATAGCAAGGCATGAATTTTAATAGAGGAAAAAGAAAGACCACTGTGTAACAGGTCAGCCAAGTAATTCAGGATGACAGAGAGGGAGGGCTGTGTCGTATCGGCTCCCTTAGCCTGAATCCAGGTGCAGAACCTTTTCCATTTGTCAGCATAAGACTTTCTAGTGCTCGGGCGTCTGACCTCATGTACAACATCTAGGACCTGTTTACTGAGGTTGGCAGATTGATCGGTGGTTAGGGAATAAGACAAGCTGCCAAAACTGAGGGTCTGTAGTTGGGGATGCATGAATTCTCTTTCCCTCTGGGTCATGAGGGTTGGGGTCTGAGTAAGATGCCATGGTGGCAGTGGGGACAGGCTGTGCAGCAGTGGGTACTAGTGCTGGCGAGACCAGTCTGGAGCAATAGAAAAGTACAGTTTTGTACCTACCATAAATGTAGATGTTCGAAGATCCACATTGCTGCAGTCCTTACATATGGGTAGTCCGCTGTCCTCGGTCGGCCCGAATATCAAAGTATTAGGCTGACGTCGGTCAAGGTGCTTAAGACTGACATCAGGACGTCAGGGTACAAATGTGCATGACTGACGTCATATCCTCAGTCTTTTCTTGCCCCAGATGTCAGAAGACCCTAAAAAGAAAGGCCAAAACCAAAAGACAGCAAAAAACAACCAACCACCCCTGCACTAATCATATTTACAATATTTACAAAATTCACAATATTCACAACCCAAACCACACAACCGCCTCTAACTACAGAGGGAAGGAGGGAGGTAATTGGACTGCAGCAATGTGGATCTTGAACATCTACATTTATGGTAGGTACAAAACTGTACTATGTTCTTCATCTCACATTGCTGCAGTCCTTACATATGGGTAGAATCCCAAAGCAGAGGTAAGGGAGGATGGCAAAATTATAAAGCATTAGGAGCTGCCAAAATGCCCTGTAAAATTGCAGTGGCAAAACCAGCCCTAGATTTAGAGTAAAGTGGAAGGTGGTAATGCTTAGAGAAAGTATGCACTGAACTCCAAGTAGCTGCCTCCAAAATATCTTTAGTAGCCACCCCCCTTAAAGAAGCTGTAGAAGTGGCAGTAGCCCTAGCGGAATGAGGCCTAATCCCAGCTGGAATCTCCTTACCATGATGGGAATAACAGAAAGCAATACAAAACCAATCCACTTAGAAATAGTTTGTTTTGAAACAGGTTTGCCCTGAGAACCCAAAGCAAATGAAACAAACAACTGCTGAGACTGCCTGAACCCTTTAGTTCTGTTCAAATAATATCGCAACTGCCTGTGTATATCCAAAGTGTGTAAAATCTTTTCCCCTTTATTTTGGGGGTTTGCATAAAAGTAGGCAAATGAATAGCTTGGTTTAAAGCCACACTAGAAACCACTTTAGGCATAAAGGAAGGATTAGTGCAAAGATACTCTATCCTTATGGAAAATTAAGAAAGGCTCAACCGCCATAAGGGCCTGTAATTCAGAAACCCTTCTCGCAGAGGTAATGGCCAACAAAAAAGCAGTCTTCCATGATAAATATTTCAACTCGGCAGTAGCTGCAGGCTCAAAAGGTTGTAGAGTGAGTTTCTCCAACACAAAATTGAGATCCCAAGCAGGAGTAGGAGCTCTACGTGGGGGTCTTATATTCTTTGCCCCTCTAAGGAATTGCTTAAACAAAGGATGAGAAAACAATGGTGGGTCACAGTCATAGTGAGCAGAAATTGCTGCAGCATGAACCTTAATAGAGGAGAAAGACAAACCTTTGTCCAGTAACTCAGTAAGGTATTGAAGAGCCACACTTAAATTAGGCTTAGAAACATCAAAGTCCTTTGCTGTACTCCAAAATAAAAATCTCCTCCATTTATCTGCGTACACTTTCCTTGTACTAGGCCTTCTGGCCTCCAAAATAACATTCAAAACTTGTTGTGGAAGCTGAGACCCTCCAGGGTTTAAAACAGAATATGCCAGGCTGTTAGATGTAGAGAGTGAAGTTTGACGTTGAGTAAATGACTGTTCTCCTGAGACAGCAGGTGAGGAATCAAGGCAAAGGCCATGGAGGCTCCTGCACCAGACTTCTCAGTAATGGGTACCAGTGCTGTCGAGGCCAATCTGGAGCTATTAAAATCATGTTTGGCTTGTCCTGTCTGACCTTCAGGAGTACCTTTGGGAGGAGAGGCAGAGGTGGAAAGGCATACACATGAAGATTGCTCCAATTGAATGAAAGAGCATCCACTTTCCAAGCTGTGGGATGAAACCTTTTTGTGCAAAACTTTGGCAGCTGGTAGTTTAGTGGAGAAGCGAACAGATCTATGTCTGGAGTTCCCCATAACACTGTCAATTTCTGAAATACATGAGGATCCAATTTCCACTCGTGGGGATCCATAATTTGTCTACTCAACACATCTGCTAAGGAGTTCTGTGCTCCTGGCAGAAACCTTGCCTGAAGATTTAGCTGTAAACTGAGAGCAGTCTCCCACAAAATCACTGCTTGTCTGCATAGAGGATAAGAATGCGTTCCCCCTTGCTTGTTGATGTACCACATGACAGTTGTGTTGTCTGTTAGAACCAACACCTGCCCTGGAAGAAGTAAATCCTTGAAAGCTATTAATGCAAACTGGACTGCTAACATCTCCTTCAAGTTGATATGTAGATGTTGAAGTCTGGCAGGCCACGTGTCTTGTACCCATTTTCCATTCAGATGAGCTCCCCAAGCTTTGTCTGAGGCATCCGTCGTTAGAATCTGACTCGCCTCTGGCCGGGTCACAGAGAGTCCCTTGTTTAGGTGACATTCCTGAGCCCACCACAAAAATTCCTTTTGAATGCAAGGTATTATCTGAATGACAGTGTCCATATCTTGGCAGTGCTGTGTCCATACATTTTTGAGATACCATTGTAGCTTCCTCATATGCAGTTTGGCATTGGGAAGTACCAGAATACAAGATGCCATGAACCCCAAGGCTTGAAGGACTGTCCTTGCAGTCAGCCTGGACTGACGAGACAATTGATGGAAGTAAAGAGAAAGATTCTTTTGTTTGTCCGGGGTCAATAGGCCATCTGGGATGCTGTATTCAGTCTCACACCCAGAAAGCATATGTCCTGAGAGGGTACTAGACTGGACTTTATTTCGCTCACAGAATACCCCAGGCATCTTAACACTGCTATCACATACTGTAAATGATGAAGAAGTTCGTCCTTTCCTTGGGCCAGAATCAGGCAATCGTCCAAATAAGGATAGATTTGTATTCCTCTTAGCCTGAAGAAAGCTATCACTGGAGCCAGAACCTTCGTGAACACTCTGGGCAGTAGATAAGCCAAAGGGCAATGCAGAGAACAGATAAAGAGAAGTCCCAGCCAAAACGCAGATACTTCCTGCAACTGAGCCTGATAGGAACATGAAGGTAAGCCTCCTTGAGATCCAGAGTCACCATCCAGTGATCTTTGCCCAGCAGAGGTAAAAGCTGTTGTAACGTCAACATTTTGAACTTGGGAATGTCCAGATATGTGTTGAGGATAGATAAATCCAAAATTGGTCTCCACGTGTTCCCTTTCTTTGGTACTAGGAACAGGCGAGAATAAAATCCTAGGCCCACTTCTGGCAGAGGGACCGGTTGTATGGCCCCTATTTGAAGTAGCAGAGAAATTTGTTTGAGAGCCTCTAGTCTTTGCTGAGGAGGAACGTCCGGCATGCCTTTGAAAGGAGGCAAGGTATGGAAATAAAACTTGTAACCTTGGTGTATGATATCCAATACCCATCTGTCTTGGGTAATCAAATTCCAATTTTCCTTGAAGAGTGCCAACCTTCCTCCCAAAGGTGCTGCCAGGCAAGAAGGATCTGGCAGCTGAAAAGGTAGGTCATTGGGCCTGTTTACGAAAGGGCAGACCCCCGCCCTGAACCGAAGATTGTGCAGATGAACTCACAGTTCAAGGTCTGAAAGAACTCTGAGCTCTGCCCCTACCACGACTAGATCTACCCCTAGACTGAGAATCATAAGAAGGATACGCCCACCCCTTAGCAGGCCAATTCCTACTAAACTGGAGGCTGAACTTGCAAAAAATCTTTAACAACCTGCATAGACTTAGCCTTGTCTTCCATTTTCTTCAAGACTGACTCCACAGGTGAACCAAACAACACATCAGACTGTAAAGGAGCATCCAAAATCCTTGTCTTAACATGGTCAGATAAATTCTGATCCTCAGCCAGGCGTGCCTCGCGAAGAACTGAACCAGTGGCAGCCACCCTAGACGAGGCCTGTACAGCATCAAAACCACATTGTAAAGAATGCTTACCCACCTGTTCAGAGACATGCACCAAATCTTGTAATTCTTTACACTCAATGCCTTCCGCCAGAGCATCCACCTTAGACTTCAATTGAGAAAGAAGATAGTTTTGATATTTCAACATGTGAAACTGGCAATTCAAAGCTCTCATAGCTAAGGTAGAAGATGTATAGACTTTCTTTCCCCATCTATCCAAAGCTCTGGCCTCTTTATCTGGAGGAACCGGAACCGGATTTTTTACAACAGAGGCCTTGACACCCTTAGGTCCCTGACTAACAGTTTCTGGGTCCGCCCTAGGACTCTTATAAAGATATTTATAAGCCTCAGGCACCCTGTAATACCTATCCGGTTTAACAGGAGCAGGAGGCAAAGAATCAGGATTAAGTGAAGCCTCTGCAAACACATCTTCCACAACATCCAGAACAGGGAGTATAGCCAAGGGCCTATGCTGGGGTAAAAGCAAAAATTCCCTAAGCCTTTTCCTGGAATCAGAGAAGTCCTGACCTTCCCACTTAAAATGTTCCCTCATGGAATGAAGAGTCTCTGAAAAAGAAAAATCCTCTGGAGGAGAAGCAGAAGGAGTCGAATCATCTGCATCAGAATCAGAATAAGGAGAGTACTTAATCAAAGTAATCAAATCTTGCCTCCGCTGAACCACCGTTCCACTGACGACCTAAAGAACCGGGCGCCGGAACGGATGACTCATCTTGCCTGGGGTTTGCTTGTTTTTTGGCGCTCTTCGAAAGAAGGCGCCGGAGAATCCGGACGGCATATTATAATATTGAACCTAGCACAAAGCGACACCCAACAACCGCGTTCTCAGGCCCCAAACAAGGAATACACAAAGAATGATAATCCCTGCGCGGTATCTGTCCCCACAAGAAATACAGTTATTCACTTTTTCTGACATCCGTAAACCACTGAGGCAAGAAAAAGAGGATATGACGGTCAGCGCGCATTTGTACCCCGACGCCCTGATGTCAGTCTTAAGCGGACTACCCATATGTAAGGACTGCAGCATTGTGAGATGAAGAACATCTGTCCTTGTTTTTTCCTCCCTTATTTTGAGCAGCACCCCAAGCCATGCAGTGATACTCCTGGTGCAGAACTTGGGAGGCAATGAGGTTGACCTTCAGAGTGCCCCATTTCTGAGTTATCAGGGTGAAGGTTCTTTTGTCTTAGCTGCCATTAGTGTGGGTCCAGAAAATTTCTGCTTAAGTGGTCTGCCAGAGAGTTTAGAGAACCTAGTAGGAATCGTGCTAACAGGTGGAGTTGCATGGCAGAGGCTGTGTGCCAAAGGGTCATGGCCAGCCTGCATAGAAGGTAGGAGTGAGTCCCCTTCCCTGCTTGTTGATATACCACATCACAGTGGTGTTTGTCTGTTTTGATCAGGAGAGCCCTTGGGGAGAGAAGGGGCCTGAAAGCTGTCCATGCATGCTGGACAGCTAACATCTCTTTTTGGAGGATGTGCAGATGAATTTGCTGTGGGCCCCACTGGCCCTGTATGCACCTGCCGTCCAGGTGTGCACACTAGGCATAGTATGATGCATCTGTGGTGAGGGTCTGGGTGGCGAGAAAGGTAGTCCCTTGTTGTGGGAACATGCTGCTGCCCACCAAAAAAATATATTTTCTGAGGCAAGGTATCATGGGAATAAGAGGTACTAGGTCTTGAGAGTGTTGACACCAAAAGCTTTTTGGGTACCACTGAAGTCTCCTCATATGCAGTCTGACATACAGAATGAGTAGAATGCAAGATGCCATGAACCTCAGAGCTTTCAGGATTTTCCTTTCAGACAACTGGGATCTGGTAGCAAGTTGAGAGAAGTAGGCTGTATGGTAAGTTTGTGTCTCTGGAGTAAGGAATGCCATCTGGGATGCTGTGTCCAGGCTTGCTCCCAGGAATATAATCCTCTGGGTGGGTGCTTGTTTGGATTTCTTTTCGTTGATTGTGTACCCTAGGGAGGTCAGTAGGGATTTTACAAAGGCCAGGTGCTTGAGCAGCTTTTTCCGACGGTCTGCCTGAATTAGGCAGTCATCTAAGTATGGGTAAATTTGGATATTCCTTTGTCTGCAAAAGACAATGGCCAGAGCCAGACATTTTTTGAAAACTCTGGGAGCAGTGGAGAAGCCAAAGGGAAGCACGGAGAGCCTTGCCCTGAAATGTAGATACTTCCTGCATGATTCCCTGATAGGAATTTGGAGGTAGGCCGCTTTTAGATTTAGGGTGGCCAGCCAAGCATCCTTGGAGAGCATTGGTAGCAGTTACTGGAGGGTGAGCATTCTGAATTTTGGTATCACCAGGAAGGTGTTTAAAATGGATAGATCAAGGATGGGGCGCCAGGTGCCCACATTTCTGGGTACCAGAAAAAGTCTGGAGTAGAAACCTTGGCCTTTCTGTTCTGCAGGAATGTGCTCTATTGCCCTCATCGAGAGCAGGGAAAGGACTTGCCTCTGACCACTGGTTTGGGGGTAGATCTGGAAACACTTTTGAGTTGGAAGAAAGATGAAAGAAAATTTGTATCCCTGGGACACTATGTTGAGGACCCAGCGGTCGTCGGTAATGGTGGCCCAGGTGCTTGTGTGAAATGAATGCTTTCCTCCTACGGGTAAGTGAAGGTGGGCAGAGAAAGGGGGTGGGGGAGGAGAGTCATTGTGAGTTCTTACCATGAGTAGATGGCTTAGAACTCCCTGTTTTTAAAGTGGAGGAATTCCACTGTTTTGATCTCTGCATTTCCTGTGGCTGCAGTCTGGGGGCGGGGGGTCTGCTTCCACGGGGTCTGGGCTGGACTGACCTGGTGGGAGCAGGAAAGGACCAGTGCTTGGAGGGGCAATGCCTGCTGAACCTGGGTGGCTGGACCTGTAAGAAATCCTTAACTGTCTGAACAGATTTAGCTTCTTCTTCCATCTTTTTTAAGACCTCGTCTGCCTTATTGCCAAATAAGTTTTCTTTGTGCAAGGGTGCATCCAACAATTTTGATTTAACATGGTCTGGCAAGGGCTGTTCCTTAAGCCATGCATGCCTTCTAAGGACAGAACCGGTGACTGCTGCCCTGCAAGAAGCTTCTAGGACGTCAAAACCACAATGCAAGGTGTGTTTAGTTACTTGACTTGCAGAATGCATTAACTCTTGTAACTCTTTAGATTCTGCACAAACAGGAAAGGAAGACACTTTTTGTTTGAGGAGTTCCATGGTATGTTGCTGAAATTTTAGCATATGGAACTGGCAATTTAGTGGTCGAGGTGCATACTTTCTTACCCCATCTGTCTACTGCTTGGGAATCTGTATCTGAGGGGGTGGGATTCTTAGAAGAGGTTGCCTTAATTCCTTTAGGCCTTTGAAAAATTACCTCAGGGTCAGCAGTAGGATTTTTAAAAAGAATTTTTTGTGAGGCAGGGACTCTAATACTGGTCAGGTTTTCTGGGTGCAGGAGGGAGGGTGTCAGGAGTCAAACTGGATTCCAGGAAAACATCGTCCACAACATCAAGGACTGGAGGAATGGCCAGGGGTCTGTGCTGTGGAAGATCTACGCATTCCCTGAGTCTCTTTTTAGACCGAGGGTAGTTCTGACATTCCCATTGGAAATGCTCCCCTAAGGTATGAAGGGATTCCCCAAAGGAAAAGTCCTTGGGGGGAGAGGCTGAAGGAATGGAGTCCTCTACATCAGAATCCTCATAAGCAGAGAAGGGTTGCATGTCTTCATATTCAGATGCATCAGAGTCATCAGACTCCTGTTCAAATAAAATTACTGGGGACATATCTCTTTTTTTGTTAGGGGTAGCCTGGCTTTCCCTGATCAGCATGATAAGATCTTCCCCATTTTAAGCATTTGAGACTGAAGCAAGGAAGCAGGTGCCTGAGATTGGGTCATTTTCTTGGGTGTGGTTCGCACCCTGGGCCTTAGAAACTCAGCAGTTTTCAAAACAACGGTTGACGAGAATGAAGTCGTCGGTTTGAGGCGAGAATCGGTAGTGCAAAGTATTTCCTCAGAAGCAGGTCCCTGCTCAGTGGCTCTGGACCCATCCAAGGGAGAAGCAACTGCAGGATCCTTAGTCAAAGAGTTTTGCGGCATACTGGACTCCGAAAGGGTCTCGGTAGCGGCCTGTGAATCCACAGAAGTGGGCATCAGAGGCTGCAAAAGCGTCTCACTGAAGACCGGAGAACTGACGACTAGCTTAACAGAAGGGTCGTCGGTAGGTTTGGACCTGTGTAGTCTGTCTCTGTCTTTATCCTTACGCTTTTTCGGAAGACCTGCTGTCGGCTAGCTTAACGAAGCCTTATCGGAATTTGAGGACTGTAAGCGAAAAAATCTAGCTACAATAAGGGCTTGACGACATATAGTTCTGACGTTGAACAAAGCACAAAAGCAACAGCGGGGGACGTCATGGTCTGGGCCTAAGCAAGGCACCAAGTAAGAATGAAAGTCTCTGTGTGGTATTTGCTTTCCACAGGTGAGACAATTGTTAACTTTTTCTGACATTGGTTAGTGCAAAAAAAAAAGGATCCCCAATGGGGTACTTAGCTTCAGAAGACTTCAGCTTCAGTTCGGAAGACAAAACTAAGGTAGCGGCCAATTGGCACTCTTGCTAACTGCTTCGGGCACAGCGGCAAGAAAGACTGATGTAATGGAGTTGGCTGCTTTACTTTATAATACTGATGACCTGACGTCAGTCCTGAAGCGACAGCAACCAACACAGAAATACTAAGCATCTGGTATTCAGGCCGGCCGAGGGCTACCCTGGCAGGGATAAGCCCAAATGTGATGACTGCAACAGTGAAACACGAAGATCATCAAATAATTACCCTTGCCTTAAGTATGCTGATATGATGTCTTGCCCCAAACACTCATACTCCACTGAATTTGCAACTTGCAGCTGGACATAAAGGATTCAGTGAACATTCATGTGATAAGGAGCCAGTGGAATCATGGGAAGGACCACTACTTTGCCACCCAGAACACTAGCTGGTACAGTGGACACCACAAGTGAGTATACGGAAGCAGCTACTTTTGAAACCAAAACTTGAATCTTGTCTATGGGGAGCCTAGCCTTGAGGGTCAGGGTGCCCCACTCTCAATCTATGAACACTGGCTACTAAGATGGCAGCAACTGGGACTTTTGTGCATTTAGAATGATGCCCAGGGACTGAAGCAGAAAGTACTGTTGTGTAAGCTGCAGTTACCATAACAGCAGATGTTCAAATTCCTCACTGCTGCAGTATCCTTTTGGCTATATGTATTGCATCCTGTCCAGGATACAACTGGCCAGCTTCACAGAAGTTTGGCTCCCTCCCATAACTTCACTCTGATTGCTGACTGTTCAGCCCAGTGGAGGGCAATTAGTCAGACTGAAGCAATCTTCAGGATTTTCTTGTCCAAACAGAGAGAATAGAGTAATCATCAATAACCTCTAAAAGAAATGAACAGAAACCAACAGCTTCATACCCCAACAACTACCTAAATATAGAAGTAGGGGAACAGCACGTAGGTGAGGCTACTGCAGTAGTGAGGAATTTGAACATCTACTGTTATGCTATCTGGAACTTACACAACTGTACTATGCTCATCATTCTCACTGCTGCAGTAGACATTTGGATATATAGGTTAATTACTACAACCCATCTAACCCAGGAGGAAGGATAAGGATCCAGAAGCCCATAAATAATGGTCCTAACAAAGCCAGTCCTGGACCTGGAAAAGAATCCAGTTAGAAATGTTTTCTAAAATAAGTACAGAGGACTAAGTTTTATCTCTGAAAACTAGTGAATTCGAAGTGTTCTAATTGCCTTTTGTAAAAGCCAAGATTCTAGTAGAATGTGTCTTTACACTGTCTGAAACAGACTTACCAGGTGGGTATAACAAAAGGCAATAGCTCAGGACAATCACTTCTAAAAAGTCTGTTTTAACACAGGTTGTCCCTTCTTTGCCCTTTCATAACAAAAAATAAGTTGCTCTGCTTTTCTAAAGGAGGCAGTTCTGTCAAGACAATACCTGAACAATCTATGCACATTCAGAGTATGTTCCATCCTTTCCCCTTGGTTCTGAGGATCTGGATAGAACATTGCGATATCGATTGCTTGACTAAAAGTAATCTCTGAAACAACTCTGGATATAGATGTGGGATTGGTTCTTAATGAGATTCTATTTCTATAGAAGGCAAAAGAGGGTTCCATCCATCATGGCTTGCAATCCGGACAATTTGCTTGTGGATGTCAGAGCAGTAAGTAGTACAGTCTTCCATGTGATGAACCTTTTATCAGCTCGATGAGTTGATGGTTCAAAGGACAACACAGATAATCAATCACACACGACCAGGAATCCACCAAGCAGTTTTCTAAACAGTAGTATTTTATTCAGATAAAATCTCTCCCAGCACGTTGGCTAAAAAGCCTTTTCAGAATATAAAACACACAAACACACATCCTTTACATACAAAACAATTTTTTTGGGGGGAGGGGGGCTTTCGGGTACAATAAAAAGAATTTTGTGATACTCTGGAAGAAAGACCCTGTGTATCATACAAGCAAGGAAGGAGCATAACCGAGATGACAGTTATAAGTAGATTTGTAGCTCCTAAGGTCAACATTGGAAGGGGAAGTAGCCTTAAAGGGATCTTATACTGTGGAAGGTGATCCTGTTGTAATTTTGTGGTTAAGATGTTCCCAAATATTAATGGAAAATAAAACTGAGAGAGACAAAATATTTTTAGATGCGACACAGAGGGGGTTGTCTGTGTACTTGGATGCCCATGTAATAAATATTATGATGGTGAAAGTAAAAGGGGATTCAAAGTTAGAATTTTAGAACACATTAGGGACATAAAGAAATGCAAGATGGAGAGAGAGCCCAGTTGCTGAACATTTTAAAGAATATCCTGGTAGTAATGTGGAAGGACATCAGGTCAGTATATTAGAACAGGTTAAGGTGGACAGGTTCAATACTTCTCTTTTGAAACAAACTATTACAAAAAGAATCTTTTTATATTAAAGTATGAAACTTTAGTCCCAAAAGGACTTAATACAGAAAGTAATTGGAGGGTTTTAATTGGGGAAATGTTTTGTAATGATATAACTGCTTTAGTAATTGCACTGAATAACTAAGGTAAATTGTTTTGTATATAAAAACAGTATGAAACAAAGGAGATGCTTCAGGTGCAGTTAACCATTGACAAGACCCCTATTCAAATCATAGTTAGCTACAGGTCCCCAACTTTGACTCAATAAACCCACTTCCACCTATCTGGATCTCTTGAAATCTATCAAGATTCAACCCTTTACCCTGATCCTGGACGACAAACTATCCAACCATAGACTGGAAGAACTACTCATTTCAAAACCAAATGCCCAGAGATTGCTTGATTTTGTCAATAAAAATGCCTTGCACCAGCTGGTTGGCACCCCCACAAGAGGTGACAATATCTTGGACTTGGTATGAACCAACATGAGTAACCATGCAGCATCCTACAGAGTCATCCTCCCTGGTAAGATCCAACCACAATGCAGTAACTTTCAAAGTCACCTTCTCCCTTAACCCCCCCCCCCCACTAGGGTCAAACATAAAAAAGTACAGTTTTGTACCTACCACAAATAAAGATGTTTGAGTGTCTTCACTGCTGCAGTCATTACACTTGGGTTATCCTGCTGTCAGGCGGTCCCCGCAGTCGGCCAGAGTTCCAAAGTCTTGGTCCAGCGTCGGTTGCTGTCACTTCTTCCCTGAAGTCAGTGCGGCAGGGGTATATTTTTTTATTTATTTTTTTTTTATTCTAAAGACATACTTCTGGAGCATTTCTCCCAGGGCCTCTGCTGAAAACAGGATCTGTGGAACCTAGTCAGACATTCCCGGTCAACAAATGTTAAATAAATAATTAAATAAAAAAATAAAAAATAAAAAAATAGTGTAGAGAGATATAGATAAGACCCAGCTAAGAAAGCGTGGAAGGCGGGTGGGTAACCAGGACTGCACCAGTGAAGACACTTGAACATCTACATTTATGGTAGGTACAAAAAGTACAGTTTTGTACCTACCATAAATGTAGATGTCTGAGTGTATACACTGTTGCAGTCATTACACTTGGGTTATCCTGCCGTCAGGTGGTCCCTCAGTCGGTCTGAGTTCCAAAGTCTTGGTCCGGCGTCGGTTGCTGTCGCCTCTTCCCTGACGTCAGTGCGACAGGGGGTATATAAGATGCAGCCGACGCCATTTTCTTCAGTTTTTCTTGCTCCAAATGTCAGGTGCTCCCAAAAAGGTAGGCAATGCAAATTGCTAATAAAACATACATATGAAAAGCAATTCTAAAAATGTCAGTTACCAGTAAATACTCCCCATAGGTAGTAAAGGGTAGAAGAGTTAGGTATGTACCAGCAAGTAAGAGGGGAAGGAGGGAGGGTAACCTGGACAGCAGCAGTGTATACACTCGAACATTTACAATTATGGTAGGTACAAAACTGTACTATGTTCATCGTGTTACACTGCTGCAGTCATTACACTTGGGTAGAATACCAAAGCTGAGGTAGGGTTGCTGGTTCTACAAGGCATTAAGGGTGGCTATAAAGCCTTGCAGCACAGCAGTGGCAAAGCCAGCTCTGGATTTAAAGTAAAGAGGCAGATGGTAATGCTTATTAAAGGTATGTACAGAACTCCAAGTTGCTGCTTCCAAAATGTCCTTGGTAGGCACTCCTCTGAGGTAGGCAGTTGAAGTGGCTGTTGCCCTGGTAGAATGAGACCTAATGGTGTTAGGTACAGTTTTCCCATGGTGTGTACAGCAGAAACATATACACTGTCCTATCCATTTTGAAATGGTCTGTTTTGAAATGGCTTTTCCCTGTGCTCCTGCAGCATATGCTACAAATAATTGCTTGGTTTTCCTGAAAGCTTTGGTTTTGTCCAAGTAGAAGCGTAACTGCCTGTGTATGTCCAAAGAATGCAGAAGACTCTCCCCTTTATTCTGTGGGTTTGGATAAAAAGTTGGCAAGTGAATAGTTTGGTTTAGAGCCACACTTGATACCACCTTTGGCATAAAAGTAGGGTTTGTTCTTAAAGACACCCTGTCTTGGTGAAAAATGATGAAATGTTCCACTGCCATTAGTGCCTGTAATTCTGAAACTCTTCGTGCTGAGGTTATTGCCAGGAGCAGTGCAGTTTTCCAAGAGACATATTTTAAATCTGCTGAGTTAGCTGGCTCAAAAGGAGGTAAAGTTAATTTTTCCAACACGAAGTTGAGGTCCCAAGTTGGAGTTGGTGCTCTACAGAGCAGTCTTATGTTTTTAGCCCATATGAGGTATTGTTTTAGCAGAGGATTAGAAAAAATAGGTGGGTCCGTGTTGTAATGAGCAGAGATGGCAGAGGCGTGGATCTTGATGGATGAAAAAGAGAGGCCTTTGTCCAGCATCTTAGTTAAATATTGTAGTATCTGAAGAATATTTGGGACAAGAGGGTCAAGGTTGTGAGCCTGGTTAAAGGCACAGAAACTCTTCCATTTATCCAAATAGGCTTTCCTGGTGCTAGGCCTTCTGGCCTCCAAAATGACACCCATAACAGCTTTGGAGAGAGGCATTCCTTGCTTGACTAAGGAATCTGCCATGCAGCCGGGTTTAAAGTCTTTAGCTGGCTGTGAAGTATCTGATTGTTGTGCTGAGTCAGAAGATGTGGGATTTGAGGCAAAATCCAGGGTTGACTTTGTGCTAAGTTCTTTAAGATTGGGTACCAGTGCTGGTGTGGCCAGTCTGAGGCAATCAGGATCATCTTTGGCTTTTCTTGCCTGGCTTTTATGAGTACCTTTGGAAGGAGAGGTAGTGGTGGGAAAGCATATACTTGTAGGTTTTTCCAGCAGAATGAGAGGGCATCCACTTTCCATGCTTGTGGGTGTTAAGTCCTTGTGCAGAATTTCTGTAGCTGCCAGTTCATTGGGGATGCAAACAGATCTATGTCCGGGCTCCACCATTTCTGTGATATCATTCGGAGTATTTCGGGATGTAATTTCCACTTGTGCGGATCCATGATGTTTCAGCTTAAGTAGTCTGCCAGTGTGTTTTTCTCTCCTGGCAGGAATTGTGCTTGCAGATGAACTTGATAGGTTATAGCTGTGTTCCACAAGGTCATGGCTTGTCTGAAGAGGGGATAAGAATGAGAGCCCCCTTGCTTGTTTATGTACCACATAACTCTGGTGTTGTCTGTCTTTAGTAGTAGTTGTCCTGGATGCAGAAGATCCTTGAAAGCTATAAGGGCATTTTGTACACCTAGCATCTCTTTTTGATTGATGTGAAGATGCCTTTGTTCTGCAGGCAACTCGCCCTGAGTACATTTTCCTGCCATGTGTGCTCCCCAGGCGTAATCCGATGCATCTGTTGTCAGTGTTTGCCTGGCTGTGGGTTGAGTGAAAGGCTGTCCCTTGTTGAGGTGACATGCTTGAGCCCACCATCGAAACTCCTGTTGAAGGCAAGGAATTACTGGTATTATTGTTTCCAAACTTTGACAGTGTTGAGACCAGACACTCTTTAGGTACCATTGTAGTTTCCTCATATGCAGTCTGGCATATGGAATTAGTAGTATGCAAGATGCCATGTAACCCAAGGCCTGCAGAATTTTTCTTGCAGAGAGTTGGGTCTTTGTTGCCATCAATTGAAAATATTGAGTCAGTTGTCCTTGCTTGTCTGGCGTGAGATAAGCCGTCTGGGCCGTTGTATTCAAGCTGGCACCCAGGAATATTATCTCTTGTGGGGGCACTAGTTTTGACTTCTTTTTGTTTATTGTGTACCCCCCATGCAACTTAATATCTGTTTTACGAATGCCAGATGCTCTAGAAGATTGTCCTTGCTCTCTGCTTGAATCAAGCAATCGTCCAGGTACGGATAAATTTGAATTCCTTTCTGTCTGCAAAATGCAATTACTGGTGCCAGGCACTCTGTGAAGACCCTGGGCGCAGTAGATAAGCCAAAGGGCAGTGCAGAGAATTGGTAGTGCATTGAACCTGCTATGAATCCGAGTTATCTTATGCAGCTTTGTCTGATAGGGACATGCAGGTATGCCTCCTTGAGGTCCAAAGTCACGAGCCAAGCTTTCTTGCCCAGCATGGGAAGAAGCTGCTGTAGTGTTAACATTTTGAATTTCGGAACATCCAGGTATGTGTTTAGAGAAGAAAGATCCAGAATGGGCCTCCAGACTTTGTCCTTTCTGGGAACCAGAAAGAGTCTCGAATAAAATCCTTGTCCTTGCTCTGGTGGTGGTACCTCTTGAATAGCTCTCATTTCCATGAGTGCTGTAATTTGTTTTTGAGCCTCTGCCCATTGATTTGGTGGCAGACTTGGCATTCCTTTTGACCTTGGCAGAGTGTGAAAGTGGAACCTGTACCTTGAGATACAATGTTGAGAACCCATTTGTCTTTGGTGATCCAATGCCAATTGTGATAAAAAAGTGCTAGTTTCCTCCCAAGGGGGCTGCCAAGAGACAGTTGTCTGGCAGCTGTAATGGGAAGTCATTGAGGCTGCTTTTTATATGGTTGGGGCCTGTCTTCCCCTTCTTTCTGGCCTGGTGCACCCCATTGTCGAGGCCTGTAAGGACCTTGTGGTTGACCTCTACCTCTTGGGCGTCTGTATCTGCCTCTTGGAGGTCTGTCTGTAGCCAGAAAGGACCAATTCTTTGTTGGCCAATTTCTGCTAAATCTTGGCGGCTGAAACTGTAAGAAATCCTTTACGTTTGCATAGATTTTGCCTTATCCTCCATTTTCTTTAATACCTCTTCTGCTTTAACTCCAAATAAGACATCCTGCTGTAAAGGTGCATCCAATAATTTTGCTTTAACAAGATCTGGTAACGTATGTTCTTTTAACCAAGCATGCCTTTTAATGACAGAACCTGTAACTGCTGCTCTACAGGAGGCCTCTAAAGAATCAAAACCACATTGCAAAGTATGCTTTCCCACTTGTTCAGCTGCATGCAATAAATCCTGCATTTCTTTAAAATTAGGAGGATCTGAATCTGGAAGCATTTTTTGTTTTAAATGAGACATCAAATATTGCTGATATTTTAGCATGTGAAACTGGCAATTTAAGGCTCGCATTGCTAAGGTTGCAGACGTATATACTTTCTTCCCCCATCTGTCTAATGCTCTGGAATCTCTGTCAATGGGGACTGGGTTCTTTGCTGAGGAGGCTTTAATCCCTTTGGGTCCCTGAGGAATAGTTTCAGGGTCAGCAACAGGGCTGTTATACAGAAATTTGTGAGAGTCAGGAACTCTGTAATATCTATCGGGTTTAACAGGGGCTGGAGGTAAACAGTCAGGGTTTAAGCTGGATTCAGTGTAGACATCATCCACAATATCCAACACTGGCGGAATAGCAAGGGGTCTGTGTTGAGGCAATAAAAGGAAGTCTCTGAGCCTTTTCTTGGATTCTGAGTAATCCTGGCCTTCCCAATGGAAGTGCTCCCTCATGGTATGTAATGTCTCCCCAAAGGAGTAGTCCTTAGGTGCTGAGGCTGATGGAATTGATTCCTCAGCATTAGAATCCTCATAAGGGGATAAGGAATACCCTAGGTCTGAGGAAGAATCTGAAGAAATGGACACCTGGTCGAAGATTCATAGTCTGCCTCCTGTCTGGGCCTTTTATCAGGAGGGGGATGGGACCCCCCGATAAGGGTGATTAAGACTTCGGCCATTTTGAGCATTTGTTTCTTAGGCATAGAAGCTTGTGCTGGAGAATTCTGAATCTGTTTCTTTGTTTTTAAGGGGGCCTTAGACTTAGTGGAGGGTTTAATAGTTAACTGGGTAGGTCTGAAGACACCCTCTGGGGCTGTGGATTGCTCAGCTACTTCGGTACCCTCAGATGGGTTAATTTCTGTAGCCTGAAAACATGTAGCGTCCGAAGGCCCAGCAAGCTCCACATGGGAGTCGGATGCGGTCTGTGGTTCTGTGGAACCGGTCATCAGGGGCTGCGTAGGTGCCTCGCTGAACACAGGAGAACCGGCGACCGGCCTAGAAGAGGCCTCGTCAGTTTTGGGCCTCGAATGCCTGTCCTTATCTTTGCGCTTTTTATGTAATCCTGTCGTCGGGAGTTCCGACGGTATGGTGTAATTGAATTTTCTGCCAAAATAATGTCGGGCAAAAATCAAACTGACGTTTAATAGTACGCTTGTTAAACCTAGCACAAAACCGACAACCAGTGACGTCGTGGTCTGCGCCTAGGCATGGAATGCAATAGGAGTGGAAATCCTTATGAGGTATTTACTTCCACATGAAATACAGTTATTAACTTTTACTGACATCGGTCTGAGGCAAGAAAAAGTTTCCCCAATGGGGTACTTAGCTTTGTAGAAGACTTCTGTTCTGAAATCGGAATGAAAATCTCAGGAGTCGGCTGACCGGCACTTGCGAACTGCTTCGGGCACCGCGCGGCAAGAAAGACTGAAGAAAGACGGAAGAAAATGGCGTCGGATGCATCTTGTATACCCCTATCGCACTGATGTCAGGGAGGAGGTGACAGCAACCGACGCCGGACCAAGACTTTGGAACTCAGGCCGACTGGGGAACCGCCTGACAGCAGGATAACCCAAGTGTAATGACTGCAGCAGTGTACCACGATGAACATCATTGCAGTTTCCTCATATGCAGTTTGGCATATGGAATTAGTAGAATGCAAGATGCCATGAAACCCAGGGCCTGCAGAATTTTTCTTGCAGGGAGTTGGGTCTTTGTTGCCATCATTTGAAAGTAATGAGTCAGTTGCCTTTGTTTGTCTGGTGTGAGATAAGCCATCTGGGTAGTTGTATTCAAGCTTGCACCCAGGAATATTATCACTTGAGAGAGCACTAGTTTTGATTTCTTTTCGTTTACTGTGTACCCTAGGCAACTTAACTTTTTTACAAACTCCAGGTGCTTTAGAAGAATGTCCTTGCTCTCTGCTTGAATAAGGCAGTCGTCCAAGTAGGGATATACTTGAATTCCTTTTTGCCTGCAAAATGCAATTACTGGTGCCAGGCATTTTGTGAAGATCCTGGGTGCAGTAGATAAGCCAAAGGGCAGTGCAGAGAATTGATAATGCATTGAGCCTGCTATAAATCTGAGGCATCTTCTGCACGAATGTCTGACTGGTATGTGCAGGTATGCATCCTTGAGATCCAAAGTAACTAGCCAAGCCTCTTTCCCCAGCACGGGCAAGAGTTGTTGTAGTGTTAACATTTTGAATTTTGGAACATCCAGGAAAGTATTGAGGATTGACAGGACTAGTACCGGTCTCCATGCTTTGTCCTTTCTGGGTACTAGGAAAAGTCGTGAGTAAAATCCTTGGCCCTGTTCTTGTGGGACACTTTGAATAGCTCCCATATCCATAAGAGCTGCAATCTGTTTTTGTGCCTCTGCCCACTGGTTTTGAGGCAGGTTTGGCATACCTTTTGGTCTTGGAAGCATGTGGAAGTGGAACCTGTACCCTTGAGAAATTATATTTAACACCCATTGGTCTTGGGTCATCATGTGCCAATTTTTTGAGAAAAGTGCTAGCTTTCCCCCTAGGGGTGCTGTCAACTGGTAAGTGCTTGGCATTGGCAGAGGGAAGTCATTGTGACCGTTTTCTATAAGGTTGTGATTTGTCTTCTCCTCCTTTGGGGGTTGAAGAACCCCATTGTTTAGGTCTGTAGGTGCCTTGGGGCTGAGATCTGCCTCTTGGGCCTCTGTATCTGCCTCTTTGTGGCCTGTCTGACACAGGAAAGGATCAATTTTTTTGAAGGCCAATTCCTGCTAAATCTAAGTGGCTGAACCTGTAAGAAATCTTTCACAGTTTGCATTGACTTTGCTTTATCCTCCATTTTCTTTAGTACCTCTTATGCCTTAACACCAAACAAAGTATCATGCTGTAGTGGAGCATCTAATAATTTCATTTTAACATGGTCAGGTAAACTTTGTTCTTTCAACCAAGCATGTCTTCAAATAACTGAGCCTGTAACTGCGGCTCTACAAGAAGCCTCTAATGAATCAAAACCATATTGCAGAGTATGCTTTCCCATTTGTTCAACTGCATGCAATAAATCCTGCATTTCTTTACAGTCAGGACCTTCTGTATTTGTAACCATTTTCTGCTTTAACAATGACATGAGATACTGCTGATATTTAAGCATGTGAAACTGACAGTTTAAAGCTCTTACAGCTAAAGTAGCAGAAGTGTAAACCTTTTTCCCCCATCTGTCCAAAGCTCTGGAATCCCTATCTGAGGGGACAGGATTTTTGGCAGTGGAAGCTTTAACCCCTTTTGGACCCTGAGAAATAGTTTTTGGGACCGCAGCGGGGTTTTTGTAAAGAAATTTATTAGAGTCAGGGACCCTGTACTATCTGTCTGGCTTTACAGGTGCAGGGGTTGAAGAATCTGGAGACAGACGGGATTCAGAAAAAAACATCAACAATATCAAGCACAGGGGGGGATAGCCAAGGGCCTGTGCTGAGGCAATAGAAGGAAATCTCTGAGCCTTTTCTTGGATTCTGAGTAATCCTGGCTCTCCCAATGGAAGTGTTCCCTCATGGTGTGCAGGGTTTCCCCAAAAGACTAATCCTCAGGTGGTGAGGCTGAAGGAATGGACTCTTCAGCATCATAGTCCTCATAGGGAGGGAGAGAATAGCCCTGGTCAGAAGAAGTATCAGAAGAAATGGAAACCTGATCAGAGGAATCATAATCAGTGTCTTGCATAGGCCTTTTGTCAGGAGGGGGAGGGGGATGGGAGCCCCTGATTAAAGTAATAAGGTCTTCGGCCATTTTAAGCATCTGTTTCTTAGGCATGGATGACTGTTCTGGAGAATGCTGTACTTGTTTCTTTGTCCTTAATGGTGTTTTTGACTTTGCCTTTGCTCCTGTAGTTGCTTTAATTGTAAGCTGTGAAGGTCTGAAAACACCCTCAGAAGCTGGTGCCTGCTCAGCGGCTCCGGACCCATCTGAGGGTATATTTTCTGTAGGCCCAATACCTTGAGTTTCCACAGGCCTTGGTGTCTCCATGTGGATGTCAGTTGCGGCCTGTGGCTCTGAGGTAGCGAGTGTCAGGGGCTGCGAAAGCGCCTGAGAATCGGCGAACCGGCGACTGGCCTAGAAGAGGCTTCGTCGGTTTTGGACCTTGTATGCCTGTCTTTTTCTTTGTCTCTGCATTTTTTTATACATTCCGGTCGTCGGTTGTTCCGACGGCATTATGTAATTAAATCTTCGCCCAAAATAATGTAAAGCAAAATCAAACCGACGTTTAATAGTACGTTTATTAAATCAAGCACAAAACTGACAACTAGTGACGTCGTGGTCAGGGCCTAGGCAAGGAATGCAGTAAGAGTGGAAGTCCTTACGAGGTATTTGCTTCACACAAGAAATACAATTATTAACTTTTACTGACATCGGGCTGGAGCAAGCAAAAGTTTCCCCAATGGAGTACTTAGCTTTATTGAAGACTTCGGTTCTGAAATTCAACTTTGAAAATCTCAGGAGCCGGCCGACCGGCACTTGCGAACTGCTTATGCTTCAGGCACCGCGCGGCAAGAAAGACTGAAGAAAATGGTGTTGGTTGCAGCTTTTATACCCCTGGTGCACTGACTTCAGGGAGGACCAAGACTTTGGAAGTCGGGCTGACTATGCGTCGCCTGCCAGCAGGATAACCCAAGTGCAATGACTGCAACAGTGAAACACGATGAACATCAGATTATCATGGACCTCATTAGCAAGGACACTGGCAACCTCCAAACACTCGATCCCACAAAGTATGGTTTCGTCAAGGGGAGGTCATGCAATTTAAATTTGGTCGAATTCTTTGAGACAGTCACCAAAGCCATGGACGAAGGGAAGAAGGTGCACACCACCTACCTTGACCTGGCCAAAGCCTTCAATACTATTCCCCACTTGGGTATAATAGACCAACTCTTTCAACTAGGCATCAATCCATATGTTACCAGATGGGAAGCAAACTGACTCACTGACAGAACCCACCTTGTCAAAATAGGGGAAGCCACCTCAAGCAGTAGACCTGTAATGAGCAGTGTACCCCAGGGATAGTTTTTGGTGCCTCTGTTTGGGATACACTTTTCGGAGGTGCAGGACAAAAACAGTGGGCTATGGCTGACCAAGTTCACAGATGACTGCAAGCTGGGCGCTGTCATCAATTCCCCTAGTGATGTGGACATCCTCTAAGAGTCTCACCCAAACAAATGACTGGTGCCAGAAACATGACCTCAAACTATATGCCAAAAAACGCATTACCCCCGCCCCTGGAGAGACTGACATCCTCACAAATTATCACAACAACAACAAAGTCCTAAGAGCATAATGCCCACTTCGGCATGTACCACACAAAGCACATGCAGCAGCTGGAGAGACCACATCATCTACCCTACACAGATAGGCTAAAAACCCAAACCTGTCCCGCTACTCAGTCTCTCACAGACTCCCCAGATGTGTCCTCTGTCTGGCATAGAAAACAATCTCAGACCCTGCCTTGATGGGACTGCTGCATATCCGCAAGTCAAGCTCCACTTAACTAACCCACATGCGTGACCTCAACCTGGTCTGTAACATCAAGACTTGTTGGTGGGACACATTTGTGTCCCAGAAACTCCCCCTTCTGTCGAACAGACTCCCTATCCACATCAAGCAGAGTACCTCATTAACCCTTTTCAAGCAAAACCTGGACAAAGTACAGTTGTGTACACTTACCATAAATGTAGATGTTAGAGTGTAATCACTGTTGCAGTCATTACATTTAGGTTATCTGCTTGCAGGTAGCCTTCAGCCAGCCTGATTATCAAAGTCGTGGGTCCTGCATCAGTTGCTGTCTCTTCTTCCATGACGTCAGGTAGTCAGGGGTATAAAGCATGCAGCCGACGCCATTACATCAGTTTTTCTTGCCCAAGATGTCAGGTGCCCCACATAATGGGAAGCAATTATATACAAGGTTACACCTCCAACAAAAGCAAATACACCAGAAAGCTTAAATACAGTAAACAAGAAGAGAGGTATAGCCAACATAAGTCAGGGGGCTGGAGGGAGGGTAACCAGTAGTGCAACAGTGAATACACTAGAACATCTACATTTATGTTAAGTTTACACAACTGTACTATATTCGTGTTCCACTGTTGCAGTCATTACATTTGGGTAGATTCCCAAAGCTAAGGAAGGGAGGAGGCAATTAGAGAGCAATAGGACCAGCTATTAGGCCCTGCAAGACAGCAGTGGCAAAACTAGCTCTGGATTTAGAAAAAATAGACAAGTGGTAATGCTTGATGAAGGTATGAACAGAACTCCAGGTAGCAGCTTCTAGGATGTCCCTGGTAGGAACACCTCTGAGAAAGGCTGTTGAAGTAGATGCAGACCTGGTGGAATGTGATCTTATCCCCTGTGGGGTAGGTTTTCCATGGTGCTTATAGCAGAAATGAATGCAATGGCCTATCCACTTAGAAATGTTTTGCTATGAAATGGCCTTCCCCTCTGCCCCTGCAGCAAAGGCAACTAGCAGCTGTTCAGTTTTCCTGAGAGGCTTAGTCCTGTCCAAATAAAATCTAAGTTGTCTGTGCACGTCCAAAGAGTGCAGTATTCGTTCTCCCTTTGTTCGGTGGATTAGAAAAGAAGGTTGGCAAATGAATGGACTGATTAAGGGCCACACTGGATACCACCTTGGGCATAAATGAAGAACTGGTCCTGAGGGACACCCTGTCTGCATGGAAGATGATGAAGGGCTTCACTGTCATGAGGGCCTGTAATTCAGACACTCCATGCTGAAGTGATGGCTAGAAGGAAGGAATTTCAACTCTGCAGTTGCAGCTAGCTCAAAAGGAGGTAGAGTGAGCTTTTCCAATACAAAGTTAAGGGCCATGGCAGGAGTAGGGGCCCTCCTTGGTGGTCATAAATTTTTGGCTCCCCTGAGGAATTGCTTCAGCAGGGGGTGAGAGAAGAGGGGAGGCTCAGTATTATAATGTGCTGAAATGGCTGAGGCATGAATTTTTTATAGAAGAGAAGGAAAGGCCCTTGTGAAGCTTCTCTGTTAAGTACTGAAGAATACGCAGTAAGCTGGGCACTGTTGTGCCCATCCCCTGAGTTTGGCTCCAAGAACAGTATTTTTTCCACTTTTCAGCATAGGATTTTCTAGTACTAGGCCCCCTTGCTTCCAGAATGACATCCAGCACTTGCATACTGAGGGATGGCATTGGAGAGCTCAGGTAATTAGCCAGGCTGCAAGGATCAGGGTTTGAAGCTGGGGGTGCAGAATCTGGCCCTCCTGTTGGGACAGCAGTGAAGGGGTCTGAGGCAGGTGCCATGTTTCCGGCAGTGACATACTGTAAGAAGGGGTACCCCATGCTGAAGTGGCCAGTCTGGTGTAATGAGTATTGTCCTTGGTTTGTCTTGTTTGACCTTTGGTAGAACTTTCGAGAGGAGAGGCATAGGGAGAAAGGCATAAACTGAGAGGCTTTCCCAGGTGAAGTGACAGGGCATCCACTTTCCAAGCTTGTCTGTGGGGAGTCCTTGTGCAGAATTTGTCCAATTGCTAGTTCTGAGGGGAGGCAAACAGGTCTATCTCTGGGCTCCTCCATTTGTTTCTCAAAATGTTGAATATCTTTGGTTCCAGTTTCTACTCATGTGGGTCCATGAGATTTCTGCTTAAGTCATCTGCCAGTGAATTTAGCTTACCTGGCAGGAATTGAGCTTGTAGGTGCACCTGGCAGCTCTAGGCTGTGTTCCACAGAGCCATGGCTAGTCTGCAGAAAAGGTTTGAGTGGGCTCCCCCCTGCTTGTTTACGTACCACATAACAGTGGTGTTGTCTGTCTTTATCAATAATTGTCCTGGAAGTATGTGGTCCTTGAAGGCTTTCAGAGAATTCTGTACAGCTAACATTTCTTTCTGATTGATATGCAAGTGCATTTGACTCGGGTTCCATTTGCCCTGAATGCACTGCCCTGCTTAGTGAGCCCCCCATGCACAGACTGATGCGTCTGTTGTTAGGGTTTGGGCAGCAGGGGGTAGAGTGAATGGCAGTCCCTTGGTGTGGTAGCAGGCCTCTGCCTTACAAAGGAAAGTACAGTTTTGTACCTACCATAAATGTAGTTGTTCAAGTGTAATCACTGTTGCAGTCATTACACTTGAGTTATCCTGCTGGCAGGCTACCCGCAGTCGGCCAGAGTTCCAAAGTCTAGGTCCTGCGTCGGTTGCTGTCGCTTCTTCCCTGACGTCAGTGCGCCAGGGGTATAAAAGATGCAACCGACACCATTTTCTTAAGTTTTTCTTGCCCCAGATGTCAGGTTCCTCCAAATAGGAAGGCTGAAAAAAAAATTATGCCAAAAAGCATGCATGTACTAAAAAACATTTCCTTCATCTACAAAGCAAATACACCACATAGGTTGTATAGAGTTGAGAAGTACAGAAAAGTCCCAGCAGTGAAAAGGAGGATGGTGGGTGGGTAACCTGGACTGCAACAGTGAATACACTTGAAAATCTACATTTATGATAGGTACACAACTGTACTATGTTCATCGTGTTTCACTGTTGCAGTCATTACACTTGGGTTGAATCCCAAAGCTGAGGTTGGGTGGCTGGGCCTAAATAGGATTAGGAGAGGCTACCAGGCCTTGCAGAACTGCAGTGGCAAAGCCTGCTCTGGATTTAGAGTAGAGAGGTAAGTGGTAGTGCTTGGTGAAAGTGTGCACTGAACTCCAAGTTGCAGCTTCAAAAATGTCTTTGGTTGGTACTCCTCTGAGAAAGCATGCTGAAGTGGCTGCTGCCCTGGTAGAATGTGGCCTAATGCCCTTAGGCACTGATTTGTCATGTTGTGCATAAGAGAAGCGAATGCAGTGTCCTATCCATTTTGAAATAGTCTGCTTTGAGATAGGCTTTCCTTGTGATGTTACAGCATAAGCTACAAACAGTTGCTCAGTTTTTCTGAAAGCTTTTGTTTTGTCCAAGTAGAATCTTAGCTGTCTGTGTATGTCCAAAGCGTGCAGAAGTCTCTCCCCTTTATTCTGGGGATTTGGATAGAAAGTTGGCAAATGAATGGTTTGGTTAAGAGCCACACTAGAAACCACCTTTGGCATAAATGTTGGGTTTGTCCTTAGAGACCCTGTCCTAGTGAAAGATGATGAAAGGTTCCACTGCCATTAATGCCTGTAACTCTGAGACTCTTCTTGCTGAAGTTATTGCTAGGAGCAGAGCAGTTTTCCATGATAAGAATTTTATATCAGCTGTGTTGGCTGGCTCAAAAGGAGTCAGTGTGAGCTTTTCTAAAACAAAATTGAGGTCCCAAGTAGGTATTGGTGCTCTCCTTGGGGGTCTTATGTTTTTTGCCCCTCTGAGGTTCTGTCTTAGAAGTGGATGTGAAAAAATAGGAGGTTGCGTATTGTAATGAGCTGAAATGGCAGATGCATGGATCTTAATAGATGAGAAGGATAGGCCTTTGTCCAGCATCTCAGTTAGGTATTGTAAAATCTGAGGTATATTTGGAACAAGTGGTTCCAGCCCTTGTGCTTGGTTCCAAGCAGAGAATATCTTCCATTTTTCTGCACAAGATTTCCTAGTGCTGGGCCTCCTGGCTTCTAAAATGACATCCATAACAGCTTTAGAGAGAGGCGTGGTCTGAGTGGCTATATTATCTGCCATGCAGCCAGACTTAAGGTACTGAGTTGACTGTGCAGAATCTGATTGTTGTGTTGAGTCAGATTATGTGGAATTTGAGGTAAAGGCCAGACAGGGCCTTGAGACAAGCTCTTTAGAATTGCGTACCAGTGCTGGCATGGCCAGTCTGGGGCAATCAGGATCATTTTTGGCCTCTCTTGTCTGACTTTTAGGAGCACCTTGGGAAGAAGAGGCAGTGGAGGGAAGGCATAAACTGTCAGGGTTTTCCAGCTGAATGATAGAGCATCCACTTTCCATGCTTGTGAGTGATAAGTTCTTGTGCAGAATTTCTGTAGTTGGCAGTTGTGAGGGGAGGCAAAAAGATCTATGTCTGGGCGTCCCCATTTCCTTGTTATCATGCTGAAGACCTGTGGATTTAGTTTCCATTCGTGAGGATCCATGAGATTTCTGCTTAGTTCGTTTGCCAGTGTACTTTTCATTCCTGGCAGGAATTGTGCCTGCAGATGTACTTGATAGGTCAGTGCTGTGTTCCACAAAGTCATGGCTTGCCTGCAGAGGGGGTAGGAATGTGTGCTTCCTTGCTTGTTTATGTACCACATAACTGTTGTATTGTCCGTCTTTAGTAATAGTTGTCCTGGATGTAGTAGGTCCTTGAAAGCTGTTAGGGCATTCTGTACAGCTAGCATCTCTTTTTGATTGATGTGAAGATGCATTTGTTCCTTGGGCAACTTGCCCTGAATACATTTTCCTGCCATGTGTGCCCCCCAGGCATAATCCGATGCATCCATTGTTACTGTCTGCCTGGTTGTGGGTAAAGTGAAAGGCTGTCCATTGTTGTGGTGACAGGCCCGGGACCACCATCGACACTCCTGTTGTAGGCAGGGAATTAAAGTTATTGTTTCCAGGCTGTGGTAATGTTGAGTCCAAACACTTTTTAGATACCATTATAATTTCCTCATATGCAGTCTTGCATATGGAATTAGTAGAATGCAGGATGCCATGAAGCCCAGGGCCTGCAGAATTTTTCTTGCAGGGAACTGGGTCTTTGTTGCCTTCATTTGAAAGTAATGAGTCAGTTGCCTTTGCTTGTCTGGCGTGAGATAAGCCACCTGGGCAGTTGTATTTAAGCTTGCACCCAGGAATATTATCTCTTGAGGGGGCACTAGTTTTGATTTTTTTTCGTTTACTGTGTACCCTAGGTAAATTAGTAATCTTTTTACAAACGCCAGATGTTTTAGAAGAATGTCCTTGCTCTCTGCTTGAATAAGGCAGTCATCCAAGTAGGGATATATTTGAATTCCTCTTGGTCTGCAAAATGCAATTACTTGTGCCAGGCATTTTGTGAAGACCCTGGGCGCAGTAGATAAGCCAAAGGGCAGTGCAGAGAATTGGTAATGCCTTGAGCCAGCTATGAATCTGAGGTATCTTCTGCAAGATTGTCTGATTGGGACATGCAGGTATGCCTCCTTGAGGTCCAAAGTAACTAGCCAAGCCTTCTTGCCCAGCATGGATAGAAGTTGTTGCAGTGTTAACATTGTGAATTTTGGAACATCCAGGAAAGTATTTATGACTGACAAGTCCAGTATTGGTCTCCAGGCTTTGTCCTTTCTGGGTACTAGGAAAAGTCTTGAGTAAAATCCTTATCCCTGTTCTTGCTGTGGTACTCTTTGAATAGCCCCCATGTCCATGAGAGCAGCAATTTGCTTTTGTGCCTCTGCCCATTGGTTTTGTGGCAGGTCCGGCATACCTTTTGATTTTGGAATGGTGTGAAAGTGGAACCTGTAACCCTGAGAAACAGTATTCAGTACCCATTTGTCCTGAGTGATTATGTGCCAATTTTGTGAGAAAAGTGCTAGCTTTCCCCCCAGGGGTGCTGCCAAAAGGTAAGTGCTTGGCATTTGTAGAGGGAAGTCATTGGGACTGTTTCCTATAAGGTTGTGATGTCTTCTCCTCTCCTTTGGGGGCTGAAGCACCCCATTGTTTAGGTCTGTAGGAGCCTTGGGGCTGAAATCTGCCTCTTGGGCATCTGTATCTGCCTCTTTGTGGCCTGTCGGACATCGGAAAGGACCAATTTTTTGAAGGCCAGTTTCTGCTAAACCTAGGTGGTTGAACCTGTAAGAAATCCTTTACTGTCTGCATTGATTTTGCTTTATCCTCCATTTTCTTTAGCACCTCTTCTGCCTTAACACCAGACAAGTGGGTGTCAGGGGCTGCGAAAGCACCTCACTGAGAACCGGCAACTGGCCTAGAAGAGGCTTCGTCATCTGTTTTGGACCTCAGATGACTGTCCTTTTCCTTGTCTTTGCGTTTTTTATGAATTCCGGTCGGTTGTTCCGACGGCATTATGTAGTTAAACATTCGGCCAAAGTAATGTAAAGCAAAATCAAACCTACGCTTAATAGTGCGTTTGTTGAATCTAGCACAAAACCGACAACTAGTAATGTCGTGGTCAGGGCCTAGGCAAGGAATACAGTAAGAGTGAAAGTCCTTATGAGGTATTTGCTTCCCACAAGAAATACAATTGTTAACTTTTACTGACATTGGTCTGGAGCAAGAAAAAGTTTCCCCAACAGGGTACTTAGCTTTATTGAAGACTTCGGTTCTGAAACTCGATTTAGAAAATCTCAGGAGTAGGCCGACCGGCACTTGCAAACTGCTTTTGCTTCGGGCACTGCGCAGCAAGAAAGACTGAAGAAAATGGCGTCAGTTGCATCTTTTATACCCCTAGCGCACTTACGTCAGGGAAGAAGTGACAGCAACCGACGCCGGACCTAGACTTTGGAACTCTGTCCGACTGCGGGTAGCCTGCCAGCAGGATAAAGTACAGTTTTGTACCTACCATAAATGTAGATGTTTGAGTGCTAATACAGCTGCAGTCATAACAGATGGGATTTCTCGCCGTCAGGCGGGTCCTCGGTCGGCCGAATTCCAAAGTCTAGGTCCGGCGTCGGATCTCGTCGCTTCTTCCCTGACGTCAGTGCAACAGGGGTATAAAAGAATCAGCCGACGCCATTTTCTTCAGTTTTTCTTGCCCCAGATGTCAGGTGCCCCCAGAAGGAAGGCAAAACATACATTTATGTAATAGTGCAATGCAATATAATCAAAAAACAGTAGTTGCAAGCAAATACACCATAAAAGAATACCCCAATGAGGTTGTATGAGGAGGTGTTAGCCATTAGGCCTGTCCCAAGAGGGGAGGGAAACCTGGACTGCAGCTGTATTAGCACTCGAACATCTACATTTATGGTAGGTACAAAACTGTACTATGTTCATCGTGCATAAAGCTGCAGTCATAACAGATGGGTGGAATCCCAAAGCTAATACAGGGGTGGTAGGCACTAAGTGGAACTAGGAGGAGCCAGGATGCCCTGCAAGACTGCAGTGGCAAAGCCCGCTCTAGTTTTGGAGTATAATGGTAGGTGATAGTGCTTGGAGAAAGTATGTACAGAACTCCAAGTGGCTGTTTCCAAAAGATCTTTGGTAGGAACCCCCCTGAGGAAAGCTGCAGAGGTAGCTGTGGCCCTGGTGGAGTGAGATCTGATGCCTGTAGGTACAGTTTTACCATGAAAAGAGTAACAAAAGCGTATGCAGTGGGCTATCCATTTTGAGATTGTCTGTTTGGAAATAGGCTTCCCTTGAGCACCTGTAGCATAGGACACAAAGAGTTGCTCTGATTTTCTGAAAGGCTTTGTTCTGTCCAAATAACGGAGCTGTCTGTGTATGTCCAAGGAATGTAGTAGTCTCTCCCCTTTGTTTTGTGGATTAGGGTAAAAGGTAGGTAAGTGGATAGCCTGATTCAAGGCTACCCTGGATACTACCTTTGGCATAAAGGAAGGATTGGTTCGTAAGGAAACTCTGTCCTGATGGAAAATGATGAAAGGCTGTACAGCCACGAGGGCTTGTAGTTCCGAAACCCTGCGTGCTGAGGTGATAGCCAGAAGGAAGGCTGTTTTCCATGACAAATATTGCAGTTCTGTTGAAGCAGCTGGCTCAAAAGGAGGCAGGGTCAGTTTTTCTAGAATGAAATTGAGGTCCCAAGCAGGTACTGGTTGCTTCCTTGGGGGTTTTATATTCTTAACCCCTCTGAGGAACTGTCTTAAGAGAGGGTGAGAGAATAAAGGAGGATCAGTGTTGTACTCTGCAGAAATGGCTGAGGCATGGATTTTGATGGAGGAGAATGAAAGTCCACTGCTTAGCATCTCAGCTAAGTACTGTAATATTTGAGGTGAATTCAGTATTCCAGGATTCTGACCCTTTTTCTGATTCCAGGCACAAAACCGTTTCCATTTTGCGGAGTAGGCTTTTCTAGTAGAAGGCCTTCTGGCCTCCAAAATGACATCCTGCACCTCCTTGGAGAGTAGGGTCTGTTGTGAATTTAAGGAATCCTCCATGCGGCTAGATTGAGTGTTTTCAGCTGACTGTGAAGAGTTTTGAAGTTGTGCTGAGTCAGTAGAAGAGGCATTATAGGCAGGATCCATGGTGGGGAATGAGTCAGGCTCCTCAGGAGTGGGTACCAGTGTTGTCTTGGCCAGTCTGGAGCAATGAGAATCATCTTTGGTCTGTCTGCTCTGGCTTTTAATAGAACTTTGGGCAGCAAGGGAAGAGGTGGAAAGGCATAAACTGTCATTGTTGTCCAACTGAAAGAGAGTGCGTCCACTTTCCAGGCCTGTGGATGAAATGTCCTTGAGCAGAAATTTGTCAATTGGTAATTTCTGTGGGTGGCAAAGAGATCTATGTCTGGCCTTCCCCATGCTTGAATTATCTTTGTAAAAACGTGAGGATGCAACTTCCATTCGTGTGGATCTGTCATATTTCTACTCAGGTTGTCTGCCAGCGTGTTTTCCTTGCCTGGCAGGAACTGTGCTTGAAGTTGGATTTGTAATTCCAAAGCCATGTTCCAAAGAGACAAGGCTAGCCTGCATAGGGGGTATGAATGGGTTCCACCCTGTTTGTTTATATACCACATCACTGTGGTGTTGTCTGTCCTTATCAATAGCTGGCCTGGATGCAGTAGGTCTTTGAAAGCCATAATAACATTTATTACTGCTAGCATTTCCTTTTGATTGATGTGTAGGTGCTTTTCTTTTTGTGACCATTTGCCCTGAATGCACCGATCTGTCATGTGCGCCCCCCCCAGGCGTAGTCCGAGGCGTCTGTTGTGATGACTTGATTTGCTTGAGGCTTGCAGAATGGGAGACCTATGTTTCTTTGGCATGCTTGAGCCCACCACAGAAATTCCTTTTGAAGACATGGAATCAGTGGTATAATTGTTTCCAAACTGTGGCTGTGTTGAGACCATAAGTTTTTAGGTACCATTGAAGTTTCCTCATATGCAGCTTTGCACATGGGATTAGCAGGATGCAAGATGCCATGAATCCCAGAGCCTGCAGGATTTTCCTTGCAGTCAGCCTGGTGAAGGTTGCCAGTTTTCTGAAGTATTGAGTTAGTTGCCCTTGTTTCTCTGGCGTGAGGTAGGCCATCTGGGTGTTTGTATCGAAGCTGGCACCCAGGAAAATTATTGTTTGAGAGGGTATTAGTCTTGATTTCTTTTTGTTGACTGTGTATCCCAGAGAATTCAACAACATGATTACAAACGCCAGGTGCTTCAGAAGAGTGTTTGCTGTCCGCTTGGATCAGGCAGTCGTCCAAATATGGGTATATTTGTATCCCTGGAAGTCTGCAGAAGGCAATTACTGATGCCAGGCATTTCGTGAACACTCTGGGCGCAGTAGATAAGCCAAAGGGCAATGCAGAGAATTGATAATGAGTTGAACCTGCAAGAAATCTGAGGTATCTTCTGCAATCTTGTCTGACTGGAACATGCAGTTACCTCCTTGAGGTCCAATGTTACCAGCCAAGACTCCTTGCCCAGCATGGGAAGAAGCTGCTGTAATGTGAGCATCTTGAATTTTGGTACGAGTAAATATGTGTTTAGGATGGATAGGTCCAAAACAGGTCTCCAATCTTTGCCCTTCCTTGGTACCAGGAATAGTCTGGAATAAAAACCTTGACCTTGTTCTTGTGCAGGTACCTCGTGAATAGCTTTCATGTCCATGAGATCTGAAATTTGTTTTTGTGCCTCTGCCCTTTGATTGTGTGGCAGATTAGGCATGCCTCTCATTTTTGGAAGGGTGTGAAAGTGGAATCTGTAGCCTCTGTCTATAATGTCCAGGATCCATTTGTCTTTTGTGACAATATGCCAATTTTTCGAAAATAATGCCAGTTTTCCGCCTAAAGGTGCTGCCATTTGAGCCT
Source organism: Protopterus annectens (assembly GCF_019279795.1). Lineage (NCBI taxonomy): Eukaryota > Metazoa > Chordata > Ceratodontiformes > Protopteridae > Protopterus > Protopterus annectens. Next base: position 295,023,395 of record NC_056730.1, on the reverse strand, counting down.
TGGTTGGCATGCAAAGGGGAAAGTCATTGGGTCTGCTTTCTGAATGGCTGTGAACTATCCTCACCACCTCTTGGTGTAGGTGCTTGCCATTGTCTGCCTCTAAATGATCCTTGAGATTGCCCTCTACCCCTCGAGCGCCTGTATCTACCTCTGAGGTCTGTCCGTGGCTGGAAAGGACCAATTCTTTGAAGGCCAATTTCTACTGAAACGTGGAGGTTGTACCTGTAGGAAACCTTTCACCATTTGCAGTGATTTTGCCTTTTCCTCCATTTTCTTTAATACCTCCTCAGCTTTAACACCAAACAATACATCTTTTTGAAGAGGTGCATCTAGTAATTTAGCTTTGACATGATCTGGTAAGGTTTGCTCTTTGAGCCAAGCATGTCTACGTATGACTGATCCTGTAACAGCAGCTCTACATGAGGCCTCTAAAGCATCAAAACCACATTGCAAGGTATGTTTGCCCACTTGCTCTGCACTATGCAACAAATTCTGCAACTCCTTCAAGTCTGGTTGTTCAGGTTGTGACATTTTGCTTTTCAACTGAGATAACAAAAACTGTTGATACTTTAACATATGGAACTGACAGTTTAATGCCCTCATGGTTAAGGTGGCCGAGGTGTATACCTTTCCCCCCCCACCTTTCTAAAGCTCTGGAATCTCTCTCTGAAGGTAATGGATTTTTGGCAGTGGAGGCCTTAATTCCCTTGGGACCTTGTGAAATAGTTTCTGGGTCAGCCGCATGGCTTTTGTATAGGAATTGGTGTGAATCAGGAACCCGGTAATACCTGTCAGGCTTGACTGGAGCTGGAGGTAAAGAATCTGGGTTAAGGCTGGCCTCTGAATACACATCATCTAGTATGTCTAAGACAGGAGGTATAGCCAGAGGCCTGTGCTGAGGGAGCAAGAGAAAATCCCTGAGCCTTTTCTTGGAGTCTGAGTACTCTTGGGCCTTCCCAGTGGAAGTGTTCCCTCAAGGTATGCAAGGTTTCCGCAAAAGAGTAATCCTCAGGGGGGGAGACAGAGGGAATGGACTCCTCTGCATCAGAATCTTCAAAAGGGGAGTATGAATGTTCCTGGTCCTCAGAATGTTCTGAAGTAATGAAGGCCTGGTCCGAGGAAGGGTATTCTTCCTCCACTCTGGGCCTTTTGTCCGAGGGGGGTTGAGAACCCCTGATAAGAGTAATCAAATCCTCAGCCATTTTGAGCATCTGCGTTTTAGGCATGGGGCCTTGAGAGGGGCCCTGTGGAGCTTGTCTTTTAGAATGCATGGCTGCTTTAGATTTAGTGTAAGCCTTAATGGAAAAAGAAGGTGGCGGCCTGAAGACACCTTGAGAGGTGGCAGGCCTGTCTAAACTCTGAGTTTCCCCGCCAAGAGTGGCTTCGGTATCTGTAGTCGGGGCGTGGGCTGAAGAGCCTGCGACCTCGGGCACAGAACACACCACTAATGAAGTGTCATCGGTAGTCAGGGGCTGCGTAGGCGCCTCGCTGAGAACCGGAGCACCTGTAGTCGGCTTTAGCGTGGTGTCGGTAGAAGTCGTGGACCTCGTATGTCAGTCCTTATCTTTGCGTCTTTTACTCAAAACTGGAGTCGGAGTATCCGACGACATAATGTAATTAAACGTTTTGCCAAAATAGTGTTGGGAACTCACCGATGCTTAATAGTGCGTCTGTTGAATGTAGCACAAAAACGACAGGCCGAGACGTCGTGGTCTGGGCCTAAGCAAGGAATGCAGAGGGAATGGAAATCCTTATGTGGTATTTGCTTCCCACATGAAATGCAATTATTAACTTTGTCTGACATCGGTCTGAGGCAAGAAAAGTTTCCCCAACGGGGTACTTAGCTTTCAAGAAGTCTTCGGTTGAAAAATATTCGTAATCTCAGGAGCTGGCCTACCGGCACTTGCGAACTGCTTCTGCTTCGGGCACCGCGCGGCAAGAAAGACGGAAGAAAATGGCGTCGGCTGGTTCTTTTATACCCCTGTCGCACTGACGTCAGGGAAGAAGCGACGACATCCGACGCCGGACCTAGACTTTAGAATTCGGCCGACTGAGGACCCGCCTGACGGCAGGAAAACCCATCTGTTATGACTGCAGCTGTATGCTTGATGAACATCCCAAGTGTAATGACTGCAACAGTGAAACATGATGAACATCTCTGTCTTTATACAAGGAATTATAGGAATCATTCATTCCAGGTCCTGAGAATGTTGACACCACAGGCTTTTTAGATACCATTGTAGTTTCCTCATATGCAGTCTTGCATATGGAATTAGTAGAATGCAAGAGGCCATGAACCCCAGGGTTTGCAGGAGTATTTTTCTTACAGACAGCTGGGTCTTTGTGGCCAGTAGTTTGAAGTAGGCTGTCAAATAAACATGTTTCTCTGGCGTGAGGTAGGGCCATCTGGGAAGTTGAGTTCAAGCTTGCTCCCAGGAATACAATTTGTTGGCATGGTGCTAGGTGATGGTACTAGGTGAGATTTATTTTCGTTTATGGTGTACCCCAGTGAGGCTCGCAGTTTATTTACCAATGCCAGATTATTTAATAGTATGTCCTGGCTTTCTGCCTGAATTAGACAATCATCAAGGTACGGGTATATTTGAATATTTCTTTGCCTGCAGAATGCAATGACTGGAGCTAGGCACTTGGTGAATACCCTGGGCACAGCAGATGAGCCAAAGGGCAGTGCAGAGAACTGATAGTGCATGGGATAAGCAGGCAAGCTTCCTTTAAGTCCAATGTTGCCAACCAGGCATTCTTGCCTAGCATGGGAAGCAGCTGTTGAAGAGTTAGCACTTTGAATTTTGGGATTACCCAAAAAGGTGTTTAAGACAGACAGTTCCAGGATAGGACACCAGGAGTTGTCTTTTCGGGGTACCAGAAAAAGTCTGGAGTAAAAACTTTATCCCCATTCCTCTGCTGGGACAGGTTGAATAACCCTGACACTTAGAAGAGAGAGAATCTGCTGTTGAGCCTCTGCCCACTGATGTGGGGATAGGTCTGGCCAACCATTTGGGGTTGGTAAGGTGTGGAAGTGGAATCTGTATCCTTAAGAAACTATTTTTAAAACCCATTTGTTTTTGGTAACGAGCTCCCAGTTTTGTGCATGCAGGGCGATCTTTCCCCCTAAAGGAGCAGTCAGATGAGCAGGGCTTGGAAGGTTTAAGGTTAAGTCATTGTGACAGTTTACCATAGGGGGGTGTCTTACTACTTCCAGCTTTAGAAGTGGGAGCCCTCGACCGCTTAGGCCTGTGAGTACCTTGAGACTGTAGCCTAGGTGGTCTGCTGTTCCTGGGTTTGGACTGAGAAGGCCTGGAAGAGAAAGGAAAAATAGAAGTTATGTTCTTACCATAACGTTCCATGTTAGTTGTCTTCTTCTCGCCTTCTTTCTTGCTGGATGGGTTCGGAGCCGACCTCGGCTCCGACTCGGCCACTCTAAAAGCTCGAGAGTTGGTTCCACTGGCTCGAGGCTCCCCCTATATCCCATAATGCTAGGCGGTATTACCTCAGATCTCATTTGTAAACTGTGCCCAGCCAAAAAATAACTCCAGAAACACTGGAAAAGGAAAGAATCCACCTCTACAAGGGGAATGGAAGAAGGTGACCTGAAAACCTGAAGAAGGAATATATGTACAAAACATATACCTATGTACAATAGAGGTGGTAGAAAGAGAGGTCACAATCAAACTCCTCTAGGTCTGTCCAGGCTAGGGGGAAGGAGGGTGGGACGCAAGAAAGAAGGCGAGAAGAAGACAACTAACATGGAACGTTATGGTAAGAACATAACTTCTATATGTTAAGTTGTCAATCTCGCCTTCATTCTTGCTGGATGGGACCGCCCCTAGCACCTTGTCCCGGTGGCCTATCGGAACAGACTCTTGAGAACAGTGGAACCAAAGTTAGCTCTATGTCTAGAAGCTAAATCCAACTTGTAATGAGAAATGAAAGTGTGAGGAGTAGCCCAAGTAGCCGCTGCACAAATGGTATCAATAGGCAGTCTGTCTTGGAAGGCTATAGAAGTCGCCAAAGCTCTGGTGGAATGGGCTTTAGGTTTGTTAGGCAGCTTTTGGTGTCTTATTTCATAGACAATGGAAATTAGAGATGTTAGCCATCTAGATAGTGATACCTTGGAAACAGAAAGTCCCTTTCTGCCTTCTGCATAAGAGACAAACAGCTGGTCAGATTTTCTGAATTGTTTGGTTCTATCCAAATAGTACCTTAACTGACGATGAACATCTAGCCAATGCAATTTTTGTTCAGACCTATTAGAATATTCTGGAAAGAACACAGGAAGGTCAATGCTTTGATTTAGGTTAGAAGCAGAGGCTACCTTAGGTAAAAAGGATGGGTTGGTTCGTAAGGATACCCTGTCTTTGTGGAACAACAGATATGGTGGTCGACAGCTGAGTGCCTGAAGTTCTGAAACTCTTCTAGCTGAAGTAATAGCTACCAGAAAGAGAGTCTTCCATGATAGCAATTTCAAAGAACAGGAAGCTGCAGGTTCGAAAGGGGGAAGAATCAAAGAACTGAGAACTAAATTAAGGTCCCATGGAGGAGGAGGATTTCTTATAGGAGGTCTGAGTAGAAAAACTTTCAAAAAGGCTTTGCAAAGCTTGTGGGACATTATGGCAGACTCTGAAATGCCCACATGAAAGTTATTTATAGCTGTCAATTGAACTTTAAGAGTAGAAGGAGATGAACCTGCATGAAAGAGTTCAGCTAGAAAATCAAGAACCATATGGATGGGAGCAGTGAAAGGATCTAATTCCCTTCCTTGAGCCCAATAGGCGAAACGTTTCCACTTACTCAGATAAATCTTTCGAGTGGAAGATTTATGGGAAGCTATTAAAATATCTCGAACAGAGTGAGATATTTGAGGAAGCCTGGCTAAGGTTGGAACTGGAGGAACCAAGCAGTGAGGTTCAGAGAGGGGAGGGAGCGATGTAACTGACCCGACTGATGGATCAAAAGATCTGGAACTAGGTCCAGATGCCAAGGTTGCTCCAACAGAAATTGATGCAGAAAGGGGAACCAAACCTGTCGAGGCCAGTAAGGAGCAATGAGGATCAATGAGGCCTTCTGAGCGATAGCTTTCTGTATCACTTGAGAGATTACTGGGAAGGGAGGAAATGAACAGAAGTCCCCGGGGCCAAACTTGGACTAGAGCGTCTCTGCTGGGCTGGCCTGGTAACGGGAAAAGGGTGAAATAATCTCTGCACTTGCTGTTTTGGGGAGTAGCAAAAAGATCGCAGCAAGGCTGACCCCACTTGAGAAAAATTTCTCTCACAACAGAGTCTTTCAGAAACCACTCGTGAGGCATGAGAATAGCTCTGCTCAACTTGTCCGCCATTTGATTGGACTTCCTGGGGATGTGCGTTGCTATCAGAAACCGCTGAGAAGAAATCGCCCATTGCCACAGTCTGAGTGCTTCTCGACATAGGGGATAGGACCTGGTTCCGCCTTGTTTGTTGATATACCACACTACAGACATATTGTCCGTCTGGATTGCTATCGTTCCCAAGGGAAGAGAGTCTTGAAGGGCTTGCAACGCTAAAAGCACTGCTCTCATCTCTAGAACATTTATGTGCAAGTGGCATTCGTCTGGTTGCCATGTGCCCTGGACAGTTCTGCCCTGATATTGCCCCCCCCCACCCGATCAGGGAGGCGTCCGCTGTCAGAGTAGCAACCGGAGGAAGGAACAAAGGGTCTTCCCAACAAGAGCTGAGGGGAAGACATCCACCACCGAAGATGATTCTTGCACGCTTGTGTAATCATAATGGTGTGGGACATCGGAAGTTGCTGGTATGACCATTGTGTGAAGAGCATCCACTGAAGGATTCTCATGTGGAATCTGGCTAATGGAAGCAGAGGAATGGCAGCCGCCATAATCCCCAATACCTTCAGAACTAACCTGGCTTTGACTCTGTTGCTGCTGAAGAGGAGCGAGACCAGTTTGTGTATGTCTGCTATTCTCTGATCTGTTAGTCTCGCAGACATGTTGACTGTGTCTAGATTTGCGCCTATGAAGGTAATAGTACGACAAGGCAACAAAACAGACTTTTCGCAATTTATTGAAATGCCTAGGTTTTGACAAATGCGAAAGGTGTAGTCCCTGGCCAGAAGAAGAAGATGCTTGGTGGGAGCTGTGAGGAGCCAGTCGTCCAAATATGGAAACACCTGGAATCCTTGACGTCTCAGGTGAGAAGCTACCACTGCCATGCATTTGGTAAACACCCGGGGGGCAGTGGTGAGACCAAAGGGCAGGGCCCTGAATTGAAAATGACTGGTTCCCAGCCTGAAGCGGAGGAATCTTCTGGAGTGTCCGTTCATTTTTATGTGATAGTACGCATCCTGAAGGTCTATAGAGCACATCCAGTTTTCCTTTCCCAATAGGGGAAGGATGGACTGTAGCGTGACCATCCGAAAACTTGTTTTCTTGACAGACTTGTTCAAGATACTGAGATCCAAAATTGGTCTCCAGTCCCGTTTTCTTTGGAACTAACAAGAACCTGGAGTAGATTCCGGATCCTTGCTGGTCTGCTGGAACTGGCTGAATTGCTCTTTTTGTAAGCAGCTTTGAAATTTCCAAAGTTGCGATATCCCTTTGAGCGGGTGGAACATCTGGAAGGGATTTTTTTGATTGGTTTGGAACGCGAACGAAGGGAATGGAATAGCCTTCGGAAATGATGGACTGTACCCACTTGTCTTGAGTTAGGGATAGCCAGGCTTCTGGGTACAGTGACAATCTTCCCCCGACTGCCTCCGAAGGTGGACAGTTGGGCAACACCTCAGGGATGCTGAAAGGGCTTATCGGAAAAGGTTTCTCGATTGCCCTGGTTCTGCGGGGCCCCTCTGCCTCTGGGGCGACGTCTACCATTATTGTTCTCTCCTCTGCCTCTGGAGGGGAACCGACTCTGTGCGTCAGGCAAATTCCCTTGAGATTGTTTGCGGAACCACATTTTCCCACCTTTCTGGCCTTTGGGGTAAGGCCTAGAAGGAGTAGAAAAACGGACTCCGACGGCAGAAAGAGTCTTGCCATCAGTCTCGCACCTAGTCAAGGTTTCTTTCACTTGAGGACCAAAAAGAGATGATCCATCAAACGGGGAATTAGTGAACGATGTTTTAAAGGGGTCTGCAAAGTTGCATAGCCGCATCCAGGCATGCCGGCGTAAGGCTACACCTGTCCCTGCGGCCCTGCTCGCTCCATCAGCCGCATACGAAAGGAGGCGCATGGAGGAGTTAGCTATAGAATTCAGGGTAGCCAGCTGAGTGTTCATCTTGCCCTGAAAACCCGCAGCTGTAGGATCCTTCAACATGTCACTCGCTTCTTTGATCAAGTCTCTTTGAAGACGAGTAAAATGGCATAGGTAGTTCAGCGAACGCATTGCAAAGGTCGCTGACGAGAACATCCACTTCCCGTACCTGTCCATAGACCTAGTTCCTTGTTAGGTGGATGGACAGGCACTGAAGGATCAGCTAGTTCCTTCTTAGTGGCAGCAGCAACCACCATAGCATCCACAGAAACTCCCTTGGTCAGAAATTGTTTATCTGCTGGTGCCGTGATAAATTTTGAGGGTCTCCTGGGAGTGGGGTCCACTGAATCAGGAGCCGTCCATGCCTTTTTTGCTACCACCTGCATGAGGGGGTCAAAGGGGGGAGACACCCAGGAGGTGGAAGGGCGAGAGCCAAACGCCTCAAGATACACAGATTCATCCTCCGAAGGGTTGAGGGCTGGCCAATTTCCCCTCTGTTTGAGGATTTCTAGAATGTCTGCAAAGGAGACATCTTCAGAAGGGGAACGGAGGGAACCCTCAGAATCCTCTAAATCTGTGTCAGAGGTGACGGACTCAGGTGAGTCTATGTGTTTCCTCTTACACTTTCTCTTCCGAGGGGGCTCTTCTGCCAATTCAGGAGAGGCCTCGGAAGAGGATGAGATCCCCACAGGGGATTCCTGAGGAGCTGGCTCTCTGCGGTCTGGGATGAGGGAGTGAGTAGACTTGACCTGAGGCACCGAAGAGGGAGGGGCGGATGGAGCCGACTGTGGAGTTGAACCAGGTTCCAACACACTCCGCATGACCTCGAACGCACCCCTGTCAGGCAGAGCCAGAGGTCCCCGCTCCGAGAAGCTGAAAACCTCCCTCGGCACCGACAGTGATGGCTCCGAGGCTGATGTCGGAGCCGAACTCACCAGCGCCGAAGCACCGAGAGGGAGAGCAGGGTCGGACAAGAGATTCTTCTAAGGAAGAAAATCGGAGCCGACGACGGAGCCGAAGACATTTGTATCGGCTCCGACGCTACCACAGTCTCGGTTCAACGCCTGCCCGAGCTCAAAGGAGTCGAAGGAGGAACATAATGAGGAACAGGGTCAGGCATCGAATGATGAGTCGGGCTCTGAAGCATTTGGGCCAGTGCCTCGGACTTAAGAAGTCGACTCACTACCCTCTGAAGGTCATGGTCCGAAAGCCTCGATGACCTAGAGGAGTGAGATCTATGGCTCCGTTTAGACAGCAAGGGAGATGCTGGAGCCGAATGAACGGAGCCAAGGGACGGTGACCTGGACCTCTTTCTAGATGTCGGCTCCGAAGGTCTAGTCGGAGCCGACACAGGAATTTCCAATACCTCGGCCCCAGCCGGAGCCGAGGAAACCACAGAAGCTGCAGTCTGAGACTCATCGGCTCCAGCCGGAGCCGATGTAGAAGGAGGTTTCGAAGCCTTAGGCCTCGACTCAGGAGCTGGAGCCGAGGACCTAGAAGCCTTAGAGGGTTTGCCCGAAGTAACAGTAAGGGAACCCTCAGGCTTAAGTAAACCTCTCAATATAAGTTTATTTTTTCTTTCCTGCAGGACTCTGGGGCTGAAGCCATGGCATACAGCACAAGAGTCCTGCAGGTGTAAAGGTCCCAGGCAGTAAACACAAGAAAAACTAAGTGAAGAAAAGGGGATTTAAACTAGTTTAATAGACTTATTAAACAACTGACCTGAGCCGGTAGAAAAACAACACCTCGATCGCTGTAGCGGCAAACGAGATCTGAGGTAATACCACCTAGCATTATGGGATATAGGGGGAGCCTCGAGCCGGTGGAACCAACTCTCGAGCTTTTAGAGTGGCCGAGTCGGAGCCGAGGTCGGCTCCGAACCCATCCAGCAAGAATGAAGGCGAGACTGACAACTTAACATGGACCAATTCTTAGGCGGCCAATGCCTACTAAATCCGGGAGGCTGTACTTGCAGGAAATCTTTAACAGTTTGCATAGATTTAGCTTTTTCCACAATCTTTTGAAGTACTACTACTGCTTTGTTGCCATACAGGCGGTCTTGGTTAAAGGGAAAGTACAGTTTTGAACCTACCATAAATGTAGATGTTCGAGTGTTCACCCTGCTGCAGTCATCACACTTGGGTTATCCTGTCATCAGGCGGTCCCGCAGTTGGACGGATTTCCAAAGTCTTGGTCAGACGTCGGTTGCTGTCGCCTCATCCCTGACGTCAGTGCACCAGGGGTACATATATTGCAACCAACGCCATTTTCTTCAGTTTTTCTTGCCCCAGATGTCAGGTGCCCCCAAAAAGGTGATCCAAATTAGTATCAAAAAGTGAGAACACTGTACAGACACAAAAACCCTTCAGCTATAAGCAAATACATCAATAAGGCATAGCACAGATTTAGCCAGTAGATCAGAGGGGTCTGCAGGGTGAACACTCGAACATCTACATTTATGGTAGGTACAAAACTGTACTATGTTCAACATGTTACCCTGCTGCAGTCATCACACTTGGGTTGAGTCCCAAAGATAAGGTAGGGTGGAGGCATTATAGAGGGTTAGAGGAGGCAATGAGGCCCTGCAGAAATGCAGTGGCGAAGCCTGACCTGGACTTAGAATAAAGAGGTAAGTGATGGTGTTTGGTGAAGGTGTGTACAGAACTCCAAGTTGCAGCTTCTAAAATTTCCTTGGTAGGAACCCCCCTGAGAAAGGCTGTAGAGGTAGCTGTTGCCCTGGTAGAGTGGGATCTAATGGTAGGAGGAACTGGCTTCCCATGATGGGTATAGCAGAATCGTATGCAATGGCCTATCCATTTAGAAATGGTTTGCTTGGAAATGGCCCTCCCTTGAGAAAGGTGTAGCATAGAAAACAAAAAGCTGGTCAGTTTTTCTGAAAGCCTTAGTTTTAACCAAGTAATATCGAAGCTGCCTGTGAATGTGCAAGGAATGTAGGAGTCTCTCACCTTTGTTCTGTGGATTGGGGAAGAAAGTGGGTAAATGGATGATTTGATTTAAGGCTACACTGGAAACCACCTTAGGCATGAAGGTAGGATTAGTTCGTAGAGAAACTCTGTCTTGATGAAAAATAAGGAAAGGTTCCACAGCCATAAGTGCCTGTAATTCTGAAACTCTCCTAATAGAAGTTATTGCCAGGAGCAGGGCAGTCTTCCAAGATAGGAACTGAAGGTCTGCAGAAAAAGCTGGTTCAAAGGGAGGTAATGTTAGTTTTTCCAGAACAAAGTTGAGGTCCCATGTTGGTGTAGGAGCTCTTCTAGGTGGTCTAATGTTTTCTGCCCCTCTGAGGAACTGCCTTAGGAGTGGGTTTGAAAATAAAGGTGGATTCGTGTCGTAGTGAGCTGAAATAGCTGAAGCATGGATTTTAATTGAGGAGAAGGAAAGTCCTTTATGCAACATCTCAGCTAAATACTGCAGAAAGTGAGGCATATGAGGCTGAGTTGTGTCTTGGCCTTTAGCTTGGTTCCAAGCCGAAAACCTTTTCCATTTGTCCGAGTAAGCCTTCCTGGTGCTTGGCCTCCTGGCTTCTAGAATAACATCCAGTACTGCTTGTGATAAAGGGGCTGGTTGGCTGCTTAACTGATTTGCCATGCAGCCAGGTTTAAGGTTTTGATCTGGCTGTGTAGAATCTGCTTGTCTTGCTGTGTGAGCAAATGAGGTATTTGAGGCAATATCCATGGTAGGCTGTGAGCCATATTCTTCAATAGCGGGTACCAGTGCTGGCGTGGCCAGTCTGGGGCTATGAGAATCATTCGAGGTTTCTCCTTTTTGACCTTCAAAAGTACCTTTGTGAGAAGAGGTAATGGAGGAAAGGCATATGTTGTCAGGTTTTTCGAACTGAAGGAGAGAGCATCCACTTTCCAAGCTTGATGGTGGAATGTTCTTGTACAAAATTTTGTCAGCTGGTAGTTTTGAGGACTGGCAAACAGGTCTATATTTGGTAGACCCCATCTTTGAGTTATCATTGCAAATATTTGTGGGTCTAGCTTCCACTCATGGGGATCCTTGATGTTTCTGCTTAGGTCATCTGCCAATGTGTTTTTCTGTCCTGGCAGGAAGTGAGCTTGTAACTGGACTTGGTAGGTCAGAGCTGTGTTCCATAAGATCATTGCTTGCCTGCAAAGAGGGTAGGAATGTGTGCCCCCTTGTTTGTTTATGTACCACATTATTGTGGTGTTGTCCGTCTTTATTGCCAGTTGTCCAGGCTGTAGTAGACCCTTGAAGGCTGTCAGAGCTATCTGTACAGCTAGCATCTCTTTTTGGTTTATGTGCAGTTTTCTTTGTTCTGCAGTCCATAGGCCTTGAATGCATTGCCCTGCCATGTGAGCCCCCCAGGCATAGTCTGAAGCATCTGTTGTGATAGTTTGCCTGGGTGGGGGCATGGTGAAAGGCTGACCCTTGTTGAGGTGACATGCTTGTGCCCACCATAGAAATTCCTGTTGAAGGCAGGGAATGAGAGATATCACTGTGCCCAAGCTGTGGCTGTGTTGAGACCATACGCTTTTTAGGTACCATTGTAATTTCCTAATATGCAGTTTTGCAAATGGTATTATCAGAATGCAAGATGCCATGAAGCCCAAAGCCTGCAGAATTTTTCTTGCAGTTAATTGGGTCTTTGTTGCCATTGTCTTGAAATATTGAGTCAGTTGTAATTGCTTGTCTGGTGTAAGATAAGCCTTCTGGGCCGTTGTGTCCAAGCTGGCACCCAGGAATGTCATTTTTTGTGAGGGTACTAGTTTTGACTTCTTTTCGTTTACTGTGTACCCCAGACAATTTAGTAGATGCTTCACAAAAGCCAGATGTTGTATGAGAATGTCTTTTCTTTCTGCTTGGATGAGGCAGTCGTCCAGGTATGGATATATTTGAATTCCTCTTTGTCTACAGTATGCAATTACTGATGCCAGGCATTTTGTGAATACTCTGGGCGCAGTAGATAAGCCAAAGGGCAGTGCAGAGAATTGATAATGGGTTGAACCTGCAATGAAACGGAGGTATCTTCTGCAACTTTGTCTGATAGGGACATGCAGGTATGCCTCCTTGAGGTCCAACGTTACCAGCCATGCTTCCTTGCCCAACATGGGAAGTAGCTGCTGTAGTGTTAGCATCTTGAATTTGGGAACTTGTAAGTGTTTAGAATTGAAAGGTCCAGAATTGGTCTCCAAGCATTTTCTTTCCTGGGTACTAGGAAGAGTCTTGAGTAAAATCCTTGGCCTTGCTCTTGAGTTGGTACCCTTTGAATGGCTCTCATGGCCATGAGAGCTGTAATTTGTTTTTGAGCCTCTGCCCTTTGATTTTGTGGCAGGTTTGGCATTCCTCTTTTTATTGGCAAGGTGTGAAAGTGGAATCTGTATCCTCGTAAAACTATGTCTAGGACCCATTTGTCCTTTGTGACCATGTGCCAGTTGTCTACAAATAGTGCTAGTTCCCCCCCCAGGGGGGCTGACAAAAGAGCTTTGTTTGGCCAGCTGAGGTGCAGGTCATTGAGTTTGTCTTCTGGTGGGTTGAGACCTGTCTTCTCCTCCCTTCTCGGTTGGAGTGGCCCATTGGCGAGGTTTATACTGAGCTTGTGGTTGTCCTCTGCTCCTTGGACACCCGTATTTACCCCTCTGAAGCCTGTCAGTGGCTGGAAAGGACCAATTTTTCGTTGGCCAGTTTCTGCTGAAGCGATGGGGTTGTACCTGTAGGAAATCTTTGACTGTCTGAATTGATTTTGCCTTATCTTCCATTTTCTTTAAAACTACTTCTGCTTTAACACCAAAAAGAACATCCTGCTGCAGGGGAGCATCTAGTCATTTTGCTTTAACATGTTCAGGCAGACTTTGTTCCTTTAACCAGGCATGCGTACGTATAACTGATCCAGTGACAGCTGCTCTGCAGGAGGCCTCCAAAGAATCAAACCCACATTGTAAGGTATGTTTGCCCACCTGCTCGGTGGCGTGCAACAAATCCTGTACTTCTTTCAATTCAGTTTGTTGAGGAAGGGTTGTTATCTTTTGTTTTAACTGAGAGAGCAGAAATTGCTGATACTTAAGCATATGAAATTGACAGTTTAGAGCTCTCATAGCTAAAGTGGCGGAGGTGTAAACTTTCTTCCCCCATCTGTCTAGTGCTCTAGAATCCCTTTCAGAAGGAACTGGAATTTTAGCCATGGACGCCTTAGCCCCCTTGGGACCCTGGGAGATAGTCTCTGGGTCAGCTACTGGGCTTTTGTAAAGAAATTTATGGGAATCAGATACTCTGTAGTATCCTGTCAGGCTTAGCCGGGGCAGGAGGCAGAGAGTCAGGGTTGAAACTGGATTCTAAATAGACATAATCCACAATGTCCAAAAAAGGAGGGATGGCTAGAGGTCTGTGTTGAGGGAGTAAAAGAAACTCTCTGAGCCTTTTCTGGGAATCAGAGTAATCCTGACCTTCCCAGTGAAAATGTTCCCTCATAGTGTGTAAAGTTTCCCCAAAAGAGTAGTGTTCTGGAGAGGAAGCTGAGGGAATTGAGTCCTCAGCATCAGAATCTTAATAAGGAGAGAAGGAATAGCCTTGGTCTTCAGAAGAATCCGAAGAAATAGACAGTTGTTCAGAGGAAGCAGATTCTTCCTCCTGTCTAGGCCTTTTGTCAGGAAGAGGCTGGGAACCCCTGATAAGAGAAATCAGATCTTCAGCCATCTTGAGTATCTGTTTCTTAGGCGTAGGGCCTTGAACAGGAGACTGAAGTGAAGCCTTTTTCGATTTGGAAGGAGTCTTCGATTTGGAAAACGTTTTGACTAAGAGTCGTCGGTCTGAAAATGCCTTCAGAAGGCGATGGTGTTTCAGAAGTACCGACGTCCTTGGGAGGTAAGTCGTCAGTAGGGCCTGAAGTAAAAGGCTGCGTCGGCCTAGTACATTCCGTCAAAATATCCGTAGCGGTCTCGGGTTCCTCAACTGCGGTAGTCAGAGGTTGCGTCGGAGCCTCACTGATAACCGAAGGACCGGAGACCGGATCAACCGAGGCCTCGGAATCGGGCTTAGGCCTGGGCTGTCTATCTTTATCCCTGCGTTTTTTGTGTATGCCGGTAGTCGGTAGCTCCGACGGCATGTTATAATTAAATTTTCTGCCAAAAAAGTGTCGTGCGAAATCAAATCGTCTTTTAATAGTACGTTTATTAAATCTAGCACAAAAATGACAAGAAGTAAAGTCGTGATCAGGGCCTAGGCAGGGTATGCAATAAGAATGAAAATCCTTATGAGGTATTTGCTTCCCAAATCATGCAATCCCAAATAAAACCAAGACCCATTCCCCCAAAGGCAGGCGCCCGGTCTGGTGGACCCCAGCCATAAACAAACTTTACAACAGGAGGAGGAAGCTACTACATGACAGGGCAAAATCCCTAAAAGGGAAGGCATCTCTGATCAGTACTAGCAAAAAACTACGATCACTCATAAAATCATCCAAGGCCAACTTTGAGAGAAAAATCGCAAAAGACACAAAAGACAATCACAAGACCTTTTTTAGCTATGTTAGAAACCTGGGTGGAAACTCCCAGATATGCTCAGAGTTAGTCCAAAATGACACAAAATACACTGAACCCACAGACATTGCCAACATTCTGGCATACAGGTTCAGTGCAAATTTCTCCTCCCCCCCCCCCCAAAAGGAGAAATATCTATCCCAGCAGAGTGCAGCCTCCCTAACATCTCAGATGCCCAGGTGAAAGCCGCCCTCTCTAAAGCTAAAAACACAGCATCAATGGGACCGGACGGTGTCCCGGGCTGTCTGCTACATGAACTCCAAGAGGAACTAAACCCACATATAAGGCTGCTGTTTAATCTTAGCCTTACTACAGGATACGTACCCAAAGAGTGGCGTACGGCAACAGTGGTCCCACTCCACAAAGGCGGTGCTTCTACGGACCCTGGAAATTACTGCCCCATAAGCTTGACGAGCCTGGTCTGCAAAGCTATGGAGAAGATCATTATGGAACTCAAACAAAGACATTGGGGACCTACAGACATTGGATCCTACCCAATTTGGCTTTGTCAAGGGCAGATCCTGCCTTTTGAACTTGGTCAACTTTTTTGAAAGAGTCACCAAAGCCATTGATGAGGGTAAGGCAGTTCACACAGCCTACCTTGACCTTGCAAAAGCCTTCGACACAATACCCCACTCGGGCATCATAGACAAACTCACCAGCTTAAATGTAAACCCATATGTCACAAGATGGGTTGCAAACTGGCTCAAGGACAGAACCCACAGGGTCAGAGTTGCTGGAGCCATGTCAGACTCTAAGCCGGTCACAAGCGGTGTCCCACAGGGCTCAGTCCTGGGACCCCTCTTGTTCGGCATTTATTTTTCCGAGGTGCAGGCAAACATAGGAGGATTGTGGCTGACAAAGTTCGCAGATGACTGCAAACTGGGCGCCATAATTGATACTCCAGCGGAGACAAGCATCCTTCAGAGAGGTCTCATAGAAATGGATAACTGGTGCCAGAGCCATGGCCTTAAGCTGAATGCCAAAAAATGTATAGTCATACCCTTTGGGTAAAACAAGGTACCCACAAATTACCACATAGGTGGTAATCCATTAAGTACGGAAGAGGTAATCAGGGACCTAGGGACTCAAGTTGACAGTAACCTCTCATTTGACACTCACATTGCCAAAGTGGTTAGGAAGACTTCTATATTGCCCACCTTATCATGAAGGGATTCACATCTAGATCAAGAGAGGTCATTGTGCCCCTGTACTCTTCTCTTATCAGGCCAATGATTGAGTACAATACCCCATTTGGGATGTACCTTACCTGACACCTGCAGCAGTTGGAAAGACCCCAAAAGTTCCTCACCAAGAGGATAAAGGGTCTCAAACTTATGTCATATGCTGCCCGGCTGAAGAAACTCCAGCTCTATTCAGTCGCATACCGCCTGCTCAGAGGTGATCTGTGCCTGATGTACAAGGCCATGTCCAATCCGGAATTAATGGACATGCTCCACCTCAGAAAATCCAAATCCATCAGAGCCACGAGAGCAAGAGACTTGAACCTCAACACAGAAATAAATAGGACGTGCTGGAGGGACAGATTCATAACCCAGAGGCTCCCTACACTCTGGAACAGAATCCCAGTCCATGTTAGGCAGAGCCCCTCACTAACTCTATTCAAGAGAAATCTTGACGAGTGGATGGGAGATCGTAGGTTTACCCCGGGGGTCATCTCTGTGTCACTACTAGAGAGGCACAGTAAACTAAACCCTAAATGGGCGTAGTATTCTCATCCTAAGGGGTGGTGTAAGCCACACACACTCTGGCTAGGCTTATAAATGCCCTAGGGCAGATAGCCTAGTACGAACCTATGAACAAGAAATACAATTGTTAACTTTTTCTGACATCGGTCTGAGGCAAGAAAAGTTTCCCCAACGGGGTACTTAGCTTTATAGAAGACTTCGGTCTGAAATTCAAATTCGAAAATCTCAGGAGTCGGCCGACCGGCACTTGCGAACTGCTTCTGCTTTGGGCACCACGGGGCAAGAAAGACTGGAGAAAATGGCGTCGGTTGCAATATATGTACCCCTGGCGCACTGACGTCAGGGATGAGGCGACAGCAACCGATGTCGGACCAAGACTTTGGAAATCCGTCCGACTGCGGGACCGCCTGACGACAGGATAACCCAAGCATGATGACTGCAGCAGGGTAACATGATGAACATCAACAAGTAATTTAGCTTTAACATGATCTGGCAAAGATTGCTCCTTAAGCCAAGCATGCCTTCTAAGAACAGACCCAGTGACAGCAGCCCTGCAAGATGTCTCTAAGAAGTCAAAATCACACTGCAAAGTATGTTTACCAACTTGTTCAGCAGAATGCATTAAATCCCGTAATTCTTTATTTTCAGCACAGTCAGGAATCAACATCCAATAATATGCTGTTGATACTTTAACATATGAAACTGACAGTTTAAGGCCCTAATGGCCAAAGTAGCAGAAGTGTATAGCTTCTTACCCCATCTGTCCAGGGCCCTGGAATCTCTATCAGAGGGGGTAGGTTTTTTGGCAGTAGTAGCCTTAATGCCTTTGGATCACTGTGAAATAGTCTCTGGGTCCGCAGTAGGATTCTTAAAGAGGAACTTGTGAGAGTCAGGTACTCTAATACCTGTCAGGTTTCCTGGGAGCCAGAGGTCAAGTGTCTGGGCCCAGGCTAGATTCCAAGAAGGCATCATCTACAATGTCCAGTACAGGAGGGATAGCTAAAGGTCTGTGTTGATGTAGGAGTAAGAATTCCCTAAGCCTCTTTTTGGAGTCAGAGTAATCCTGGCTTTCCCAGCGGAAATGTTCCCTAAAAGTGTGCAAAGTTTCACCAAAAGAGAAATTTTCTGGAGGGGAAGCAGAGGGAATGGAGTCCTCTGAATCAGAATCCTCATAGGTAGATAAGGGCAAATCCTGGTCATCAAAAGAAACAGAAATTACAAAATCCTGATCAGAAGGAAATTTAGTTCTAGGTCTCTTAGAGGGAGAAGGCTGGCTTCCCCTAATTAGAGTAATAAGGTCTTCTTATCAATTGTTTTTTTAGGCATATGGTCCTGACCATGCAGTTTGGACGTCGGTTTTCTAGGCATGGATAGAGTTTTAGGCCTTGAAGAAGAAGATGGTGTCGGTTTGATATGCAAGTCAGTAGGCCTGAATACACCCACAGAAGCCAATGCCTGCACAGCGGCTCCGGACCCATCCAAGGTAGAGACATCTGCAGGTTCCATAGTCGAAGAAGCATCTCGCGGCATACCGGACTCAGAATGGGCCTCAGTAGAGGCATGCAAATCTGAAGTAAAGGGTATCAGGGTGATGTGCCTCACTGAGTACCGGCAAACTGGCGACTAGATTAACGGATGAGCCTCGGCAGCTTTGGACCTATGCGGTCTATCTCTGTCAATCTTTATGTTTTTTTCGAAATGTTGGTAGTCAGATGGCTTACCAAAGTCATTTCTGGATAAACAGAGTACCAAAATAGTTTTTTGCGGAAACGAACAGACGATGAATAGTTCGAAGATTGAATACGGCACAAAACCAACAGCGAGGGACATCGTGGTCTGGGCCTAAGCAAGGAATGCAGTACGAATGAAAATCTTTATGAGGTATTTGCTTTCCACAAGTAATACAATTGTTAACTTTTACTGACATCAGTTTAGAGCACATAAAAAGATCCTCAATGGGGTACTTAGCTTTTCTTAAGACTTCGGTTCTGAAACTCGAAAATTAAAATTTCAGGAGTCGGCTGACCGGCACTTGCAAACTGCTTCTGCTTCGGGCACCGCACGGCAAGAAAGACTGATGTAATGGCGTCGGCTACATGCTTTATACCTCTCACATCATGGAAGAAGAGACAGCAACTGACGCAGGACCCAAGACTCTGATAATCAGGCCGGCTGAGAGCTACCTGCAAGCAGACAACCCATATGTAATGAATGTAACAGTGAAACACGAAAAACATCTGGATAGGGAAGAGAAAATACACCCTTGGGATTCCCCCTGTGTCCCTGCTGGACAGGGGCATTAGGAGCTGACTTGTCAGAACATGGCCTAAATTCTTGGCTAGACTTGTAAGGTTCTCAAGGCCAATAGCCTAATAATTGCCTATGATCCTATAAAGGATGTGTGCTGTTTGTGGTTTTTATACTCAAAGGCATTTTAGCTGAAGCGCTAACAGAAATTTTATCTGAATAAAATACTACTGTTTAGAAAACTGCTTGGTGGATTCCTGGTCGTGTGTGATCTGTTGTTGTTGTGTCTGATAATTGGCTCTACTATGATCTCTACCTGACAAAGTACAGTTGTGTACACTTACCATAAATGTAGATGTTGAGTGTATTCACTGTTGTAGTCATTACATTTGGGTAATCTGCTGGCAGGCTGCCCTCAGTCGGCATGAACTCCAACGTCTTGGGTCCTGCGTCGGTTGCTGTCTTCTCTTCCTTGACGTCAGGTCGTCAGGGGTATAAAACATGCAGCCGACGCCATTTTCTTTAGTTTATCTTGCCCCCGATGTCAGGTGCCCCCAAAAAGGTAGCAATATTTTATATATATATATATATATATATATATATCTACACACACACACACCTATATATACATATATATATACATATATATATATATACATATATATATATACATATATATATATATACATATAGATATATATATACACACACACACATATATATATATATATATATATATACACACACACACACACATACATATATATATGTGTGCATATCTATACATATATATATATATATATATATATATATATATATATATATATATCTATACTTGCTTCAATGTAAACTTTACCTTCATCTACAAGCAAATGCACCACATAGGTTGTAGAAGATAGAGAAGGAAAGATGAACTGTAGGATGACAGGGGGATGGCGGGAGGGTAACTTGGACTGCAACACTGAATACACTCGAACATCTACATTTATGGCAAGTGTACACAACTGTACTATGTTCTTCGTGTTTCACTGTAGCACTCATTACATTTGGATAGAATCCCAAAGCTATGGTTGGAAGGCTGGAGCTAAACAGCATTAGGTGCGGCTATAAGGCCCTGCAGCACTGCAGTGGCAAAGCCTGCCATGGACTTGAGAGGCAAATGGTAATGCTTTGTAAAGGTGTAAACAGAACTCCAAGTAGCATCCTCTAGAATGTCTTTCGTTGGTACTCCTCTGAGAAAGGCTGCCGAAGTAGCTGCAGCTCTGGTGGAATGAGCCCTAATGCCCTTGGTCACAGGTTTACCATGGTGTAAGTAGCACCGGATGCAGTGGCTTATCCACTTTGAAATAGTCTGCTTTGAGGTAGCCTTTCCCACTGATCGTGCAGCATATGACTAGTAATTGCTCAGTTTTTCTTAGAGCTTTTGTCCTGCTCAAGTAGAATCTAAGTTGTCTGTGTACGTCCAAGGAATGCAGAATTCTCTCCCCTTTGTTCTGCGGATTTGGATATAAAGTTGGCAGATGAATTGCTTGGTTAAGAGCCACACCGGAAACCACCTTAGGCATAAAAGTAGGATTTGTCCTCAGACACACCCTTGTCTGGGTGAAATATGTTAAAAGGCTCTACCGCCATGAGGGCCTGTAGCTCTGAAACTCTTCTTGCTGAAGTAATTGCTAGTAAGAGAGCTGTCTTCCATGATAAGAACTTTATATCAGCGGTAGCGGCTGGTTCAGATGGAGGCAGGGTGAGCTTTTCCAACACATAATTGAGGTCCCATGCAGGTAATGGTGATCTTCTAGGAGGCCTTAGGCTTTTGGCTCCTCTAAGATACTGCTTCAGTAAAGGATGAGAAAAGATTGTGGCTCTGTACTGTAATGAGCCGTAATGGCAGAGGCATGGATTTTGACTGATTAGAAAGATAGGCCTTTGTCAAGCATCTCAGTTAAGTATTGTAATATCTGAGGAATATTTATAGGCGGGTTTTTCACTAGATGCTATTGGTTGTCTCATCTTTTAAAAATGTTGTTTGAAGAATGTATCTTTGTCTGATGAAGGGTGTAACCCGAAAGCGCTTACCTGGTGTTTTATCTGTCTATGTTGGATTAAATTTTATCTACATTTTATCAACACAGCAGTGTCCTGTTGCTTTTCGTTTGGAGTTGTTTGTGCTTTGAAGCTTACTGGGACTTTGGCATAGCGTACAGGTTTCTTATTTTGCTTTAAGTATTGCAATATCTGAGGAATATGTGGTTCTGCTGTATCAGTTCCTTGTGCTTGATTCCAAGCACAGAATCTCTTCCATTTGTTAGCATAAGATTTTCTAGTACTAGGCCATCTGGCTTCCAAAATGACATCCATCACAGCTTTACTGAGAGGTGTCATTCATATGATTACATGATCAGCCATGCTGCCAGGTTCAGAGTCTGTAGTTGATTGTGCGGGATCTGATTGATTTGCTGGGACAGTAGTTGTGGTCTTTGAGGCAAGGTCCAAGCTGGGTATTGAGACAAGTTCCTTAGGACTGGGTACCAGTATTGGCGGGGCCAGTCCTGAGCAATTAATATCATGTTTAGCTTCTCTTGTCCGACTTTTAGGAGGACCTTAGGCAGAAGAGGCAGAGAAGGAAAGGCGTAGGATAGGGCATCCACTTTCCATGCTTGTCTGTGATAAGTCCTTGTGCAGAATCTTTTTAATTGAAAATTTTGAGGAGAGGCAAATAGATCTATGTCTGGGCTCTCCCATTTCTCTGTTATCATGCTGAATACGTGTGGATTTAGTTTCCACTCGTGAGGATCCATAAGGTTTCTGCTTAAATCGTCTGCCAGAGAGTTCTGTTTTCCTGGCAGGAATTGAGCTTGAAAATTTATTTGGTAGGTCAAAGCTGTGTCCCACAGTGCCATGGCTAATCTGCAAAGGGGGTATGTGTGTGCCCCTTTCTTGTTTATATACCATATGAATGTGGTGTTGTCCGTCTTTATCAGTAGTTGTCCTGGATGAAGTAAGTCCTGGAAGGCTGTTGGGGTATTTTGAACAGCTATCATCTCTTTCTGGTTGATATGCAGATGCATTTAATTTGGTGCACATATGCCCTGAATGCATCTTTCTGCCATGTGGGCCCCCCAGGCATAATCTGATGAGTCTGTTGTTAAGGTGTGGCTGGCAGGGGGTAGAGTGAAGGGCCGTCCCATGTTTTGGTGACAGGCCTTTGCCCACCATAGAAACTCCTGTTGCAGGCAAGGGATGAGAGGAATCATTGTTTCCAGACTGTGTGAATGTTGACTCCATAAACTTTTTAGGTACCATTGAAGTTTCCTCATATGCAGTCTTGCATATGGAATTAGTAGGATGCAGGATGCCATGAAGCCCAAAGCCTGCAGAATTTGTCTTGAAGAAGACTGGGTTTTTGTTGCCATCAGTTTGAAGTAAGTAGTCAGTTGCCTTTGTTTGTCTGGCATGAGGTAAGCCATCTGGGCAGTTGTATGCAAGCTTGCACCCAGGAATGTTATCTTTTGAGAGGGTACCAGTTGTGATTTCTTTTCGTTTATTGTGTACCCTAGGCATGCTAGTAGCCTTTTCACAAACGCCAGGTGTCGTAGAAGAGTGTCCTTGTTCTCTGCTTGAATGAGACAGTCATCCAAATAAGGATATATTTGAATACTTCTTTGTCTGCAAAATGCAATTACTGGTGCCAGGCACTTTGCAAAGACCCTGGGCACAGAAGTTAAGCCAAAGGGTAGTGCAGAGAATTGGTAATGCATTAAGCCAGCCTTGAATCTGAGGTATCTTCTGCACGGCTCTTATTGGGACATGCAGGTATGCCTCTTTTAAGTCTAAAGTCACCAGCCAAGGATTCTTGCCCAGCATGGGCAGAAGCTGTTGCAAAGTGAGCATTTTGAATTTTGGAATGTCCAGGTATGTGTTCAAAATCGATAAATCCAGTATTGGCCGCCAGGCCTTGTCCTTTCTGGGTACCAATAACAGTCTTGAGTAAAAACCTTGTCCTTTCTCCTGTTCTGGTACTGTCTGAATTGCCCCCATATCCATGAGGGACGTAACCTGTTTTTGGCCTCTGCCCATTAGCTTTTTGGCAGGTCTGGCCAACCATTTGTCATTGGCAGAGTGTGGAAATGGAATCTGTATCCCTGTGATACGATGTTCAGTACCCACTTGTCCTGGGTTATTAACTGCCAATTTTAAGTAAAAAGTACTAATGTTCCCCCTATGGGTGCTGCCAAAAGATAAGTGCTTGGTGTAGGCAAAGGGAAGTCACTGGGATTGCTTTCTGTAGGTTTGCGCTTTATCTCCTCCAGATTTAGAGGTGGATGCGCCCCATTGCTTTGACTTGTATGAGTCTTGAGCCTGGTACCTAGAACCCTTAAGGCATCTGGATTTGCCCCTTTGAGCTCTGACACAGGAAAGGATCAATTTTTTGTAGGCCAGTGTCTACTGAATCTAAGTAGCTGCACTTGTAAGAAATCTTTAACAGTTTGCATAGACTTAGCTTTCTCTTCCATTTTCTTTAAAATCTATTCTGCCTTAATACCAAACAGAGAATCATGCTGTAAAGGTGCATCTAGCAATTTAGCTTTAACATGATCAGGTAAATTTTGTTCCTTTAACCAGGCATGCCTCCTAATCACAGATCCAGTAACTGCGGCCTTGCAGGAGGCCTCTAAAGAATCAAAACCATATTGTAAAGTATGCTTTCTCACTTGTTCAGCTGCATGTAATAATTCCTGCAATTCCTTATTTTCTGCTCATTCTGAAATCAACATAATTTGCTGTTTCAGCAATCCCATAAAATGTTGTTGGTACTTAAGCATAAGAAATTGACAGTTTAAGGCCCTGATTGCCAAGGTTGCAGATGTATAAACCTTTTTTCCCCATCTGTCCAGCGCCCTTGTATCTCTGTCGGAGAGGGGTAGGGTTTTTTGCTGTTGAGGCCTTAACTCCCTTTGGACCCTGTGAAATAGTTTCAGGATCAGCACAAGGGTTTCTAAATAAAAAATTATGAGAGTCAGGAACCATGCAATACCAGTCAGGCTTATTGGGAGCTGGAGGTAGAGTGTCAGGGGTCAGGCTTGACTCTGAAAAAACATCATCTACAATGTCTAACACAGGAGGAATGGCTAAAGGCTTGTGCTGAGGGAGGAGGAGGAAATCCCTGAGCCTCTTTTTTGATTCTGAGAGGTCTTGACTCTCCCAGTGAAAATGCTCCATCAAAGTATGCAAGGTTTCTCCAAATGAATAATCCTCAGGTGGAGATGCAGATGGAATAGACTCCTCAGCATCAGAAACCTCATAGGGAAGTAAAGATAATTCCTGATCAGAAGAAATAGAAACCTGATCTGAAGATTCATAGTCAGTGTCTTGCCTAGGTCTCTTATCTGGAGGAGGATGGGTACCCCTGATCAAGGTAATAAGGTCTTCAGCCATTTTGATCATCTGTGTTTTAAGCATAGAGGCCTGTGCACATGGCTCAGGCGTCATTTTTTTAGTTTTAGAAGGTGTCTTTGCCTTTGGTTTTGCAGCTTTCGTCGGTTTGATATAAAAATGTTGTGGTCTGTATACACCCTCAGAAGCCGGTGCCTGCTCAGCGGCTCCGGACCCATCCGAGGGAGATACATCTGTCGGTCGAATAACTTGAGTATCTTGCGGCATACCGGACTCCACATGGGTGTCGGTAGAGGCCTGCGACTCTAAGGTAGTGGGTATCAGGGGCTGCGAAAGCGCCTCACTGAGTACCGGTGAACCGGCGACTGGCTTAGAAGCTTCGTCGTCAGTTTTGGATCTCGACTGCCTTTCTCTGTCCTTTTCTTTGCATTCTTTATGTACTCCGGTAGTCAGACTGCTATCCGACGACATCTCTGGGTAGTTAAATCTGTTTCCAAAATACTTGGATGCAAAAATATACAGACGCTTAATAGTGCGTTGGTTAAATCTAGCACAAAACTGACAGCCAGGCACGTTGTGATCAGAGCCTAGGCAAGGAATACAGTATAAATGAAAGTCCCTATGAGGTATTTGCTTCCCACAAGTAATACAATTATTAACTTTTTCTGACATCGGTAAAAAGCAAGAAAAAAAGTTCCCCCAACGGGGTACTTAGCTTTATTTAAGACTTTGGTTCTGAAACTCAAACGCGAATATTTCAGTAGTCGGCTGACCGGCACTTGCGAAATGCTTCTGGCTTCAGGCACCGCACGGCAAGAAAGACTGAAGAAAATGGCATCGGCTGCATGTTTTATACCACTGACAACCTGACGTCACGGAAGAGAAGACAGCAACCGACGAGGACCCAAGACTTTGGAATTCAGGCCAACTGAGGGCAACCTGCCAGCAGATTACCCAAATGTAATGACTGCAACAGTGAAACACGAAGATCATCACAGATAACCTTTCCAGCACAAAGATAAGGTCTCAGGAAGGGGCCACCTGACTCCTATAAGTCCTAATATGTAAACCCCCCTTAAGAAGCAGTTTTACCCAAAAGAAAAGAAAGGGGAGGATCAATGGGCTGAAATGCTGAAAAGACTGTCAGAAGTAGACTGACAGAGAAATATGACATGCCAAAGGAAAACAACTTGCACAAATATTTCAGAACCACTGATACGTAATCCCTGATGGGACCATGGTTATTGGCTAGGCACCAACTGCAAAATCTTTCCACTTGCCAACATGAGATTTCCTAGTAGCAGGTTTTCGCGCCTCCTTAATTACCTGATGTATGTCCTTCTGAAAAAGGTGACCAAAATTAATCAAAACTGAATTATCCATGCAGTTAGTTGAAGTTGTTTGAGACTGGGGTGTATCAAACTCACTCTGTCTTGTGTGAGTAGGTCTAGTCTGTGAAGAAGCTTGTGGTAACTGCCCTTGGTCAATTCCATAAGAAAGAAGACACAATGTTGCCTGGACTAAAAGTGAGTCACCACAACAATTTTTAGAGAGCTATTCTGAATCTTCAGAATTACCCTGGGTGTCAGCTGAAAGGGTAGAGAAATGCAAGGAACACTGACTATCACAGGAATGAAAACAGATCTGTTTTCCTGGTTTGCTTGCAATTTGTTCTGTTGTCTACTTTGAATGAAGACAGAGAGATCTGTTTGAGGTGTTCCACACAAATGAATCATCTCCTGGAAGATGCACCCCATTTATTCAATTTGCAATCGCGAGGTTCTGTCCTGGTCTTGCTCATCTGGTCAGCCACTGTTTTTCTCTTACAGAATGCAAGATGCTTGGTGTATAAGGAAGTGTTCCAACAGCTACCTCCCAAGACGTCCTATCAAGTCTGCAAAGAGGGTATTGACCTGGTGCTCCCCTGCTTATGTAGCACATCACTGTGGCGTTATCTGTAATCACCTGAAGAGGTCCTAGGGACCACAGACATCTTTGACCTCAAAGTACTTTGGTCTTTCTGAGAAGTGTCACAGGCCTTGCATCCTACCCCCCCCCCCCCTCCGCTCACAAACTGCTCTCAAGTAAAATCTAGTGAGTCTGAAGTCAGAGACTGGCTTGGAGACAGAAGCAAATGCAGTTCTCTCCTTTTCTCCTATTTTTGGACAAAGCCCAAAACTGAAATCTAAAATTACAGAGGATGCAAATATTGGGCCCATGTATTTTTGAGAAACCACTGAATCCTTCTCAAAAAAAAATATTGCACTTTATTCATCTGCTTTTACTGTATTTGTGTTTCTTCCTACTTTATTACTAGGGGCACTGACTACAACTCTGATCTGCGATATATACCAATAAGTACACCCTTTTCTGTGCATTTTAAAGTGTTTTTTTGATTGTAACTGCTTTATTTTCTGGGAAAAATATATATATTTGTTTCCCACCTTTATAAGTTAGTATAGTCCAGTTTTCAGGTTAGTGCTGAATTCAGGGTTGTGTTACAAATCTCTGTGTTTGCCCATACCTTACTTGGATAGAAGGAAATTTCTCTGTTCACCTGTGAAAGAGGGGAGCTTTGAGCAGCCTATCTGTCCCTGGAGGACTGTTTTCAGCACAGAAATTAGTAGTTTATTGGCCATTTTGGGCTAATTTCTATCTCTTTCATTTCCCTGCTATAAATATAGCATTTGCCCAGTTTTGCACGCCGGGCAGCACCCGCAAGTTAAGGTAAAACTATTCCCGGCTCCACAAAGTCTCCTCCTCAATTTTTCCCTGGGAACTAGACAAACTTTCAACTTAAGCACTCAAGCCATTCATTTCTCAGCCCGGCACTTACTCAAAACTAACAGCAAGCACTTATAAACTAGCACTAGACCCTCCTGTACTGTACAGAAGGACAAGGCTCTCTATTCAACCATACCAGCCATACAGTAAAACAGTTCACTGTACCTATCCAGGCATGTACAAAGGGCAGTTTCAGGTGTACTCTCCAGTCCAACTGGTGAATCTGGGCATTTTGAAACAATGTTACAACTACCTCATGTACTCAGACAACCCTCTCCTCCTACCATCAAACAGTAATACATGCAGGAGATGCAATTATACAGCCAAACTGGAGGCTAAGCTCTCTCAACCTAAGACTGGATCAGACAGTAAAGAGGAGAAGGGAAATACTTGCATCACACCACCAGTCTCTCACACAGACCCATTAAATCAGCACCGGCAAAAAAACACAAATACATGAAAACATACTCGGAGGCTCTAAACAAAAATCTGCAAAAGCAACAGAGACCTCCAAAGCAAACATCCAAGCAACCTCCACCCCCCAACACAAACCATGAAACACATACTTCACAAAACCAATGTACCATGCAATCACAGCCCTTAAGGCAAAATAACATACCCAACATACTAGTAACAGGTGACTCTACAGTCAGGCACACTGATGTCCCACTCACTAGGCTGAATAAGGAGAAGGTTACTATTAGCTGCCTGTCAGGTGCAAGGATCCGCCACATAACACAAGCACTCAGGTCACTCCAGAACAAGTACAGATATGACTCTGTCATTGTCCATGTTGGTGTGAATGACCTGAGCCATACCTCCCCGGACTACATGAAGAGAGACATGGAAGAGCTCTCTGATCATGTAGCCCAGGCCGGTATGACCCTGACCAGCATCCTGCCCTCACCAAGAATGATACCACGGTATAAAGAAAAAAAATCTCGATTTCAACAATTGGCTAGGTTTCTGGTGTCATTCAAAGGGGATCCAGTCTCTGCCCGTCTGGGATGACAGGCTTGACAAGTCACGCTGCTTCGCTAGAGATGGCTTGCACCTGTCACCCTTAGGCTTTCAAATACTGGCCAAGGCTCTTGCCACCCCCATAGTGCCTTTTTTAGGCAAGGCTCAAAAGACAAACCCAGCGCCGTAAATAGCACAAGTAACAAAAAACTGAGAGTAATGCTACTCAATGCCAGAAGTCTAAACCTCAAAATGCACGCACTCGAGGCACTCCTCAGTATGGAGAAAATAGATATATGTGCAGTAACAGAAACCTGGTTTAAAGCTCCAGAGAGCACCCTAGCACTACCAGGCTACACTCATACTATACATTGCGGCCACCGAACCCGAACCGAAATACAAAAGGCAGGGGCATATCCATATTCATCAAGGATACCTACACCTCCATGTTAGTGGCACAGCATGATGCTTCAGAGATCATCCACGTGCAACTAACAACGAGCAAAACTGTAATTCAAATTGTAGCTTGCTACAGATCACCCACCATGTCCCAGGACCCCCATTCCACATTTCTGGAAACGCTGGAAAGAAAAGGTCCTACCAAACACCCTAATATTGGGTGATTTCAATTACCCAAACATTAACTGGGAGAACTACTCTAGTACTAACTCTCTTGCCCAACATTTCCTAGAATTTATAAATTCAAACACCCTGGTTCAACTGGTCAACACTCCCACCAGATGTGACAACATACTGGACCTGGTCATCGACAACATGGACGACCGTTGTTCCACACTGGAGGCCAACTCCTCATTGGTTAGATCTGACCATAAACAAATCACTTTGGATATCCACATTCCACCCCCACCCCTGGACAAGGAAACCATCATAAAAAACTTTTCAAAAGCAAACTTCACAGTACTTAAGACTGAGGTGGAAAGTTTCAAAGCCCCCATACTGAAGGATAAGGCCATCCAAGCTGTAAAATCCTTTACTAATGCATTCTACGGGCACCTACAAGAATGCATGGATTGTGCCATCCCAAGCAAAACCAAGACTCATTCCTCCAAGAAAAGGAAACCAGTCTGGTGGACTCCTGCCATAAACAAGCTATACAATTGGAGGAGGAAACTAGTACAGAAGAGAATAAAATCCCAAGAAGGGAAGACATCCCTGATCAGTATCAGCAAGAAACTACGATCCCTAATAAAATCATTCAAGGCGAGCTTCAAAAGAAAAATTGCCAAGAGCTTCGAAAGAAAAATTGCCAAGAACTCCAAAGATAACCACAAGCATTCTTTACCTACGTCAAGAATCTAAGTGGCAATGCTCAGACCTGATCTGAGTTAGTGCAGAATGGCACAAAATACACTGAACCGACCAATATCGCCAACATCCTGGCAGACTGGTTCAGCGCAAACTTCACCCCCCTCTCACCTCCAAAAGAAGAATGTAGAGTCCCTGAAATCACAGACACTCAGGTTAAAATAGCCCTCTCCAAAGCCAAAAACACAGCATCAATGGGACTGGATGGTGTCCCAGGCTGCGTCCTACACGAACTCAAAGACAAACTAACCCCTCACCTAAATACGCTGTTCAAACTCAGCCTCTCCAGAGGTTACGTACCCATAAAGTGGTGCACAGCAACAGTTATTCCGATCCACAAAGTTGGAGCCACAACAGACCCGGGAACTATCGCCCTAAAAGCCTGACTAGCTTGGTCTGCAAGGCTATGGAGCGCATCATCATGGAACTCATCAACAGAGACATTGGGAACCTCCAAACACTGGACCCTACCCAGTTCGGCTTTTTTAAGGGCAAATCATGCCTCCTAAACCTGGTGGACTTCTTTGAGACAGTTACCAAGGCTACAGATGAGGGAAACGTGGTACACACAGCCTACCTAGACCTCTCAAAGGCCTTCAACACCATTCCCCCTTCTGGTATTATAGACAAGTTCACCAGCTTGAACATAAACCCCTATGTCACAAGATGGGTTGCCAATTGGCTCACAGACAGAACCCACATGGTGAGAGTTGCGGAAGCTAGGTCCAATTCTAAACCGGTTATGTGGTGTTCCCCAGGGCTCAGTCCTAGGACCCCTCCAGTTCGGCATATACTTCTCAGAAGTACAGGCAAGCACAGGAGGACTATGGCTGACCAAGTTCGCAGACGACTGCAAACTAAAGGCTATAACTGATTCACCAGCTAACACAGACATCTTCCAAAAGGGTCTCACTGAGACGGACACCTGGTGTCAAAATCATGACCTCAAGCTAAATGCCAAAAAGTGCATAGTCATCCCCTTTGGAAAAAACAAAGTACCCACTAACTACCACATAGGTAGTAGTCCCCTAAATACGGAAGATGTAATAAGGGATCTGGGGACCCAAGTAGACAGTAATCTCACTTTGATAATCACATTGCCAAAGTGGTTAGAAAATTCTTCTACATGGCCCACCTAAACACAAAAAGATTTGCATCCAGATCAAAAAAGGTCATTGTGCCCCTCTACTTATCACTCATCAGACCCATCATAGAGTACAACGCCCCATTTGGGATGTACCTTACAAGACACCTGCAACAGTTGGAAAGACCACAGAAGTACCTCACCAAGAGGATCACTGGCCTCAAACAGATGCCCTATGCAGCTCATCTGAAGAAACTCCAGCTGTACTCGGTTGCATAGCACCTACTCAGAGGTGATTTCTGCCTGAGATACAAGGCCATGATCAACGCAGAACTGATGGACATGCTCTACCTAAAGAAAACCTTATCCCCTCGAGCCACATGCTCTAGGGACCTAAACCTCACCACAACAATAAATAGGACGTGCTGGAGGAATAGATTCCTGTCCCAGAGACTTCCCATGCTTTGGGACAAGATTCCAATCTACATTAGGCAGAGCTCCTCCCTAATGCTCTTCAAAAGAAACCTTGACAAGTGGATGGGAAACAGACAGTTTGCCCCGGGGATCACTTCAGTGGCTCTGCTGGACAGAGGCACAGGGAACTAATCTAAGGGGGTGTCGAAAGCCAACACTTTCTGGCTAGGCTTATAAATGCCTTCGGGCAGACAGCCTAGTACCTACCTATGAACCTATATGTAACCTGATGACAGTAGTCATGAATATCACTGAAGTCATGAACCTCAGGATGCTGGGATACTCTCTGTCCAAAGTCTGAACCAGATCAGAGAAGCTCATGAAAGTTTCTAGTTAAAAATCCAGTCTCCTGTGTCAAAAAAAAAAAAAAAACTTTTTCTGAGAGGTCTATTAAGACACCCCAGAAAAACAATATTGTGTAACTGGATTAAGGATGATTTCAATACATTTATAGAGAGCTCCAGATTGGTAAGAAGAGAAAAATCCCATCTTAATTGCTCTTGACATCTGGGAAAGGACTCTACAAAGATGAGTAATCATTTAAATAAGGAAATATGAGAATGTCAGTCTACGATGAGCTATACCTGGAGAAAGAAACTTTGTAAACACCGCTGGATCTGTAGAATACCCAAAGTGTACTGCAGAAAACTGATAGATAAAGACAGATGTGTCCCAGACACAGACAATAATTTTCTGAAACTTGTGCCTATGGGAATGTGGTGATCTGCATCATTCAGATCTGGTGTTACAAAAAACTTACTTAAGAAATGAGGGAGAACAGATTCTGAAGAGTCAAGACCTTACAATTTAGTACTTTCATACACAGGTTTAGAAATGAAAGATCCAGAAATGATCTCCAAGTACAAGAAATAATCTGGAATAGAAGACTTTGCTCCTTTGATGCAACAGTGCTGGCACTATGACTCCCACTGTAAGTACAGCAGACTCCTCCTTATCTGGTCTTGCTGGGACCGTACCTTAGGCTGGACAAACGAATGGTTAGTTAATCAGAAAAAACATACAAAATAGCATTTACAGGTTATAAATAGAAAGTTAAGTACTTACCATAACTTGGCATCTGTGCTATCCAGTATCATTATTCATCACAAATGGGTCTTGGATCCGACCGCGGATCTGAGCCAGCAACTATCAGACAGATCCAGAACTATCAGACAGATCCAGAGCTCAAGCACCTCCTCTTCCCATAATTCCCTGCTACCTCTAACCCTCAGATCGAGTTTGCTACACCAATGGAAACGCAGACAAAACTGATTGAAACTCAAACATATTTCAACATTTCACTCACTCCTGCCTGCCAGAACTCCCAGAAGGAAGGGGGAAGGAGGGCAGGAATGGGATGAATAATGACACTAGATAGCACAGATGCCAAGTTACATTAAATACACAACTCTTTACCCGATACTAGCAGTGTCATTATTCATCACAAATTAGTCAGAGTCCTCAGTTTCTAAGAACCCTGGGTAGCCTCAAGGAAGGATATACCGGCGCATGGAGGAAACAAAATGAAGCCCTACTCCTAGATACCAAGTTCAACTTGTAATATGAAATGAAAGTGTGAGGATTAGACCAAGTTGCAGCAGCACAAATCTCATCCATGGAGAGTCTACAGAAGAAAGCAGAAGATATAGCGACAGACCTAGTAGAGTGGGCCTTCATCAGTCTAGAGAATTCCAATTGCCTACTATCATAAATGTGAGCAATACAACCAGCAATCCACCTGGAAATAGTCACTTTGGAAACTGCCTGGCCCTTTCTGCTGAGAGAAAGCCACAAAGAGTTAGTCCAACTTTCTAAACTCCTCAGTCCTTTTTAAATAAAAATGCAATTGCCTGTGAACATCTAGACAATGCAAGATATACTCCCCTTTATTACAGTAATTAGGAAAGACCACCGGTAGTTGAATCAACCGAGATTAGCTTCACAGGCCACTTTAGGTAGTAAGGAAAGATTTGCTCTAACAGAAACTCTGTCCTTATGAAAAATCATGAATGGTGTCTTAATGCAAAGAGCCTGAAGTTCCAAGACCCTCTTGGCAGAAGTAATGGCTACTAAAAAGGCAGTCTTCCATGGAAGAAATTAAATGTCACATGACCCCCACCGGTTCAAAAGGATTTTGTGTTAGGGAATGCAGCATCAAAGTCAAATCCCACGAAGGGGGCGGATCCTTAATGAAAGGTCTAAGAAAAAAAACTCCTTTCAGAAAGGCTTTACACAATTTGGAAGAAAAAGTAGGCTCATCGTTGACATGGAAAATAGAGATGACTGCCAAATGGAGTTTAATAGTCAAAAATCTCACCCCATCCTGAAAAAGGGAAGATAAGAGCAAAATATCAGGGATAGGGGCTGAAAAGACAGCTAGACTCCTTTGTCTGGCCCAAATGGAAAACTTTTTCCATTTACTAGAATATACTTTCCTAGTAGACAGTTTTTGAGAAGCCAATATAATATTTCTCACCGG
Organism: Protopterus annectens; assembly: GCF_019279795.1. NCBI lineage: Eukaryota > Metazoa > Chordata > Ceratodontiformes > Protopteridae > Protopterus > Protopterus annectens. Next base: position 294,990,162 of record NC_056730.1, on the reverse strand, counting down.
ACAAGGAAGCCTGGACTGTGAAAAGATTACTGGAACTGGAGAAACCATACAGTTAGACGAAGTGTCTGGAGATTGGGAAGTGGAAGCCCCCAATGATGGGAAATGAGATCCGGAATAGGATCTAGTATACAGGGTGGGTACGGCAGTTGATAGCTTAGGAAGGGGAGCCACACCTGAAGAGGCCTGAAAGGGGCAATAAAGAACAGAGAGGACTTCACACGATGACCTTGGCTATTAGAGGGATAGGAGGATATGCACAGAGGAGACCTGGAGGCCAATCGTGAAAAAGAGCATCCATGGGAGACTCCCCGAATGGGGGGATTATGGCAAAGTAATTGCTGCGTATGTTGCTGACTGGAGAAGTAAAGAGATCGCAGTATGGTTGACCCCAACGGTCAAAAATTAGCCTTACCACCGTTGGATTCAGGGACCACTCGTGAGGACTCAAGATGGATCTGCCGAGTTTGTCGGCTAACAAATTGGAACTCCCAGGTATAAGAGTTGCAAGAAGAAAACGTGTGGAAGACATCATCTATTCCCACACTCTCATGGCTGCACTGCACAAAGGATAAGATAATGTTGCTCCTTACTTGTTGATGCACCAAACAATTGCCATGTTGTCCAGGAATTGCTATAGTCCCCAGAGGAAGGCAATCCTGAAAGGCTTGCAACGTTAGGACTGCTCTCATCACCAGGATATTTATGTGCAATTTAGTCTCTATAAAGGTACTACATACATTGAACTGTCCTGTCCTGAAAATACCTCCTCCAACCCAACAGGGAGACAGCTGTGGTCACTGTGGCCTGAGCACATCCAATCGTCCTTGCGCAAGAGAGGTAGAATGGACTGAAGAGTGACCATCCGGAACTTGGACTTCTTGACAGATAGACCCAGCTCGCTGAGGTCCAACACAGGACACAAGCTCCTGGTGGTCTCTGGCACCAAAAAGAAGCGACAGTAAGTTTGGGACCTTCATTGTCCTGTTGGAACCTCTTGGATGGCTCTTTTTTAAAGAAGGTCTTGGACCTCAAGATAAGCCAACTCCCTTTGGCGGGCTGTAACATCTAGGAGAAATTTTTGAATTGGAGGGGGCTAAAAAAAGGAAATGGAGTAACCCCTGGAAATAATTTTTTGCACCCACTGATCGGAGGTGAAATTTGTCCAGGCTAGTGGGTGAAAGGAGTGTTCCCCCCCTGACAGCCACCTAGGCAGGACAGTAAGGCAGCATTTCAGGAATGCTGAAAGGGCTTCTCGGACAAGGTTTCCAAGGAGCCCTGGTTTTGCAGACGACCTCTTCCCCTGGGAGGTATCTGCCATTGAATCTCCAACCCCAGCTAACGCAAGAGGATTCCTAGGGAGCATCCTGGAAGGAAGATTCACTTCTCTGGTACCAAAGTTTCTTACTTCCCTTCTGGATCTTAGAGGAGGACTACTGGGGAGTAGAGAAAGTTGTGTACACTTACAATAAATGTAGATGTTCGAGTGGATTCACTGTTGCAGTCATCACACTTGGGTTATCTGCCTGCAGGTAGCCCTCAGTCGGCCCGAATACCAGAGTCTTGGGATTTCTGCATCGGATGCTGTCACCTCTTCCATGATGTCAGATCGTCAGGGGTATAAAACATGCAGCCGACACCATTACATCAGTTTTTCCTGCCCCAGATGTCAGGTGCCCCCCAAATGGGGAGCAAAATATATGTATATTATAAACACAAAACATATAGCACCAAACAAAAGCAAATACACCAAAAAGACTTTTAAAGATAGTAACAGAAATGAGAGGTATAGTTAGAGGAAAAAAAAGAGGCTGGAGGGAGGGTAACCAGGACTGCAACAGTGAATACACTCAAACATCTACATTTATGGTAAGTGTACACAACTGTACTATGTTCTTCGTGTTTCACTGCTGCAGTCATTACATTTGGGTAGAATCCCAAAGCTATGGTTGGGAGGATGGATTTATACAGCATTAGGAGCAGCTATATGGCCCTGCAGGACAGCAGTGGCAAAGCCTGCTCTGGATTTAGAGAAGAGAGGTAAATGGTAATGTTTGGTAAACGTATGAACTGAGCTCCAGGTAGCAGCATCTAGAATGTCTCTGGTAGGAACCCCTCTGAGAAAGGCTGCAGAAATAGATGCAGCCCTGGTGGAATGAGATCTGATCCCCTTGGGGACAGGTTTACCAAGGTGCATATAGCACAAACAAATACAATGGCTTATCCATTTGGAAATAGTCTGCTTAGAAATGGCCTTTCCCTCTGCCCCTGCAGCAAATGCCACCAGTAGTTGGTCAGATTTTCTTAGAGATTTTGTCCTGTTTAAGTAGAATCTTAGTTGTCTGTGTACACCCAATGAAAGCAGAATCCCCTCACCCTTGTTCTGTGGATTTAGGAAGAAAGTTGGCAGATGAATGGTACGATTAAGGGCCACACTAGATACCACCTTAGGCATAAAGGATGGCTTGGTCCTGAGAGCCACCCTGTCTGGGTAAAAAATAATGAAAGGCTCCACTGCCATAAGAGCCTGTAGTTCTGAAATCCTTCTAGCTGAAGTGACTGCTAAAAGAAAAGCTGTTTTCCAAGAGAGTAATTTTAGGTCTGCAGTAACAGCTGGCTCAAAATGAGGCAAAGTGAGTTTTTCCAATACAAAATTGAGGTCCCATGCAGGAGTTGGTGCTCTCCTGGGAGGTCTTAAAATTTTGGCCCTTCTGAGATACTGCTTTAGCAGAGGATGAGAAAAGAGGGGAGGCTCTGTGTTGTAATGAGCTGAAATGGCAGAAGCATAGATTTTTATGGAAGAAAAATATAGGCCCTTGTGAAGAATTTCAGTTAAGTAATGCAGAATCTGAGGAATAGTGGGCATTGCTGTGCTTATTCCTTGTGCTTGGTTCCAGGCACAGAATCTCTTCCATTTGTCAGCATAAGATTATCTAGTACAAGGCCTTCTAGCCTCCAAAATGACATCCATCACAGGTTTGCTGAGAGATGTAACAGGTGAAATTAGTTGATTAGCCATGCTGCAAGATTCAAAGTTTGGAGCCAAGTGTGCAGTATTTGATAGTTCTGCTGAGACAGTAGGTAAGGTGTCCGAGGCAGATACCACGGAGGGAGGTGCGACACATTGCGCAGGAGCGGGTACCAATGTTGGCGAGGCCAGTCTGGAGCAATCAGAATCATTTTTGTTTTTTCCTGTCTGAATTTTAGTAAGACTGTGGAGAGCAGAGGAAGAGGGGGAAAGGCATAAACTGATTTTTCCAGATGAAGGATAGAGCATCCAAATTCCAAGCTTTTTTGTGATGAATTCTTGTGCAGAATTTGTCCAACTGATAGTTTTGGGGTGAGGCAAAAAGATCTATGTCTGGGCTCCCCCATTTGCGTGTCAACATATTCAAGATTTGTGATTCCAGTTTCCATTCGTGTGGGGCCATAAGATTTCTGCGTAGTTCATCTGCCAGAGTATTTTGCTTTCCTGGCAGGAATTGAGCTTGTAGATGTATTTGATATGTCAAGGCCATGTTCCACAATGCCATGGCTAGTTTGGAAAGGGGATAGGAATGTTTACCCCCCCTGCTTGTTTATGTACCACATGACTGTGGTGTTGTCTGTCTTTATCAGCATTTGTCCTGGATGAAGGTAGTCCTTGAAAGCTGTCAGAGCATTCTGTACAGCTGGCATCACTTTCTGATTAATATGTAGGTGCATTTGATTTGGGCTACATTTGCCCTGAATGCATCTCCCTGCCAGATGTGCCCCCAAGCATAGTCTGATACGTCTGTAGTCAGGGTTTGGGTGGCAGGGGGTGGAATGAATGACAGTCCCTTGTTTTGGTGGGCAGGCCTCTTCCCACCATTGGAACTGTAGTTGCAGGCAAGGAATGATAGGAATCATTGTTTCCAGGCTGTGACAATGTTGACTCCTTAAGCTTTTTAGGTACCATTGAAGTTTCCTTATATGCAGTCTTGCATATGGAATTAGAAGAATGCAGGAGGCCGTGAACCCCAAGGCCTGCAGAATTTGTCTTGCAGATAGCTGGGTTTTTGTGGCCACCTGTTTGAAGTAAGTCATCAACTGAATTTGTTTTTCTGGCATAAGGCAAGTCATCTGGGCAGTTGTATTCAAGCTTACACCCAGGAATGCAATTTTTTGAGAGGGTACCAGTTGTGATTTCTTTTCGTTTATGGTGTACCCTAGACAAGTTAGAAGCTTTTTTTTACAAATGCCAGATGTTTTAGAAGAGTGTCCTTGTTTTCTGCCTGAATTAGACAATCATCCAGGTATGGATAAATTTGAATATTTATTTGTCTGCAAAATGTAATTACTGGTGCCAGACACTTAGTGAATATCCTGGGCGCAGTAGATAAGCCAAAGGGCAGTGCAGAGAACTGGTAATGCAAGTAGCCTGCTTTGAAGTGGAATTATCTTCTGCAAGATTCCCTGATTTGGATACGCAGGTAAGCCTTTTTTAAGTCTAGAGTTACCAACCAGGCATCCTTGCCTAGCATAGGTAATAATTGTCGAGTCAGCATCTTGAATTTTGGAATGTCCAGAAATGTATTTAGAATGGATAAGTCCAGAATTGGACGCCATGATTTGTCTTTTCTGGGTACCAGGAAAAGTCTTGAATAAAAACCTCGTCCCTTTTCCTTTCCTGGTACTGGTTGAATAGCCTCCATATTCATGAGGGACAACTTGTTTCTGGGCCTCTGCCCACTGATTTGGAGGCAGAACTGGCCATCCGTTTGGGAATGGCAATGTGTGGAAATGAAATCAGTATCCCTGGGAAACTATATTTAAAACCCATTTGTACTGGGTAATCAGTTGCCAGTTTCGTGCATGAAGTGCCAGTTTTCCTCCCAAAGGGGCGGCCAAAAGATAAGTGCTTGGTGATTGCAGTTGAAAGTCATTGAGACTATTTACCATAGGAAGGTGCCTTATTGCTTCCAGATTTGGAGGTGGAAGCACCCCACTGCTTTGTTCTAAAAGATCCTTGCGACTGAAACCTGGAGCCTTTGGAATTTCTGGATTTGACCTGAGCGGCCCTGGTGGGTACTGGAGAGGACCAGTACTTAGTAGGCCAGTGCCTACTATACCTGGGTGGCTGCACTTGTAAGAAATCTTTCACAGTTGGCATAGATTTAGCTTTATCTTCCATCTTTTTCAAAACTTATTCAGCCTTATTACCAGACTGTCCTGTTGTAAAGGAACATCCAGCAATTCTGCTTTAACATGGTCTGGCAGACTGTGCTCCTTGAGCCACGCATGCCTTCTTACCACAGATCCAGTTAGAGCAGCACTGCAAGAGGCCTCCAAGGAATCAAAACCACATTGCAAAGTATGTTTTCCAACTTGTTCAGCTGAATGTAACAAATCCTGCAACTCTATTTTCCACACAGTCAGAAATCAACATCATTTTCTGTTTAAGTAAACTCATGACATGCTGTTGATATTTAAGCATAGGAAACTGACAGTTTAAAGCCCTGATTGCCAAGGTGGCAGACGTGTAAACCTTCTTACCCCATATATCCAGCGCCCTGGAGTCTCTATCAGAAGGGGTAGGATTTTTAGCAGTAGAGGCCTTAACGCCCTTGGGACCCTGAGAAATGGTTTCAGGGTCAGCAGTAGGGTTTTTGAAAAGGAATTTGTGGGAGCCAGGAACCCTGTACTATCTGCCTGGCTTACTAGGTGCAAGAGGCAGGGAATCAGGAGTCATACTGGATTCTGAGAAAACATCATCAACAATGTCTAGAACAGGAGGTATAGCCAAAGGCCTATGCTGAGGAAGAAGAAGAAAATCCCTAACTCTTTTTAGATTCAGAGAAATCCTGACTCTCCCAGTGAAAGTGTTCCCTTAAGGTATGCAAAGTTTCTCCAAAGGAGAAATCCTCAGGCCTCAGGGGGAGAAGCAGAAGGGATGCAGTCTTCTGCATCAGAGTCCTCATAAGTGGGTATTGATAATTCCTGATCAGAAGAGGAATCAGAAGTAAAAGAAACCTGATCTGAAGATTCATAGACAGTGCCTTGCCTAGGCCTCTTCGCAGGAGGGATGCGTACCCCTGATCAAGGTAATTAAATCTTCAGCCATTTTGATCATTTGTTTTTTAGGCAATGGGGCCTGTACACGTGGCCCAAGCATCATTTTTTTAGACATAAAAGTAGATTTGGCCTTAGTTTTGAAGATGGCGTCGGTTTAATATACAGATCTTTAGGCCTGAAAACACCCTCAGAAGCCGGTGCCTGCTCAGCGGCACAGGACCCAACTAAGGTACACACATCCACGGGTTCAATACTTAACGTATCTCACGGCAGTAGAGGCCTGTGAATCATAAGTAGCGGGTATCAGGGGCTGAGAAAGCGCCTGAGTACCGGCGAACCCGCGACTGGCTTAGGAGAAGCTTCATCGTTGGTTTTGGACCTCGACGGTCTGTCTCTATCTTTTTCTTTGCGTTTTTTAGGTATTCCGGTAGTCGGATTGCTAACAGACGACATTTCTGGATAGTTAAATCTTGAGCCAAAATATTTAGAAGCAAAAATATACAGACGTTTAATCGTGCGTTGATTAAATTTAGCACAAAACTGAAAGCAAGACACGTTGTGGTCAGGGACTAGGCAAGGAATACAGTACAAATGAAAATCCTTATGAGGTATTTGCTTCCCACAAGTAATACAATTATTAACTTTTACTGACATCGGTAAGGAGCAAGAAAAAGTTGACCCAACGGGGTACTTGGCTTTTAGTTGAAGACTTCGGTTTTGAAACTCGAAAACGAAAATTTCAGGAGTCGGCCGACCGGCACTTGCGAACTGCTTCTGCTTCGGGCACCGTGCAGCAAGAAAGACTGATGTAATGGCGTGGGCTGCATGTTTTATATCCCTGATGACCTGACGTCATGGAAGAAGGGACAGCAATCGACGCAGGATCCAAGACTTAGTTAATCAGGCCAACTGAGGGCAACCTGCCAGCAGATTACCCAAATGTAATGACTGCAACAGTGAAACACGAAGAACATCATGCAGCCAACGCCATTACATCAGCTTTTCTTGCCCCAGATGTCAGGAGCCCCCAAAAAAGGAAGCAATTACATGGTGTGGAACACCTCCAGTAAAAAGTAAATACCCCAGCCATAAAAGATGGCCATAAAGAGGATATGTAGAAAGGATAGAGAAAGCCAGGGGGCTGGAGGGAGAGAAACCAGGACTTCAACAGTGAACCCACTCGAACATCTACATTTATAGTACGTGTACACAACTATACTATGTTCTTCGTGTTTCACTGCTGCAGTCATCACACTTGGGTTGACTCCCAAAGGTGAAAAAGGGTGGAGGTAGTCAAGAGGTGTAAGGTCTGGCTTGCAGGCCTTGTAAGACTGCTGTAGCAAATCCAGCTCTGGATTTATAAAAAATAGGTAAGTGGTAATGCTTGGTGAAGGTGTGTACAGAAAGTACAGTTCTGTACACTTACCATAAATGTAGATGTTAGAGTGTATTCACTGTTGCAGTCATTACATTTGGGTAAACTGCTGGCAGATTGCCCTCATTCGGCCTGAATAACAAAGTCTTGGGTCCTGTGTCGGTTGCTATCTCCTCTTCCATGACGTCAGGTCATCAGGGGTATAAAACATGCAGCCGACGCCATTTTATTCAGTTTTTCTTGCCCCAGATGTCATCTGCCCCCCAAATGGGAAGCATATATATATATATATATATATATATATATATATATATATATATATATATATATATATATATATATATATATATATATATACTTATATTTATATATATATATATATATATATATATATATATATATATATATATAGATATATATATATCTATAGATATAAATAAACAGCAATATATGTAAATGCACTTTTAGCAACAAAAACTTTACCTTCAGCTAAAAGCAAATACACCAAAAAGGCTTTAAAATATAGTGAAGGAAAGAGAAGTTATAGAAAAGGGGGATGGCGGGTGGGTGACCAGGACTGCAACAGTGAATACACTCGAACATCTACATTTATGGTCAGTGTACACAACTGTACTAGGTTCCTCGTGTTTCACTGTTGCAGTCATTACATTCGGGTAGAATCCCAAAGCTATGGAAGGGAGGATGGAACTAAATACCATTAGAAGCGGCTATAAGGCCCTGCAGAACTGCAATGGCAAAGACTGCCCTGGATTTTGAGAAGAGAGGCAAATGATAAAGCTTTGTGAAGGTATGAACAGAGATCCAAGTAGCAGCTTCTAGAATGTCTTTGGTTGGAACTCCTCTGAGAAAGGCTGCTGAGGTAGAGGCAGCTCTGGTGGAATGTGACTTGATTCCCTTGGGTACAGGTTTACCATGATGCAAGTAGCAGAAACGAATGCAGTGGCTTATCCACTTAAAAATAAGTCTGATTTGATATAGCCTTCCCCTCTGATCCTGAAGCAAATGCCACCAGTAGTTGCTCAGACTTTCTTAGAGATCTGGTCCTGTTCAAGTAGAATCTTAGTTGTCTGTGTACGTCCGATGAATGCAGAATCCGCTCACCCTTGTTCTGCGGATTTGGGTAAAATGTTGGCAGGTGAATCGTTTGGTTAAGAGCCACACTGGATACCACCTTAGGCATAAAGGAAGGATTGGTCTTGAGGGACACCCTGTCCGGGTAAAATGTAATAAAAGGCTCCACAGCCATGAGAGCCTGTAGTTCTGAAACCCTTCTTGCTGAAGTGGTTGCCAAAAGGAAAGCGGTTTTCCAAGATAAAAACTTTATAAACGCAGTTGCTGCTGGTTCAAAAGGAGGCAGGGTGAGTTTTTCCAGCACAAAATTGAGGTCCCATGCAGGAGTTGGTGATCTTCTGGGGGGCCTTAAATTTTTGGCCCTCTAAGATGCTGTTTTAGCAGAGGATGAGAAAAGATGGGAGGCTCCGTGTTGTAATGAGCCGAGATGGCAGAGGCATGGATTTTTATTGAAGAGAAGGATAGGCCCTTGTCAAGCATCTCAGTCAAGTATTGTAAAATCTGAGGGATATTTGTTTTTGCTGTGTCCATTCCTTGTGCTTGGTTCCAAGCACAGAATCTCTTCCATTTATCAGCATAAGATTTTCTAGTACTAGGCCTTCTGGCTTCCAAAATGACATCCATAACAGATTTACTGAGAGGTGGTGTTTGAATAATTACATGATCAGCCATGCTGCAAGGTTCAGAGTTTGGAGCGGAATGTGCAGAATTTGACTGTTCTGCTGAGACAGTAGATGAGGTATTTGAAGCAAGCACCATGGAGGGAGTTGAGACAAATTCCTTAGAATTGGGTACCAGTGCTGGAGAGGCCAGTCCGGAGCAATTAGGATCATTTTTGTTTTTTCCTGTCTGACCTTTAGTAAGACCTTGGAGAGAAGAGGCAGGGGGGAAAGGCGTAGACTGAAGGATAGGGCATCCACTTTCCATACTTGTCTGTGATAAGTCCTTGTGCAGAATTTGTCCAGTTGATAATTTTGGGGAAGAGGCACATAGATCTATGTCTGGGCTCCCTCATTTCTGTGTTACCATGCTGAAGACTTGTGTATCCAGTTTCCACTCGTGCGGGTCCATAAGATTTCTGCTTAGGTCGTCTGCCAGAGTATTTTGTTTTCCTGGCAGGAATTGAGCTTGAAGATGTACTTGGTAGATCAAGGCTGTGTTCCACAATGCCATGGCTAGTCTGCAAAGGCTGTAGGAATGTGTACACCCCTGCATGTTTATGTACCACATAACAATGGTGTTGTCCGTCTTTATCAGTAGTTGTCCTGGATGAAGTAAGTCCTTGAAGGCTGTCAGGGCATTCTGAACAACTAGCATCTATTTCTAGTTGATATGCAGATGCATTTGTTTTGGGCTCCATATGCCCTGAATGCATCTCCCCGCCAGGTGGGCCCCCCAAGCACAGTCTGATGAGTCCGTAGTTAGGGTTTGGGTGGCAGGGGGTAGAGTGAAAGACCGTCCCATGTTCTGGTGACATGTCTCTTCCCACCAAAGAAACTCCTGTTGTAGGCAGGGAATGAGAGGAATCATTGTTTCTAGACTGTGACAATGTTGACTCCATAAACATTTTAGGTACCACTGAAGTTTCCTCATATGCAGTCTTGCATATGGAATTAGTAGAATGCAGGATGCCATGAACCCCAAAGCCTGCATAATTTGTCTTGCAGATAACTGGGTTTTTGTTGCCATCTGTTTGAAGTATATAGTCAGTTGTCTTTGTTTGCTTGGCGTAAGGCAAGCCATCTGGGCAGTTGTATTCAAGCTTGCACCCAGGAATGTAATTTTTTGACAGGGTACCAGTTGTGATTTCTTTTCATATATTGTGTACCCTAGGCATGTTAGAAGCCTTTTTACAAATTCCAGATGTTGAAGAAGAATGTCCTTGTTCCCTGCTTGAATGAGACAGTCGTCCAAGTAAGGATAAATTTGTATGCTTCTTTGTCTGCAAAATGCAATTACTGGTGCCAGGCACTTTGTAATGACCCTGGACGCAGTAGATAAGCCAAAGGGCATTGCAGAGAATTGGTAATGCATAAAACCTGCCTTGAAGCGGAGGTTATCTTCTGCATGATTCCCTTATTGGGAAATGCAGGTATGCTTCATTTAAGTCTAGAGTCACTAACCAAGCGTTCTTGCCCAGCATAGGCAGTAGCTGCTGTAAAGTCAGCATTTTGAATTTTGGACGCCAGGCATTGCCTTTTCTGGGTACCAGGAACAGTCTTGAATGAAAACCTTGTCCTTTTTCCTGTTCTGGAACTGGTTGAATAGGCTCCATATCCATGAGGGACGTAACTTGTTTCTGAGCCTCTGCCCATTGATTTTGTGGCAGATCTGGCCAACCGTTTCGAATTGGCAAAGTATGGAAATGAAATCTGTACCCCTGGAATAGTATGTTTAATACCCACTTGTCCTGGGTAATTAACTGCAAATTTTGAGCATGAAGTGCTAATTTTCCCCCCAAGGGGGCTGCCAAAAGATAAGTGCTTGGTGATGGTAGACGGAAGTCATTGAGACTGCTTACTGTAGGGTTGTGCTTTGTTTCCTCCAGATTTGGAGGTGGAGGCACCCCCCCACTGCTTTGACCTGTAAGAACCCTGTGATTGGTATCTATAGCCTTTTGAGTGCCTGGATTTGCCTTGACAGGCTCTGTTGGACACAGGAAAGGACCAATTTTTAGTAGGCTAGTGCCTACTGAATCTGGGTGGCTGCACTTGTAAGAAATATTTTTCAGTTTGCATAGGTTTAGCTTCATCTTCCATTTTATTTAAAACCTCTTCTGCCTTACTACCAAACAGAGTATCATGCTGTAAAGAGGCATCTAACAATTTAGCTTTAACATGATCAGGCAGATTTTGCTCCTTGAGCCAGGCATGCCTTCTAATCACAGATCCAGTAACTGCGACCCTGCAAGAGGCCTCCAAGGAATCAAAACCACATTGCAAAGTATGCTTTCCAACCTGTTCTGCTGCATGCAATAATTCCTGTAATTCTATATTTTCCACACAATCAGAAATCAACATCATTTTCTGTTTCAATAAGCCCATAACATGCTGTTGATATTTAAGCATATGAAACTGGCAGTTTAAGGCCTTAATTGTCAAGGTTGCAGACGTATAAACCTTCTTTCCCCATCTATCCAGTGCCCTGGAAACTCTATCAGAGGGGGGTAGGATGTTTGGTTGTAGAGGCCTTTACACCTTTGGGACCCTGTGAGATAGTTTCAAGATCAGCAGCAGAATTTTTGAATAGAAATTTGTGGAAGTCAGTAAAGTACAGTTGTGTACATACCATAAATGTAGATGTTTGAGTGTATTCACTGTTGCAGTCATTACTCTTGGGTTATCCTGCTGGCAGGCTACCCTCAGTCGGCCAGAATTCCAAAGTCTAGATCCGGCGTCGGTTGCTGTCGCCTCTTTCCTGACGTCAGTGCGCCAGGGGTATAAAAGATGCAGCCGACGCCATTTTCTTCAGTTCTTCATGCCCCAGATGTCAGGTGACCCCAAATTGGTAGGCAGAAAAAATATGCCAATAAAAATGCATGCACAAAAATAACATTTCCTTCATCTACAAGCAAATACACCACATAGGTTGTATAGGATAGAGAAGTGCAGATAAGTCCCAGCAAAGAAAAGGGGGATGGTGGGTGGGTAACCTGGACTGCAACAGTGAATACACTCGAACATCTACATTTATGGTAGGTACACAACTGTACTATGTTCATCGTGTTTCACTGTTGCAGTCATTACTCTTGGGTTGGATCCCAAAGCTGAGGATGGGTGGCTGGGCTAAAAAGGATTAGGAGAGGCTATGAGGCCGTGCAGAACTGCAGTGGCAAAGCCTGCTCTGGACTTAGAGTAAAGAGGTAAGTGGTAGTGCTTTGTGAAAGTGTGCACTGAACTCCAAGTTGCAGCCTCTAAGATATCTTTGGTTGGTACTCTTCTGAGGAAGGCTGCTGAAGTGGCTGCTGATCTGGTGGAATGAGGCCTAATGCCCTTAGGCACTGATTTGCCATGCTGAAAATAGCAGAAACGGATGCAGTGGCCTATCCATTTAGAAATAGTCTGTATTGAGATGGCCTTTCCTTGTGATCCTGCAGCATATGACACAAAGTTGCTCAGTCTTTCTGAAAGCTTTAGTTCTGTCCAAGTAGAAGCATAACTGCCTGTGTATGTCCAAGGAAAGCAGAGGTTTCTCACCTTTTTCTGTGGATTTGGATAAAAGGTAGGCAAGTGAATGGTTTGGTTGAGGGCCACACTGGACACCGCCTTAGGCATAAATGTAGGGTTTGTCCTCAGAGAAACCCTGTCTGGATGAAAAATGACAAAAGGTTCCACAGCCATGAGTGCTTGTAACTCCGAGACTCGTCTTGCAAAGGTTATTGCTAGGAGCAGAGCTGTTTTCCAGGATAAGAATTTTATATCTGCTGTTGATGCTGGCTCGAAAGGAGGCAGTGTGAGTTTTTCCAAAACATAATTGAGGTCCCAGGCAGGAACTGGTGCTCTCCTTGGAGGCCTAACGTTTATGGCCCCTCTGAGGTACTGCTTTATTAGAGGATGAGAAAAGATAGGTGGTTCCGTATTGTAATGGGCTGAAATGGCAGAGGCATGAATCTTAATTGATGAGAAAGAAAGGCCTTTGTTCAGCATCTCAGTTAGGTATTGTAAAATCGGAGGGACATTTGGTACACACGTATCAATGCCTTGTTCCTGGTTCCAAGCACAGAATCTCTTCCATTTTTCTGCATAAGAGTTTCTGGTACTGAACCTCCTGGCCTCCAAGATAACATCCATAACGGCTTTTGAAAGAGGAGTGTTCTGAATGGCTACATTATCCGCCATGCTGCCGGATTTAAAGTCCCGAGTCGGCTGTGCAGGATCCGATTGTTTTGTTGGGTCAGCAAGTGAGAAGTTTGAGGCAATATCCATGCTGGACCCTGAGACAAGCTCTTTAGGATTGGGTACCAGTGCTGGCGTGGCCAGTCTGGTGCAATCAGTATCATTTTTGGCTTCTCTTGTCTGACCTTTAGGAGCACCCTGGGAAGGAGAGGCAGTGGAGGAAAGGCATATACTGTTAGATTTTTCCAGCTGAAGGATAGGGTGTCCACTTTCCATGCTTGCTTGTGATAAATCCTTGTGCAAAATCTCTGCAATTGGCAGTTGTGAGGGGAGGCAAATAGATCTATGTCTGGGCATCCCCATTTCCTTGTTATGCTGAAGACTTGTGGATCCAGTTTCCATTCGTGGGGATACATGAGGTTTCTGCTTAGTTCGTCTGCCAGAGTATTTGTTTTTCCTGGCAGGAATTAGGCTTGCACTTAAAAAGTCAATGCTGTGTCCCAAAAGGTCACTGCTTGTCTGCAGAGGGGGTAGGAATGTGCACCTCCCTGCTTGTTTATGTACCACGTGACCGTAGTATTGTCTGTCTTTATCAGTAGCTGTCCTGGATGAAGCAGGTCCTTGAAAGCTGTCAGGGCATTTTGAACAGCTAGCATCTCTTTTTGACCGATGTGAAGATGCATCTGGTTTGCAGGCCATGTGCCCTGAATACATTTTCCTGCCATATGGGCCCTCCCCCAAGCATAATCTGATGCATCCGTTGTCAGTGTCTGTCTGGCTGTGGGTAAACTGAATGGCAGACCCTTGTTGTGGTGACAGGCCTCTGCCCACCATCGAAACTCCTGTTGCAGGCAGGGAATGAGTGCAATTACTGTCTCCAGGCTGTGGCAATGCGGAGTCCAAACACTTTTTAGATAACATTGTAGTTTCCTCATATGCAGTCTGGCATATGGAATTAGTAGAATGCAGGATGCCATGAAACCCAAGGCCTGCAGGATTTTCTTGCAGATAAGTGTTTTTTTGTTGCCAATTTCTTGAAGTAAGAAGTCACTTGCTTTTGTCTGTCTGGCGTGAGATAAGCCCATCTGGGTAGATGTATTTAAGCTTGCACCCAGGAATATCTCTTGAGAGGGCACTAGTTTTGATTTATTTTCGTTTACTGTGCACCTTAGGCCAATTAGTAATCTTTTTTACAAATACCAGATGCTTTAGAAGAATGTCTTTGTTCTCTGCTTGAATTAGGCAGTCGTCCAAGTAGGGAAATATTTGAATTCCTCTTTGTCTGCAAAACGCAATTACTGGTGCCAGGCATTTTGTGAAGACCCTGGGTGCAGTAGACAAGCCAAAGGGCAGTGCAGAGAATTGGTAATGCATTGAGCCAGCTATGAATCTGAGGTATCTTCTGCAAGATTGTCTGATTGGGACATGCAGGTATGCCTCTTAGGTCCAAAGTTACGAGCCAAGCCTTCTTGCCCAGCATGGGCAGTAGCTGCTGTAGAGTCAACATCTTGAATTTTGGAACTTCCAGAAACGTATTTAGTATAGACAGGTCCAGTATTGGTCTCCAGGTTTTGTCCTTTCTGGGCACTAGGAAAAGTCTGGAGTAAAATCCATGCCCCTGGTCTTGTTGTGGTACTTGCTGAATGACCCTCATGTCCATGAGGGCTGTAATTTGTTTTTGTGCTTCTGTCCGTTGATTGTGTGGCAGGTCTGGCATACCTTTTGACCTTGGTAGGGTGTGAAAATGAAAACTGTAGACTTGGGACACTATGTTCAGGACCCATTTGTCTTGGGTAACCATTTGCCAATTTGATGAAAAAGGTGCTAGTTTTCCCCCTAAGGGGGCTGCCAAAAGAAAAGTGCTTGGATCTGGCAGAGGAAAGTCATTGGGACTGTTTCCTGTAAGGTTGTGATTTGTCTTCTCCGCTTTTGGAGGTAGGAGCACCCCATTGTTTAGGCCTGTATGAGCCTTGTGGCTGAGATTTGCCTCTGGGACGCCTGTATCTGCCTCTTTGTGGTCTGTCTGACACTGGAAAGGGCCAAGTTTCAGAAAGCCAGTTCCTGCTAAACCTGGGTGGCTGTACCTGTAAGAAATCCTTGACTGTCTCTGCATGGATTTTGCTTTATCCTGCATTTTTTTCAACACCTCTTCTGCTTTAGTACCAAACAAAGTATCGTGCTGTAATGGTGCATCTAATAATTTTGCTTTAACATGATCAGGCAGATTCTGTTCCTTTAACCAAGCATGTCTTCTAATAACAAAACCTGCAACAGCAGCCCTGCAAGAGGCCTCCAATGAATCATAACCACATTGCAAAGTATGCTTTCCCACTTGTTCAGCTGCATGCAATAAATCCTGCAATTCCTTGTTCTCTGAACATTCAGTATTTGTCAACAATTTGTGTTTAAGCAGTGACACTAAATATTGCTGAAATTTAAGCATATGAAACTGACAATTTAAAGCCCTTACAGCCAAGGCAGCAGAAGTGTAAACGTTTTCCCCTCATCTGTCTAGAGCCCTAGAATCCCTATCAGAGGGAACAGGGTTTTTTGCAGTGGAAGCTTTAACCCCTTTGGGACCCTGAGATATAGTTTCTGGGTCAGCAGCAGGGTTTTTATATAGGAATTTATGAGAATCCAGGACCCTGTAGTATCTGTCTGGCTTAGCAGGTGCAGGGGGTAAAGAGTCAGGGGACAGGTCGGACTCTGAAAATACATCATCTACAATGTCTAGAACTGGTGGAATAGCAAGGGGTCTGTGCTGAGGAAGTAGCAGAAAGTCTCTGAGCCTTTTCTTAGATTCAGAATAATCTTGGCTCTCCCAGTGGAAATGCTCCCTCATGGTATGCAGGGTTTCCCCAAAAGAATAATCCTCAGGAGGAGAGGCTGAAGGAATGGATTTCTTCAGCATCAGAATCCTCATAGGGAAGCATGGAATAATCCTGCTCAGAAGAGGAATCAGAGGAAATAGAAACCTGATCAGAAGAATCATACTCTGTCTCTTGCCTAGGCCTCTTATCAGGAGGGGGATGGGAGCCCCTGATCAAAGTAATTAGGTCTTCGGCCATTTTCAGCATCTGTTTTTTTAGGCATGGAAGTCTGAGTAGGAGAATGCTGTACTTGTTTCTTTGTCTTTAGAGCTGCTTTAGTCTTTGAAGCTGAAGATGGCTTAATATATAGTTGTGTAGGTCTGAAGACACCCTCAGAAGCCAATGCGTGCTCAGTTGCACCAGACCCATCTGAGGGAATGACTTCCGAGTGTCCAATACCTTGAGTATCCAGAGGCCGAGTCGGCTACACGTGGGAGTCGGAAGCGGCCTGTGGCTCTGAGGTAGCGGGTGCCAGGGGCTGCGAAAGCACCTCACTGAGAACCGGCGACTGGCCTAGCAGAGGTCTCGTCGTCGGTTTTGGACCTCGGATGCCTATCCTTTTCCTTGTCCTTGCGTTTTTTGTAAACTCCGGTTGTCGGCTGTTCCGATGGCATTATATAATTAAATCTTCAGCCAAAGTAATGAAATGCAAAATCAAACAGACGCTTAATAGTGCGTTGGTTAAATCTAGCACAAAACCGACAGCTAGCAACGTTGTGATCAGGGCCTAGGCAAGGAATACAGTAAGAGTGAAAATCCTTATGAAGTATTTGCTTCCCACAAGAAATACAATTGTTAACCTTTTCTGACATCGGTCTGGAGCAAGAAAAATGTTTCCCCAATGGGGTACTTAGCTTTAATAAGGACTTTGGTTCTGAAATTTGGATTTGAAAATCTCAGGAGTTGGCCGACCGGCACTTGCGAACTGCTTTTGCTTCGGGCACCGCGCAGCAAGAAAGACTGAAGAAAATGGCGTTGGCTGCATCTTTTATACCCCTGGCGCACGGACATCAGGGAAGAGGTGACAGCAACCGACACCGGACCTAGACGTTGGAGTTCTGGCCGACTGAGGGTAGCCTGCTAGCAGGATAACCCAAGAGTAATGACTGCAACAGTGAAACACGATGAACATCCCTGCAATATCTGTCTGGCTTACTAGGAGCTGGAGGTAGGGAATCAGGATCCCTGCTTGATTCCGAAATCACATAATCAACAATGTCTAATACAGGAGGGTATAGCCAAAGGCCTATGCTGAGGAAGGAGGAAATCCCTAAGCATCTTTTTTGATTCAGAGAAATCCTGATTCTCCTAATGAAAATGTTCCCTTAAAGTATGCAAGGTTTCTCCAAAAGAATAATCCTCAGGAGGAGATGCAGATGGGATGGATTCTTCTGCATCTGAATCCTCACAGGGTATATAGAAAATTCCTGATCAGAAGAGGAATCAGAAGAAATAGAAACCTGATCTGAAGATTCATAATCAGTGTCTTGCCTAGGACTCTTAGCAGGAGGGATTGGGAACCCCTGATCAAATTAAGACCTCAGCCATTTTGATAATCTGTTTTTTAGGCATAGGGGCCTGAGCACGTGGCTCGTGCATCGGTTTTTTAGACTTAGATGTTTTTGAAGCTGGCGTTGGTTTTATATAAAAATGCTGAGGCCTGAAAACAGCCTCAGAAGCCGGTGCCTGCTCAGCAGCTCCAGACCCATCCAAGGGAGAGACATCCGCAGGTTCAATACTCAGAGAATCTCACGGTATACCGGATTCCGCATGGGTCTCCGTAGAGGCTTGCGACTCAAAAGTGGCGGGCATCAGGGTCTGCGAAAGCACCTCACTGAGCACCAGCGCCGGGCTTAGGAGAAGCTTTGTCGACTTAGACAGTCTGTCTCTGTCTTTTTCTTTGTGTTTTTTGTGAACTACAGTAGTCGGATTACTAACCGACGACATTTCAGGGTAATTAAATCTGGATCCAAAATATTTTGAAGCAAAAATATACCGACGCTTAATAGTGCGTTGGTTAAATCTAGCACAACACCAACAGCAAGGCACGTTATGATCTGGGCCTAGGCAAGGAATACAGTAGAAATGAAAATTCTTATTAGGTATTTGCTTCCCACAAGTAATGCAAGTATTAACTTTTACTGACATCGGTAAGGAGAAAGAAAAAGTTTCCCCAATGGTGTACTTAGCTTTAGTTGAAGACTTTGGTTCTGAAACTCGAATGCGAAAATTTCGGAAGTCGGCCAACCAGTACTTGCCAACTGCTTCTACTTTGGGCACCGCGCGGCAAGAAAGACAGGATAAAATGGTGTCAGCTGCATGTTTTATACCCCTGATGACCTGACATCATGGAAGAGGAGACAGCAACCGATGTAGGACCCAAGACTTTATTATTCAGGCCGACTGAGGGCAACCTGCCAGCAGATTACCCAAATGTAATGACTGCAACAGTGAAACACGAAGAACATCTCCAGGTTGCAGCTTCCAGGATGTCCCTGGTAGGGACTCCCCTGAGAAATGCTCTAGAGGTTGAAATAGCTCTAGTGGAATGAGTTCCGATCCCGAGGGGTAGGTTTTTCATGGTGCTTGTAGCAGAAATGGATGCCGTGTGCTATCCATTTGGAAATGGTTTGCTTCAAAATGGTTTTGCCCTCTGCCCCTGTAGCAAAGCTGACTAGCAGCTGGTCAGATTTTCTGAAAGGCTTAGTCCTGTCAAGGTAGAACCTGTACTGTATGTGCACATCCAAGTAAGTGCAGGATCCTTTCCCTTTTATTCTGAGGATTAGGGGAAAAAGGTTGGCAAATGGATGGATTGTTTTAAAGCCAAACTAGATACCACCTTTGGCATAAAGGATGGGTTAGTCCTGAGGAAAACCCTGTCAGCACAGAAAATAATGAATGGCTTCACTACCATTAGTGCCAGTAACTCAGACACTCTTCTTGCTGAAGTAATAGCTAGAAGTAAGGCTGTTTTCCGAGAGAGGAATTTTAACTCTGCTGAAGCAGCAGGTTGAAAAGGGGGAAGTGTGAGCTTCTCCAATACAAAGTTAAGGTCCCAGGCTGGGGTGGGAGCTCTCCTAGGGGGCTTTAAATTGTTAGCTCCTCTCAGAAATGGTTTGATGAGAGGGTGAAAAAAGAGAAGTGGCTCAGTATTACAATGATCTGAGATGGCAGAGACATGAATCTTAATGGATGAGAAGGATAGGCCACTGTGGAGCAGCTCTGCTAGGTAATAAGGATTTGAGGTAAGGTGGGCACAGCTGTGTCCTTTCCTTGAGACCGACTCAAAGAACAATATCTTTTCCACTTTTCAGCATAGGATTGTCTTAGTACTAGGCCTTCTGGCCTCAAGGATGATGTCCAGCACTTGTTTGCTGAGGGATGCTGGTGATGTATTCAGGGGATAAGCCAGGCTGCAAGGTTTAGGGTATGCAGCTGTGCATGCAAAATCTGTCCCTCCTGCTGAGACAGCAGGGAAGGTGTCTGATGTAGGACCAGGGTGGCACTGCTGTCAGACTGCGTAGGGTCCAAGTGCTGGCGTGGCCAGCCTGGTGCAATACGGATTGCCCTTGGCCTGTCCTGTTTGATCTTGAGTAGTACTTTTGAGAGGAAGGGCAGAGGAGGAAAGGCATAAATTGAGAGGTTTTCCAATGTAAATGATAGGGCATCCACCTTCCAGGCTCTGCTGCGAGGTTTCCTGGTGCAAAGTTTGCTCAACTGGTGGTTTTGGGGGAGGCAAAAAGGTCCACCTATGGTGTTCCCCACCTCTGGGTTAGAAGTTTGAATGAGTTGGGTTCCAGTTTCCACTCGTGAGGGTCCAGTAGATTTCTGCTTAAGTCGTCTGCCAGTGAATTTTGCTTGCCTGGCAGGAACTGAGCTAGTAGGTGCACTTGGTTGCTCAAGGCTGTGCTCCACATGGCCATGGCTAACCTGCAGAGTGGGTAAGAATGAGTTTTCCCCTGTTTGTTTTGGTACCACTTAACTGTGTTGTCTGTCTTTATCAGGAGCTGTCCTGGAAGGCTAAGGTATTTGAAGGCTGTCAGAGCATTCTGTACAGCTAGCATCTCTTTTTGACTGATGCGCAGGGGAATTTGTTCTGGGGTCCATTTGCCTTGAATGCATTTGCCTGCCATGTGAGCCCCCCCATGCATAGTCTGATGCGTCTGTTGTCAGGGTTTAGACGGCGAGTGGTTGAGTGAAAGGAAGTCCCTTGTTGTGGTTGAATGAATTCCTCTGCATCTGAATCCTCATAGATAGAGAAGGGTATGTCCTGGTAATCAGAAGGGTCAGAGACATCGGACCCCTGGTCTGTAGAATCTGAAGGAAATTGAATTCTGTGTCTTTAAGCAGGGGGAGGCTGGCTTCCCCTAATTAGAGTAATAAGGTCTTCAGCCATTCTAACCATTTGTATTTGTGGCATGGGAATTTGAGGATGCGCTTTGGACATCGGTTTTCTAGGTGTAGTGCAAACTCTGGGCCTGAGAAACTCGGTAGATTTAGTTAAAAATGAAGATGTCTGTTTAATACGAAAAGTTCGGTAGGTCAGATACACCCTCAGAAGCTGGTGCCTGCACAGCGGCTCTGGACCCATCCAAGGTAGAGACATCCGCAGGTTCCATAGTCGAAGAAGCATTGAGCGGCATACCAGACTCCGAATGGGTCTCAGCAGAGGCCTGCGAATCTGTAGAAGCGGGCATCAGGGGCTGCAAAAGAGCCTCACTGAGTACCGGTGGACTGGCAACTAGCTTAACGGAAGCGTCGTTGGCAGTTTTTGACCTACGCGATCTCTGTCTTTGCAATTTATTGGAAGACTGGTAGTCAGATGGCTTACCGATGCCATTTTGGAAAACGGAGAATGACCGCGAAAGAATTTAGTTACAAAAATAGCCAGACGACGAAAGGTTCGGGCGTTAAACCAGGCACAAAACCAACAGCAAGAGACTTCGTGGTCTGGGCCTAAAGAGGTGATGCAATAAGAATGAAAATCTCTGTGAGGTATTTGCTTTCCACAGGCAAGACAATTGTTAACTTTTTCTGATATCGGTTAGAGCAAGAAAAAAGAATCCCCAATGGGGTACTTAGCTTTAGAAGACTTCAGGTTTGAAACTCAAAAAACGAAAATTTCAGGTAGTGGCGACCGGCACTTGCGAACTACTAATGCTTCGGGCTCCTTCTTGGCAAGAAAGACTGGTGTAATGGCATAGGCTGCATGTTTTATGCCCCTGATGACCTGATGTCATGGAAGAGGCGACAGCATCCGACGCAGAAATCCCAAGACTCTGGTATTTGGGCCGACTGAGGGCTACCTGCAGGCAGATAACCCAAGTGTGATGGATTGCAACAGTGAAACACGAAGAACATCTTGATCCCTACCGCAGAAAGAGACTTACCTTCCTGCTCACTACGGGTTAAGTTTTCCTTAACAGACAGGCCAAACAAGGTGGAGACATCAATAGGGGCATTAGAGAAAGATGCCTTGAAAGGTTCCGCAAACCTGCAAAGGCGAAGCCAGGCATGCCATCGAATGGCAATACTGGTACCTGCCACATGAGAGGCAGCCTCCGCCCAGTTGGAGATCAACCTCATCGAAGCATTAGCCAAGTAAGTCAGAGTAGACCGCTTCGAAGAGACTAGCTTAAGACTCTGTACAGGAAGTGGTAAAGCTACGACACCAAGTCCCTCTGAAGTTGGGTAAAATGGGCCAAATAATTAGTTGCTCTCAGTCCATAAGTAGCTGAGGCAAACATGTGCTTTCCAAAATGGTTGACTGTTTGGGACTCCCTGTTCAGGGAATGGACCGAAGAGCTTTGCTCAGCTAGCTTCTTCTTAGTAGCAGTGGCCACCACAGTAACATCGACAGGGACACCTTTACTCCAAAATGGTCTGTGTTTGGGAGAACTGAGGAATTTCTTGGCTTTTTTTTTGGAACAGGTTCCACCCTGTCTGGCTCCTTCCAAGCCTTGCTGGTGATGAGATCCACAAGCTTGTCAGGGGGGGCACCCAAGACGAAGATCGGCCTGTTCCAAAGACCTTTAGGAACACTGACTCCTCCGAACACGGGGTGGGAGAAGACCAACCACCTTTTTGCTTGAAACTCTAGAGGATGTCCTTGAAGGACACTTCTTCAGGAAGTCTGGGGGACCAGTCTCCTGCCTCAAAATCCGTGTACTCCATTAGAGACTCTCTGTGGGAGTCCAAGTGTCTCCTCTTACTTATCTTCTGAGGGGGTTCCTCCACGGTGGGCTCAGGGGATGACTCAGAGGAGACGGGTACCCCAAGTGGGGCACTGCCTACCTGAAGGCACTCGTGGGAGAGCTGATCCTGGACGGACGATGAGACCACAGCAGCCAAACCTGAGAAAGGCTGGCAAGGACCTAGACAGGATGGAGAGGTAACCACCAAACTGGAAAAAGTCCTGTTTACCACCAGAAAGGCCGACGGACTGGACGAGGCTCCTCCCTGGCAGCAGGGCCTGTTTGGGAAGGAGGAAGGTACCACAACGCAGCAACGAAGCCCCTGGTGATATCAGTCCAGAGCCGAAGCTCCCAGGGGAATTGAACAGTCTGAAAAGTCTGGGAGCTTCAGCTCTGGACTAATATAGTCAGGGAACATCGGTGCTTTGTTGGGGTCCATTAAAAATATCAGTCCAGAGCTGAGACTCCCAGGGGAAGTGAACAGTCTAAAAAGTCTAGGCCTGAGCAATTCTCGGAGGTGAGGCACACCCTGAACCAAGGCCATCATAACAGAGCTCCGCCAGGGACCCTGATGGCGTCGAGAAGGGAGGCATACCCGGGCCACTGGAAATCCCTTGGTCCTGACTTTCCAAAGCCTGAGGGATTGGAAGAGGAGAGTGCAGTCCTGTAGATGGGGAGGGTCCCCTCGCAAGAAAAAACAGTCAAAAAAACTCAACTCCCCCTCTAAATTAAAGAATCAACAAAAAAAAATTATTTCTTTTTAAAGGCAGGAACGGAACACAACGCAGGGGAAGGGTAAACTAAAAAGCTAGATTAGAGCACTGGAAGATGAGGTAAACTACTCTAAACTACTAAGTAAATATCCACTACAGATAACTAAATTTTAACTAGAAAACTCCAAATGAAAACGCGTATCTGACTAGTAGCTTGAGCTCTAAAGATCACGTCCAAAGTGTTTCAGTGGCAAACGAGATCTGAGGGTTAGAGGTAGTAGGAAATATAGGAAGGGGAGGCGGCTCAGTTCTGGATCTGTCTGATAACTGCTGGCTTGGATCCAAGACCCATTTGTGATGAATTACGACAAAGACAAGATCAGATCAGCTAGAATAACAGGATTTGTGTTGGTATGCATTATTCTAAAGAATATGAAGTCTAAAACTGAAATTTATATCATTATTTAGCCCAGAGAAGGTGGAAGTGTTGTTGTTCTCTTGTTGTCTTTTGCTAGACTATGGCAGAAATCTGATGACCAGTTAAAGAGAGGCCGGATAAGAGGGAGTCTACTGTAAGTGTTGTAGAACCAGAGCAAAAAAACTACCTAGTTTGGGGAATGGGGAGGAACTCCTCTAAAAGGATGCATTTGTATCCAATGTCAGCAGCATCCCTCTCCTGAACCACTTCTACCTTGCAAGCAGAAACAATCTGTTCCACATTTACTGAGAGAGGGGAGGAGGGGGACAGAGAATGTTGAAAAAGTCCTTCTGAAGTACCAGACTGTCGCTTTACTGGAAAAGATCTTTGTTTTTTGTTATTCGCTTCTTGCCATCTCTTTCTGGTCTCCTGTTCAGCTAGAGAAGGCAAGTATGGTTTGTTCTCTTTTTTATAAAGGGGAGGAGATTCGGGACATATGCAAGTGAAGGCCTTAAAAATCTTAAAACTCCCTGTATTAATTCCCCCACCAAATAAAATTGAGGACCTGAGTCACAGGTGGGCCTAGCAAAACCTCCTTATCTACAACTGAATTTCAATGTTCAGACTTAACCTCATCAGAAAACGTACGTTTACGTACCTAGGCATATCTCCTCAGTGCTGTAGCAGTGCCCCTAGATACAGTGTAGTACAGTTGTGTACACTTACCATCACTGTTGCAGTCATTATATTTGGGTTATCTGCCTGCAGGTAGCCCTCATCCGGCCTGAATACCAAAGTCTTGGATTCCTGTGTCGGATGCTGTCTCTTCATTCATGATGTCAGGTCATCAGTTGTATAAAACATGCAGCAGACGCCATTACATTAGTTTTTCTTGCCCCAGATGTCAGGTGCCCCCAAAATGGGAAGCAATTATATGTTATGTTACACCTCCATCAAAAAGCAAATACACCAGAAAGCTTAAATATACCAAAACAAAAAGGAAAGGTAGACCCAAGAGAAGTCAGGGGGCTGGAGGGAGGGTAACCAGGACTGCAACAGTGAATACAGTTGAACATCTACATTTATGGTTAGTGTACACAACTATACTATGTTCTTCATATTTCACTGTTGCAGTCATTACATGTGGGTTGATTCCCAAAGCTAAGGAAGGGAGAAGGAAGTCAGAGAGCATAATAGCTCTGGATTTAGAAAAAATAAGCATGTGATAATGCTTGGTAAAGGTATGTACAGAACTCCAGGTAGCAGCTTCTAGGATGTCCTTGGTAGGGACTCCTCTGAGGAAGACTGCAGAGGTAGATGCAGCCCTGGTGGAATGTGATCTTATCCACATGTGGGGTAGGTTTTTCATGGTGCTTATAGCAGAAATGAACACAATGGGCTAACCATTTAGAAATTGTTTGCTTTGAAATGGCCTTCCCCTCTGCCCCTGCAGCAAAGCCAACTAGCAGCTGTTCAGATTTTCTGAGAGGCTTAGTCCTGTCCAAATAAAATCTAAGTTGTCTGTGCACGTCCAAAGAGTACAGTATTCGCTCACCTTTGTTTTGTGGATTCGGGAAAAAGGTAGACAAATGAATGGACTGACTTAGGGCCACACTAGACACCACCTTGGGCATAAAGGAAGGATTGGTCCTGAGGGAAACCCTGTCTGCATGGAAGACAATGAAGGGCTCCAGTGCCATGAGGGCCTGTAATTCAGACATATTTCTTGCTGAAGTGATGGCTACAAGGAAGGCTGTTTTCCAAGAAAGGAATTTCAACTCTGCAGTTGCAGCTGGTTCAAATGGAGGGAGAATGAGCTTTTCCAATACAAAGTTAAGGTCCCAGGCTGGAGTAGGGGCTCGCCTGGAGGTGTCTTAAAATTTTGGCCCCTCTGAGAAATTGCTTTAGCAAGGGGTGAGAGAAGAGGGGTGGTTCAGTATTATAATGTGTCGAAATGGCAGAGGAATGAATTTTAATTGACGAGGATAGGCCCTTGTGGAGCATTTCTGTTAAGTACTGAAGAATATGAGGTAAGCTGGGCATTGTTGTGCCCATCCCCTGAGTCTGGCTCCAGGAACAGTATCTTTTCTACTTTCAGCATATTATTTCCTAGTACTAGGCCTACTTGCTTGCAGAATAACATCTAGCACCTGCTTACTGAGGGATGCTATTGGGGAGCTCGATGAATTAGCCAGGCTGCAAGGTTCAGGGTTTGAAGCTGAGGGTGCAGAATATGGCCTGCCTGCTGGGACAGCAGGGAAGGTGTCTGAGGCAGGTGCCATAGTTCCAGCAGTATCATACTGCGCAAGAGGGGGTACCAATGCTGGCATGGCCAGTCTGGTGCAATAAGTATTGTCCTTGGCTTGTCCTGTTTGATCTTTAGCAGAACCTTCCAGAGGAGAGGCAGAGGGGGGAAAGGCATAAACCGAGAGGCTTTCCCAGGTAAAGGACAGGGCATCCACTTTCCAAGCTTGACTGTGGGGAGTCCTTGTGCAGAATTTGTCTAATTGGTAGTTTTGAGGGGGAGGCAAACATGTCTATCTCTGGAGTCCCCCATTTGTTCCTCAAGCGGTTGAATATTCTTAGTTCCAGTTTCCATTTGTGTGGGTCCATGAGATTTCTGCTTAGGTCATCCGCTAGTGAATTTAGCTTGCATGGCAGGTACTGAGCTTGTAGATGCACTTGGTAGCTGAAGGCTGTATTCCACAGAACCATGGCTAGTCTGCAGGAAGGGTACGAGTGGGCTCCCCCCTGCTTGTTTATATACCACATAACTGTGGTGCTGTCTGTCTTTACCAATAATTGTCCTGGAAAGTTGTGGTCTTTGAAGGCTGTCAGGGAATTCTGTACAGCTAACATTTCTTTTTGGTTGATATGCAGGTTCATCTGACTCTGGTTCCATTTGCTCTGAATGCACTGCCCTGCAAAGTGAGCCCCCCATGCATAGTCTGATGTGTTTGTCTATTAGGGTTTGGGCGGCAAGGGGTAGGAGCGAAAGGGAACCCCTTTGTTGTGGTGGCAAGCCTCTGCCCACCAAAGGAATGCTGTCTTTATACAAGGAATGATAGGAATCACTGATTCCACGCCCTGAGAATGTTGGCACCATATACTTTTTAGATACCGTTGTAGTTTCCTCATATGCAGTCTTGCATACGGAATTAGTAGAAAGCAAAAGGCCATGAACCCCAGGACTTGCAGAATTTTCCTTGCACATAGCTGGGTCTTTGTGGCCAGTAGTTTGACGTAGGCTGTCAAATAAACTTGTTTCTCTGGAGTGAGGAATGCCATCTGGAAAGTTGTGTTCAAGCTTGCTCCCAGGAATACAACCTGTTGGCAGGGTACTAGGTGAGATTTCTTTTCATTTATGGTGCACCCCCAGTGAAGATAGAAGCTTCTTTATGAATGCCAGATGTTTTAATAGCAAGTCCTGGCTTTCTGGCTGAATTAGACAATCGTCCAGGTATGGGTATATTTGAATAATTTTCTGCCTGCAAAATGCAATGGCTGGAGCTAAACACTTTGTGAATACCCTGGGTGCAGTAGATAAGCCAAAGGGAAGTGCAGAGAACTGATAGTGCATGGAGCCTGCCCTGAAGCGTAGGTATTTTCTGCAAGATTCCCTTACTGGAATGTGCAGATAAGCTTCCTTTAAGTCTAAGGTTGCCAACCAGGCATCTTTGCCTAGCATAGGAAGCAGCTGTTGAAGTGTTAGCAGTTTGAATTTTGGGATTGCCAAAAAGGTGTTTAGAATAGAGAAGTCCGGGATAGGATGCCAGGAGTGGCCTTTTCCGGGTACCAGGAAAGGTCTTGAATAAAAACCTTGTCCCCTTTCTTTTCCTGGGACAGGTTGAATGGCCCTGATACTGGGAGAGAGAGAACCTGCTGTGGAGCCTCTGCCCACTGATTTGGCGGTAGGTCTGGTCGACCGTTTGGGGTTGGTAGGGTGTCGAAGTGGAATCTGTATCCTTGGAAAACTATATTTAAAACCCATTTGTCCTGGGTTATGTGTTCCCAGTTTTTTGCATGCAGGGTGAGCTTTCCTCCTAAGGGAGCAGACAGTTGAGCAGGGCTTGGAAGGGTTAAGGTTAAAGTCACTGTGACATTTTTCCATAGGGATTGTCTTACTACTTCCTGCTTTGGAAGTGGGAGCCCCCCCACTGCTTAGGCCTGTGCGTACCCTGAGACTGTAACCTAGGTGGTCTGCTGTTCCTGGGTTTGGACTGAGAAGGCCTGGAAGAGACTGGAAAGGACCAATTCTTTGAATGCTAATGCCTACTACATCTAGGAGGCTGTACTTGCAGGAAATCTTTAACAGTTTGCATAGATTTTGCTTTTTCCTCCATCTTTTTGAGGACAACTTCTGCTTTATTGCCAAACAGGCGATTTTGGTTTAAGGGAGCATCCAGTAATTTAGCTTTAACATGATCTAGCAAGTTTTGCTCCTTAAGCCAATCATGCCTTCTAAGTACAGACCCAGTGACAGCAGCCCTGCAAGATGCTTCTAAGGAATCAAAACCACATTGCAAAGTATGTTTACCAACTTGTTCAGCAGAATGCATTAAATCCTTAATTCTTTGTGTTCAGCACAGTCAAGAATCAACATCATTATCTGTTTAAGTAGTCCCATAATATGCTGCTGGTACTTTAACATATGAAACTGGCAATTTAAAGCCCTAATGGCCAAAGTAGCAGAAGTGTATACCTTCTTACCCCATTTGTCCAGGGCTTTAGAATCTCTATCAGAAAGGGTAGGATTTTTGGCAGCAGTAGCCTTAATGCCCTTTGGACCTTGGGTAATGGTTTCTGGATCCGCAGTGGGATTCTTGAAGAGGAACTTGTGAGAGTCAGGTACTCTGTAATACCAGTCAGGTTTTCTGGGAGGTGGAGGTAAAGTGTCTGGGGCCAGGCTAGATTCCAAGAAAGGGTCATCTACAATGTCCAGAACAGGATGGATAGCAAAAGGCCTGTGTTGAGGAAGGAGTAAGAATTCCCTAAGCCTCTTTTTGGAGTCAGAGTAATCCTGGCTTTCCCAGCGGAAATGCTCCCTAAGAGTGTGCAAGGTTTCACCAAAAGAAAAATCTGGGGAAGCAGAGGGAATGGAATCCTCTGCATCAGAATCCTCATAGGTAGATAAGGGCAAATCCTAGTAATCAGAAGAAACAGAAATATCAGAATCCTGATCAGAAGGAAAATCAGTTCTAGGTCTCTTAGAGGGGGAAGGCTGGCTTCCCATAATTAAAGTAATAAGGTCTTCAGCCATTCAAAGCATTTGCTTTTTAGGCATATGGGTCTGACTATGTGGTTTGGACGTCGGATTTCTAGGCGTGGGTCGAGTTTTAAACCTGGAAGAAGAAGACAGCGTTGGTTTAAAATGCAAGTCTGTAGGTCTGAATACATCCTCAGAAGCTGGTGCCTGCGCAGCGGCTCCGGACCCATCCAATGTAGAGACATCCGCAGGTTCCATAGTCGAAGCAGCACCTCGCGGCATACTGGACACCGAAAGTCCAGTTGTGTACACTTACCATAAATGTAGATGTTCGAGTGTATTCACTGTTGCAGTCATTACATTAGGGTAATCTGCTGGCAGGTTGCCCTCAGTTGGCCTGAATAAGAAAGTCTTAGGTCCTGCGTTGGTTGCTGTCTCTTCTTCCATGACGTCAGGTTGTCAGGGTTGTATAAAACATGCAGCCAACGCCATTTTAATCAATTTTTTCTTGCCCCAGATGTCAGGTGCCCCCCAAATGGCGAGCAAAAATATATAAATAAACTGTAAATATTTAAATGCACCTTAGAAACATAAAATTTACCTTCAACTAAAAGCAAATATACCACAGAGGCGTTTGAGTATAATGAAGGAAAGAAAAGGTATAGAATGGGGGATGGCGGGTAGGTAACCTGGACTGCAACAGTGAATACACTCGAACATCTACATTTATGGTAAGTGTACACAACTGTACTATGTTCTTCGTGTTTCACTGTTGCAGTCATTACATTTGGGTAGAATCCCAAAGCTATGGATGGGAGGATGGAACTAAACAGCATTCGGAGCAGCCATAAGGCCCTGCAGGACTGCAGTGGCAAAGCCTGCCCTAGATTTAGAGAAGAGATGTAAATGATAATGCTTTGTAAATGTATGAAGAGAGATCCAAGTAGCAGCTTCTAGAATGTCTTTGGTTGGGACCCCTCTGAGAAAAGCTGCTGAAGTAGAGGCAACCCTGGTGGAATGGGATCTAATCCCCTTGGGCACAGGTTTACCATGGAGCAAATAGCAGAAACTAATGCAGTGGCTTATCCATTTAGAAATGGTCTGCTTTGATATAGCCTTCCCCTCTGATCCTGCAGCAAATGCCACCAGTAGTTGCTCAGACTTTCTTAGAGATTTTGTCCTGTTTAAGTAGAATCTTAGTTGTATGTGCACATCCAATGAATGCAGAATCCGCTCCCCCTTGTTCTGCGGATTTGGGAAAAAAGTTGGCAGGTGAATGGTCTGGTTAAGAGCCACACTGGATACCACCTTAGGCATAAAGGAAGGGTTGGTCCTGAGGGCCACCCTTTCCGGGTAAAATATAATGAAAGGCTCCACTGCCATGACAGCCTGTAGTTCTGAAACCCTTCTAGCTGAAGTGACTGCCAAAAGAAAAGCTGTCTTCCAAGATAGAAATTTTATAGCCGCAGTAGCTGCTGGTTCAAAAGGAGGCAGGGTGAGTTTTTCCAGGACAAAATTGTGGTCCCATGCCAGAGTTTGTGCTCTCCTGGGAGGCCTTAAATTTTTGGCCCCTCTGAGATACTGTTTTAGCAGTGGATGAGAAAAGAGGAGAGGCTCTGTGTTATGAGCCGAGATGGCAGAGGCATGGATTTTTATTGAAGAAAATGATAGGCCCTTGTCAAGCATCTCAGTAAAGTATTGTAAAATGTGAGAAATATTGGGCCTTGCTGTGTCTATTCCTTGTGCTTAGTTCCAAGCACAGAATCTCTTCCATTTATCAGCATAAGATTTTCTAGTACTAGGCCATCTGGCTTCCAAAATGACATCCATCACAGATTTACTGAGAGGTGTGGTATGAATAATTAGTTCATCAGCCATGCTGCAAGGTTCAGAGTTTGGAGCTGAGTGTGCAGAATTTGACAGTTCTGCTGAGACAGTAGATGAGGTGTTTGAGGTAAGTACCATGGAGGAAGGTGTGATATATTCCTTAAAAGCGGGTACCAGTGTTGGAGAGGCCAGTCCGCAACGATTAGAATCATTTTGGTTTTTCCTGTCTGACTTTTAGTAAGACCTTGGAGAGTAGAGGAAGAAAGGCACAGACTGATAGGTTTTTAGAGCTGAAGGATAGAACAACCACTTTCCATGCTTTTTTGTGATGAGTTCTTGTGCAGAATTTGTCCAACTGACAGTTTTGGGGAGAGGCAAATAGATCTATGTCTGGGCTTCCCCATTTCTGTGTTAACATGCTGAAGAGTTGAAGATCCAGTTTCCATTCGTGCGGGTCCATAAGATTGCTGCTTAGGTCGTCTGCCAGAGTATTTTGCTCCTGGCAGGAACTGAGCTTGAAGATGTATTTGGTAAGTCAAGGCCGTGTTCCAGAAAGCCATGGCTAGTCTGCAAAGGGGGTAGGAATGGGTACCCCCCCTGCTTGTTTATGTACCACATAACTGTGGTGTCCATCTTTATCAGTAGTCGTCTTTATCAGTAGTTGTCCTGGATGAAGTAAGTCCTTGAAGGCTGTCAGAGCATTCTGAACAGCTAGCCTTTCTTTCTGGTTGATATGCAGATGCATTTGGTTTGGGATCCATTTGCTCTGAATACATCTCCCTGCCAGGTGGGCAACCCAAGCATAGTCTGATGCATCTGTAGTTAGGGTTTGGGTGGCAGGATGTAGAGTGAATGACAGACCCTTGTTTTGGTGACGTGTTTGCCCACCAAAGAAACTCCTGTTGTAGGCAGGGAATGAGAGGAATCATTGTTTCCAGGCTGTGACAATGTTGACTCCATAAATATTTTAGGTACCACTGAAGTTTCCTCATATGCAGTCTCGCAAATGAAATTAGTAGAATGCAGGATACTATGAACCCCAAAGCCTGCAGAATTTGTCTTGCAGATAACAGGGTTTTTGCTGCCATTTGACTGAAGTATGTTGTCAATTGTATTTGTTTGTCTGGCGTGAGGTAAGCCATCTGGGGGAGTTGTATTCAAGCTTGCACCCAGGAATGTAATTATTTGAGAGGGTACCAGTTGTGATTTCTTTTGTTTATGGTGTACCCCAGGCATGCTAGAAGCCTTTTTACAAATGCCAGATGTTGAAGAAGAGTGTCCTTGTCCTCTG
This sequence comes from Protopterus annectens, assembly GCF_019279795.1. Lineage (NCBI taxonomy): Eukaryota > Metazoa > Chordata > Ceratodontiformes > Protopteridae > Protopterus > Protopterus annectens. The sequence goes on along the minus strand of NC_056730.1, from coordinate 294,958,308 downwards.
CCTGAATGACACAATTGTTCAGATAAAGATAAATATGAATGTTTCTAAGTCTGCAGAATGCAATTACTGGCGCCAGGCACTTGACCCTGGGCGCAGTAGATAAGCCAAAGGGCAGTGCAGAGAATTGGTAATGCAAAAAACCCACTTTGAAGCGGAGGTATCTTCTGCAAGATTCCCTTATTGGGATATGCAGGCATGCCTCTTAAGTCTACAGTTACTAACCAAGCATTCTTGCCTAGCAAAGGCAGTAGCTGTTGTAAAGTCAACATTTTGAATTTTGGAATGTCCAGGAACGAGTTCAGAATCGATAAGTCCAGTATTGGACGCTATGAATTGTCTTTTCTGGGTACAAGGAACAGTCATGAATAAAATCCTTGTCCTTTTTCCTTTTCTGGTACCAGCTGAATAGTCCCCATATCCATGAGGGACATGACTTGTTTCTGGGCCTCTGCCCACTGGTTTTGTGGCAGATATGGCCATCCGTTTGGAATTGGCAAAGTATGGAAATTAAATCTGTACCCCTGGGATACTATGTTTAATACCCACTTGTCCTGGGTTATTAACTGCCAATTTTGAGCATGAAGTGCTAGTTTTCCCCCCAAGGGGGCTGCCAAAAGATAAGTGCTTGGAGATGGTAGAGGAAAGTCATTGAGACTGCTTACTGCAGGGTTGTGCTTTGTTACCTCCAGATTTGGAGGTGGAGGCACCCCATTGCTTTTACCTGTAAGATCCCTGTGATTGACATATGGAGCCTTTTGAGCGCCTGGGTTTGCCCTGAGTGGCTCTGCTGGACACAGTAAAGGACCAATTTTTAGTAGGCCAGTACCTACTGAACCTGGGTGGCTGCACTTGCAAGAAATCTTTTACAGTTTGCATAGATTTTGCTTTGTCTTCCATTTTCTTTAAAACCTCTTCTGCCTTATTACCAAACAGAGTATCATGCTGCAAAGGGGCATCCAACAATTTAGCTTTAACATGATCAGGCAGATTTTGCTCCTTGAGCCAGGCATGCCTTTTTATCACAGATCCAGTAACGGCGCCCCTACAAGAGGCCTCTCCAAGGAATCAAAACCACATTGCAAAGTATGCTTTCCAACCTGTTCTGCTGAATGCAATAAATCCTGTAACTCTATTTTCCACACAAGCAGAAATCAACATCATTTTCTGTTTCAGTAAGCCCATAACATGCTGTTGATATTTAAGCATATGAAACTGGCAGTTTAAAGCCCTGATTGCCAAGGTTGCAGCCGTAAAAACCTTCTTACCCCATCTATCCAGCGCCCTGGAGTTTCTATCAGAAGGGGTAGGATTTTTGGCTATAGAAGCCTTTACATCCTTGGGACCCTGAGAAATAGTCTCAGGATCAGCAGCAGGATTTTTGAAAAGAAATTTGTGGGAGTCAGGAACCCTGTAATTACTGTCTGGCTTACTAGGAGCAGACAGGGAATCAGCAGCCATGCTTGATTCCGAGAACACATCATCAACAATGTCTAAAACAGGAGGCATTGCCAAAGGGTTATGCTATGGAAGAAGAAGAAAATCCCTAAGCCTCTTTTTTGATTCAGAGAAGTCCTGACTCTCCCAGTGAAAATGTTCCCTTAAAGCATGCAAAGTTTCTCCAAAAGAGTAATTCTCAGGAGGAGATGCAGATGAGATGGATTCCTCTGCATCAGAATCCTCATAAGGTAGAATAGAAAATTCCTGATCAGAAGAGGAATCAAAAGAAATGGAAACCTGATCTGAAGATTCATAGTCAGTGCCTTGCCTAGGCCTTTTAGGGGGGGGGGGGGGGGGGCTGATCAAGGTAATTAAATCCTCAGCCATTCTGATCATTTGTTTTTTAGGCATAGGGGCCTGAGCATGTGGCTCACGCGTCAATGTTTTAGACACAGTTGTTTTTGACCTTGTTTTTGTTGATGGTGTCGGTTTAATATAAAAATGTTGGGGCCTGAAAACACCCTCAGAAGCCGGTGCCTGCTCAGCAGCTCCGAACCCATCCAAGAGAGAGACATCCGCGGGTTCAACATTTTGCGAATCTCGCGGCATACCGGGCTCCAAATGGGTCTCGGTAGAGGCCTGGGACTCAAAAGTAGTGGGTATCAGGGGCTGAGAAAGCACCTCACTGAGTACCGACGACTGGCTTAGTAGAAGCGTTGTCATCGGTTTTGGACCTCGACGGTCTGTCTGTCTTTTTCCTTGCGTTTTTTGCGAACTCCGGTAGTCAGATAGCTAAGCGATGACATTTCAGGGTAGTTAAATCTTGAGCCAAAATATTTAGAAGCAAAAATGTACCAATGCTTAATAGAGCGTTGGTTAAATTTAGCACAAAACCGACAGGAAGGCACGTTGTGATCAGGGCCTAGGCAAGGAATACAGTACAAATGAAAATCCTTAGGAGGTATTTGCTTCCCACAAGTAACGCAATTATTAACTTTTACTGACATCGGTGAGGAGCAAGAAAAAGATTCCCCAATGGGGTACTTAGCTTTTGTTTGAAGACTTCAGTTCTGAAACTCGAAAACGAAAATTTCAGGAGTCTGCCGACCGGCACTTGTGAACAACTTCTGCTTCGGGCACCGCGCGGCAAGAAAGACTGATTAAAATGGTGTTGGCTGCATGTTTTATACCCCCTGATGACCTGACGTTATAGAAGAGGAGACAGCAACCAACGCAGGACCCAAGACTTTGTTATTCAGGCCGACTGAGAACAACCTGCCAGCAGATTACCCTAATGTAATGACTGCAACAGTGAAACACGAAGAACATTGGGTCACAGTAAAGGCCTGCTAATCTGAAGTAGCGGGTATAAGGGGCTGCGAAAGTGCCTCACTGAGTACCGGTGAACTGGCGACTAGCTTAATGGAAGCATTGGCAGTTTTAGACCTATGCGGTCTGTCTCGGTCTTTATCCTTACATTTTTTCAGAATATCGGTAGTCGGATGGCTTACCGAAGCCATTTCTGGATAGTTAAACAGAGTCCCAAAATACTTTGCAGCAAAAATAGACAGATGGCGAAAAGTTCGGGGGTTGAATAGGGCACAAAACTGACAGTGAGGGACATTGTGGTCTGGGCCTAAGCAAGGAATGCAGTACGAATGAAAATCTTTATGAAGTACTTGCTTTCCACAGCTAAGACAATTGCTAACTTTTACTGACATCGGTTAAGAACAAGAAAAAGGATCCTCAACAGGGTACTTAGCTTTTTTGAAGACTTCGATTCTGAAACTCGAAAAAGACCATTTCAGGAGTTGGCCGACCGGCACTTGCGAACTGCTTCTTCTTTGGGCACCACACGGCAAGAAAAACTGATGTAATGGCATCGGCTGCTTGTTTTATACCTCTGACAACCTGACATCATGGAAGAAGAGACAGCATCCGACGCAGGAATCCAAGACTCTGGTATTCAGGCCGGCTGAGGGCTATACTGCAGGCAGATAACCCAAATGTAATGACTGCAACAGTGAAACACAAAGAACATATGCAGAGTCATTCACACACTAAAGCATGTTTTGTTACTTGGGAAATGTTAGAAACAATGGAATCCAGGTAGGCACTACCTTCAGGAAGGAGTACTAGCAGATAACGCTCTCAAATTGTCTGCCTAAAAAGATTAACTTCCAAAACTAAGGCAAATAAGACAACTTGTCAAATCCTGTAAGGGCTCCTTTGAGAGAAACTAGAAGTACAGCCAAGGATAGCCATAAGGCCTTTTACAGTAGTGTATGTAGCCTAAAAGGTAGGACCCAAGCACGTGCAGAACTAGTGACCAACAGTATCACACACACGGACCCCAAAGAGAGAGCAAAAATGCTAGAGGATAGGTTTGGTAAAAATTTCATTCCCTTATCCCCTCCTAGCTTAGCTTATCCTACCCCCCCACCCTACGTATCTCAACAGCGGGTCCTCAAAGTGTTGTCCAAGGCAAAAAAACACAGTCTCTATGGGACCAGACGACATCCCAGGCTGTCTTCTAAACAGGTTAAAACATGAACTAGCATCAACATTAAGTACTCTTCAACCACAGGCTTTGTTCCTGCGGAATGGAGAATAGCAACAGTTATTTTCCTCCACAAAGGTGGCCTAGCAACAGACCTGGGAAATTATAGACCGAGAAGCCTGACCAGCCTCATCTCTAAGGCCATGGAACTTATCATTATGGAGCTCATAAATAAAGACATAGGCGACCTCCAAACCGTGGAAACTAACACAATTTGGCTTCGTCGAAGGCAGATCCTGCCTTTTAAACCTGGCGGACTTCTTTGAAAATGTGACGAGGGCCACAGACGAGGGCAAGTCCAAATTGTAGCTTGCTACAGATCCCCCACCATGCCCCAAGATTCTCACTACACCTTTCTAAACATACTGGAAAATATTAAGATAGAACCAAACACCCTAATACTGGGTGATTTTAACTACCCTGCCATTAACTGGGAAAACTATTCGTGTACCAACATTTTTGCCCAACGGTTCTAGGAATTCATAAATTCCAACACCTTGGATCAACTAATCCATAGTCCCACCAGGGACTCCGATATCCTAGACCTGGTCATTACCAACATGGGAAATCGAAGCTCCACACCTATGGTCACCCCCTCGTTAGTCAGGTCTGACCATAAGCTAATCACCCTTAACATCCACATCCCACCCCCCAGTAAGGAAACCTCCATAAAAAACTTATCCAAAGCCAACTTCATGCTACTCAATTCAGAAGTGACAAACTTCATGACACCCATGCAGGCGGGAACCGAGAGTCCAACTGCTGAATCCTACACTAAGGCACTGTACGAGCACATGAATCCTACACTAAGGCACTGTACGAGCACATCCACTCATGCATGAATCGTGCCATCCCAAATAGAACTAAGATGCTCTCATCCAAAAAAAGGAAGCCAATCTGGTGGTCCCCTGCCATAAACAAACTTTACAACAAAAGGAAGAAACTGCTGCAGAAAAGAGGAAAATCCTAGGATGCAAAAACCTTCCTTACCAGCCTCAGTAAGAAACTGAGATCCCTCATAAAATCCTCCAAAGCTAGTTACGAAAATAAAATTGCCAAAGATTCCATAGACAACCACAAGGCATTTTATAACTATGTCAATAATCTAAATGGCAATGCTCAGATCTGCTCTGAGCTAAAACAAAATGGCATTAAATATACTGATCCCAAGGATATTGCCAATATCCTGGCAGATCGATTCAATGCCAACTTCAACCCCCCCCTCACCCCCTAAATGGCCCATCTCAATACCGGAAGATTGACAAATTCCAGTAATAACGGCCACACAAGTAAAAAAACACACTCTCCAAAGCTAAGAATACAGCAACCATGGGACCAGATGACATCCCGGGCTGTGTACTACATGAACTACAATATGAACTGGCATCTCACACGTAAGTGTCATGTTTAATCATAGCCTCACCTCAGGTTTCGTGCCCACTGAGTGGCGCACAGCTACAGTTATCCCACTCCACAAGGGGGGATCCACCTTGGATCCCGGAAACTACTGTCCCATCAGTCTGATGAGCCTTATCTGCAAGGCCATGGAGCGTATTATCATGGAACTTATAAACAAAGACATTGGCAACCTTCAAACACTGGACCCCACCCAGTTTGGGTTCGTCAAGGGCTGATCTTGTCTCCTGAACCTGACTAACTTCTTTGAATCAGTCTCCAGAGCCATGGACAAGGGTAAGGTGGTCCATACAGCCTATCTAGACCTTGCCATGGCCTATGACACCATCCCCCACTCTGGTATCATAGATAAACTTACTAAGCTGGGCATTAATCCCTACGTCACCCAATGGGTTGTTAACTGGCTTACTGATAGAACCCACACTGTAAAAGTAGCAGACTCCAAATCCAGCTCCAGTGGGGTACCTCAGGGTTCAGTTTTGGGACCGCTATTGTTTGCCATCTACTTCTCTGAAGTACAGGCCAACACTAAGGGACTCTAGATAACAAAGTTCGCAGATGACTGCAAACTGGGAGCCATTATTGAATCCCCAAATGATGTGGATAGTCTACAAAAGGGCCTTACAGAAACAGATGCTTGGTGCCAGAGCCATGGGCTCAAGCTCAATGCCAAGAAATGTATAGTTATCCCCTTTGGAAAAAACATATACCCATGAAGTACCATATAGATGGCAGTACACTAAACACCAAAAGTGTGATAAGAGACTTAGGGACACAAGTGGACAGTGGTCTCACCTTCAATAACCACATCACCACAACAGTCAGGAAATCCTTCTTTGTGGCACACCTCATCACTAAGGGATTTTCATCCAGAAAAAAGGAGGTCATTGTCCCACTGTACTCATCCCTCATTAGACCCATTATAGAATACAATGCCCCGTTTGGTATGTACCTCTCAAGACATCTGCAACAACTGGAAAGGCCACAGAAATACCTCACTAAAAGAATCACAGGCCTAAAGCAGATGCCCTACGCTGACCGCCTTAAAAACCTGCGGCTATACTCTGTCAGATATCGTCTACTCAGAGGCGATCTCTGCTTAACATACAAGGCCATGTCAAACCCAGATCTGTTAGACATGCTACACTTAAAGAAATCCCAATCCCTCAGAACCACACGCTCCGGGGATCTACACCTTGTCATCACAATAAACAAAACATGCTGGAGGGAGAGGTTCCTGACCCAGACACTCCCCAGACTCTGGAATAGATTGCCCATACATAGGTTCATAGGTTGGTACTAGGCTATCAGCCCTAGGGCCTATACAAGCCTAGCCATAACAATTCCCTGGCTATTTCTTCCCACATTATTTACTTTCCTGGACCCCTGTCTAGCAGGGCGACTGACGTGATCCCTGGGGTGAATTTCCTTTCTCCCATCCAATTGTCAAGGTTCCTCTTGAAGAGGTCCAAAGAGGCACTCTGCTTGACATGTATGGGCAATCTATTCCAGAGTCTGGGGAGTCGGAGTCTCTGGGTCAGGAACCTATCCCTCCAGCATGTTTTGTTTATTGCGACGACAAGGTTTAGATCCCTGGAGCGTGTAGCTCTGAGGGATTGGGATTTCTTTAAGTGTAGCATGTCCAACAGCTCTGGGTTTGACATGGCCTTGTATGTTAAGCAGAGATCGCCTCTGAGTAGACGATATGCAACAGAGTATAGCTGGATTTTAAGGTGGTCAGCGTAGGGCATCTGCTTTAGGCCTGTGATTCTTTTAGTGAGGTATTTCTGAGGCCTTTCCAGTTGTTGCAGATGTCTTGAGAGGTACATACCAAATGGGGCGTTGTTTCTATAATGGGTCTAATGAGGGATGAGTACAGTGGGACAATGACCTCTATTTTCTGGATGAAAAGCCCTTCGGGATGAGGTGTGCCACATAGAAGGATTTCCTGACTGTTGTGGCGATGTGGTTATCAAAGGTGAGACCACTGTCCACCTGTGTCCCGAAGTCTCTTATCACACTTTCTGTGTTTAGTGTACTGCCACCTATATGGTAATTCATGGATACATGTTTTTCCCCAAAGGGGATAACAATACATTTCTTGGCATTGAGCTTGAGCCCATGGCTCTGGCACCAAGCATCTGTTTCTGTAAGGCCCTTTTGTAGAGTATCCACATCATTTGGGGATTCAATAATGGCTCCCAGTTTGCAGTCACATGTCAAGCAGAGTGCCTCTTTGGCCCTCTTCAAAAGGAACCTTGACGATTGGATGGAAGAAAGGAAATTCACCCCGAGGATCACATCATTCACCCTGGTAGACAGGGGTCCAGGGAAGTAAATAGTGTGGGAAGAAATAGTCAGGGAATTGTTATGGCTAGGCTTGTATAGGCCCTAGGGCTGATTACCTAGTACCAACCTATGAACCCAAGTATGTGCACACAGCATACCTCTACTTGGCAAAGGCTTTCGACAATTCCACATTTAGGATTTACCAATAAACTTGGCAAACTGAAAGTAAACCTCTTCACTGTAAGATGGGTTGCCAACTGGCTCACAAACTGGACCACACACTATCAAAGTGGACAACTCCACACCAACCAACAGACCTGTTACCAGCAAGGTGCCATAGGGGTCAGTGCAGGGCCCCCTACTGTTTGGTATATACTTCTTAGAAGGGTTTGTGGCTGACCAAATTTGCAGACAACTGCAAACTAGGTGCAATCATTGACTCCCCAAATGATGTCAGATTGCTCCAGGAGGGTCTCACTCAGACCAAAGACTGAGTATTAGTCACAATCTCAAACTGAATGCAAAGAAATGCATCATCAGTCCCTTCAGCTCAAATAAAGTCCTTTCACACTATCAAAACAACATTAGTACTTTAAGTACCCATGAAGTGGTAAGGGACCTGGGATCACAAGTTGACTGCAACCTTAACTTCAACCACCATGTGTCGACTGTAGTAAGGAAGGCTTTCCTACATAGCACACTTGATCAGTAAAAGCATCGCCCCGAGAGCAAATGAAGTTATATAACCCCTCTATACTCAGCAATAATTCGGCCCATAATTGAGTATAATGCCCTATTCGGCATATGCCATACAAAGGTCCTGTATCAACTGGAGAGACCTCAAAGGATTCTAACAAAGATGATCAAGGGGCTCAAGCATGTGCTTTACACGGACTGACTAAAGTTCCCGTCACTATACTCAGTGTCATATATATTTCTTGGGACAGACTTATGCCTGACTTGCACAGCAATCTATGACCCAAACCTAATGAATTTGCTGCAGATCAGTAAATCAAACGGGGCTAGGGCTACCTGATCCAGGGACCTAAATATGGCTTGCGACTTGAATAGGACATGGTGGAGGGAAAGATTCATCTCCCAGTGACTGCAGAGTCTTTGGAACAGGCTAACAATTCATGTGAAACAGAGCACCTCTATGACACTGTTCAAGAGGAACCTGGATGAGCACCGTATATTATTCTTACCGGGGATAGTGGCCACAACCCTTCTGGACATGGGCAGTTATCACTAAATGCAATCTTGGGTACTGACTAGCATTTTCATGGTAATACACTGGGATGAAACAACTAGGCTTAAAATGACCTCTGGGTTGACAGCCTAGTAATCTCCTACAATTCTGATAATTAAGAATTCTATATGCCAAAGTGGAAGGAGGAAATAATCTCTATCCAAATCAAGCCAATACTTTTTCCTCTTTTTCTACAGGATAAAAGGGTAAACAGGACACACAGCCAAACCAATTAGTAAAAAATTACAAGGATGTCCTAGCCTAGCTAGAGTTTTCACTGTGTGATTCCTTAAAACCTCTTGTAAAAGAGGATAACAGAATATATGCAAACGACTCCTTAAGGACATCAGGTGTTTCAGCTATATGGCAGCTCGGAATGCTCGCGACTTTTTTCTTTTTAAGTCTGTGGAGTGAAGCATGTACTCTTTTGTTGCTGAATTTAAGGAAGAAAACAGGTAATTCAATAAATGTATTAAAATTAGACAACAAGGCCAACGTGGGTAAGAAAATGGATTCTTTTATAACAAGACACTATCTTTGTGAAATATAAAGCAGGAAGGGCTGTAGGATAAACCCTGTAGCTCAAACTCTTCTAAGCTGAAGAAACAGTTCTAAGATAAGGAGTCCTCCCAAGAAAAACCTGAGATCCATTGTAGCTGCTTGGTTTAAAGGGAGGTTTTCCCCAAAACTGATTGGATTCCCTTACTGGAGAGCTAAGCAAAAAAGTACCCTTCAGAAAGGCTTTGGATAGCCTTAGAGATGCAACTGAGGCACACTTTTGGCCAATATGAAAATCACTGCCATCTGAACCTTAAAGTCCCAATTGACAGAGTCCTACAAAAACCTTTAGAATAGCCTATAGGAGAAGAAAGAAGGGACCCAATCTCTTGAATGCATCTCAGAGAGAAAACATTTCTATTTGCTGGTATAAACTCTTCTAGCAGAGGGCTTCTGGGAGGTGAAGAGTATGTGCAGTACTTTTCTGATGAGCTTGGGTTTACTTGCCGTTACTAAACTGGAAAAACCAAGTGGTTAGCCTGAAGGACTTCAGATTCAGGGGATGCTGTTCCAAAGGATAAGAGATTAGATCCAAATCCAGACCAGCATAATGCTGTCAGACTGAATCATCTTCACATCTTTGGATAGGCAGTCTTAAAAGGCCTGCAACACAAGGTCTGCTCATCTCCAAAACACTGCTGTGCAAGTCGGCCTCCGACTTGGACTAGGTACCTTATCTATGCACTATCTATGGATTTTTAGACTGTTTCCCTTTGTAGTGCCCACAATCCCAGGACTGAAGCATCTGTGGTTTATTGTGACTTTGAGTAGGGGAAGAACAAAGGGAGAACCTGAAGAAACATAAGTAGAGGTTATCCACCTATGCATATGATGGCAACATATAATTAAATGGTCCAGAAAACGTTAATCAGATGACAGAAGTTGGACCACTAAACAGAGCTCCCTGTAGAACCCTCATGTAGTATCTGGCTAAAGGGACAAGGCAGACAGCTGCAGCCATAAGGCACAGAAGACTGAAGGTGACCTGGGATGTAACAAAACTTAGCTGGCTTGAACTCTTAAGGATAACAATCTCTTGAAGGGTAATCTTGTAATTTATTTTGAGGTGTCCAGACGTAATCTGATAAATTTTAGACTCAATATAGGTGACAGCTTAGATTTCTTGATGTTGACTGTGATGCCCAAAGACAGGCACAACTGCAGTAGAGTCCCTTGCTTGTTTTAATGACACTTGACACTGCTGAGAGGAGCCATTCATGTAATGAGGTACCAAGAGAAGTAGAAGGAATCAGCAAAACCAACCTGGAATGCTTTTCTGAAATCAGACTGTTTCTTCTGCAAAGTTTTCATTCTTTTTCTTTTTTTTTTACATTTTACACTGACTGAATAAAAAACATTCATTAAAAAAATCTTTCTGTTGTATTTTTATTTGAAATATATTTCTATTGCTATGTAGTTGCATATCTTCTCTGCATGCACAAATGCAACTTTTCATTCATATTCTGATTATCCACTTAATCCAATTTAGGCCTGTGGGGAAGCCCAAACCTATAATGGCACTCAATGGTCAGAAGGCAAGAGAAAATAATTATGAATGAGGCACCTTGCACACTCAATATGGCATGCACACTTATAGGTAATACAAAGTAATGTCAATTGACCTATAGCACAAACTTATGATGTGGAAAAAATTGGAAGATCCCTTTCATGGACAGAGGGTGGATATGAAAACTGCAAAAAAGGCATCGCACACAGGAACTAAACTGAAGAACTAAGGCCTATGAAGCAGCAGTTTATCACTGCACCAAGATAATCATATGTACTTCGTACAAAATTTATTTTGTTCAATGTTATATGTAAGCCCACTTGTTCTTTATTCAAATTACAGCTAAACAGGGCCATTGATATATTGCCTCACATATATGATAAACCAATAAAATGTTGGTGCATCATATACCTCGCACTTACCTGAAAAAGAAAGAAGCCAGAATATTTATCATCTCCAGCTAGGAGAAAAACAGTGAATAGTGACAGATTCCTTATATACAAACAAGCCTTTCAATACAAGTCTTACCTGCTTCTTCTGTCCAATCCTATGGGCTCTAGCTTGTGCTTGCAAATCATTTTGAGGGTTCCAATCTGAATCAAAGATGACAACTGTATCAGCAGATGCCAGATTTATACCCAGCCCTCCAGCTCTTGTAGACAGCAGAAAGCAGAAGTCCTGCAAGTAAAAGTCAAAATTTCCTAAGCAGTATGCCATCAATATCACTAACACATACTATAAAGAATGTCCAAGTAAAAGAAATACACAGCTGTGAAAGTTATGCAATAAAAGTAAAAAAAAAAAAAAAGTCTTGTCAGTTTACCTCCCAATCCACAGGCCGTATCAGATTCTCAGAATTCAAAAAAGTAGGAAAGCTGGAAACCAAGAATAAACACACCAGCTATGTAACTATGTCAGGAAAATATAAATAAAGAAAAAAGAAGTTATGTACTTGCCATAACGTTCCACATGTGTTGTCCATCTCCACCTTTATTCTCACATAATGGGCTCGGATCCAATCCATCAGATCCATCTTAGCCTTATACAGACGCTCATGGCCTCCAACTTATCTCTTGGGCATTCTACCCTTCCCAGAATGCACTTCCCCATTACCTCAGATCTTGTTTGTCCAGTAAAGTAGACAGTGGCTATACAGAAACAAAGAGGACTGAAATAATACTATTCCCAGTGCTTAAAGAAACATTTCAAAATAACAAAGAATTATTTAAGGCCTCATTTTGTATCACCCATTTTTCCGAAGTCTAGGAAAGGGGTCAGTGGGAGGGTTGTGAGAATAAAGGCAGTGATGGACAACACACATGGAATGTTATGGTCAGTACATACCTTCTTTGTGTGTTGTTGTCAATCTCGCCTTTATTCTCACATATGGGACAACAACTCTAGCAACCTGAATTTTGGGTGGCTCAGAGGAGAATACTCCTCAGAACCACGGATTCAAAAGAAGCTCTACCCCTGGAGGCCAACTCCACTTTGTAATGAGCAATAAAAGTATGGGTATTTGACCATGTGGCTGTCACACAAATGTCTAAGGATTCTCTGGCCAGAAAATCTGATGTAGTAGCCACAGCTCTAGTAAAATGTGTTTTGACTGGTGTAGGCAATTGATTGTATTACTTTTATTTATAAAACCCAAAATAATCAGAAAGCCATTTTGACAAGGTAACTTTGAAAACTGACGAGCCTTTTCTTGCTTCAGAAAAGGAAACAAAAAACTCATCTGTTTCTGAAATCCTTTGCTCTGTGTAGGTAAAAATGCAAATTTCTGTGAATATCTAATAAGTGCATTAGATATTCTACTTTGTCCTGAAAATTTGGGGAAAAGACTAGCAGTTGAATGGATTGACTGAGATTAGTTTCAAAGGCTACTTTGGGCAGGAAGGAAGGGTTAGTGCGGAATGAAAAAAGAAGTTATGTACCTACCATAACGTTCCATGGTAGTTGTCTTCATCTCAACTTCCTTTTTGTTGTTTGGGTTTGGAGCCGATCCTCAGCTCCGACTCGGCCATCTTCTATAGCTCAAGAGCTGTTTACTGGCTTGAGGCTACCCCTTATCCCAGCATGCCCAGCGTCAGCTACCCAGATCTCGTTTGTGATAGTGCACACTAGACATAAGTAGAGTAACCAGTTCCTAAAAACTGTTTGTCCAATACACCTAAACAAGGAAAGATTTATAAATTACCTGGCATGTGAAGTAATAAAAGATGCTCAGCCAGTGAAAACAAAAAGGAACTCCTCACAATCCTCTAGGCAGGGGGAAGGAGGGAGGGACGCAAGAAGGAAGACGAGATGAAGACAACTAACATGGAACGTTACTGGTAGGTACATAACATCTTTATTTTAAGTTGTCCATCTCGCCTTCATTCTTGCTGTTTGGGACAGCGTCCCTAGCACCTACAATTCCGGGTGACTCACTGGAACAGACTCTTCAGAACAGTAGAACCAAAGGAAGCTCTGCTCTGGGAGACTATATCTACCTTGTAATGAGAGATAAAAGTGTGAGGGTTTGCCCAAGTAGCAGCTGCACACATGGAGTCTATGGGCAACCTAGACTGAAAAGTTACAGAGGTGGCTAATGCTCTAGTGGAATGACCTTTTGGTTTAGCTGGTAGCTCTTTATTTCATAACTGATAAATAAAGGCAATAGTATCAGTTAACCATCTGGATAAGGTCACTTTAGAAACTGGAAGGATTGTTTGTTGAAAGCATAAGAAAGAAATAACTGGTCTGACTTTCTTAGTTCCTTAGTTCTATGGAGACAAAAACGCAATTGTCTGTGTACATCCAATTGCTGGAGCTTGTATTCTGCCTTGTTGCTGTGATTAGGAAAGAAAACTGGGAGATCTATGGATTGATTTAAATTGTTCTCTGAGCAGACTTTAGGAATAAAGGATGGATTGGTCCTCAGAGAAACTCTGTCCTTGTGGAACACCAGGTAAGGAGGACGAATACATAGTGCTTGAAGGTCTGAGACACGTCTAGCTGAACTGATAGCAACCAGAAAAAGTGTCTTCCAAGAAAGAAATTTTAAAGAACATGATGCCGCAAGTTCAAAGGGAGGCAAAATTAAGGAAGCTAAAACTAAATTAAGATCCCAAGGAGGAGGAGGAGGGTCTCTAGCTGGGGGTCTAAGAAGAGATGTTCCTTTCATAAAGGCCTTGCAGAGCTTATGAGACATTATGCTAGAATTAAACATACCGATATGAAAATTAGAAATAGCAGCTAGTTGTACTCTAATGGTAGCGGAAGCCGCACCAGACTGAAAAAGCTGTGCTCCAAATTCAAGAATTTCATGGACTGGGGCTGAGAAGAGATCCAAATTTCTAGATTCTGACCAGTAAGAAAATAGTTTCCATTTACTAGCATACGTTTTCCTCGTAGTAGACTTATGTGAGGAAACAATATCATCACAGACTGCTGGGGAGATAATGGAAAGCCCGACTAAGGTTGGAAGTGGAGTAACCAAACTGTGAGCGGGAGAGTTTGAAGGGATTGGTGCAACCCGCCTGATTGGTGAATCAGAAGATCTGGTATTGGGTCCAGAATCCAAGGTTGATCCAGAAGGTGGAGGTGTAGGAATGGGAACCATATCTGTCGAGGCCAATATGGGGAAATGAGGATCATTTTGCAACCCAACGATTTTGCTTTCTGTATGAGTCTTGGAATTAGGGGAAAAGCGTAAAGGAGTCTCTGAGGCCAATTGTGGACTAGAGCATCTCTGGGTATATGACCTGCAAGAGGAAGTAGGGAGAAGTAGCTGCTGCATTTGTTGTTCAGAGGAGTGGCAAATAGGTTGCAGCAAGGCTGTCCCCATTTGCGGAAGATAAGATTCGCAACTTCCTGATTCAGAGACCACTCATGAGGCATGAGGATAGCTCTGCTGAGCCTGTCCGCTATGACTTTGGATTTCCCAGGGATGTGCGTTGCTATCAGAAAACATTGGGAGAAAATCGCCCATTGCCATAGTCTGAGTGCTTCTCGACACAAGGGATAAGACTTGGTCCCACCTTGTTTGTTGATGTACCACACCACTGACATATTGTCCGTTTGGATTGCAATGGTCCCGGAAGGAAGAGAGTCTTGAAGGGCTTGCAACGCTAGGAGAACCACTCTCATTTCTAGGACATTGATATGCAGATGGTACTCGTGAGGTTGCCAGTGCCTTGGACTGTCCTGCCTAGATAATGCCCCCCCCCCCCAACTCTATCAGGGAGGCGTCCATGGTCACTGTGGCTACCGAAGGGGGTTGTATAAAAGGTCTGCCCTGAATTACTAGTGGGGAGACCAACCACCAAGAAAGGTGTCTTTTGCATGTTTCTGCGATCAGGATCATGTGAGACATGTGTAGTTCCTGGAAAGACCACTGCGTGAAAAGAAGCCACTGAAGAACTCTCATGTGGAAACGCGCTAATGGGATAAGAAGAATGGCAGCTACCATGGAGCCTAGGGCTTGGAGGACATGTCTGACCTTGAACCCTTTTGCTCTACATTAGAATTAACACTTGATGAATAGTGGAAACCTTTTCCTGTGGTAATCTTGCAAACATTTCTTTTGTGCTTAATTCTGTTCCTATGTATGTGACAGACTGACAGGGCAACAAGGTAGATTTTTTGAAATTTACTGTAATGCCTAGTTGAGTGCATGACGTGATTGTACAATCCCGTGCCTCTAAGGGTTGACGACTGGTGGTAGCAGTCAGGAGCCAGTCGTCTAGATAGGGAAACACGTGGAACCCTTGACGCCTCAAGTGAGCCGTGACTACTGCCATACACTTGGTGAAACCCTGGGGGCTGAGGTGAGACCAAAGGGCAGAGCTCTGAACTGGTAATGACTGGCCCCTACCCAGAAGCGAAGAAATCTCCTGGAGCCTCTGTCCATCTTGATATGGTAGTACACGTCCTGAAGATCTATCGAGCACATCCAATTGTCCTGACCCAGAAAAGGGAAAATGGACTGCAGTGTCACCATCCGGAACTTTTCTTTTTGTACAGATATGTTCAATCTGCTGAGATCCAGTATTGGTCTCCAGTCCCCTGTCTTTTTTGGTACTAAAAAGAATCTTGAGTAAGTTCCGGATCCTAGTTGGTCTGCGGGGACTTCTTGAATGGCTCTCTTTTCAAGCAGTCTTGAAACTTCTGTGGACTGCTTGATCCCTTAGATTGGGTGGGACATCTGCGATGGGCTTTTTTGACTCTATGGGGGATTGATGGAAGGGAATTTTGTAACCTCCGGATATGATGGTTAGTACCCATTTGTTTCTTGTTATATTTTTCCAGGCTTTTGGGTACAGAAAAAGTCTTCCCCTGACTGCCTCCAGAGGTGAGCAGTCGGGCAACCCTTCAGGGATGCTGGAAGGGCTTGGCAGAGAAGGCTTCACTGTCACCCTGGTTTTGCGGTCCCCCTCTGCCACAAGGGCAGCCTCTGTTATTGTTGTTTTCCCCTCTGCCCCCTGGGGGAAAAATCACCATGTGTGTCAGGCAAGGGTCCCTGAGATTTTTGGAACCACATCTTTCCGCTCTTCTGATCCTTAGGATAAGGTCTGGAAGGAGTGGAAAAATGGACCCCATGGCAGAGAGAGTCTTGCCTTCCTGCTCACACCTGGTCAACATGTCTTTTACCTGAGGCCCAAAGAGAAAGGAGCCATCAAAGGGAGTATTGGTGAAGGACACTCGAAAGGGTCCTGCAAACTGCTCACTCAATCGGCTGCATAGGAAATTAGCCTCATGGAGGAGTTGACTATGGAATTAAGAGTCGCAAGCTGAGAAGCTACTTTGGCTGGTGCTCCCTCGCTGTAGGATCTTGAAGGGTATCTCCAGGTTCTTTCAGGAGATCCCTTTGAAGACGTGTAAAATGGCATAGTTAGTTCAGGGACCTCATTCAAAAGGTCGCTGAAGCAAACATTCACTTTCCATATCTGTCCATCATCCAAGACTCTTTGTTCGGTGGATGAACAGATGAAGAGGTTTCTGCTAACTCTTTCTTGGTGGCTGCTGCTACCACAATGGCATCAACGGGCACACCTTTGGAGAGGAATTGCTTGTCCTGGGGGGCTGTAATGAATTTGTTTGGTCTCCTCGGAGTAGGTTCCACAGAATCTGGAGCTGACCAAGCCTTTTGAGCCACTACAGACATGAGTGGATTGAAAGGAGGAGATATCCAGGAGGTGGAAGGTCGGGAACCAAATGCATCCAGGTATGCAGACTCATCCTCGGTAGGGGCTAGGGAAGTCCAGTCCCTCCTCTGTCTAAGCATTTCAAGGATGTCCGAAAAGGAAACATCTTCAGAGGGGGACCTTGAGGACCCTTCCGATTCATCCATGTCTGTATCGAAGTGACAGACTCAGGGGAGTCTATGTGCTTCCTCTTGCACTTCTTCCGGGGAGGCTCTTCCGAGTGATCAGGGGAGGGTTCGGAAGAAGACGGATCACCCAATGGGGTGTCCTGGAGCATAGGTTCCATACGCTTGGGGTCGGGAGGAGGAGTAGAGGTTGGAACAGACACCACAGGGGGAGGAGCCGATGAAGCTGGCAGTAGAGCTGTTTCAGGGGACAGCACACTCAGCATGACCTCAAACGTGTCCTTACCTCTAGGCAGAGAAAGCTCCGGCTATGAAGAAACAGGAGTCTTTCTCCGCATCGACATTGACGGCTCTGAGGCCGATGTTGGAGCCGAGCTCACCTGCACCGAAGCTCCGAGGGGGAGAACGGGGTAGGACATGGGTCCGATGCCACTCCCCTCCTCGGAGCCGATGAGAGAGACTCAGCGCCCAGATCCTTCGATAGAAGGTATAATTCAAAGTAATCGGAGCCGACATTGGAACCGAAGGAGAGATGATGATCGGTGCAGACGGTTCTACTACTTGCGGATCCATGGTCTCCGGCTCAGAGCTAAATGTAGTCGGAGGAGGAACAGAAATAGAGGCAGTTGGAGCCATTACCTGTTGAGGTGGGCTGGACAGAATTTTTGCCAGGGCCTGTGACTTAAGCAACCTACTTACTACTCTCTCCACATCATGATCCGATAATCTAGAGGATCGAGAGAAGTGGGAAGAATGATGGCTACGTTCAATCTGTAACAAAGGTGACTGAGGTGCCAAGTGGATAGACTCCAAGGACGGAGATCTCATTCTCTTATGGCTCCGAGATTGCTCCGAAATAGCAGATGGAGCCAACGGAGGAGATGTCTTGTCGGTGCCAGCTGGCACCAACATACTTGGTTGGTCCAGCAAAGGAGTCTGCTTCGAAGGTGGAGCCGACGGCTTGACAGACTTAGGGGATTTCACTGGCCGAGTACTTTTAGCCGGAGAATCCTGAGGCTTCAATAATTCCCGAAGGATTCCTTTGTTTTTGCGCTACTGCAGGACCCTTGGACTAAAGGCATGACATATAGAACAGGAGTCCTGCAGGTGAACAGCGCCCAAACAATATACACAACTAGTGTGCCCATCAGAGACATTTTCTGACAGCATGAGTCACACTTTTTGAAGCCAGATACCTTGGTTTCTTTAGACATTATAGTAACAACAACCAAACAACAATAATAAAAAGCTATACTACAAAAAACAAGAAACAAATAGACTTTTTTTTTTTTTTTTTTTTTTTTTTTACAGTTAAAGAACAGAAAGGAAAGACTCTAATTTGAATGGCTATCCTAATTGGGGGGGGGGGGGGACGACACACTCTCTAATTTAAACGAGTTCAAGGGAAACAGAAGGCCTGTGAGTTATGAAGCGATGGCCAACAAATACACAAGAAAGCGATAAGGGATAAAGGAATATATCTAGCACAAAAAAATGACAAATACTTGACAAAATGTCAAGAATAAACAATATATTAATAGACAAAAAATATAATAAGCCTGAGCCAGTAATGAAGCAACCTCGCAGCTGAAGCGGCAAACGAGATCTGGGTAGCTGACGCTGGGCATGCTGGGATGAGGGGTAGCCTCGAGCCAGTAAACAGCTCTCGAGCTATAGAAGATGGCAGAGTTGGAGCAGAGGATCGGCTCCGAACCCAAACAGCAAGAACGAAGGTGAGATGTACAACTTAACATCTGTCTTTATGAAAAAGTAAATACGGTGGCTTTACAGATAATGTTTGTAATCCAGAAACCCTTCTTGCTGAAGTAATAGCTACCAGAAAAAATTGTTTTTCAGGCCAGGATTTTTTAATCACAATTTGCTAAAGGTTAAACGGAGAATGAGTCATATGAGATGATACAAAATTCAAATCCTAAGGGGCAGAAGAAAGTACAGTTGTGTACACTTCCCATAAATGTAGATGCTCAAGTGTATTCACTGTTGCAGTCATCACATTTGGGTTATCTACTTGCAGGAAGCCCTCAGTCGGCCTGATTACCAAAGTCTTGGGTCCTGCGTCAGCTGCTGTCTCTTCTTCCGTGAAGTCAGGTCATCAGGGGTATAAAACATGCACCCGATGTCATTACATCAGTTTTTCTTGCCCCAAATGTCAGCTGTCCCCCTAATGGGAAGCAATTAAAATCTATAAATGTACAAGGTTACACCTCAAACAAAAAAGCAAATACACCAAAAAGCTTTTAACCATTGAAAAGGAGAGAAGAGGTATAGCCAAACGAAGTCAGGGGCTGGAGGGAGGGTAACCAGGACTGCAACAGTGAATACACTTGAACATCTACATTTATGGTAAGTGTACACAACTGTACTATGTTCTTCGTGTTTCACTGTTGCAGTCATTACATTTGGGTAGATTCCCAAAGCTAAGGATGGGAGGAGGAATTTAGAAAGCATTAGGACCAGCTATAAGGCCCTGCAAAACTGCAGTGGCAAAAGCAGCACTGGATTTAGAGAAAATTGGCAAATGGTAATGCTTGGTGAAAGTATGTACAGAACTCAAGGTAGCAGCTTCTAGGATGTCAATGGTAGGTAGGCCTATGAGAAAGACTGTAGAGGTAAGATGCAGCCCTGGTTGAGGGGGATCTGATCCCCTGTGGGATAGGTTTTTCATGGTGCTTACAGCAGAAGTGAATGCAATGGTCTATCCATTTGGAGATAGTTCGCTTTGAAATAGCTTTCCCCTCTATCCCTGCAGCAAATGCCACCAGCAGTTGTTCAGATTTCCTTTGAGGTTTAGACCTGTCCAAGTAGAATCTAAGTTGTCTGTGCACATCTAAGGAGTGCAGTATCAATTTCCCTTTGTTCTGTGGATTAGGAAAGAAGGTAGGCAAATGAATGGACTGATAAAGGCCACAATGGATACCACCTTTGGCATAAAACAGGGATTGGTCCTGAGGGACACCCTGTCCGCATGAAAGATGATGAAAGGCTCCACTGCCATAAGGGCCTGTAATTCAGATACCCTTCTTGCTGAAGTGATGGCTTAAAGGGAAGCTGTTTTCTAAGAAAGGAATTTTAAATCTGCAGTAGCAGCTGGCTCGAAAGGAGGAAGGGTGAGTTTCTCCAATACAAAGTTAAGGTCCCAGGCTGGAGTTGGAGCTCTCTTGGGTGGTCTTAAATTTATGGCCCTTCTGAGAAACTGCTTGAGCAGTGGAAAAGAGAAGAGGGGAAGTTCTGTGTTATAATGAGCTGAAATGGCTGAGGCGAGAATTTTTATTGAGGAAAAAAACAGGCCCGTGTGAAGCATCTCAGTTAAGTATTGTAAAATCTGAGGTAAATTAGGCACTGCTGTGCTCATCCCTTGTGATTGGTTCCAGGCACAGAATCTTTTCCATTTTTCAGCATAAGATTTCTAGTGCTAGGCCCCTTGTCTCTAAAATGACATCCATCACTGGTTTACTGAGGGATGGTAAAGGAGACCTTAGGTAATTAGCCAGGCTGCTAGGTTCAGTGTTTGAAGCTGAGGGTGCAGAATCTGGTTCTCCTGCTGAGACAGCATGGTAGGAGTCTGAGGCAGGTGTCATGAGGCCACAGTGACACAATGCACAAAAAGGGGTACACCAGTGTTGGCGTGGCCAGGCTGGTGCAATCAAAATCATCCTTGGTTTGTCTTGTTTGATGTTTAGTAGTACTTTGGAGAGGACAGGCAGAGGAGGAAAAGCATAAACGGATAGGTCTTTCCAGATGAAGGACAGAGCATCCACTTTCCAAGCTTGTCTGTGGGGAGTCCTTGCACAAAATGTTTCCAACTGATAGCTCTGGGGGGAGTCAAACAGGTCTATATCTGGGCTCCCCCATTTGCTTGTCAACATGTTGAAAATCCTTGGTTCCAGTTTCCACTCGTGTGGGTCCATGAGGGTTCTGCTTAGTCCATCTCTGCCAGTGTATTTAGTTTTCTTGGCAGGAATTGAGCTTGTAGATGTACTTGGTAGCTCAAGGCTGTGTTCCACAATGCCATGGCTAGTCTGCAGAGGGGGTACGAATGTGTACCTCCCTGCTTGTTTATGTACCACCTAACAGTAGTGTTGTCGGTCTTTACCATTAATTGTCCAGGAAGAATGTGGTCCTTGAAGGCTGTCAGAGCATTCTGTACAGCTAACTTTTCTTTATGACTGATGTGAAGATGCATTTGAATTGTGTTCCATTTGCCCTGAATGCACTTCCCTGCCAGGTGCACACCCCCCCCCCCATGCATAGTCTGATGCGTCTGTTAGGATTTGGGCGGCAGGGGGGTAAGTGTGAATGGTAGTCCCTTGTTTTAGTGGCAGGCCTCTGCCCAGAAAAGGAACTCTAGACACAGACAAGGAATGATAGGAATCATTACTTCTAGATCCTGAGAATGTTGACACCATTGGCTTTTAGATACCATTGTAGTTTCCTCATATGCAGTCTTGCATATGGAATTAGAAGAATGCAGGTGGCCATGAGCCCCAATGCTTGTAGTATTTGCCTTGCAGATAGTAGGGGTTTCTGTGACCACTTGTTTGAAGTAGGTTGTCATGTGAATTTGTTTCTATGGCATGAGGAAAGCCATCTGGGAAGTTGTATTCAAGCTTGCTCCCAGGAATATAATTTGTTGACAGGGTACTAGGTGTGATTTCTTTTCGTTTATAATGTACCCCAGACAAGTTAGCACCCTCTGTACAAAAGCCAGATGATTCAAAAGTATGTCCTGGTTTTCTGCCTGAATTACACAATCGTCCAGGTATTGGTATATTTGAAGATTTCTTAGCCTGCAAAATGCAATGACTGGTGCTAGGCACTTTGGGAATACCCTGGGCGCAGTAGACAAGTCAAAGGACAGTGCAGAGAACTGACAGTGAGTGTAGCCTGCTTTGAAGCGTAGGTATCTTCTGCAAGATGCCCCGATTGGGATGTGCAGGTATGCTTCCTTTAAATTTAGTGTTGCCAACCAGGCATCTTTGCTTAGCATAGGATACAACTGGTGAAGAATCAGCATCTTGAATTTTGGAATCACCAAAAAGGTGTTTAGAGTAGGCAGGTCAAGGATAGAACGCCATGAATTGTTTTTTCTGGGTACCAGGAAAAATCTTGAGTAGACACCTTTTCCCTTTTTCTCTTCTGGTACCAACTGAATAGCCCCTATGCTTAAGAGAGAGAGCACTTGCTTTTGGGACTCTGCCCACTGCTTTGGAGGTAGATCTCTGCTCGAACAGGAAAAAGTATTATCAGAATCTTCCAACTGTAATCAAACTCCTATATCAAAAAGAGGCTCCGTTGTCCATAAAAACACAAGTTTATTATAAAAACAAAGAACACTCCATGGATATAAACCAAACGATGTTAGTGGTTAAGCGCTTTCATCTGAATCCCTCAGATTTCATCATGAAATCTGAGGGATTCAGATGAAAGCGCTTAACCACTAACATCGTTTGGTTTATATCCATGGAGTGTTCTTTGTTTTTATAATAAACTTGTGTTTTTATGGACAACGGAGCCTCTTTTTGATATAGGAGTTTGATTACAGTTGGAAGATTCTGATAATACTTTTTCCTGTTCGAGCAGAGGACCCGAATTCCGCTATTTTTGTGGCTTGGTGAATTTCTCATATTTATTACGTTGGAGGTAGATCTGGCCAACCGCTTGGAGTTGGTGACGTGTGGAAGTAAAATCTGTATCCTTGGGACACTATATTTAAAACCCATTTGTCCTGGGTAATGAGTCCCCAGTTCTTTGCATAAAGTGCAATCTCCCCCCCCAAGGGGGCAGTCAGTTGAGAAGTGCTTGGAAGTTTTAAAAAGAAGTCATTGAGACAGTTTACCATAGGGGGGTGTTAGATATAAGTGGGGGCCCCCCACTGCTTAGTCCTGTGTGCCCCCTGGGACTGAAGCCTGGGTGCTCTGCTGCATCAGGGTTTGGACTGAGAAGGCCTGGAAGAGGCAGTAAAGGACCAATTCTTAGAAGGCAAATGCCTACTAAATCTTGGAGGTTGTACTTGAAAAAGGTCTAACAGTTTGCATAGATTTAGCTTTTTCCTCCATCTTTTTAAGAACAACTTCTGCCTTGTTGCCAAACAGGTGGCCCTGATTAAAGGGAGCATCCAGTTATTTTGCTTTATCATGATCTGGCAAGGATTGCTCCTTAAGCCAAGCATGCCTTCTAAGTACAGACCCAGTTACTGCAGCCCTGCAAGATGCCTCCAGTGCATCAAAACCACACTGCAATGTATGTTTACCAACTTGTTCAGCAGAATGCATAAAATTCTGTAAATCCTTATTTTCAGCACAATCAGGAGTCAACATCATTTCTTTTGTTTAAGCAATCCAATAATATACAGCTGATACTTTAACATATGAAACTGGCAATTCAAGGCCCTAATGGCCAAAGTTGCAGAAGTGTATACCTTCTTACCCCATCTATCCAGCGCCCTGGAGTCTCTATCAGATGGGGTAGGATTTTTGACAGTAGTAGCTTTAATGCCCTTGGGTCCCTGTGAAATGGTTTCAGGATCCACAGTAGGAGTTTTGAAAAGGAACTTGTGAGAGTCAGGAACCCTGTAATACTTATCAGGTTTTCTGGAAGCAGGAGGTAGAGAGTCAGGGGCCATGCTAGATTCCGAAAAGGCATCATCAGCAATGTCCAGTACATGAGTTATAGCTAAAGGCCTGTGCTGGGGCAGGAGTAAGAAATCCCTACGCCTCTTTTTAGAATCTGAGAAATCCTGACTTTGCCAATGAAAAAGCTCCCTGAGAGTATGCAAGGTTTCCCCAAAAGAGAAATCCTCTAGGGGGAAGCAAGGGGAATAGAGTTCTCAGCATCAGAATCCTCATAGGTAGATAAGGGTAAATCCTGGTCATCAGAGGAAACAGAAATTTCAGAATCCTGGTCAGAAGTATCATAAGCAAACTCAGTTCTAAGTCTCTTAGAGGGGGGGAGGTTGGCTTCCCCTGAATAAAGTAATAAGGTCTTCAGTCATTCTTATCATTTGTTCTTTAGGCATACAGGCCTGACCATGTGGTCTAGGCGTCAGTTTTCTAGGCATGGTTCGAGTTTTAGGCCTTGAAGAAGAAGATAGCGCCGGTTTAATATGCAAGTCAGTAGGCCTGAATACATCCTCAGAAGCCGGTGCCTGCACAGCGGCTCCGGACCCATCCAAGTTAGAGATATCCGCAGATTCCACAGTTGAAGCATCTTGCGGCATACTGGACTCTGAATGGGTCTCAGTAGAGGCCTGCGAATCTGCAGTAGCGGGTATCAGGGACTGCAAAAGCGCCTCACTGAGTACAGGCGAACTGAATGGCCTGTCTCTGTTTTTATCTTTGTGTTTCTTCGGAATGTCGGTAGTCGGATGGCTTATCCAAGACATATCAGGATAACTAAACCGCGCACCAAAAAAATTAGAAGCGCAAATATACAGACAACGGATAGTTCGTGGTTTAAAAAAGGCACAAATCCGACAGCGAGGTACGTCGTGGTCAGGGCCTAGGCAAGGAATACAGTACAAATGAAAATCTTTATGAGGTATTTGCTTTCCACAAGAAATGCAATTATTTACTTTTACTGACATCGGTTTAGAGCAAGAAAAAGTTTCCCCAACGGGGTACTTAGCTTTTAGTTGAAGACTCCGGTTCTGAAACTCGAAAACGAAAATTTCAGGAGTCTGCTGACTGGCACTTGCAAACTGCTTCTGCGCCAGCCACCGCACGGCAAGAAAGACTGGTGTAATGACGTTGGCTGCATGTTTTATACCCCCGACGACCTGACATCATGGAAGAGGCAGCAACCGATGCAGGACCCAAGACTTTGTTAATCAAGCCGACTGAGGGCTACCTGCAAGCAGATAACACAAATGTAATAACTGCAACAGTGAAACACTAAGAAGATCTTCTGTAAGGTGGTTTCAGCAACAAGATTCTTTTTAAAAAGGCTTTACAAAGCTTACTGGACATGACACGGGAATCACTCTCTCCTAGATGATAAAATCGCAGGTAAATGAACTCTCACAGTAGCTGCAGCAGCTCCTTCGTTAAAAAGTTTCTTCAGAAATTCCAAAATGAAGTGGAGTAGTAAAAGGCTCAGCATTCCTTTCCATGGCCCACACAACAAACCTTTTCCACTTGCTTTTGTAAAGTTTGTGTGTGGAAGATTTATGTGAAGAAAGCAAAATGTTTCTTACTGGGGAAGATAAATGAGGATGCCTGGCTATCATTGGAATCGGAACAGCCATGCTGTCAATTTCAGATTTTTCATGTTCCAAAGAACAATTCATTCCTTGCGGATATGAAAGTAGATCTGACACTGGGTCCAGAATCCATGGATCTTCCTGAAGATGAAGCCAAATAAAGGGAAACTAAATCTATCGAGGCCAGCAAGGGGCAATGCGGATGACGGTTCTCTTCAACAAATTTGCTTTCTGTAATACTTTGGGAATCAAGGGAGATGGAGGATAAGCATACAGAAGTCCCAGGGCCCAATCGTGCACCAGTGCATCCTTCTGTGACTCCCCCCGAAGGAGGACTAGGGCAAAGTAGCTGCTGCATTTGTTGTCCATGGGTGATGCAAAAAGATCACAGCAAGACTGACCCCATTTCTGGAAAATCTTTTCTGCAACTTCTTGTTTGAGGGAGTACTAGTGAGGTATCAGAAATGCCCTGCAGAGCATGTCCGCCATCACTCTGGAATCCCCAGAATGTGCACTGCTATCAGAAAGGGGTTGGAAAATGTCGCCAACTGCCAAACTCGAATGGGTTCCCAACAAAGGGGATAAGACCTGGCTCCTCCCTGCTTGTTGATGTACCAGATTACCGACAAGTTGTCTGACTGCACTGCTATTGTTCCCAAAGGAAGAGAGTCTTGAAAGGCTTACAACACTTAAAGCACTGCTCTCATCTCTAGAACATTTATATGCAGATGGGCCTAGTGGGGGGACCAGATGCCTTGGACTGTCCTTCCCAGATAATCCCCCTCACCCTACCTGGGAGGCATGTGTGGTCACCATGGCCTGGGGCTGACTGGGTACAAACAGACGACCTTGACTGACTTGATCAGAATAAATCAACCAATGAAGATCCTTCCTGCATAGATCAGTTACTAAGATCTTGTGAGACATTGGAAGACCTAGAAAGGACCACTGGGTCGACAACAACCACTGCAGAATTTGCATATGAAAGCGAGCTAGAGGTACCAGTACTATTAAAGCTGCCATTGTTCCCAACACTTTGAGTACTAATTTTGCAGATGCTCTTTTCTTGCGAATAAGAACCCTGACCTGATTTCTCAATGAAATAATTCTATTGGCTGGAAGTTTTGCTATAATTTTTCTTGTATCCAAGTGTGCTCCTATGAAAATCAGACTTCGAAGGGGATCTACAGCAGACTTCTCTAAATTTATGGTGATTCCTAGATGACAAGAAAGATTTACAGTAGTTTCTCTTGCCCTTAAGAGTTGATGCCTGGTCATGGTGGTCAGCAGCCAGTCGTCTAGGTGTGGAAACACTCTGAATCCTTGACGTCTCACGTGAGACGCAACCACTGCCATGCATTTGCTGAACACTCTGGGGGGGCTGTAGTGAGGCCAAAGGCCAGGGCTCGAAACTGGTAATGACTGGTTCTTATCTGGAGGTGCTTCTGGAGCGCCTATTTTTACATGGTAGTATGCATCCTGAAGGTCTACTGAGCACATCCAATCATCTTATCTAAAAAAGGGAAAATAGACTGTAGAGTAACTATTTGGAACTTGCTCTTTTTGATTGACTTGTTTAGTTTGCTGAGATCCAGAATAGGTCTCTAGTACCCTGTTTTCTTTGGTACCAAAAACAATCTTGAGTAAGTTCCAAATTCCAAATTCTCATGGTCTTAAGGGACTTCTTGGATGACTCTTTTGTCTAGCAACTTTTGAACTTCTATAGTTACGAGATCCCTTTGACCGGGTGGCACATGAGGGATTCCTTTGTCTGAGGAAGGGGATGGGCGAAGGGGATGAAAAAAAGTACAGTTGTGTACACTTACCATAAATGTAGATGCTCGAGTGTATTCACTGTTGCAGTCAACAGATTTGGGTTATCTGCCTGCAGGTACCCTCAGCCGCCCTGAATACCAGAGACTTGGATTCCTGTGTCGAATGCTGTCTCTTCTTCCATGATGTCAGGGGTATAAAACATGCAGCCGATGCCATTACATCAGTTTTCCTTGCCACAGATGTCAGGTGCCAACACAATGGGAAGCAATTATATGTTATGGTACCCCTCCAACAAATAGCAAATACATCAGAAAGCTTAAACACACCAAACAAGAAGGAAAGTTAGAGCCAAGAGAAGTCAGGGGGCTGTAGGGAGGGTAAGCAGGACTGCAACAGTAAATATGCTCGAACATAGTACAGTTGTGTACACTTACCATAAAAGTAGATGTTCGAGTGTATTCACTGTTGCAGTCATTACATTTGGGTAATTTGCTGGCAAGTTGCCCTCAGTCGGCCTGAATAACAAAGTGTTGGGTCCTGTGTCGGTTGCTGTCTCCTCTTCCATGACGTCAGTTCGTCAGGGATATAAAACATGCAGCCAACGCCATTTTATTCGGTTTATCTTGCCCCAGATATCAGCTGCCCCCAAATGGGGAGCAAAAAAAAAATATATATATATATATATATATATATATATATATATATATATATATATGAACAGAAATATATAAACATGCACTTCTAGCAACAAACTTCACCTTCATCTAAAAGCAAATACAGCACAAAGGCTTTAGTATACAGTGAAGGAAAGAAAAGTTAAAGAAAAAGGGGGATGGCGGGTGGGTAACCCGGACTGCAACAGTGAATACACTTGAACATCTACATTTATAGTACGTGTACACAACTGTACTATGTTCTTCGTGTTTCACTGTTGCAGTCATTACATTTGGGTAGAATCCCAAAGCTATGGAAGGGAAGATGGAACTAAAATAGCATTAGGAGTGGCTATAAGGCCCTGCAGAACTGCAGTGGCAAAGCCTGCCCTGGATTTGGAGAAGAGAGGCAAATGATAATGCTTTGTGAAGGTATGAACAGAGCTCCAAGTAGCAGCATCTAGAATGTCTTTGGTTGGAACCCCTCTGAGAAAAGCTGCTGAAGTAGAGGCAGCCCTGGTGGAATGTGACCTGATCCCCTTGGGTACAGGTTTACCATGGTGAAAGTAGCAGAAACGAATGCAGTGGCTTATCCACTTAGAAATGGTCTGCTTTGATATAGCCTTCCCCTCTGACCCTGCAGCAAATGCTACCAGTAATTGCTCAGACTTCCTTAGAGATTTGGTCCTGTTTAAGAAGAATCTTAGTTGTCTGTGTACATCCAATGAATGCAGAATCCGCTCCCCCTTGTTCTGCAGATTTGAGTAAAATGTTGGCAGATGAATTGTCTGGTTAAGAGCCACACTGTATACCACCTTAAGCATAAAAGAAGGAATGGTCCTGAGGGACACCCTGTCCGGGTAAAATGTAATAAAAGGCTCCACAGCCATGACAGCCTGTAGTTCTAAAACCCTTCTTGCTGAAGTGACTGCCAAGAGGAAAGCTGTTTTCCAAGATAGAAATTTTATATCTGCAGTAGCTGCTGGTTCAAAAGGAGGCAGTGTGAGTTTTTCCAGCACAAAGTTGAGGTCCCATGCAGGAGTTGGTGATCTTCTGGGAGGCCTTAATTTTTTGGGACCTCTAAGATACTGTTTAAGCAGAGGATGAGAAAAGAGGGGAGGCTCTGTGTTGTAATGAGCCGAGATGGCAGAGGCATGTATTTTTACTGAAGAAAAAGATAGGCCCTTGTCAAGCATCTCAGTCAAATATTGTAAAATATGAGGAATATTGGGCTTTGCTGTGTCCCCGTTCCCTGTGCTTGGTTCGAAGCACAGAATCTCTTCCATTTATCAGCATAAGATTTTCTAGTACTAGGCCTTCTGGCTTCCAAAATGACATCCATCACAGATTTACTGAGAGAGGTTGTTTGAATAATTACATGATCAGCCATGCTGCAAGGTTCAGAGTTTTGAGCTGGGTGTGCAGAATTTGATTGTTCTGCTGAGACAGTAGATGAGGTATTTGAGGCAAGTACTAAGGAGGGAGTTGAGACATATTCCTTAGAAACGGGTACCAGTGCTGGCGAGGCCAGTCTGGACTAATTAGGATTATTTTTTGTTTTTCCTGTCTGACCTGTAGTAAGACCTTGGGAAGAAGAGGCAGAGGGGGAAAAGCGTAGACTGATAGGTTTTTCCAACTGAAGGATAGGGCATCCACTTTCCATGCTTGTCTGTGATAAGTCCTTGTGCAGAATTTGTCCAGTTGATAATGTTGGGGGGAGGAAAAAGTACAGTTTTGTACCTACCATAAATGTAGATGTTCGAGTGCTAATACAGCTGCAGTCATAGCAGATGGGTTCTCCTGCCGTCAGGCGGGTCCTCAGTCGGCTGAATTCCAAAGTCTAGGTCCGGCGTCGGTTGTCGTTGCATCTTCCCTGATGTCAGTGCGACAGAGGTATAAAGGAACCAGCCGACGCCATTTTCTTCAGTTTTTCTTGCCCCAGATGTCAGGTGCCCCCAGAAGGAAGGCAATACATAAATTTGTGTAATAAAGCAATGCAATATAATCAAAATACAGTAGTTGCAAGCAAATACACCATAAATGAATACCTCAATCAGGTTGTATGAGGAGGTGTTAGCCAACAGGCCTGTCCCAAGAGGGGAAGGAGGGAGGGAAACCTGGACTGCAGCTATATTAGCACTCGAACATCTACATTTATGGTAGGTACAAAACTGTACTATGTTCATCGTGCATACAGCTGCAGTCATAACAGATGGGTAGAATCCCAAAGCTAAGAAAGGGGTGGTAGGCACTAGGTGGAACTAGGAGGAGCCAGGATGCCCTGCAAGACTGCAGTGGCAAAGCCTGCTCTAGTTTTGGAGTATAATGGTAGGTGGTAGTGCTTGGAGAAGGTATGCACAGAACTCCAAGTGGCTGCTTCCAAAATATCTTTGGTAGGAACTCCTCTGAGGAAAGCTGCAGAGGTAGCTGTGGCCCTTGTGGAGTGAGATCTGATGCCTGTAGGTACAGTTTTACCATGAAAAGAGTAACAAAAACGTATGCAGTGGGCTATCCATTTTGAGATAGTCTGTTTGGAAATAGGCTTTCCTTGAGCTCCTACAGCATAGGACACAAAGGGCTGTTCTGATTTTCTGAAAGGCTTTGTTCTGTCCAAATAATAACGCAGTTGTCTGTGGATGTCCAAGGAATGTAGTAATCTCTCCCCTTTGTTTTGAGGATTAGGATAAAAGGTAGGCAAGTGTATGGCCTGATTCAAAGCTACCCTGGATACCACTTTAGGCATAAAGGACGGGTTGGTTCATAAGGAAACTCTGTCCTGAAGGAAGATGATAAAAGGCTGCACAGCCATGAGAGCTTGTAGTTCTGAAACTCTACGAGCTGAGGTAATAGCCAGAAGGAAAGCTGTTTTCCAGGACAAATATTGCAGATCTGATGAGGCAGCTGGCTCAAAGGGAGGCAAGGTCAGTTTTTCCAGAATGAAGTTGAGATCCCAAGCAGGTATTGGTTGCTTCCTTGGGGGTCTTAGATTCATAGCCCCTCTGAGGAACTGTCTTAAGAGTGGGTGAGAGAATAAGGGTGGATCAGTGTTGTATTCTGCAGAAACGGCTGAGGCATGGATTTTGATGGAGGAGAATGAAAGTCCACAGCTTAGCAGCTCAGCTAAATACTGTAGTATTTGAGGTAAATTCAGTTTTCTAGGATCCTGGCCCTTTTTCTCATTCCAAACACAAAACCGTTTCCATTTTGCGGAGTAAGCTTTTCTAGTTGACGGCCTTCTGGCCTCCAAAATGACATCCTGCACCTCCTTAGAAAGTAGGGTCTGTTGTGATGCTAAGGAATCTTCCATGCGGTTAGATTGAGTGTTTTTAGCTGGCTGTGAAGAGTTTTGAAGCTGTGCTGAGTCATGAGAAGAGGCATTAGAGGCAGGGTCCATGGTGGGGAATGCGTCAGGCTCCTCAGGAGTGGGTACCAGTGTTGTCTTGGCCAGTCTGGAGCAATGAGAATCATCTTTGGTCTGTCTGCTCTGGTTTTCAGTAGTACTTTGGGCAGCAGAGGAAGAGGTGGGAAGGCATAAACTGCCATTGATGTCCAACTGAAAGAGAGAGAGCGTCCACTCTCCATGCCTTTGGATGGAAAATCCTTGAGCAGAATTTTGTCAATTGGTGATTTTTGTGGGAGGCAAACAGATCTATGTCTGGCCTTCCCCATGCTTGGATTATCTCTGTAAAAACTTTTGGATGCAACTTCCATTCATGTGGATCTGTCATATTTCTGCTTAGGTTGTCTGCCAGCTAGTTTTCCTTGCCTGGCAGGTACTGTGCTTGTAGCTCGATTTGTAAGTCCATGGCCCTGTTCCAAAGTGACATGGCCAGTCTGCATAGGGGGTAGGAATGCGTTCCTCCCTGCTTGTTTATGTACCACATAACTGTGGTGTTGTCCGTTCTTATCAATAGTTGACCTGGTTTCAGAAGGTCTTTGAAAGCTATAATAGCATTTATTACTGCTAGCATTTCCTTTCGATTGATGCGAAGGTGCTTTTCTTTTTGGGACCATTTGCCCTGAATGCACCGATCTGTCATGTGCGCCCCCCCCAGGCGTAGTCCGAGGCATCTGTTGTGATGACTTGATTTGCTTGAGGCTTGCTGAAAGGAAGACCTGTGTTTGTTTGGCATGCTTGAGCCCACCACAGAAATTCCTTTTGAAGACATGGAATTAGTGGTATTATTGTTTCCAAACTGTGGCTGTGTTGAGACCATAGGTTTTTCAGGTACCATTGAAGTTTCCTCATATGCAGCTTTGCACATGGAATTAGTAAGATGCAAGATGCCATGAATCCCAGAGCCTGCAAGATTTTCCTTGCAGTCAGCCTGGTGCAATTTGCTAGTGCTCTGAAGTATTGAGTTAGTTGCCCCTGCTTCTCTGGCGTGAGGTAGGCCATCTGGGTGTTTGTGTCCAAGTTGGCACCCAGGAAAATTATCTTCCGAGAGGGTATTAGCCTTGATTTCTTTTTGTTGACTGTGTATCCCAGAGAGTTCAACAACATTATTACATAAGCCAGATGTTTCAGAAGAATGTGCTTGCTGTCCGCTTGGATCAGGCAGTCATCCAAATAAGGGTATATTTGTAGCCCTTGAAGTCTGCAGTAGGCAATTACTGATGCCAGGCATTTCGTGAATACTCTGGGCGCAGTAGATAAGCCAAAGGGCAATGCAGAGAATTGATAATGGGTTAAACCTGCAAGAAATCTGAGGTATCTTCTGCAACTTTGTCTGATTGGGACATGCAGGTATGCCTCCTTGAGGTCCAATGTTACCAGCCAAGACTCCTTGCCCAGCATGGGAAGAAGCTGCTGTACAGTGAGCATCTTGAATTTTGGTACGAGTAGAAATGTGTTTAGGATGGATAGGTCCAAAATAGGTCTCCAATCTTTTCCCTTCCTTGGTACCAGGAATAGTCTGGAATAAAAACCTTGACCTTGTTCGTGCGTACGTTCCTCTTGAATCGCTTTCATGTCTATGAGATCTGTAATTTGCTTTTGTGCCTCTGCCCTTTGATTGTGTGGCAGGTTTGGCATGCCTCTCATTTTTGGAAGGGTGTGAAAATGGAATCTGTAGCCTCTGTTTATAATGTCCAGGATCCATTTGTCTTTTGTGACAATATGCCAATTGTTTGAAAATAATGCCAGTTTTCCTCCTAAGGGGGCTGCCATTTGAGTCTTGCTTGGCATTCAAATGGGAAAGTCATTGGGTTTGCTTTCTGAATGATTGTGAGTTATCCTCACCATCTCTTTGTGTAGGAGCTTGCCATTGCCTGCCTCTAAACGATCCTTGAGATTGGCCTCTGCCTCTCGGGCGCCTGTATCTACCTCTTTGGGGTCTGTCCGTGGCTGGAAAGGACCAATTTTTGGAAGGCCAATTTCTACTGAAACGTGGGGGTTGTACCTGTAGAAAATCTTTCACAGTTTGCACTGATTTAGCCTTTTCCTCCATTTTCCTTAATACCTCCTCAGCATTAGCACCAAACAATACATCCTTTTGTAGAGGGGCATCTAGTAATTCAGCTTTGACATGATCAGGCAAGGTTTGTTCCTTGAGCCAGGCATGTCTACGTATGACCGATCCTTTAACAGCAGCTCTATATGAGGCCTCTAGAGCATCAAAACCACATTGTAAGGTATGCTTACCCACTTGTTCTGCACTATGCATCAAAT
Organism: Protopterus annectens; assembly: GCF_019279795.1. NCBI lineage: Eukaryota > Metazoa > Chordata > Ceratodontiformes > Protopteridae > Protopterus > Protopterus annectens. Next base: position 294,924,658 of record NC_056730.1, on the reverse strand, counting down.
CCTGCAACTCCTTCAAGTCTGGTTGTTCAGGTTGTGACATTTTACTTTTCAATTGTGATAACAAAAACTGTTTGTATTTTAGCATATGGAACTGACAGTTTAAGGCCCTCATGGTTAAGGTAGCCGAGGTATATACCTTCTTTCCCCACCGTTCTAAGGATCTGGAATCCCTCTCGGAAGGTAATGGATTTTTAGCAGTGGAGGCCTTAATTCCCTTGGGGCCCTGTGAGATGGTTTCTGGGTCAGCAGCATGGCTTTTGTATAGAAATTGGTGTGAGTCAGGAACCCTGTAGTACCTGTCAGGCTTGACTGGGGCTGGAGGCAGAGAATCGGGGTTAAGGCAGGCCTCTGAGTAAAGATCATCTAGGATGTCCAAGACAGGAGGTATAGCCAGAGGCCTGTGCTGAGGTAGCAAGAGAAATTCCCTAAGCCTTTTCTTGGAATCTGAATAATCTTGGCCTTCCCGGTGGAAGTGTTCCCTTAAGGTATGCAAAGTTTCCCCAAATGAGTAATCCTCTGGGGGGATACAGAAGGAATAGACTCCTCTGCATCAGAGTCTTCAAAAGGGGAGTAAGAATGCTCCTGATCAGAATGCTCTGAAATAATGGAGCCCTGATCAGAGGAGGGGGATTCTTCCTCCACTCTGGGCCTTTTGTCCGGTGGGGGCTAAGAACCCCTGATAAGAGTAATTAAATCCTCAGCCATTTTAAGCATCTGTTTTTTAGGCATGGGGCCTGGGGGTGGGCCCTGTGTAGCTTGTCTCTTAGAGTGCATGGCTGTTTTAGACTTAGTGAAAGCCTTGATGGAAAAAGAAGAGGAAGGTCTGAAGACACCTTGAGTGGAGGTAGACCTGTCCACATTGTGAGGTTCAACGCCAAGAGTGGCTTCGGTATCTGTAGTCGGGGTGTGGGCCGAGGAGCCTGTGACCTCGGGCACAGGAGACACCGCCAGTGAAGTGTCGTCGGTAGTCAGGGTAGGTAGGTAGGCGCCTCGCTGAGAACTGGACCACATGTAGTCGGCTTTGGCATGGTGTTGGTAGAGGCCGCGGACCTCGTGTGTCGGTCCTTATCTTTGCGTTTTTTTAGACAAAACTGGAGTCGGGGTATCCGACGAGATAATATAGTTAAATGTTTTTCCAAAATAATGCCGGGCGAACTCCGCCCGACGCTTAATAGTGCGTTTGTTGAATGCAGCACAAAAGCGACAGGCCGAGACGTCGTGGTCTGGGCCTAAACAAGGTATACAGAGGGAATGGAAATCCTTATGCGGTATTTGCTTCCCACATGAAATACAATTGTTAACTTTGTCTGACATCGGTCTGAGGCAAGAAAAGTTTCCCCAACGGGGTACTTAGCTTTCAAGAAGACTTCGGTTTCACAATTTTCGTAATTTCAGGAGCTGGCCGACCGGCACTTGCAAACTGCTTCTGCTTCGGGCACCGCGCAGCAAGAAAGACTGAAGAAAATGGCATTGGCTGGTTCCTTTATACCCCTGTCGCACTGACGTCAGGGAAGATGCGACGACAACCGACGCCGGACCTAGACTTTGGAATTCGGTCGACCGAGGACCCGCCTGACGGCAGGAGAACCCATCTGTTATGGCTGCAGCTGTATGCACGATGAACATCAGATCTATGTCTGGGCTCCCCCATTTCTGTGTTATGCTGAAGATTTGTGGATCCAGTTTCCACTCGTGCGGATCCATAAGATTTCTGCTTAGGTCATCTGCCAGAGTATTTTGTTTTCCCGGCAGGAATTGAGCTTGAAGATGTACTTGGTAAGTCAAGGCTGTGTTCCACAATGCCATGGCTAGTCTGCAAAGGAGGTAGGAATGTGTACCCCCCTGCTTATGTACCACATAACCATGGTGTTGTCTGTCTTTATCAGCAGTCCTGGATAAAGTAAGCCTTGAAGGCTATCAGGGCATTCCGAACAGCTAGCATCTCTTTCTGGTTGATATGCAGATGCATTTGATTTGGGCTCCATATGCCCTGAATGCATGTCCCCGCCAGGTGGGCCCCCCCCCCAAGCTTAGTCTGATGAGTCTGTAGTTAGGGTCTGGGTGGCAGGAGGTAGAGTGAATGACAGTCCCTTGTTTTGGTGATATGTCTCTGCCCACCAAAGAAACTCGTGTTGTAGGCAGGGAATGAGAGGAATCATTGTTTCCAGACTGTGACAATGCTGACTCCATAAACTTTTTAGGTACCATTGAAGTTTCCTCATATGCAGTCTTGCATATGGAATTAGTAGAATGCAGGATGCCATGAACCCCAAAGCCTGCAGAATTTGTCTTGCAGATAACTGGGTTTATGTTGCCATCTGTTTGAAATATACAGTCAGTTGCCTTTGTCTGGAGTAAGGTAAGCCATCTGGGCAGTTGTATTCAAGCTTGCACCCAGGAATGTAACTTTTTGAGAGGGTACCAGTTGTGATTTCTTTTCATTTATTGTGTACCCTAGGCATGTTAGAAGTCTTTTTACAAATGCCAGATGTTGAAAAAGAATGTCCTTGTTCTCTGCTTGAATGAGACAGTCGTCCAGGTAAGGATAAATTTGTATGCTTCTTTGTCTGCAAAATGCAATTACTGGTGCCAGGCACTTTGTAAAGACCCTGGGCGCAGTAGATAAGCCAAAGGGCAGTGCAGAGAATTGGTAATGTATAAAACCTGCCTTGAAGCAGAGGTATCTTCTGCACGATTCCCTTATTGGGCTATGCAGGTATGCCTCTTAAGTCTAGAGTCACTAACCAAGCGTTCCTGCCCAGCATAGGCAGTAGCTGTTGTAAAGTCAGCATTTTGAATTTTGGAATGTCCAGGAACATGTTCAAAATCGAAGTCCAGTATTGGACGCCAGGCATTGTCTTTTCTGGGTACCAGGAACAGTGTTGAATAAAAACCTTGTCCTTTTTCCTCTTCTGGTTGAATAGCTCCCATATCCATGAAGGACGTAACTTGCTTCCGAGCCTCTGCCCATAGATTTTGTGGCAGATCTGGCCAATCGTTTGGAATTGGCAAAGTATGGAAAAGAAATCTGTACCCCTGGGATACTATGTTTAATACCCACTTGTCCTGCGTAATTAACTACCAATTTTGAGCATGAAGTGCTAATTTTCCCCCCAAGGGGGCTGCCAAAGGATATGTGCTTGGTGATGGCAGAGGGAAGTCATTGAGACTGCTTACTGTAGGGTTGTCCTTTGTTTCCTCCAGATTTGGAGGTGGAGGCACCCCATTGCTTTGACCTGTAAGGACCCTGTGTTAGGCATCTAGAGCCTTTTGAGCGCGTTGGTTAAATCTAGCACAAAACCGACAGCAAGGCACGTTATGATCTGGGCCTAGGCAAGGAATACAGTACAAATGAAAATCCTCATGAGGTATTTGCTTCCCACAAGTAATGCAATTATTAACTTTTACTGACATCGGTAAGGAACAAGAAAAAGTTTCCCCAACGGGGTACTTAGCTTTAGTTTAAGACTTCGGATCTGAAACTCGACTGCGAAAATTTCAGGAGTCGGCCAACTGGCACTTGCGAACTGCTTCTGCTTCGGGCACCATGTGGCAAGAAAGACTGAATAAAATGGTGTCGGCTGCATGTTCTATACCCCTGACAACCTGACATCATGGAAGAGGGGACAGTAACCGATGCAGGACCCAAGACTTATTCAGGCCGACTGAGGGCAACCTGCCAGCAGATTACCCAAATATAATGACTGCAACAGTGAAAAACGAAGAGCATCGAAAGTATTTAGATACAAAAATAGCATGACGATGAATAGTTCGGGCGTTGAACAAGGCACAAAACCGACAGCGAGGGACTTTGTTGTTTGGGCCTATACAGGTGATCCAGTAAGAATGAAAATCTCTATGAGGTATTTGCATTCCACTGGCAAGACAATTGTTAATTTTTTTCTGACATCGGTTAGAGCAAGAAAAAAGGATCCCCAACGGGGTACTTATCTTTCTGAAGACATCAGGTCTGAAACTCGAAAATGAAAATTTCAGGAGTTGGCCGACCGGCACTTGCGAACTGCTTCTGCTTCGGGCACAGCAAGAAAGACTGATCTAATGGCGTCGGCTGCATGTTTTATACCCCTGACGTCATGGAAGAAGCGACAGCATCCAACACAGAAATCCCAAAACTCTGGTATTCAGCCTGGCTGAGGGCTACCTGCAGGCAAACAACCCAAAGGTGATGACTGCAACAGTGAAACACGAAGAACATCAGGAGGGACAGCTAAGGGTCTGTGCTGTGGTAAATCTAAAAATTCCCCGAGTCTTTTTTTGGACTGAGGATAATCCTGGCATTCCCAATGGAAATGCTCTCTGAAAGTATGTAGGGTTTCACCAAAAGAAAAATCCTCTGTAGGGGAGGCAGAAGGAATGGATTCTTCTGCATCTGAATCCTCATAGGCAAATAAGGGCATGTTCTCATATTCAGAAACCTCAGAATCGTCGGACTCTTGGGTCAGATAAAGCTGATGAGGACAAGTCTCTCTCTTAGCAGGGGAAGGCTGACTTCCCCTATTCAGCATGATCAAGTCTTCTGCCATTTTAAGCATCTGAGATTGTGGCAAGGAAGCAGGCACTCGAGTTTAGGTAGTCAGTTTTTAGGCATAGCTCATACTCTTGGCATTACAAACTCGGTAGTTTTAGAAAGAATTGAAGACGTGAAAGAAGTCATCAATTTGTGTCTAATATCGGTAGTGCGATGAACTTCCTCAGAAGCCGGTGCCTGCACAGCAGCTCTGGACCCATCCAAGGTAGAGACAGCCGCAGGTTCCGTAGTCAAAGAGGAGTCTCGTAGCACAATGGACTCAGAACGGGTCTCAGTGGCGGCCTGCAAATCCATTGAAGCGGGCATCAGGGGCTCCAAAATCACCTCTCTGAGTACCGGCAAACTGGCGACTAGCTTAACGGAAGTGTAGGCGGTAGTTTCGGACCTGTGCGGTCTGTCTCCGTCTTTATCCTTTTGTTTTTTTCAGACGATCAGTAGTCGGATGGCTTAACAAAGCCATTTTGGAATATGGAGATCGAGAATGAAAGTATTTAGCTAGAAAAAGGGCCCCTACGATGAATAATTCAGGCTTTGAACAAAGCACAAAACCAACAGCGAGGTACGTCATGGTCTAGGCCTAAACAGGTGATGCAGTAAGAATGGAAATCTCGGTGTGGTATTTGCTTTCCACAGGCAAGACAATTAACTTTTTCTGACATCGGTTAAAGCAAGAAAAGGGGATTCCCAATGGGGTACTTAGCTTTAGAAGACTTCAAGATGATTCAATTTCGGAAACGAAAACTCAGGTAGCGGCAGACCAGCACTCGTGCGAACTGCTTCTGCTTTGGGCTCCTTGGCAAGAAAGACTGATGCAATGGCACTGACTGCTTGATATACCCCTGACGACCTGACATCAGTTCTGAAGCGACAGGAACCAACACAGAAATACTAAGCCTCTGGTATTCGGGCCGTCTGAGGGCTACCCCTGGTAGGATAACCCAAGTGTGATGACTGCAACAGTGAAACACGAAGAACATTGGGCCAATGAGGATTATTCTGGATCGCAACCTTTGAGCTTTCTTCAGAAAAAGGGGAATGAAGAGAACTGGGGGAAATGTATAAAGGAGACCCAGGGGCCAATCTAGGAGGAGAGCGACTCTCGGTCACTCTCCCTGTGGATGGAGTAGAGCAAAGTATGCACTGCATTTGTTGTTTATCAGGGAGGCAAATAGGCTGTAGCAAGGCTCACCCGATCAGCGAAATATCTGTTTTGCCACTTTGGGATTCGGAGACCACTCATGGAGCAGTAGGATGCATCTGCTTAATTTATCCACTATCACGTTGGAATTCCCAGGGACGTGCATTGCTACAAGAAAGTGGTTGGAAGATAACACCCATTGCCAAACTCAGAGAGCTTCCCAGCAGAGGGGGTAGGACTTGGTTCCTCCTTTGCTTGTTGATGTACCAGGCTACCAACATGTTGTCTGATTGGATTGCAACCGTTCCCAGAGGAAGAACATTCTGAAAGGCTTGCAATGCTAAGAGCACTGCTCTCATCTTCAGAACGTTGATGTGCAAGTAGGCCTCTTGGGGAGACCAAGTGCCTTGGACTGTCTTTCCCAGATAATGCCCCCCACCTCATCTGTGAGGCATCCTTGGTCACTATGGCCTTGGGTTGAAGGGGAACAAAGGGCCATCCCATCAGGATCTCTTCCAACTCCATCCACCAAGACACATCTTTCCTACAAGTTTCTGTAATCAAAATTGGGTGACTTAATGGGTAAGTAAGGATGGACCACTGAGAGGCCAGAAGCCATTGAAGTATTGTCATGTGAAACAGTGTCATGTGAACTAAGGTGATGGCTGCTGCCATGGAACCCAGGGTTTAAAAAACTAGGAGAGCAGGTACTTTTAGTTTCGGTAAAATGGACTGAACTTGGCATCTTATCTTCTGTAACCTGTGAAGGGGTAATGAGGCTAAGCAGGAGACTGTATCGAGTCATGTTTCAATGTACTCCAAATCTTGACTAGGGGACAGCTGAAAGTTTTCTTAGTTTACTGTGATGCTGAGCGACTTGAAGAGGTGTGTGACAAACTCCAAGTTTTGGATCAGTAGATGCCTGGTGGGGGCGTTGAGAAGCCAGTCAAGATGAGGAAAAGTACAGTTTTGTACCTACCATAAATGTAGATGTAGATGTTCGAGTGCTAATACAGCTGCAGTCACAACAGATGGGTTCTCCTGCCGTCAGGCGGGTCCTCGGTCGGCCGAATTCCAAAGTCTAGGTCCGGCGTTGGTTGTCGTCGCTTCTTCCCTGACGTCAGTGTGACAGGGGTATAAAAGAACCAGCTGACGCCATTTTCTTCAGTTTTTCTTGCCCCAGATGTCAGGTGCCCCCAGAAGGAAGGCAATACATAAATTTGTGTAATAAAGCAATGCAATATAATCAAAATACAGTAGTTGCAAGCAAATAAACCATAAATGAATACCCCAATCAGGTTGTATGAGGAGGTGTTAGCCAATAGGCCTGTCCCAAGAGGGGAAGGAGGGAGGGAAACCTGGACTGCAGCTGTATTAGCACTCGAACATCTACATTTATGGTAGGTACAAAACTGTACTATGTTCATCGTGCATACAGCTGCAGTCATAACAGATGGGTAGAATCCCAAAGCTAAGAAAGGGGTGGTAGGCACTAGGTGGAACTAGGAGGAGCCAGGATGCCCTGCAAGACTGCAGTGGCAAAGCCTACTCTAGTTTTGGAGTATAATGGTAGGTGGTAGTGCTTGGAGAAGGTATGTACAGAACTCCAAGTGGCTGCTTCCAAAATCTCTTTGGTAGGAACTCCTCTGAGGAAAGCTGCAGAGGTAGCTGTGGCCCTTGTGGAGTGAGATCTAATGCCTGCAGGTACAGTTTTACCATGAAAAGAGTAACAAAAGCATACGCAGTGGGCTTATCCATTTTGAGATTGTCTGTTTGGAAATTGGTTTCCCTTGAGCTCCTATAGCATAGGACACAAAGAGCTGTTCTGATTTTCTGAAAGGCTTTGTTCTGTCCAAATAATAACGCAACTGTCTGTGGATGTCCAAAGAATGTAGTAGTCTCTCCCCTTTGTTTTGAGAATTAGGGTAAAAGGTAGGTAAGTGTATAGCCTGATTCAAAGCTACCCTGGATACCACCTTTGGCATAAAGGACGGGTTGGTTCGTAAGGAAACTCTGTCCTGATGGAAGATTATAAAAGGCTGCACAGCCATGAGGGCTTGTAGTTCCGATACCCTATGAGCTCAGGTGATAGCCAGAAGGAAAGCTGTTTTCCAGGACAAATATTGCAAATCTGTTGAGGCAGCTGGCTCAAAAGGAGGCAAAGTCAGCTTTTCTAGAATGAAATTGAGGTCCCAAGCAGGTATTGGTTGCTTCCTTGGGGGTTTTATATTCTTAGCCCCTCTGAGGAACAGTCTTAAGAGGGGGTGAGAGAATAAAGGTGGATCAGTGTTGTATTCTGCAGAAATGGCTGAGGCATGGATTTTGATGGAGGAGAATTAAAGTCCACTGCTTAGCAGCTCAGCTAGGTACTGTAATATTTGAGGTAAATTCAGTTTTCCAGGATTCTGGCCCTTTTTCTCATTCCAGGCACAAAACCGTTTCCATTTTGCGGAGTAAGCTTTTCTAGTAGACGGCCTTCTGGCCTCCAAAATGACATCCTGCACCTCCTTGGAGAGTAGGGTCTGTTGTGATGTTAAGGAATCTTCCATGCGGCCAGATTGAGTGTTTTCAGCTGACTATGAAGAGTTTTGAAGCTGTGCTGAGTCAGAAGAAGAGGCATTAGAGGTAGGGTCCATGGAGGGGAATGAGTCAGGCTCCTCAGGAGTGGGTACCAGTGCTGTCTTGGCCAGTCTAGAGCAATGAGAATCATCTTTGGTCTGTCTGCTCTGGTTTTTAATAGAACTTTGGGCAGCAGAGGAAGAGGTGGAAAGGCATAAACTGTCATTGTTGTCCAACTGAAAGAGAGAGCGTCCACTCTCCAGGCCTGTGGATAAAAAGTCCTTGAGCAGAATTTTGTCAATTTGTGATTTTTGTGGGAGGCAAAGAGATCTAGGTCTGGCCTTCCCCATGCTTGAATTATCTCTGTAAAAACCTGAGGATGCAACTTCCATTCGTCTGGATCTGTCATATTTCTGCTTAGGTTGTCTGCCAGCGTGTTTTCCTTGCCGGGCAAGTACTGTGCTTGAAGTTCGATTTGTAATTCCAGAGCCATGTTCCAAAGTGACATGACCAGCCTGCATAGGAGGTATGAATGGGTTCCTCCCTGTTTGTTTATGTACCACATTACTGTGGTGTTGTCTGTCCTTATCAATAGTTGACCTGGATGCAGAAGGTCTTTGAAAGCTATAATAGCATTTATTACTGCTAGCATTTCCTTTTGATTGATGTGAAGGTGCTTTTCTTTTTGGGACCATTTGCCCAGAATGCACCGATCTGTCATGTGCGCCCCCCCCAGGCGTAGTCCGAGGCGTCTGTTGTGATGACTTGATTTGCTTGAGGCTTGTAGAATGGGAGACCTGTGTTTGTTTGGCATGCTTGAGCCCACCACAGAAATTCCTTTTGAAGACATGGAATTAGTCGTATTATTGTTTCCAAACTGTGGCTGTGTTGAGACCATAGGTTTTTCAGGTACCACTGAAGTTTCCTCATATGCAGCTTTGCACATGGGATTAGTAGGATGCAAGATGCCATGAATCCCAGAGCATGCAGGATTTTCCTTGCAGTCAGCCTGGTGAAATTTGCTAGTTTTCTGAAGTATTGAGTTAGTTGCCCCTGCTTCTGTGGCGTGAGGTAGGCCCATCTGGGTGTTTGTGTCCAAGTTGGCACCCAGGAAAATTATTTTCTGAGAGGGTATTAGTCTTGATTTCTTTTTGTTGACTGTGTATCCCAGAGAATTCAACAACATTATTACAAAAGCCAGATGTTTCAGAAGTATGTGCTTGCTGTCTGCTTGGATCAGGCAGTCGTCCAAATATGGGTATATTTGTATCCCTTGAAGTCTACAGTAGGCAATTACTGATGCCAGGCATTTCGTGAATACTCTGGGCGCAGTAGATAAGCCAAAGGGCAATGCAGAGAATTGATAATGGGTTGAACCTGCAAGAAATCTGAGGTATCTTCTGCAATTTTGTCTGATTGGGGCATGCAGGTATGCCTCCTTGAGGTCCAATGTTACCAGCCAAGACTCCTTGCCCAGCATGGGAAGAAGCTGCTGTAATGTGAGCATCTTGAATTTTGGTACGAGTAAAAATGTGTTTAGGATGGATAGGTCCAAAATAGGTCTCCAATCATTTCCCTTCCTTGGTACCGGGAATAGTCTTGAATAAAAACCTTGACCTTGTTCGTGAGTAGGTACCTCTTGAATAGCTTTCATGTCCATGCGATCTGAAATTTGTCTTTGTGCCTCTGCCCTTTGATTGTGTGGCAGGTTTGGCATGCCTCTCATTTTTGGAAGGGTGTGAAAATGGAATCTGTAGCCTCTGTTTATAATGTCCAGGATCCATTTGTCTTTTGTGACAATATGCCAATTTTTTGAAAATAATGCCAGTTTTCCACCTAAGAGTGCTGCCATTTGAGCCTTGTTTGGCATGCAAAGGGGAAAGTCATTGGGCTTGCTTTCTGAATGGCTGCGAACTATCCGCACCACCTCTTTGTGTAGGAGCTTGCCATTGTCTGCCTCTAAACAATCCTTGAGATTGCCCTCTGCCCCTCGGGCGCCTGTATCTACCTCTTTGGGGTCTGTCCGTGGCTGGAAAGGACCAATTTTTGGAAGGCCAATTTCTACTGAAACGTGGAGGTTGTACCTGTAGAAAATCTTTCACTGTTTGCATTGATTTAGCCTTTTCCTCCATTTTCTTTAATACCTCCTCAGCTTTAACACCAAATAATACATCCTTTTGTAGAGGGGCATCTAGTAATTTAGCTTTGACATGATCAGCCAAGGTTTGTTCCTTGAGCCAGGCATGTCTACGTATGACCGATCCTGTAACAGCAGCTCTACATGAGGCCTCTAGAGCATCAAAACCACATTGCAAGGTATGTTTACCCACTTGTTCTGCACTATGCATCAAATCCTCCAACTCCTTCAAGTCTGGTTGTTCAGGTTGTGACATTTTGCTTCTCAACTGTGATAACAGAAACTGTTGGTACTTTAGCATATGGAACTGGCAGTTTAATGCCCTCATGGTTAAGGTGGCCGAGGTGTATACCTTTTTTCCCCACCTTTCTAAGGATCTGGAATCTCTCTCGGAAGGTAATGGATTTTTAGCAGTGGAGGCATTAATTCCCTTGGGGCCCTGTGAGATAGTTTCTGGGTCAGCCGTATGGCTTTTGTATAAAAATTGGTGTGAGTCAGGAACCCGGTAGTACCTGTCAGGCTTGACTGGGGCTGGAGGTAAAGAACTGGTTAAGGCAGGCCTCCGAGTACACATCATCTAGTATGTCTAAGACAGGAGGTATGGCCAGAGGCCTGTGCTGAGGTAGCAAGAGAAAATCCCTAAGCCTTTTCTTGGAATCTGAGTACTCTTGGCCTTCCCAGTGGAAGTGTTCCCTTAAGGTATGCAAGGTTTCCCCAAATGAGTAATCCTCTGGGGGGGAGACAGAGGGAATGGACTCCTCTGCATCAGAATCTTCAAAAGGAGAGTAAGAATGTTCCTGTTCATCAGAGTGCTCTGAAATAATGGAGGCCTGGTCAGAGGAGGGGGATTCTTCCTCCACTCTGGGCCTTTTGTCCCGGGGGGTTGAGAACCCATGATAAGAGTAATTAAATCCTCAGCCATTTTAAGCATCTGTTTTTTAGGCATGGGGCCTGGAGAAGGGCCCTGTGTAGCTTGTCTCTTAGAATGCATGGCTGCTTTAGACTTAGTGAAAGCCTTGATGGATAAAGAAGAGGAAGGTCTGAAGACACCTTGAGAGGAGGCAGACCTGTCTACATTTTGAGATTCACCACCAAGAGTGGCTTCGGTATCTGTAGTCGGGGTGTGGGCCGAGGAGCCTGCGACCTCGGGCAGAGAAGACACCTCCAATGAAGTGTCGTCGGTAGGCAGGGGCTGCGTAGGCGCCTCGCTGAGAACCGGACCACCTGTCGTCGGCTTTGGCGTGGTGTCGGTAGAGGCCACAGACCTTGTGTGTCGGTCCTTATCTTTGCGTTTTTTAGACAAAACTGGAGTCGGAGTATCCGACAACATAATATAGTTACATTTTTTGCCAAAATAGTGCTGGGCGAACTCCGCCCGACGCTTAATGGTGCGTTTGTTGAATGTAGCACAAAAACGACAGACCAAGACGTCGTGGTCTGGGCCTAAACAAGGAATGCAGAGGGAATGAAAATCCTTGTGCGGTATTTGCTTCCCACATGAAATACAATTATTAACTTTGTCTGACATCGGTCTGAGGCAAAAAAAGTTTCTCCAACGGGGTACTTAGCTTTCAAGAAGACTTCGGTTGCAAAATTTTCGTAATTTCAGGAGCTGGCCGACCGGCACTTGCGAACTGCTTCTGCTTTGGGCACCGCGCGGCAAGAAAGACTGAAGAAAATGGCGTCGGCTGGTTCTTTTATACCCCTGTCACACTGACGTCAGGGAAGACGCGACGACAACCGACGCCGGACCTAGACTTTGGAATTCGGCCGACCGAGGACCCGCCTGATGGCAGGAGAACCCATCTGTTATGACTGCAGCTGTATGCACGATGAACATCACCTGGAATCTATGTAATCTCACCTGGGCCATGACAGCTGCCATAGATTTGGGGAACACTGGGGGGCTGTGGAGAGACCAAATGGAAGCACTCTGAACTGGTAATGACTGGCTCCCAGCCGAAAGCAGAGGAAACTTCTTGAGCATTTGTCTATTTTTGTGTGATAATACGCATCTTGAAGGTCAGTAAAGCACATACAATTGTCTCTTTCTTGAAAGAGAATAGATTGAACTGTGACCATCCAGAATTTTGTCTGCTGGACAAACTTGTTCAGAAGGCTGAGGTCTAGTATGGGCCTCCAGTCTCCCATCTTTTTTGGCACTAAAAAGAATCTGGAGTGGAACCCGGATTTTGACTGGCCTGGTGGGACTTCTTGGGTGACTCTTTTTTGCAGCAGGTTGTGCATCTCTTGGGCTGCTTGATCCCTTTAATAGGGTGTAACATCTGGGATTTTCCTTTGGGAGCGAGGAATTATGCTGAAGGGAATACTGTAATCTGTGGCAATAATGTTCTGCACCCATGAATCAATGTTATTTGTTGCCAGGCTAACAGGTGCAGAAAAAGCCTTCCTCTGACTGCTTCCAGAGGTAAGCAATCGGGCCTCCTTTCAAAAGTGCTGGTACGGCTGCCCAGAGAAGGAATCTCTGGACCTCTAGTTTTGAAGGCCACCTCTGCCCTGGGGTCAGCATCTTCCATCTGAGCTCCCCCCTCTGCCTAAAGGGGAACCACTGCCATGTGTGCCATGGAAAGGTCCCAGAGATTTCTTGAACCACATTTTCCCGCTCTTCTGATTTATGGAGAAGGATCGTTGAAGAGTGGAAAAATGAATGTCCGCAGCAGACAGGGTCTTACCATCCTTTTCACATTTGGCTAGTGTGTCCTTTACTTTAGGGCTTAACAGGGAAGATCTGTCAAACGGAGTGTTGACAAAGGAAGACTTTAAAGGCTCCGCGAAGTCACACAAGCACATCCAGGCATGACACCTAATGGTAATGCCGGAATCTGCTGCTTTGGTTGTACCTTCAACTTCATGGGTGATGAGTCGCATGGACAAGTTCGATATAGACTCCAGGGTAGCTAGCTGCGAGGCAACCTTATCTAGGACCTTGCTGGACACAGCCCCAGCTAGAGTATCTGATAATTCCTTAATCAGGTCTCTCTGGAGTCTGGTAAAATGTGTCAAAGTTCAAGGACCCAAAGGCGAATGTCAATGAAGTGTAAACCCATTTTCCAAACCTGTCCATTGTCCTGGACTCCCTATTAGGAGGATGAAGGGCTCTCATTGGCTAGTTCTTTTTTGGTAGCAGGTGCCACCACCATGGCATTTACTAACAAACCCTTCACCCAATATTGGTAGCTTTTTGGTGGGGATAAAGTTTTGTCAGGTCTCTGAAAATAGGCTCTATGCCGTCAGAAGCCTTCCAAGCTCACTGCGCAATCAGCCCGACAAGGTTGTCAGTGGGTGGAAACATCCAGGAAGTAAGGTGGTCGAACAATGAAAGCTTGTAAGTACATACTTTCCTTTGAGGATGGGTTTTGGGACTTCGCTACCCCTTTTTTTAAAAATTTCTAGGATGTCTCCAAAGGAAACATCCTCAGGGGGTGACCATGGGGAATCCTCCCCCCTTCATCAAAATCCATGTCTTCTGTGATGGATTCTTCAGGGGAATCCAGATGCTTCCTCTGGCATGTTCTCTTTCGGGGTGGCTCCTAAGTGGGGATCTCTGGTGAGGACTATGAAGAGGAGGCATCCTGTAACAGGGTAACGAAGCTTTGCTGCATGCTGTCCTGTCACAGAGATCAATGTCAACTCTGGAGCAGAGTAAAGGGAAATATGGCACTCTGATATGAGTGGGACCAGCTGGGAGCCTGAGGAATTTAAGGCTCTCTCCATAATCCAAAAGGCAGCACCCCCCTGAAGAGGAGTGGAAGCCTGGAAAGTACAGTTGTGTACACTTACCATAAATGTAGATGTTGGAGCGTATTCACTGTTGCAGTCATTACATTTGGGTTATCTGCTTGCAATAGCCCTCAGTCGGCAGGATTAACAAAGTCTTGGGTCCTGCGTCAGTTGCTGTCTCTTCTTCCATGTCGTCAGGCGTATAAAACATGCAGCAGACGCAATTACATCAGTTTTTCTTGCCCCAGATGTCAGGTACCCCCCTAATGGGAAGCAAATAAATATAAAATACAATGAAATACCTCCAACAAAAAAGACAATACACCAAAAAGCTTTTAAGCATAGTAAAGGAAAGTAGAGGTATAGCCAAAAGAAGTTAGGGGGCTAGAGGGAGGGTAACCAGGACTGCAACAGTGAATACACTCGAACATCAACATTTATGGTAAGTGTACACCACTGTACTATGTTCGTCGGGTTTCACTGTTGCAGTCATTACATTTAGGTAGATTCCCAAAGCTATGGTTGGGAGGAGGACTTTAAATAGCATTAGGACAAGCTGTAAGGCCCTGCAAGACTGCAGTGGCAAAAGCAGCACTGGATTTAGAGGAAATTGGCAAATGACAATGCTTGGTGTAAGTATGTACAGAACTCCAGGTAGCAGCTTCTAGGATGTCCCTGGTAGGGACACCTCTGGGAAAGGATGTAGAGGTAGATGCAGCCCTGGTAGAGTGAGGATTGATCCCCTGTGGGACAGGTTTTCCATGGTCCTTATAGCAGAAATGAATGCAATGGCCTATCCATTTGGAAATGGTTTGCTTTGAAATAGCCTTCCCCTCTGCACCTGCAGCAAATGCCACCAGCAGTTGTTCAGATTTCCTTTGAGGTTTAGTCCTGCCCAAGTAGAATCCAAGTTGTCTGTGCACATCTAAGGAGTGCAGTATCCGCTCCCCTTTGTTCTGTGAATTAGGTAAGAAGGTTGGCAAATGAATGGAATGATTAAGAGCTACACTGTATACCAACTTGGGCATGAAGGATGGATTGGTTCTGAAGGACACCCTGTCCACATGAAAGATGATGAAAGGCTCCACTGCCATAAGGGCCTGTAATTCAGATACCCTTCTTGCTGAAGTGATTGCTAAAAGGAAAGCTGTTTTACAAGAAAGACATTTTAAGTCTGCAGTAGCAGCTGGCTCGAAAGGAGGAAGAGTGAGTATCTCCAAAACAAAGTTAAGGTCCCAGGCTGGGCTTGGAGCTCTCCTGGGTGGTCTTAAAATGTTGGCCCCTCTGAGGAACTGCTTGAGCAGTGGATGAGAAAAGAGGGAAGGTTCTGTGTTATAATGAGCTGAAACGGCTGAGGCGTGAATTTTGATGGAGGAAAAAGACAGGCCCTTGTGAAGCATCTCAGTTAAGTATTGTAAAATCTGAGGTAAATTGGGTGCTGCTGTGCTCATCCCTTGAGATTTTTCCAGGCACAGAATCTTTTCTATTTTTCAGCATAAGATTTTCTAGTACTAGGCCTCCTTGCCTCTAAAATGATATCCATCACTGGCAGGAACTGAGCTTGTAGGTGCACTTGGTAGCTCAAGGCTGTGTTCCACAATACCATGGCTAGTCTGCAGAGGGGGTAAGAATGTGTACCCCCTTGCTTGTTTATGTACCACAAAACAGTGGTGTTGTCCGTCTTTACCATTAGTTGTCCTGAAAGAATGTGGTCCTTGAAGGCTGTCATAGCATTCTGCACAGCTAACATTTCTTTTTGATTGATACACAGGTGCATTTGACTTGGGTTCCATTTGCCCTGAATGCACTTCCCTGCCAGGTGAGCCCCCCATGCATAGTCTGATGCATCTGTTGTTAGGGTTTGGGTGGCAGGGGGTAGTGTGAAAGGTAGTCCCTTGTTTTGGTGGCAAGCCTCTGCCCACCACAGGAACTCTAGGCATAGGCAAGGTATGATAGGAATCATTGCTTCTAGATCCTGAGAATGTTGACACCATAGGCTTTTTAGATACCACTGTAGTTTCCTCATATGGAATTAGAAGAATGCAGGAGGCCATGAAACCCAAGGCTTGCAGTATTTGTCTTGCAGATAGTAGGTTTTTCGTGGCCACTTGTTTGAAGTAGGTTGTCAAATGAATTTGTTTCTCTAGCGTGAGGAAAGCCATCTGGGAAGTTGTAGTCAAACTTGCGACAAGGAATATAATTTGTTGACAGGGTACCAGGTGTGATTTCTTTTTGTTTACGGTGTAAACCAGACAAGTTAGAACCCTTTGTACAAAGGCCAGATTTTATTTATTTTAAATTTGTTAACCGGGCTAGTCTAGCTGGATATATGTCCATTTACAGTAGAGGCCCGGGGAGAAAAGCTCCACTAGAAACACTAAAAATAAGAAAGCAGTCCTAAATCTAAACAAGATAATAAGGATTATAACCAACACTAAATGTAGTAGTAACATAGAAAAATGAAACAAATATTACAAGAAACGGCATACAGGATAAAACAACTGTTTTAACAGTATGATACAATAAATAATTTGCAGTAGATAATACTTAATGTTTATAGGTTTCTGTGATTATGATTTCTACAGTCAAAGGTAGTGAGAAGAGACAACTTTAATTAAACAAAGTAGGATCTTGTAAAATATTAGTGGAGAGGGCACAATTAGTCAGGGTTACTGCAGGGGCATAGCCAATGAAATTTGAGGTGTCTTTTGAGATTTTGTTTAAAGAGGGGTATGGAGGTGAGTGAACTGAGTTCATTAAGTAGTAGGTTCCAAACTTTTCAAGCAGTGTTTGAGAACAGGGATTCCCCTGCCAAGTTATTGGCCTTGATTATACTAACTAGGAGTTTGCTTGAAGAGCGTAATGTATTAAGATTTTTGTAAGGGATGATGAGGTTAGAGAAGACAGGAGCATTATTAGGTTGATTTAGGATTTTATGGGCAATGGTAAAGCTGGGTAAGATGGATTTGGTTTTGTAGATCTAGCCAACCAAGCTGTTTTAAATTCTGACAATTGTGAGTTCTAAAGGGATTCCCAGAGGCAAATCTGGCAATGTTATTGTATGAGTTAGCTAATTTGAGATGATTTTTTTTTCAAATTAGTGTATAAGGGTGAGGCGTAAAGAAGAGTTGAGATTAGATGGGAATGGGCAATTGTGGTTCTGGCTATAGGAGTCAGGAAGTAATTAATCCTGTATAGGGAGCCCATTTTTCTATTTACTGTTTTTATAGTGTTGTTAATATGGCTATCAAAGGTAAGGTTATTATCTATTGTAATTCCTAAGAGTTTGGTGGTGGAGTCTGGGGATATGAGGGTACCAGTGTTAGATATTACTGAGAAATCTACAGGGGAGGACTTGTTAGAAGGAGTCAAGAGTAGGAGCTTGGTTTTTTTGGGATTCAAGAGGAGAAAACGTTTTAAGAACCATGTCTCCACAGTATTGAATACCATCTGAGACAGGGATTGCAGTTCAGAAGAGGAACTGGCTGAACATATGATTGTTGAATAGTCAGCATATTGAATACAGGTAGCTTGGGGAATTGCTAAGTATAGATCACTGATAAATAGTGAGAACAAGAGAGGACCTAGAATGGAGCCCTGAGGGACTCCAAGGGTGACTGGAAGGTGTCATGATATGTTGTTCTCCCAAAGCACTGCCTGCTGCCTATTACTGAGGTAGGAATTGAACCACTGTACAGCCTGAGTGTCAGGAGAAAGGGATTAGAGAATATTTATAAGCAGAGGGTGGTTTACCATATCAAAGGCTTTAGAAAGATCAATGAAGAGTACTGAAGAGAGGATTTTATTATTACGGTTTCTGTTAATGGAATCAGTGATAAGAGGGTAGTGGTGGGTACTGTGAAATGTTCTAAAACCACGCTGGCTATTAGCTAGTATATTGTATTGAATTAAATGTTCTATTAGCTGATGACGAATGCATTTTTCCATGATTTTAGCTAAGGGGGATAGAAGGGCTATGGGTCTATAGTTAGAATATTCATATGAGTTGCAACCTTTGAGTAGGGGTATAATGTGAGAGATTTTCCAGATGGCTGGGATAGTTCCTCATTAATGGTTCTGTTAATAAGGATACATATAGGATAGGGAACGGCTTTTGCAGTATTTTGTAGATATTCAGATGGTATCTGGTCAGCAGAAGTAGTACATGGCTCAAGTTTTAAGAGAAGTTTAAAGATGCAGGTAGTAGAGATGGGTTGTAGTCGGAAAGAAGGGAGAGCGCTAGAATTGGGGGTAGAGAGGCTTGATATAGCTTCTGTGAAGAAGGCATTGAAGGCATTGGCAGTTTGCTGGGGAGTGTTAAGACTAGACCCTAGTGGTGCTGGAGTACTGGAGTGCCCTGAGTAAATAAGTCTACTGATACTTGTCCAGAACATTTGTGGAGTATTTTGGTGGGTTTGTTGCAGTTTGCAATAACAGTTCTTTTTGTCTGTGAGTACAGCTTTTTTTGTTATATTTCTCAGTTGCCTAAAAGTTTGCTGGTCTGAGATATTTTTGGCGGCACGCCACTTAGCCCAAGATTTGTTCCTGATTAGGATGTTTTGTCTGGTTTCTTTTGAGAGCCAGGGGGCTGGTTTTGACTTGATTCTAATGGAACACTTTGGTGCATGTTGGTCTTGGATAGTTAAAAATTTAGAGTTAAAGTATTTAACAGCCTCTTCAAGGGGAAGTCTTTTTAGAGGGTGCCAGTCACATGCACTCAACTCACTTTGGAATTGCGTAAGGTTAAAGTGTTTGGTATTCAGTGAGTTTTTATATGTGGGGGGTTTAAAATGTCATTCTTTTGCCTGATAATATAGGTCAATGAGTGATCGCTTATATCATCAGGTAAGGTTCCTACCTTATAGGTTTGGTGACATTTATTGATAAGAATCCAATCTAAGGTGCTCTCTTTTTTGCTTGGTTTGTTTATTCTGGTTGTGGAGTTGATGGTTTGAGAGAAACCATGAAGGTTGATATGGGAGGTAGGATTTTCAGTGTTAACACATTTCCAATCCATATTGAAGTCCCCTAGTATTATTGTTTCTTGTGGGTAAGTTGCTGACACCCAGTCCAGGATAACCTCTATTGTACTGGAGTTACCAGGTGGTAGGTAGATACAGATAACGTATAAAAACTCACTTGGGTTGAGTTGTAGTCTAGAAATGAGGACTTCTGCATTACTGCCCAAGGGTGGGTTATATGGTGAAGAGGTGATTTGCAGGCCATCTTTAAAGAGAATTGCTACTCCCCCTCCCTTACGCTTTATGCGGTCTTGTCTCAATATATTATATCCTGGAGGGATAATTTCAATATCTTTAGTTCCAGGTTTTAACCACGTCTCAGTCAGACATAGGATATCAAAGGAGTGAACTTCTAGGAGAGCATGGATATGGGCTACTTTATTGTTTAAACTCTGAATATTGAGTTGTGCTAATAGGAGTGAGTTGGGAGGTCGAGAGGGAATTAGTAGGATAGAAGGATTGTGGTTATGAGTTTCAATTGTTGAGATATTTGTCGGGCCAGGGTTAGGATGAATGTCACCATCTTTTAAGGAGAGGTTTTTTAGTCTTAGTCTGGGATTATGTACATTAATATTTGGATATTTATCTTTCTTTACTACAACAACAACTATGAGACTACAATATTTAATGTGTGTAAATCTGTGGTATTTGGCAAGCAGGTAGTTAGGTATGGCTGTAATGTTTACATGACTATGGGAGAGAGTAAGAGTCTGTGTAGCTGTTTGTTTGGAGGGGTAGTAAAACTGAAGATGTATCAGGTTTTCATAGGAGGTAAAGAGATAGGCTGAGGTTAGAACAGGTATACGTGTGGTGATGAGTAGTAGCTTGTGGTAAGAGAGTACAGTGAGTTAGCATGTTTGTTGCAGGCATGTTACTATGTTTGGATAAGAGTGATTTGTAGGTGTTAAGATTAAAGTAAGACAATTAGAGAGGAAATAGGATGCGGTTAATTAGTTTAAGTGAAGGGAAATTGTTAGTGGTTAGATGTCAGGTGGGGGTGTGGTTCTAAACAATTAGAGTAGTGGGGATGTCTATGATTCAAAAGTATGTCTTGGCTTTCTGCCTGAATTAGACAATCGTCCAGGTATGGGTATATCTGAATATTTCTTTGCCCGCAAAATGCAATAACTGTAGCTAGGCACTTTGTGAATACCCTGCTCTTTTCTGGGTACCAGGAAAAATCTAGAGTAGAAACCTTGTCCCTTTTCCTCTTCTGGTACCAAAAGAATAGCCCCCATGCTTATGAGAAGTTACTTGCTTTTGGGCCTCTGCCCTCTGACTTGGGGGTAGATCTGGCCACCCGCCTAGTGTTGGCAACGTGTGGAAGTGAAATCTGTATCCCTGGGACACTATATTTAAAACCCATTTGTCCTGGGTAATGAGTTCCCAGTTCTTTGCATTAAGAGCATTTTTTCCCCCCAAAGGGGCAGTCAGTTGATAAGTGCTTGAAAATTTTAAAAGGAAGGCAATGAGACAGTTTACCATAGGGGGGAGTCTTATTACTTAAATAAAATAAAAATACTGCAAGGCTGAACAAAACACACCACTTATCATAGAAAGTACAGTTTTGTACCTACCACAAATGTAGATGTTCGAGTGTAAACACTGCTGCAGTCATTACACTTGGGTTATCCTGCCGTCAGGCGGTCCCGCAGTCGGCCTGAGTTCCAAAGTCTTGGTGCGGCGTCGGTTGCTGTTGCCTCCTCCCTGACGTCAGTGCGACAGGGGTATACAAGATGCAGCCAATGCCATTTTCTTCAGTTTTTCTTGCCCCAGATGTCAGGTGCCCCCAAATAGGTAGGCAATACAAATTGCTAGTAAACAATACAAAAGTAAAGCAATACAAAAGTAAAGCAAACAACCATTTTTAGTTACCAGCAAATACTCCCCATAGGTAATAAAGGGTAGATGTCCTAGGTAAATACCAGAAAGTAAGAGGGGAAGGAGGGAGGGTAACCTGGACTGCAGCAGTGTTTACACTCGAACATCTACATTTATGGTAGGTACAAAACTGTACTATGTTCATCGTGTTACACTGCTGCAGTCATTACACTTGGGTGGAATCCCAAAGCTGAGGTAGGGAGGCTGGATCTATAAGGCATTAGGGGGTGGCTATAAAGGCAAATGGTAATGTTTGAAGGTATGCACAGAACTCCATGTTGCTGCTTCCAAAATATCCTTGGTAGGTACTCCTCTGAGGTAGGCAGTTGAAGTGGCTGTTGCCCTGGTGGAGTGAGATCTAATGCTGCTAGGTACAGGTTTCCCATAGTGAGTGTAGCAGAAACGTATACAGTGTCCTATCCATTTTGAAATAGTCTGCTTTGAAATGGCTTTTCCCTGTGCTCCTGCAGCATATGCTACCAATAATTGCTCAGATTTTCTGAAAGCTTTGGTTTTGTCCAAGTAGAAGCGTAACTGCCTGTGAATGTCCAAAGAATGTAGTAGTCTCTCCCCTTTGTTCTGTGGTTTTGGATAAAAAGTTGACAAGTGAATAGTTTGGTTTAGAGCCACACTTGATACCACCTTTGGCATAAACGTAGGGTTGGTTCTTAAGGACACCCTATCCTAGTGGGAGATGAGGAAAGGTTTCACTGCCATTAGTGCCTATAATTATGAAACTCTTCGTGCTGATGTTATTGCCAGTAGCAGAACAATTTTCCAAGAGATGTATTTTAAGTCTGCTGTGTTAGCTGGCTCAAAAGGAGGCAACGTTAATTTTTCCAAAACAAAGTTGAGGTCCCAAGTAGGTGTAGGAGCTTTACGGGGCGGTCTTATGTTTTTAGCCCCTCTGAGGTATTGTTTGAGCAAAGGATTAGAAAAAAGTGGTGGATCCATGTTGTAATGAGCAGAGATAGCTGAGGCGTGGATCTTGATGGATGAAAAAGAAAGGCCCTTGTCCAGCATCTCAGTTAAGTATTGCAGTATCTGAGGAATGTTTGGGAATAGAGGGTCAAGGCTGTGCGCTTGGTTCCAGGCACAGAATCTCTTCCATTTGTCCGAGTATGCTTTCCTGGTGCTAGGCCTTCTGGCCTCCAGAATGACATCCATAACAGCTTTGGAGAGAGGCATTGCTTGTTTGACTAAGGAATTTTCCATGCAGCTAGGTTTAAGGTCTTTAGCTGGCTGTGAAGTATCTGATTGTTGTACTGTGTCAGCAACTGTGGAATTTGTGGTAAAATCCAGGGTGGTTCTTGTGTTAAGTTCTTTAGGATTGGGTACCAGTGCTGGCGTGGCCAGTCTGGTGCAATCAGGATCATTTTTGGCTCTTCCTGCCTGGCTTTTATGAGTACCTTTGGAAGGAGAGGTAAAGGTGGGAAAGCGTATACTTGCAGTTTTTTCCAGCTGAATGAGAGGGCATCCACTTTCCACGCTTGTGGATGGCAGCTCCTTGTGCAGAATTTCTGTAATTGGCAGTACTTTGGGGTGGCAAACAGATCTATGTCCGGGCTCCCCCATTTTTGTGTTATCATTCTGAATATTTGTGGGTTTGGTTCCCATTCATGTGGGTCCATACTGTTTCTGCTTAGGTCGTCTGCCAGTGTATTTTTCTCTCCTGGCAGGAACTGTGCTTGCAGATGAACTTGGTAGCTTAGAGCTGTGTTCCACAAGGTCATGGCTTGTCTGCAGAGGGGGTAGGAGTGTATGTGCCTCCTTGCTTGTTTATGTACCACATAACTGTGTTGTCTGTCTTTAGTAGTAATTGTCCTGGATGCAGTAGGTCCTTGAAAGCTATAATAGCATTTTGTACAGCTAGCATCTCTTTTTGACTGATGTGGAGATGTCTTTGCTCTGTGGGCCACTTACCCTGGATACATTTTCCTGCCATGTGTGCTACCCAGGCGTAATCCGATGCATCTGTTGTCAGTGTCTGCCTGGCTGTGGGTTGAGTGAAAGGCTGTCCCTTGTTGAGGTGACAAGCTTGTGCCCACCATCGAAACTTCTGTTGTAGGCAAGGAATTAGTGGTATAACTGTTTCCAAACTTTGACAGTGTTGAGACCATACGCTCTTTAGGTACCATTGTAGTTTCCTCATATGCAGTCTGGCATATGGAATTAGTAGTATGCAAGATGCCATGTAGTCCAAGGCCTGCAGAATGTTTCTTGCAGAGAGTTGGGTCTTTGTTGCCATTAATTGAAAATATTGAGTCAGTTGTCCTTGCTTGTCTGGCGTGAGATAAGCCATCTGGGCAGGTTGTGTTCAAGCTGGCACCCAGGAATATTACCTGTTGTGAGGGCACAGTTTTGATTTCTTTTCGTTTACTGTGTACCCCAGGCAACTTAACTTTTTTATGTACGCCAGATGTTTTAGTACAATGTCCTTGCTCTCTGCTTGAATCAGGCAGTCGTCCAGGTATGGGTAAATTTGAATTCCTTTTTGCTTGCAAAATGCAATTACTGGTGCCAGGCACATTGTGAAGACCCTGGGCGCAGTAGATAAGCCAAAGGGCAGTGCAGAGAATTGATAGTGCATTGAACCAGCAAGAAATCTGAGGTATCTTCTGCAATTTTGTCTGATAGGGACATGCAGGTATGCCTCTGAGATCCAAAGTCACGAGCCAAGCTTTCTTGCCCAGCATGGGAAGAAGCTGCTGTAGTGTCAACATCTTGCATTTCGGAACATCCAGGTAAGTGTTTAGTGTAGAAAGGTCCAGAATGGGTCTCCAGGCTTGGTCTTTTCTGGGAACCAGAAAGAGTCTTGAGTAAAATCCTTTTCTTTGTTCTTGTGGTGGTACCTTCTGAATAGCTCTCATGTCCATGAGTGCTGTAATTTGTTTTTGAGCCTCTGCCCCTTGATTTGGTGGCAGATTTGGCATTCCTTTTTATCTTGGCAAGGTGTGGAAATGGAACCTGTAACCTTGAGATACGATGTTGAGAACAGATTTGTCTTTGGTGATGCAATGCCAGATGTGATAGAAAAGTGCCAGTTTTCCGCCCCTAAGGGGGCTGCCAAGAGAGAGCTGTTTGGCATCTGTAGTGGAAAGTCATTGAGGCTGTTTTTTATACGGTTGAGGCCTGTCTTCCCCTTCTTTCTGGCCTGGTGTGCCCCATTGTCGAGGCCTTGTGTCTGACCTCTACCTCTTGGACATCTGTATCTGTTCCTTTGAGGTCTATCTGTGACTGGAAAGGACCAATTCTTTGTTGACCAATTTCTGCTAAAACGAGGAGGCTGAACCTGTAAGAAATCTTTCACCGTTTGCATAGATTTTGCCTTATCCTCCATCTTCTTTAACACCTCCTCTGCCTTAACTCCAAATAGCACATCCTGCTGCAAAGGTGCATCCAATAATTTGACCTTAACATGATCTGGTAAAGTACAGTTTTGTACCTACCATAAATGTAGATGTTCGAGTGTTCACCCTGCTGCAGTCATCACACTTGGGCTATCCTGCCATCAGGCGGTCCTGCAGTCGGCTCGAATTCCAAAGTCTTGGTCCGGCGTCGGTTGCTGTCGCTTCTTCCCTGACGTCAGTGCGTCAGGGGTATACAAGAGGCATCCGACGCCATTTTCTTCAGTTTTTCTTGCCCCAGATGTCAGATGCCTTTTAAAAATAAAACAAAACCCTTAGGTACAAGCAAATACACCACAGAGATAGTATAGGATAAAGTGGTAGAGATAAGTTCAGCTAGTTCAGAGGGGATGGAGGGAGGGTAACCTGGACTGCAGCAGGGTGAACACTCGAACATCTACATTTATGGTAGGTACAAAACTGTACTATGTTCATCGTGTTACCCTGCTGCAGTCATCACACTTGGGTTGAATCCCAAAGCTAAGGTGGGGAGGTGGAGTCAAACAGAGTTAGAAGAGGCTAGCAGGCCCTGCAAAACTGCAGTGGCAAAACCAGCTCTAGTCTTAGAGTAAAGAGGTAAGTGATCGTGTTTGGTGAAGGTGTGCACTGAACTCCAAGTAGCAGCTTCCAGAATATCCTTGGTTGGCACTCCCCTGAGAAAGGCTGCTGATGTAGCTGTAGCCCTGGTGGAGTGAGACCTAATGTTAGCAGGTACTGATTTCCCATGATGTGTGTAGCAGAAATGTATGCAATGTCCTATCCATTTAGAAATGGTCTGTTTTGAGATGGCTTTTCCTTGTTATCCTGTAGCATAGGCTACAAAGAGCAGGTCAGTTTTTCTGAAAGCCTTAGTTTTATCCAAGTAGTAACGTAATTGCCTGTGAATGTCCAAAGAGTGCAGGAGTCCTTCTCCTTTGCTCTGGGGATTTGGGAAAAAGGTGGGCAAGTGAATGGTTTGGTTTAGGGCCACACTGGATACCACCTTTGGCATAAAGGAAGGATTAGTCCGTAGAGAAACTCTGTCTTGATGAAAAATGAGGAAAGGTTCCACTGCCATTAGTGCCTGTAGCTCTGATACTCTTCTAGCTGAGGTTATTGCTAGTAGTAGGGCAGTTTTCCATGAAAGAAATTTAAATCAGTTGAAAAAGCTGGTTCAAAGGACGGCAGTGTAAGCTTTTCCAGGACAAAGTTGAGATCCTAAGTAGGTGTTGGAGCTCTCCTTGGCGGTCTTAAGTTCTTAGCCCCTCTGAGGTACAGTCTTAGGAGTGGATGTGAAAATAAAGGAGGATCCGTGCTGTAATGAGCTGAAATTGTTGAGGCGTGGATCTTAATAGATGAAAAGGAAAGTCCTTTGTGTAACATCTCAATTAAATATTGTAGAATCTGAGGAATGTTCGGCTCCAGGGGATTTAGGCCTTTAGCCTGGTTCCAGGAGCAAAATCTTTTCCATTTGTCTGAATAGGTTTTCCTGGTGCTGGGCCTCCTGGTCTCCAGAATGACATCCATAACAGCTTTGGATAAAGGTGTTGGCTGGTTGTTTAGGTAATTTGCCATGCAGCCAGGTTTAAAGTCTTGAGCTGGCTGTGTAGAATCAGACTGTCTCGCTGGGTGAGCAGGCGAGGATTTTGTGGCAAAATCCATGGTGGGCCCTGGGCCATGATCCTTAAAATTGGATACCAATGTTGGCGTGTTTAATCTGGGGCAACGAGAATAATTTGTGGCCTCTCTAATCGGACTTTCAGCAGTACCTTTGCTAGAAGAGGCAGTGGAGGGAAGGCATAGTGTTAATGTTTTCCAACTGAATGAGAGAGCGTCCACTTTCCAAGCTAGTGGATGGAAGGCCCTTGTGCAAAATTTCTGAAGTTGGTGGTTATGGGAGCTTGCAAACAGATCTATGTCTGGGCGTCCCCATTTTTGAGCTATCATTGCAAATACTTGTGGATCTAGTTTCCATTCGTGTGGATCCATGATGTTTCTGCTTAGGTCGTCTGCCAATGTGTTTTTCTTTCCTGGCAGGAATTGTGCTTGTAACTGAACCTTGTAAGACAGTGCAGTGTTCCACAAGGTCATTGCTTGCCTGCATAGAGGGTAGGAATGTGTGCCCCCTTGCTTGTTTATGTACCACATAACTGTGGTGTTGTCTGTCCTTATTAGTAGTTGTCCTGGGTGTAGAAGGTCCTTGAAAGCTGTTAGGGCATTCTGCACTGCTAGCATTTCTTTTTGGTTGATATGCAGATGTGTCTCTGATCTGTAGTCCATTTGCCCTGAATGCACTGTCCTGCCATGTGTGCTCCCCAGGCATAGTCCGATGCATCTGTTGTCATAGTTTGCCTGGCTGTGGGTAAGGTGAAAGGCTGACCCTTGTTGAGGTGACATGCCTGTGCCCACCATAGAAACTCCTGTTGAAGGCAGGGAATGAGTGGAATCATTGTTTCCAAGCTGTGGCTGTGCTGAGTCCATACACTTTTCAGGTACCATTGTAATTTCCTCATATGCAGTTTTACAAATGGTATTAGTAGAATGCAAGATGCCATGAATCCCAAGGCATGCATAATTTTTCTTGCAGGGAGTTGGGTCTTTGTTGCCATTATTTTGAAATATTGAAACAGTTGATGTTTGTCTGGCATGAGATAAGCCATCTGGGCCGCTGTATTCAAGTTGGCACCCAGGAATGTTAAGTTTTGTGAGGGCACTAGTTTTGATTTCTTTTCGTTCATTGTGTACCCTAGGCAACTTAGAAGGTGTTTGACACATGCCAGATGCTGTAAAAGGATGTCCTTGCTTTCTGCTTGAATAAGACAGTCGTCCAGGTATGGGTATATTTGAATTCCTCTTTGTCTGCAGTATGCAATTACTGGTGCCAGGCATTTTGTGAAGACCCTGGGCACAGTAGATAAGCCAAAGGGCAGTGCAGAGAATTGATAATGCGTTGAACCTGCAATGAAGCGGAGGTATCTTCTGCAATTTTGTCTGATAGGGACATGCAGATATGCCTCCTTGAGGTCCAAAGTGACTAGCCAAGCATTCTTGCCCAGCATGGGAAGATGCTGTAGTGTTAGCATCTTGAATTTTGGTACTTGCAGATAGGTGTTCAAAAGTGAAAGATCCAGAATGGGTTTCCATGCTTTGTCCTTTCTTGGAACTAGGAAGAGTCTTGAGTAAAATCCTTGTCCCTGCTCCTGTGTAGGTACCTGTTGAATGGCTCTCATGTTCATGAGAGCTGTAATTTGTTTTTGTGCCTCTGTCCATAGATTTGGTGGCAGGTTTGGCATTCGTTTTATCCTTGGTAAGGTATGAAAGTGGAATCTGTATCCTTGAGAGACAATGTTTGGAACCCATTTGTCTTTTGTGATGATATGCCAGTTGTCTGCAAAAAATGTTAGTTTTCCTCCCAAGGGTGTTGCCAGGAGAGATTTGCTTGGTAGTTTGAGGATAGAGTCATTCTGTCTGCCTTCTGCTAGCTTGGGGCCTGTCTTCTCCTCCATTCTGGGTAGCAGAACCCCATTGGCGAGGTTTGTAAGGGCCCTGTGACTGACCTCTGCCCCTTGGGCGTCTATGATCTGTCTGAAGCTGGAAAGGACCAATTTTTTTTGTCCAATTTCTGCTGAAGAGAGGGGGTTGTGCCTGCAAGAAATCCTTGACCGTTTGCATAGATTTAGCCTTATCCTCCATTTTCTTTAAAACCTCTCCTGCTTTGACACCAAATAATATATCCTGTTGTAAAGGTGCATCTAATAATTTTGCTTTAACATGGTCAGGGAGGGTTTGCTCTTTTAACCAAGCATGTCTACAAATGACTGAGCCAGTAACAGCTGCTCTACAGGAAGCTTCCAGTGAATGAAATCCGCATTATAAAGTATGCTTGCCCACCTGTTCAGCTGCATGCAACAGATCCTGCATTTCCTTGAACTCAGGCTGAGTGTGTGCTCATTTTTTGTTTTAACTGAGACATGAGGAATTGTTGATATTTCAACATGTGAAACTGGCAATGTAATGCTCTCATAGCCAGAGTTGCAGAGTTGTATATTTTCTTTCCCCATCTATCTAGGGCTCTGGAATCTCTTTCAGACAGCACAGGATTTTTAGCCATAGAAGCCTTTGCTCCCTTAGGACCCTGGGATATGGTTTCTGTGTCAGCTACAGGGCTTTTATAAAGGAATTTGTGTGAGTCAGGTACTCTGTAGTATCTGTCTGGTTTGGCTGGAGCAGGAGGTAGAGAGTCTGGATTTAAACTAGACTCCAAGTAGACATCATCCACAATATCTAAAACAGGAGGAATAGCAAGAGGTCTGTGCTGGGGTAATAGAAGGAACTCTCGGAGCCTTTTCTTAGAATCTGAGTAATCCTGGCCTTCACAATGGAAATGTTCCCTCATGGTATGTAAACTTTCCCCAAAGGAGTAGTTTTCAGGAGGAGATGCTGAGGGAATAGAATCTTCAGCATCAGAATCCTCATAAGGTGGAAAAGTGTAATCCTGCTCCTCAGAAGAATCTGAGGAGAGAGAAACCTGGTCAGAGGATGCATAATCCTCCTCTTGTCTTGGTCTTTTATCAGGAGGGGGATGGGAACCCCTGATAAGGGTAATTAAATCTTCAGCCATCTTAAGCATCTGTTTCTCAGGCATGGGGCCTTGACCTGTAGACTGAAGAACAGTTTTCTTATGTTTTAAGGGAGTTTTAAGTTTAGCATAAGATTTAATGGTGAGTGTAGTCGGTCTGAAGACACCTTCTGCAACCGAAGCTGTTTCCTCTGCACCGGTGTCTAAATCTGCTCTGGTGTCGGTAGATGGCTGCGTTGGCCTAGAAGACTCCACGTGGGAGTCGGCAGCTGTCTGGGGTTCCAGCTCTGCGGTCATCAGGGGCTGCGTAGGCGCCTCACTGAAAACTGGAGAACCGGCGACAGGCCCAGCTGAGGCCTCGGGGTCTGGCTTATTCCTAGGCTGCCTGTCCTTATCCTTGCGTTTTCTATGAGTTGCGGTCGTCGGCTGCTCCGACGGCATGATATAATTGAATTTCCTACCAAAGTAATGTCGTGCGAAGTCAAAACGGCATTTGATAGTGCGTTTATTAAACCTAGTGCAAAACCGACAACCTGTGACGTCGTGATCTGGGCCAAGGCAAGGAATGCAATAGGAATGGAAGTCCTTATGAGGTATTTACTTCCCACAAGAAATGCAATTAACTTTTTCTGACATCAGACTGAGGCAAGAAAATGTTCCCCAACGTGGTACTTAGCTTTATTGAAGACTTCGGACTGAAATTCAAATTGAAAATCTCAGGTGTCGGCCGACCGGCACTTGCGAACTGCTTCTGCTTCGGGCACTGCACGGCAAGAAAGACTGAAGAAAATGGCGTCGGATGCCTCTTATATACCCCTGATGCACTGACGTCAGGAAGAAGCGACAGCAACCGACGCCGGACCAAGACTTTGGAATTCGGGCCGACTGCGGGACCACCTGACGGCAGGATAACCCAAGTGTGATGACTGCAGCAGAGTAACACGATGAACATCGTATGTTCTTTTAACTAAGCATGTCTTCTAATGACAGAGCTTGTAACTGCTGCTCTACAGGAGGCCTCTAAGGAATCAAACCCACATTGCAAAGTATGTTTTCCCACTTGTTCAGCTGCATGCAATAAATCCTGCATTTCTTTTAAGTTAGGAGGATCTGATTCTGGTAGCATCTTTTGTTTCAACTGAGACAACAAAAATTACTGATATTTTAGCATGTGAAACTGGCAATTCAAGGCTCTCATTGCTAAAGTTGCAGACATATATACCTTTTTTCTCCATCTGTCTAATGCTCTGGAATCTCTGTTAGAGGGGACTGTTTTTTTTGCTGATGATGCCTTAATCCCTTTGGGTCCCTGAGAAATAGTTTCAGGGTCAACAACAGGGCTTTTGTACAGAAATTTGTGAGAGTCAGGGACTCTCTGTAATATCTATCAGGTTTAACTGGGGCTGGGGGTAAGGAGTCCGGGTTCAAACTGGATTCAGTGTACACATCATCCATAATGTCTAAAACTGGTTGAATAGCAAGGGGTCTGTGTTGGGGCAATAAAAGGAAGTCTCTGAGTCTTTTCTTGGATTCTGAGAAATCCTAGCCTTCCCAATGGAAGTGCTCGCTCATGGTATGTAAGGTCTCCCCAAAGGAGTAATCCTCAGGTGGAGAGGCTGATGGAATTGATTCCTCAGCATCAGAATCCTCATAAGGGGGTAAAGAACATCCTAGGTCCGAGGAAGAGTCAGAGGAGAGGAACACCTGGTCAGAAGATTCATAGTCTGCATCCTGCCTGGGCCTTTTATCAGGAGGGGGATGGGACTCCCGATCAGAGTGATCAGGTCCTCGGCCATTTTTAGCATCTGTTTCTTAGGCATGGATGCCTGTCCTGGAGAGAGTTGTCTGTTTCTTAGGCATGGAAGCCTGTCCTGGAGAGAGTTGTGTCTGTTTCTTTGCTTTTAAGGGAGGCTTAGATTTAACACAGGGTTTAATAGTTTAATAGTCCTCTGTAGGTTTAGGATCGGTAAACTGAAGGCCTAGTGAGTCCGAAGGCCCAGCCAGCTCCGCGTGGGAGTCGGAGGCGGTCTGTGGAAGCGGTCGTCAGGGGCTGCGTAGGCGCCTCGCTGAAAACCGGAGAACCGGTGACCGGCCTAGAAGAGGCCTCGTCATCCGTTTTGGGCCTTGGACGCCTGTCCTTGCGCTTTTTATGCATTGCGGTAGTCGGAATTTCCGACGACATGGTATAATTGAATTTACTACCAAAATAATGTCGGGCAAAATCAAACCGACGTTTAATAATGCACTTGTTAAACCTAGCACAAAACTGACAACCAGTGACGTCGTGGTCAGGGCCTAGGCATGGAATACAATAGGAGTGGAAATCCTTATGAGGTATTTGCTTCCCACAAGAAATACAGTTATTAACTTTTACTGACATCGGTCTGAGGCAAGAAAAAGTTTCCCCAATGGGGTACTTAGCTTTTTTAGAAGACTTCAGTTCTGGATTTGGAATGAAAATCTCAGGAGTCGGCCGACCACCACTTGCAAACTGTTTCTGCTTCGGGCACCGCGCGGCATGAAAGACTGCATCTTATATACCCCTGTCACACTGACGTCAGGGAGGAGGCGGCAGCCACTGACGCCGGACCAAGACTTTGGAACTCTGGCCGACTGCAGGACCGCCTGACGGCAGGATAACCCAAGTGTAATGACTGCAGTAGTGCATCACAATGAACATCAACATTTAATCACCGTGTTCGTCAAATCAGACTTCCTCAGAAATACAAAACACACTAAATGACACAATATATACACTCTAAAAACAACTGAATTCAATTACTATCAATTCTATATAATTCAAGCACTTAAAAAGGCAATAATTAAAAAAAAACATTGGACAACGTTAAACCTATTTTTATTAACATACACCCTACGGTCTTTTACAAAACATTTGATATTAATGGCATTATTCAAACCAGGAGGCTGATCAGCTTTTAATTTAATCTGCCACCTGGTTACTCTCTGTTCAAGATAATTCTCAAAATTACCCCCCTCTTAAATTCAGATGACCCTGTTCCAAAATGAACAGAATTTTTTTTTAAATTATGACACACAATACTGTGTCGATATACTGCATTGTTCGAATCTTTATTTTTGATATCATACATATGCTCTCTAATCCTTATCATTAAATGTCTAGTGGTCATGCCAATGTAAAAAGAAGGACATGAACTCCAGACAGCAAAATACATTACCCCAACACTTTTACATGAAAAATAACTAGAAATAGGTATAGTGTATGGGAGATGTGATAAATATATGAATGGCCCCTCCAAAATATATCTACACACACTACATGTGAAACATTTATGCATACCTTTAGTCACACTTGGACCAATGGTGTCAGCAACAAAAATGTCCCTACCATTCTCAAGTAGCCTTTTTAAATTGGAGTTTTTCTTATATACAAAATTAGGATGTTCCCCCACACTATTAAACAATCACGATTGCCCTTGACTATTTTCCAGTTATCAGATATTTTTTTAACAGCTGGAACAGAACTAGTTATAGGTAAATTAAAACTTAGATGTCTGTCACCACATAGTATATTCTTGGGGACTAGAACAAGGGCTTTTCTGATGGTAGGTGGATATCTATCCTCTCTCCCATTTCACACATATTGTATTAGATCATCCAACAACTATTCATCATACACATGTTCCAAAAATAAGTTTTTAATATATGAAAACTCAATATGTAGACATTCATCATCACTAGTCATTCGACTAGCACGGATGAACTGTCCTTTAGGAATGTTCTTTTTAATAGGATTCAGATGTTGACTAGAAAAAGTACAATTGTGTACACTTACCATTAATGTAGATTTTAGAGTATATTCACTGTTGCAGTCATTACATTTGGGTAATCTGCTGGCAGGTTGCCCTCAGTCGGCCTGAATAACAAACTCTTGGGTCCTGCGTCGGTTGCAGTCTCCTCTTCCATGACGTCAGGTCGTCAGGGGTATAAAACATGCAGCCGACACCATTTTAATCAGTTTTTCTTGCCCCAGATGTCAGGTGCCCCTCAAATGGGGAACAAAAATATATATATACATATATATATATATATATATATATATATATATATATGCATGTATTTTAGAACAAAAAAAATTTACCTTCAACTAAAAGCAAATACACCACAAAGGCTTTTGAGCATAGTGAAGGAAAGAAGTAGTATAATAATAGAGAAGAAAGGGGGATGGCGGCTGGGTAACCCAGACTGCAACAGTGAATACACTTGAAAATCTACATTTATGGTAAGTGTACACAACTGTATTATGTTCTTTGTGTTTCACTGCGGCAGTCATTACATTTGGGTAGAATCCCAAAGCTATGGATGGGAGGATAGAATTAAACAGCATTAGGAGCAACTATAAGGCCCTGCAGGACTGCAGTGGCAAAGCCTGCCCTGGATTTAGAAAAGAGAGGTAAATGGTAATGTTTTGTGAACGTATGAACTGAGCTCCAAGTAGCAGCTTCTAGAATGTCTCTGGTAGGAACCCTTTGGAGAAAGGCTGCAGAAGTAGAAGCAGCCCTGGTGGAATGGGATCTAATCCTTTTGGGCACAGGTTTACCATGGTGCATGTAGCAGAAACGAATACATTGGCTTATCCATTTTGAAATAGTCAGCTTTGATATAGGCTTCCCTTCTGCTCCTGCAGCAAATGCCACCAGTAATTGCTCAGACTTTCTTAGAGATTTTGTCCTGTTTAAGTAGAATCTTAGTTGTCTGTGTACATCCAATGAATGCAGAATTCACTCCCCCTTGTTCTGCAGATTTGGGAAAAAAGTTGCCAGGTGAATGGTCTGGTTAACAGCCACACTGGATACCACCTTAGGCATAAAAGGATTGGTCCTGAGGGCCACCCTGTCTGGGTAAAAGATAATCAAAGGCTCCACTGCCATGACAGCCTGTAGTTCTGAAACCCATCTAGCTGAAGTGACTGCTAAAATAAAGGCTGTCTTCCAAGAAAGAAATTTTATGTCCGCATTAGTAGCTGGTTCAAAAGGAGGTAGGGTGAGTTTTTCCAGCACAAAATTGAGGTCCCATGCAGGAGTCGGTGCTCTCCTGGGAGGTCTTAAATTTTTGGCCCCTCTGAGGTACTGCTTTAGCAGGGGATGAGAAAAGAGAGGAGGCTCTGTGCTGTAATGAGCCGAGATGGCAGAGGCATGGATTTGTATTGAAGAAAAAGATAGGCCTTTGTGAAGCATCTCAGTTAAATACTGCAAAATCTGAGGAATATCAGGTTGTGCTGTGTTTATTCCTTGTGCTTGGTTCCAAGCACAGAATCTCTTCCATTTATCAGCATAAGATTTTCTAGTACTAGGCCTTCTAGCCTCCAAAATGACATCCATCACAGGTTTACTGAGAGATGTGACTGATTAGCCATTCTGCAAGATTCAGAGTTTGGAGGTGAATGTGCAAAAACTGACAGTTCTGCTGAGACAACAGATGAGGTGTTTGAGGCAAGTACCACGGAGGAAGGTGTGACATATTCCTTAGAAGTGGGTACCAGTGTCAGCGAGGGCAGTCCGGAGCAATCAGAATCATTTGTGGTTTTTCTTGTCTGACTTTTAGTAAGACCTTGGAGAGCAGAGGCAGAGGGGGAAAGGCATAGACTGACAGGTTTTTCCAGCTGAAAGATAGAGCATCCACTTTCCAAGCTATTTTGTGATGAGTTCTTGTGCAGAATTTGTCCAACTGATAGATTTGGGGAGAGGCAAATAGATCTATGTCTGGGCTCCCCCATTTTCATGTCAACATGCTGAAGATTTGTGGATCCAGTTTCCATTCGTGTGGGTCCATAAGATTTCTGCTTAGGTCGTCTGCCAGAGCATTTTGCTTTCCTGGCAGGAATTGAGCTTGAAGATGTATTTGGTAAGTCAAGGGGCTGTTCCACAAGGCCATGGCTAGTCTGCAAAGGGGGTAGGAGTGGGTACCCCCCTGCTTGTTTATGTACCACATAACTGTGGTGTTGTCCAACTTTATCAGTAGTTGTCCTGGATGAAGTTAAGTCCTTGAAGGCTGTCAGAGCATTCTGTACAGCTAGCATTTCTTTCTGGAGGATATGTAGATGCATTTGAATTGGGCTCCATTCATGCTGAATGCATCTCCCTGCCAGATGGGCCCCCCAAGCATAGTCTGATGTTTCTGTAGTCAGGGTTTGGGTGGCAGGGGGTAGAATTAATGACAGTCCCTTGTTTTGGAGACTTGCCTCTGCCCACCAAAAGAACTCCTGTTGCAGGCAGGGAATGAGAGGAATCATTGTTTCCAGGCTATGACAATGTTGACTCCAAAAGCTTTTTAGGTACCACTGAAGTTTCCTCATATTCAGTCTTGCATATGGAATTAGTAGAATCCAGGATGCCATGAACCCCAAAGCCTGCAGAATTTGTCTTGCAGATAAGCTGGGTTTTTATTGTCACTTGTTTGAAGTATGTTGTCAAATGAATTTGTGTGTCTGGTGTGAGGTAAGCCATCTGGGCAGCTGTATTCAAGCTTGCACCCAGGAATATAATTATTTGAGAGGGTACCAGTTGTGATTTATTTTAGTTTATGGTGTACCCTAGGCATGTTAGAAGCCTTTTTACAAATGCCAGATGTTGAAGAAGAGTGTCCTTGTCCTCTGCCTGAATGAGACAATCGTCCAGATATGGATACATCTGAATGTTTCTTTGTCTGCAAAATGCAATTACTGGTGCCAGGCACTTTATGAAGACCGTGGGCGCAGTAGATAAGCCAAAGGGCAGTGCAGAGAACTGGTAATGCAAATAGCCTGCTTTGAAGCAGAGGTATCTTCTCCCAGATTCCCTGATTAGGATATGCAGGTATGTCTCAAGTCTAGAGTTACCAACCAGGCATTCTTGCCTAGCATAGGCAGTAGCTGTTGTAGAGTCAGCATCTTAAATTTTGGTATGTCCAGGAAAGTATTTAGAATGGATAAGTCCAGAATTGGACTCCAAGATTTGTCTTTTCTGGGTACCAGGAAAAGTCTTGAATAAAACCCTTGGCCTTTTTCCTTTTCTGGTACTGGTTGAATAGCCCCCATATCCATGAGAGACATGACTTGTTTCTGGGCCTCTGCCCACTGATTTGGTGGCAGATCTGGCCATCCGTTTCGAATTGGCAATGTGTGGAAATGAAATTTGTACCCCTGGGATACTATATTTAAGACCCACTTTTCCTGGGTAATTAGATGCCAATTTTGAGCATGAAGTTCTAATTTTCCCCCCAAAGGGGCTGCCAAAAGTTAAGTGCATGGAGATGGCAGAGGAAAGTCATTGAGACTGTTTATTGTAGGGTGGTGCCTTGCTACCTCCTGACTTGGAGGTAGAGGCACCCCACTGTTTTGTCCTGTAAGATCCTTGTGACTGAAACCTGGAGCCTTTGGAGCGTCTGGGTTTGACCTGAGCGGCTCTGTTGGACACTGGAAAGGACCAATTTTTAGTAGGCCAGTGCCTACTGAACCTGGGTGGCTGCACTTGCAAGAAATCTTTTACAGTTTGCATAGATTTAGCTTTGTCTTCCATCTTTTTTAAAACCTCTTCTGCCTTATTACCAAACAGACTGTCCTGCTGTAAAGGAGCATGTAACAATTTAGCTTTAACATGATCAGGCAGATTTTGCTCCTTGAGCCAGGCATTCCTTATTACAGATCCAGTTACAGCGGCCCTGCAAGAGGCCTCCAAGGAATCAAAACCACATTGTAAAGTATGCTTTCCAGCTTGTTCAGCTGAATGCAATAAGTCCTGTAACTCTATTTTCCACACAATCAGAAATCAACAAAATTTTCTGTTTCAGTAAGCCCATAACATGCTGTTGATATTGGCAGTTTAAGCCCTGATAGCCAGGGTTGCAGACGTATAAACCTTCTTACCCCATCTATCCAGCGCCCTGGAGTCTCTATCTGAAGGGGTAGGAATTTTGGCTGTAGAAGCCTTAACACCCTTGGGACCCTGAGAAATAGTTTCAGGGTCAGCAGCAGGATTTTTGAAGAGAAACTTGCAGGAGTCAGGAACCCTATAATATCTGTCTGGCTTACTAGGAGCCGGAGGCAGGGAATCAGGAGCCATGCTGGATTCTGAGAAAACATCATCAACAATGTCTAAAACAGGAGGTATAGCCAAAGGCCTATGCTGAGGAAGAAGAAGAAAATACCTAATCCTCTTTTTGGATTCTGAAAAGTCCTGACTCTCCCAATGAAAATGTTCCCTTAAAGTATGCAAAGTCTCTCCAAAAGAAAAATCCTCAGGAGGAGAAGCAGAAGGTATGGATTCCTCTGCATCAGAGTCCTCATAAGGTGGAACAGAAAATTCCTGATCAGAAGAGGAATCAGAAAAAATGGAAACCAGATCTGAAGATTCATAATCAGTGCCTTGCCTAGGCCTCTTAGCAGGGGGGTGGGGGGTGGGAACCCCTGATAGTACAGTTTTGTACCTACCATAAATTTAGATGTTCGAGTGCTCATACAGCTGCAGTCATAACAGATGGGTTATCCTGCCGTCAGGCGGGTCCTCGGTCGGACGAATTCCAAAGTCTAGGTCCGGCGTCAGTTGTCGTCACTTCCTCCCTGACGTCAGTGCGGCAGGGGTATAAAACAGGCAGCCGATGCCATTTTCTTCAGTTTTTCTTGCCCCAGATGTCAGGTGCCCCCAGAAGGAAGGCAAACAATGTTATGCAAAAATGCAATGTTGATAAATCAAAAAACAGTAGTTGCAAGCAAATACACCATAAAAGAGTACCCCAAAAGGTTATATGAAAAGGGTTTGTCATAAGGCATGTCCTAAGACGGGTTGGAGGGAGGGAAACCTGGACTGCAGCTGTATGAACACTCTAACATCTACATTTATGGCAGGTACAAAACTGTACTATGTTCATCGTGCATACAGCTGCAGTCATAACAGATGGGTAGAATCCCAAAGCTAAGTAAGGGGGCAGGCACTAAGTGGAACTAGGAGGGGCTAGGATGCCCTGCAGGACTGCTGTGGCAAAGCCCGCTCTAGATTTAGAGTATAGTGGGAGGTGATAGTGCTTGCAGAAAGTGTGCACTGAACTCCAGGTGGCTGCTTCCAAAATATCCTTGGTAGGGACCCCCCTGAGGAAGGCTGCAGAGGTAGCTGTGGCTCTGGTGGAGTGGGATCTGATGCATGCAGGCACAGTTTTTCCATGAAATGAGTAACAAAAGCGTATGCAGTGGGCTATCCATTTTGAAATTGTCTGCTTGGAAATGGCCTTTCCTTGAGCACCTGCAGCATAGGACAAAAAGAGTTGTTCAGATTTCCTGAATGGCTTTGTCCTGTCCAAATAATATCGAAGTTCTCTGTGAATGTCCAAGGAATGTAGTAGTCTTTCCCCTTTGTTTTGTGGATTAGGATAAAAGGTAGGTAAGTGGATAGTCTGATTCAAAGCTACACTGGATACTACCTTTGGCATAAAGGTAGGGTTGGTTCGTAAGGAAACTCTGTCCTGATGGAAAATAATGAATGGTTGCACAGCCATGAGGGCCTGTAGCTCTGAAACCCTGCGAGCTGAGGTGATAGCCAGAAGAAAGGCTGTTTTCCATGACAAGTACTGTAACTCTGATGTAGAAGCTGGCTCGAAAGGAGGAAGGGTCAGCTTTTCCAATACGAAGTTGAAGTCCCAAGCAGGGACTGGTAGTTTCCTTGGGGGTTTTATATTCTTTGCCCCTCTGAGGAACTGCCTTAAGAGAGGATGAGAGAATAAAGGAGGGTCTGTGTTGTATTGTGCAGAAATGGCTGAAGCGTGGATCTTGATGGAGGAGAAGGAAAGTCCATTGTTTAACATCTCAGCTAGGTACTGTAAGATTTGAGGTATATTTATTACCCAAGGATTCTGTCCCTTCTTGCGATTCCAGGCACAAAATCGTTTCCATTTAGCGGAGTAGGCCTTTCTAGTAGAAGGTCTTCTGGCCTCCAAGATGACATCCTGCACCTCCTTGGAGAGTAGAAACTGTTGGGAAATCAAGGAATTCTCCATGCAGCTAGATTTAGAGTTTTGAGATGGCTGTGAAGAGACTTGTAGCTGTGCTGGGACAACAGAAGAGGGACTAGAGGTAGGATCCATGGTGGGGGATGTGTCAGGCTCTTCAGGAGCGGATACCAGTGTTGCCTTGGCCAGTCTGGAGCAATGAGAATCATTTTCGGCCTCTCTGCTCTGGCTTTTAATAGAACTTTGGGCAGCAGAGGAAGAGGCGGGAAGGCATAGACTGTCAGTGTTGCCCAATTGAAGGAAAGTGCGGCCACTTTCCAGGCCTGTGGATGATAGGTCCTTGAACAAATTTTTTCAACTGGCAATTTCTGTGGGTAGCAAAGAGATCTATGTCTGGCTGTCCCCATGCCCAAGTTATCTCTGTGAAAATTTGAGGATGCAACTTCCATTCGTGTGGATCTGTCATATTTCTGCTTAGGTTGTCTGCCAGTGTGTTTTCCTTCCCTGGCAGGAATTGTGCTTGTAGTTGAATTTTCAATTCCAGTGCTGTGTTCCATAGGGTCATGGCTTGCCTGCACAGGGGGTATGAATGAGTTCCCCCCCCCTGTTTGTTTATGTACCACATCACTGTGGTGTTGTCTGTCCTTATCAATAGCTGGCCTGGATGCAGTAGGTCTTTGAAGGTCATAATAGCCTTTTGCACGGCTAGCATTTCCTTTTGGTTGATGTGAAGGAGCTCCTCTTTTCGTGCCCATTTTCCCTGAATGCACTGGTTTGTCATGTGTGCTCCCCATGCGTAGTCTGAGGCGTCTGTTGTGATGATTTGAGTTGCTTGAG
The DNA here is from genome assembly GCF_019279795.1 of Protopterus annectens. NCBI lineage: Eukaryota > Metazoa > Chordata > Ceratodontiformes > Protopteridae > Protopterus > Protopterus annectens. The sequence continues at coordinate 294,884,876 of NC_056730.1, read as the reverse complement.
GTACACAGAAAGGAAGACTTGTGTTTCTTTGGCAAGCTTGAGCCCACCACATAAATTCCTTTTGAAGGCATGGAATGAGTGGTATAATTGCTTCCAAGCTGTGGCTGTGTTGAGACCATAAGTTTTTTAGGTACAATTGAAGTATTCTCATATGCAGCTTTGCACATGGGATAAGTAGGATGCAAGATGCCATGAATCCCACAGCCTGCAGGACTTTCCTTGCAGTTAGCCTGGTGTAAGTTGCCATTTTTCTGAAGTATTGAGACAGTTGCCCTTGCTTGTCTGGCGTGAGGTAGGCCATCTGGGTGGTTGTATCCAAGTTGGCACCCAGGAAAATTATTTGTTGAGAGGGTATCAGTTTTGATTTCTTTTTGCTGACTGTGTATCCCAGGAAGTTCAACAGTTTTATTACAAACGCCAGGTGCTGCAGTAGTATGTCCTTGCTGTCCGCTTGGATCAGGCAGTCGTCCAGATATGGGTAGATTTGTATCCCTTGTAGTCTGCAGAAGGCGATTACTGATGCCATGCATTTCGTAAACACTCTGGGCGCAGTAGATAAGCCAAAGGGCAATGCAGAGAATTGGTAATGGGTTGAACCTGCAAGAAATCTGAGGTATCTTCTACAATCTTGTCTGATAGGGACATGCAGGTATGCCTCCTTGAGGTCCAATCTTACCAGCCAAGACTCCTTGCCCAGCCTGGGAAGAAGCTGCTGTAATGTGAGCATCTTGAATTTTGGCACCTGTAGATATGTGTTTAGGATGGATAGGTCTAAGATCGGTCTCCAATCTTTGTCTTTCCTTGGTACCAGGAATAGTCTGGAATAAAACCCTTGACCTTGTTCTTTTGCAGGTACCTCTTGAATTGCTTTCATGTCCATGAGAGCTGAAATTTGTTTTTGTGCCTCTGCCCTTTGATTTTGTGGCAGGTTTGGCATGCCTCTCATTTTTGGAAGGGTGTGAAAGTGGAACCTGTAGCCTCTGTCTATAATGTCCAGAATCCATTTGTCTTTTGTAACAATATGCTAATTTTTTGAGAATAGTGTCAGTTTTCCGCCCAAAGGTGCTGCCATTAAAGCTTTGCTTGGCAGGTGTAGGGGGAAGTCATTGTGTCTGTTTTCTGAAAGACTGTGATCTATCTTCTCCACCTCTTGGGGTTGGTGCTTGCCACTGTCTGGCTCTGAAAGATCCTTGAGGTTGCCCTCTACCCCTTGGTCACCTGTATCTGCCCCTTTGAGGTCTGTCCGTGGCTGGAAAGGACCAATTTTTTGAAGGCCAGTTTCTGCTGAAACGTGGAGGCTGTACCTGCAGGAAATCTTTCACTGTTTGCATTGATTTCGCTTTTTCCTCCATTTTCTTTAGCACCTCCTCTGCTTTAACACCAAACAATACATCTTTTTGAAGAGGTGCATCTAATAATTTAGCTTTGACATGATCTGGTAAGGCTTGCTCTTTGAGCCAAGCATGCCTACGTATAACAGACCCCATAACAGCAGCTCTACATGAGGCCTCCAAAACATCAAAACCACACTACAAGGTATGTTTACCCACTTGCTCTGCACCACGCAACAAATCCTGCAACTCTTTTAAATCTGGTTGTTCTGGTTGTGTAATTTTGCTTTTCAGCTGAGATATCAAAAACTGTTGATAGTTTAACATATGGAACTGACCGTTTAATGCCCTCATGGTTAAAGTGGCCGAGGTGTACACCTTTTTCCCCCACCTTTCTAAAGATCTGGAATCTCTCTCTGAAGGTAATGGGTGTTTAGCAGTAGAGGCTTTAATTCCCTTGGGACCCTGTGAAATAGTTTCTGGGTCAGTAGTATGGCTTTTATATAGGAACTGGTGAGAATCAGGAACCCGGTAATACCTGTCTGGTTTAACAGGAGCTGGAGGCAAAGAATCAGGATTAAGGCTGGCTTCTGTGTACACATCATCCAATATATCTAAAACAGGAGGGATAGCCAGAGGCCTATGCTGGGGGAGCAGAAGAAATTCCCTGAGCCTTTTCTTGGAATCGGAGTAATCTTGGCCTTCCCAGTGAAAGTGTTCCCTCAATGTATGCAGGGATTCCCCAAAAGAGAAGTCCTCAGGGGGGGGGGTGGAGACCGAGGGAATAGACTCCTCTGCATCAGAGTCTTCGAATAGGGAATAGGCCAAATCCTGGTCCTCAGATAGTTCTGAGGTAATAGAAGCTTGATCTGAGGAAGGGTAGTCTTCCTCTAATGAAGGCCTTTTGTCAGAGGGGGGTTGAGAACCCCTGATAAGAGAAATCAAATCCTCAGCCATTTTAAGCATCTGCTTTTTAGGCATGGTGCCTTGAGTGGGTGTCTGAGGAACCTGTTTTTTGGTTTTCATGGCGGTTTTAGATTTAGTGAAGGCTTTAATGGAGAAGGAGGAAGGCCTGAAGACCCCTTGAGAAATGGCAGGCCTGTCTAAATTCTAAGTTTCCCCGCCAGGAGTGGCGTCGGTATCTGTAGTAGGAATGGGGGCAGAGGAGCCTGCGATCTCGGGTGCTGAAGACACCGATAATGCATTGTCATCGGTACTCAGGGGCTGCGTAGGCGCCTCGCTGAGTACCGGAGAACCGGTAGTCGGCCTTAGCGTGGTATCAGTAGGTGGTGCGGACCTCGTATGCCGGTCCTTATCTTTGCGTTTTTTGCTCAAAACTGGAGTCGGAGTATCCGACGACATAATATAATTAAATTTTTTGCCAAAAAAGTGAAGGGTGAACTCCGCCCGTCGCTTAATAGTGCGTTTGTTGAATCTAGCACAAAAACGGCAGGCCGAAACGTCGTGGTCTGGGCCTAAGCAAGGTATACAGTAAGAGTGGAAATCCTTATGCGGTATTTGCTTCCCACATGAAATACAATTATTAACTTTGTCTGACATCGGTCTGAGGCAAGAAAAGTTTCCCCAACGGGGTACTTAGCTTTCTAGAAGACTTCGGCTGAAATACTTACGTAAATCTCAGGAGCTGGCCGACCGGCACTTGCGAACTGCTTCTGCACCGCGCGGCAAGAAAGACTGGAGAAAATGGCGTCGGCTCCCTCTTTTATACCCCTGCCGCACTGATGTCAGGGAGGAAGCGACGACAACCGACGCCGGACCTAGACTTTGGAATTCGGCCGACCGAGGACCCGCCTGACGGCAGGATAACCCGTCTGTTATGACTGCAGCTGTATGCACGATAAACATCAAGGTAATTAAATCCTCAGCCATTTTGATAATTTGTTTTTTACGCATAGGGGCCTGAGCACGTGGCTCATGCGTCAGTTTTTTAGACACAGAAGTAGGTTTTGGCCTTGTTTTTGATGATGGCGTCTGTTTAATATACAAATGTTGAGGCCTGAAAACACCCTCAGAAGCCGGTGCCTGCTCAGCAGCTCCGGACCTCTCCAAGGGAGAGACATCCATGGGGGTTCAATACTTGGAGAATCTAGCTGCATACCGGACTCCAAATGGGTCTCGGTAGAGGCCTGCGACTCAAAAGTAGCGGGCATCAGGAGCTGCAAAAGCGCCTCACTGAGTATTAGCGAACCATCGACTGGCTTAGGTTTTGGACCTCGACAGTGTGTCTCTGTCTTTTTCCTTGCGTTTTTTGTGAATTCCGGTAGTGGGACTGCTAACTGACTACATTCTAGGATAGTTAAAACTTGAACCAAAGTATTTAGAAGCAAAAATATACCGAAGCTTAATAGTTGTTGGTTGTTCTGATGGCATTATATAGTTAAACCTTCGGCCAAAGTAATGTAAAGCAAAATCGAACCGACGCTTATTAGTGTGTTGGTTTAATCTAGCACAAAACCGACAACTAGCAACGTCGTGGTCAGGGTCTAGGCAAGGAATACAGTAAGAATGAAAATCCTTATGAGGTATTTGCTTCCCACAAGTAATACAATTATTAACTTTTACTGACATCGGTAAGAGCAAGAAAAAGTTTCCCCAATGGGGTACTTAGTTTTAGTTTGAAGACTTCGGTTCTGAAACTCGAAAACGAAAATTTCAGGAGTCGGCCGACCGGCACATGCGAACTGCTTCTGCTTCGGGCACAGTGCGGCAAGAAAGACTGATAAAAATGGCATCGGCTGCATATTTTATACCCCTGACGTCATGGAAGAGGAGACAGCAACCGACGACGGACCCAAGACTTTGTCACTCAGGCCGAATGAGGGCCACCTGCCAGCAGATTACCCAAATGTAATGACTGCAACAGTGAAACATGAAGAACATATGCAAATAGCCATTCATAAAAGTAGTTTTTCTATGGATACTACTACTAAACATGTTGTTAGAATAATCCCACTCCAAATGGACATCCAAGAAATTAATGGATATACCAACATCTCCCATCACAAATTTAAGGGAGGGTGAACTAGAATTACTAGTTCTTACTAAAGCATGTACTGTATCAGGGTTCCCTTGAATCAGAAAGACCAAGTCATCAATGAACCTTTTATAATATACCACCTGAAAGTGGTGGAAACAAGGTTTTAAAAATTCCTGTTCCCACCACCCCATCACAATATTAGCATAATTGGGGGCCACCGCTGACCCCATAGCTATACCTTGAATTTGTTTGTAATAACAATTATTAAACAAAAAATAATGATTATTCAAGGTGCTAACAAGTTACAATGAAAATTAATAACACTATTTTCAGAACTGGTGAACTTATTTAGATACATTCTAACGTATGGGGTATGCATGTATAAAAGGATGCAACACCTAACGTGAAAATCAAGTATTTATTGGGGTCAAAACTCAGATGCTCAATAAACAATCTAAAACTTTCAAAAAAATTCCACAAATCCTTAAGAAAGAATTTCATGTCATGAACATAAGGTTGTAAAAAAGAATCCACCAGCAAAGAAATACCCTCCGTAACATAACTGGGTGCAGAAATAATAGGTCTGCAAGGGGGGGGGGGGGTCTAATAAATCTTTGTGCATCTTCAGAATACCAAACACACCAACTTTTGGATTCTCAATACTACAAAAATTATACATAGCCTGACTAAAATCGCTAGCCAACAAACTATCAAACAAAAAATCTGATACATATTTATAACATTTAAACATTTCAGAATTAACTTTCTTATATTCACACACATTGGTGAGGATATTTTCCATTTTGGCTATATAATCTTCTTGGCCCATAATTACAAGCATGCCCCCTTATCACTTTTCATAATACGTATAGATTTATTGTCACATAATTCCTTCATAGCAATTCTGAGTTCTTCACTCAAATTGTCGTTTAAGAAACTCTGTTTATTGCCCCTCAAAGTGCTTCTAAACTCACATTCACAAACAGATTCAAATACCTTCAAAGTGTGGTTTAACAAAGGATTAAAACTAGAAGGTTTAACTAAAGACTGTTCAACATTTGTAACATTCTTCATTAAATAACACAAATTTAATTTTCTGGTAAACTGTTTCAACTCCAAAATGACATTGGTGATGTTGGTTTTCACACTAGGTATGAAATTAAAACCTAGTCTCAACAAATTAATATGATAAAAATTCAAATTAAAACTGGACAAGTTAATAATGCTTTCACAGAGGCACTGTACCTTATTCGTTGTCCATGGATGAATCAGATGTCATGACAGCCATCTGTCCCTTCTTGCGAGAAGAAATGGGCTTGGGTCTTAACTGCCTCTTTTCTTTTTTGAAAAATAAAAAAGTTTTCTTTTTGGCACCCATTTCCTTCTTATTATCGCTGTTACTAAGAGAGTGGCCAGTCATTTCTTCTGAAGGAGGAGCAAATTCAATGGCAGACCCACTAACATCACTATTATGTTCCCCCATCTTGCTTCTGTTAGGAAGAGACGTCGATGGTGGTGCTTCACTCATGATGTCTGCTAAGGAGGCAGACTTAGTGAAAACATGCTGTTTAAGGTAGACTGGCTTGAAAGACTGAAAATTTCTCTTATTCAACAAATAATTACTGTTCTTACTAGGAAGAAAAAAGAAGTTATGTACTTACCATAACGTTCCATCTGAGTAGGTAACTTCATTTGTCAGCAACCTGTGGGTATCGGATCCGACTCGGCAGCTTTCCAAGCTAGAGATCTGAGCTCCAAGCTCCTCCCCCTTACCCATAATGCCCTGCTACCTCCCTCCAGTCCTCAGATCGAGTTTGCCCAATTATCAGACAGCACCAAAACAAGCAAAACCTGAACATCCTAACCTGATACCTACCAGGAGTGAATCACTAATCATTCAGGTAACGAACTACAGGACAGGGGGATGGAGGGGGGGTCAGTTGCTGACAAATGAAGTTACCTACTCAGATGGAAAGTTATGGTGAGTACATAACTTCTTTATCTGAAGTAGTTAACTTCATTTGATCAGCAACCTGTGGGACAGAGTCCCCAGCTACCAAAAAACTTGGGAGGCCCTCAAGGAAGAATATTCCGGAGCACTGCAGAGCCAAAGGCTGCCCTTCCTCTGGATATCAGATCTAATTTATAATGTGAAATAAAGGTATGAGAGGAAGCCCAAGTAGCCACAGAACAAATGTCATCCAAGGGTACCCTTGACCAAAAGGCAGTAGAGGTAGCCATAGAACGGGTAGAATAAGCACGAACCCCCACGGGCTCAGGCCGACCAGAAATTTTGTACGTGAGCAAAATGCAGTGAGATATCCAGCTAGCTAGAGTCACCTTCATAAGGATAAATGGGCATTACAACTGTTTAACATCAAATGTGGTATATACGGCTCTGTGTCAACAATGTAAAGCTTTCTATATAGGAAAAACAAAAAGACAATTTAGAGAACGAATAAAAGAACATCTTTTAGATATACGACATCAAAAAGTACTAATGCTTTAGCAAGACACAATCGAAAATAAAGAACATAAATTTAAATTTATGATTATTGATCAAGTTAAAAATGACATGCAAGGAAAAACAACAATACACCATTTAGACATGGAGGAATTGAAATGGCAGATACGTCTGAATTCATGTAATCCACCAGGTATAAATGAATATTTGACTATTATGCCATTACTGAAGTTGAATAGAGTCTATGGGAAATAGTTGATGTGTTGTGTATATATAACAACTCATCTTTATATGTTATATATATGATTCTATTTATGTTAAAAATTCATCACATCAATATTGTTTCTAGTGTCTAAATGGTGGAGAATGTACATAATAACATCAAATAATAAGATGTTTGTAGTAACTTGTTAGTAGTTTTTAATATGCTCTAACTATTGAATTTAACATTATTATTTAATCCATTTTATGGATTAATGTTACTTTATGTATTTAAGTATACTAACAATATATGTAGAAAATTGTTACATTGGTATAATTTTTTACAATACAACGTAATAGTGAAGTGCAATATTATACATATATATTTATATTCTATATATCATATGCATACATTATATATCATATTTATGCACATACAAGATAGTAGTTAACATATAAGCAAAAATACAGATATTGTATAATAGAATATATACACATATATTTTTAGGATATTGTATAGTATATTAAGTTAAATTGTTGTATATATTTAATTCAGTTTTAGTATAATTATTAATTTTTTAATTTATTGTGTATACATACAACTTATATTGAACATTGGGTTTAATATACACTTATATGGTTAGTACATTTGATTCCATCTTATGAAATGTATTATTTCCCTTTTAAGAACTTATTATTGAAAGTTAATTACTTCAATTAAGTAATTATTCAATGACTTAAATCATATATAAACCTTGTGTTGAGATAACAGTATGTATTCTGAAGAAGTTTGTATGGACGAAACCTAGGTCAATAAAGCGGTTTTAAAGAAGGAACGTGTGGTGGCTTCCTGTTCGTATTGGTTTTTGTGCTATAAGCATTTTTTTGGTATTGCTTTACATCTCCTCATTGGCATCGGCTGCATCTTACTTTTCAAACAACAGGTTTGCTGTGTTTTCGGTTACTAGTTTCCATGGTGAGTGAGAGTGGTTCGGTGGATGTCGGGAGTATGTTACAGCAAATTAATGAAACGTTAAAAGAACATTCGGTTCTTATTCAACAGATATTGTCTAGAGAAGCGATAGAAATATTGCATACAGGGGAAAGTTTAGGCTTACCCCTTACACAACCTACGCCACCCAGTGCTACAACGCAAGGTAAACCGGACAATAATATTAAAGAAAATACAACCAGGGATATCACTGGTTGGAAGACTGTTACATTTAACTTTCACAATGGCAACACTTCACAACGACCAACAGTAGAAGTGGTGCCTGAATCGCAACCTATGAAAGAAATGTTAAAATCCTTTGAAACAAAATTGTTCAAACTAAAAAGGACACAACTGGAGAACAGTTACCTAACACGTAATATAGAGTTAGGAATCATTCCTAAAGGCTTACGGCTTTGGAGATATCCCAATGGCTGTGAGCATAATGAAAGCATGTTACAAGATTTACATGCCTTTTTGATAACTGTGGTATCCGGTTGATGGAAATTATGGTCAAACATAATGGTATAAAAATAGAAGAACTGTTAAACCAACTAGATGAACTAAACCACAATATTTCCAAAGATCTTCTTTTTGAACACTCATATGACCAGTATACACATATTATTTCTGATGTTACCAACAGTTGTGACATTTTATTTAAAAAGAAAAACGCTAAAATCCAACGCGATATACATAGATATGCACAACAACAAGCATATCCTAGATCCGGCAACTTAAAGGGTCAACACCATGGTAACCAACATGCCGAGCACCTTTTGGCGAGCGTAGATGACGTCAACTTGCCTTACGAAGGAGATGAGGAAAATATCCACAATGAGCGTGAGGATAACATAGAAGAAGGTGTCAGACGATCTAACCGATTGAGGAACCAAAACGGGCATAGCAATCAACACGAATATGAGCAAAAAGGCGCCAAACCGAAACAGACTTTTTTGGGTCAATACTCAACAGGGAGAAAACGGAAAACGTAGCTCCGGTCGCATTGAAACAGGCGGGCATCAACAAAAAGAACATTTTGGTTGATTCTTTTCATATTCAATGGCCTCAAGGACATTGTACAGAGCAATATAATGTGAGTACACATTGTTCAAACATCATAATTGATTCCGTTGAATATGTAGATACAAGTAATGACTTGGCGCCTCTTAAGTAATTCAAATTCTGAAGCAGAAATAGTATTGAATACTGATATTGTATGTGCATTGCGTAATAGTATTCATTTTGATATATGTGTAGATAGGGATAAAAAATTGGTTTCTCCTATTAGTAATTTGAATTGTGTAGTTAACTCAGTAGTTGATGACAATATTTCAAGTGCATTGTATAATAACAACAATTCCAATACACCTGAGTGTATATTAGATAATTTTGATGCATTATTGGATTTGAGCATATATGAGTTTAATGAAAATGACTTAAACAAAGGAACTAACAATGTTTATTTTACAAATGATGACAAACAAACATATGTACATGAAAATGAAGAAAGTTGTAGTAACATGGTTAGCTTTTATATAGATTGTAATCCAGACATTTATGGGGTTAATAATGAGAATTGTATGGAAATGCAACTTACAAATGCAACTACACAACTCAATAATAGCTCAGTACTTGATGTCAATGATTATACTTTTTTAAGTAACCCTAATATAGTGACAAACATACAACAGGACTTCAGAGTATATAATTATTCTTCAAGGGATATAACTATGGAACATGCTAATTTGTTTTCTAAAGGGTTTAATTTTATTCCTTGTACAAAAGGCAAAGTAGTAGATACTATATTGGAATTAAAATTGTTCTCACGTAAATTGAATCTAAAATCATTTTTTAATAATAAAATTGATGTTCAAGGGCAACAAAATAAAAGATTCATAAAACCTAGTTTATTCAATCCACCAATGAATGAAGGAATAGCGAATTTTGAAAAAAGAACTGAATATGATGCAAGAATGTTTTACAAAAAATACAAATATAAAAAGAATTCAAACATGAGTCAAAAGGAAGAACAAATGCTTAAGGATATTAGTAATGACTTGCAGTTAAGAATTATGAGGCCAGATAAAGGTAATGGTATAGTAATACTGGATTATAATGATTATAGTTCTTACATGACTAACATGTTATTAAGTGATACTTACATTCAAATAAGTAAGAACCAAGTGAACATAGCGTTTAAAAGAATTGAAGTATTACTGGATGATATGTTATACCAAGGGGAAATTACAGAAGATGAACACGAATTTTTACAAAATGAACACCCAGTAATCAGTGGTATCTTCGGAATACCAAAAATACATAAAGGCCTCAATAATTTGGAATTTAGACCCATAGTGGATGGTAATAGAAGTGTAACATGTAACATAAGTCACTACTTGGACTATTTTTTCAAAGAGAGTATGAAATGTTTCACATATATAACAAAGGACTCATGGGATTTTTTGAGTAAACTAAAAGAGATAAACATGAAAAATCAATACACCTTTGTAACAATTGATGTTGTAAATCTGTTTACTACGATTCCACAAGATATTGGCCTGATATGGCTTGAAGAACAATTGTTTGAGACACATTTATACGAACAAGATAAAATTAACACTTTAATAAATTTGATGGATATTGTATTGAAGAATAATTTTATATACTTTGAAGGAAGTTATTATCAACAAATGCATGGAGTAGCCATGGGGGCACCATGTGCCCCCATGTATGCAAACCTTATAATGAGCTATTGGGAATATAATTATTTGTTTCAGACAAATTTTCATAAACATCTTATTATGTATACAAGATATTTAGATGATATCTTTATTATTTGGGACGAAGAAAAAGACATTTTGGAAACTTTTTTGGAATATATAAATAACACAATAAGATTTTTAAGATTTACATATCATGTCCATGAGGAAAAAATCACGTTTTTGGATATAGATATAATATATAATAAAGAAACTAACAACTTGAAAACTAAAATACATAGAAAACCTACCTTTTCTAATGCATATTTGCATTTTAATAGTTGGCACCCTGACCATCAGAAAAAAGCCATAATTAAAGGGCAGATGGTCTGGGCAGCCAGAATGGTAAGTGAAGAACAAGATTTCATAGAAGAACTGAAATATATTATGCAATTATTCATGAATAGAGGATATCCAGAACAGTTTTGTGTTAGAATATACAATGAAATATTAAACAAGAGAAAAAATGGAACTTATACTGCAATATTAAAAACTGGTTCTATAAATAAAATAATATCGGATGATAAAGGAATAACAGAGAAAGAATATTATAATAATGTTCCATTGTATATTATTAATTATAATGATTGTTTTAAAGAAATAGAGAATATAATTAGAAAAAATTAGGAGTTCTTTATGAATGAAAAAATTTGGAGACAGTTGTTTCAAGGTAAAATACAATTTGTATATAAGAAGAGTCCATCTTTCAAAAACATATTAGAGAATAAAGGAAATAATAACACATATAGTAACAAAAACAAAGGTAACTTTAAATGTGGAACATGCACTATATGTAGTTATATATATGGCTCAGGTACAGAAATGATAATTAATGGTTGTAATATAAGGATAAATGGGCATTACAATTGTTTAACATCAAATGTGGTATATACGGCTCTGTGTCAACAATGTAAAGCTTTCTATATAGGAAAAACAAAAAGACAATTTAGAGAACGAATAAAAGAACATCTTTTAGATATACGACATCAAAAAAGTACTAATGCTTTAGCAAGACACATAATCGAAAATAAAGAACATAAATTTAAATTTATGATTATTGATCAAGTTAAAAATGACATGCAAGGAAAAACAACAATACACCATTTAGACATGGAGGAATTGAAATGGCAGATACGTCTGAATTCATGTAATCCACCAGGTATAAATGAATATTTGACTATTATGCCATTACTGAAGTTGAATAGAGTCTATGGGAAATAGTTGATGTGTTGTGTATATATAACAACTCATCTTTATATGTTATATATATGATTCTATTTATGTTAAAAATTCATCACATCAATATTGTTTCTAGTGTCTAAATGGTGGAGAATGTACATAACATCAAATAATAAGATGTTTGTAGTAACTTGTTAGTAGTTTTTAATATGCTCTAACTATTGAATTTAACATTATTATTTAATCCATTTTATGGATTAATGTTACTTTATGTATTTAAGTATACTAACAATATATGTAGAAAATTGTTACATTGGTATAATTTTTTACAATACAACGTAATAGTGAAGTGCAATATTATACATATACATTTATATTCTATATATCATATGCATACATTATATATCATATTTATGCACATACAAGATAGTAGTTAACATATAAGCAAAAATACAGATATTGTATAATAGAATATATACACATATATTTTTAAGATATTATATAGTATATTAAGTTAAATTGTTGTATATATTTAATTCAGTTTTAGTATAATTATTAATTTTTTAATTTATTGTGTATACATACAACTTATATTGAACATTGGGTTTAATATACACTTATATGGTTAGTACATTTGATTCCATCTTATGAAATGTATTATTTCCCTTTTAAGAACTTATTATTGAAAGTTAATTACTTCAATTAAGTAATTATTCAATGACTTAAATCATATATAAACCTTGTGTTGAGATAACAGTATGTATTCTGAAGAAGTTCGTATGGACGAAACCTAGGTCAATAAAGCGGTTTTAAAGAAGGAACGTGTGGTGGCTTCCTGTTCGTATTGGTTTTTGTGCTATAAGCATTTTTTGGTATTGCTTTACATCTCCTCATTGGCATCGGCTGCATCTTACTTTTCAAGCCACAGAACAAATGTCATCCAAGGGTACCCTTGACCAAAAGGCAGTAGAGGTAGCCATAGAACGGGTAGAATAAGCACGAACCCCCACGGGCTCAGGCAGACCAGAAATTTTGTACATGAGCAAAATGCAGTGAGATATCCAGCTAGCTAGAGTCACCTTCATTACTGGTTTACCCAAGGATGGCTTAGCAAAGGAAACAAAGAGCTGCTTCGACTTACGAGAGGCAGGTGTTCTGTGCAAATAAACGCTCAACTGTCTATGCACATCTAATGAATGGAGTCTGTACTCTCCTTTGTTCTGGTAGTTAGAGAAGAAAAAGTACAGTTTTGTACCTACCATAAATGTAGATGTTCGAGTGTACACCCTGCTGCAGTCATCACACTTGGGTTATCCTCAGGCGGTCCCGCAGTCGGCCGGAATTCCAAAGTCTTGGTCCGGTGTCGGTTGCTGTCACTTCTTCCCTGACGTCAGTGCGCCAGGGGTATATATAATGCATCCGACACCATATTCTTCAGTTTTTCTTGCCCCAGATGTCAGGTGCCCCCAAAAAGGTGGTCAGTAATTAGTACCAAATTGAGTTAATTTTGCACAAACACAAAATCCCTCCAGCTATAAGCAAATACATCAGGAAGGTATTGTAGAGATTTAGCCAGTTAGATCAGAGGGAATGGAGGGAGGGTAACCTGGACTGCAGCAGGGTGTACACTCAAACATCTACATTTATGGTAGGTACAAAACTGTACTATGTTCATCGTGTTACCCTGCTGCAGTCATCACACTTGGGAGGAATCCCAAGTCATAGAGGGTTAGTGGAGTCTAGAAGGCCCTGCAGAACTACAGTGGCGAAGCCCGCCCTAGTCTTAGAGTAAAGTAGTAAGTGATAATGTTTGGTAAAGGTGTGTACTGAACTCCAAGTTGTAGCTTCCAAAATCTCCTTGGTTGGAACCCCCCCTGAGGAAGGCTGTAGATGTAGCTGTTGCTCTGGCAGAGTGGGGCCTAATGGTAGCAGGAACTGGTTTTCCATGATGGGTATAGCAGAAACGAATGCAATGTCCTATCCATTTGAAAATGGTTTGTTTTAATATAGCCTTCCCTTGTGAAGCTGTAGCATAGGCTACAAAGAGCTGGGTCAGATTTTCTGAAAGCCTTAGTTTTATCCAAGTAGTAACGAAGTTGTCTGTGTATGTCTAAGGAATGCAGGAGTCTCTCTCCTTTGTTCTGTGGATTAGGGAAGAAGGTGGGTAAGTGGATGGTTTGATTTAAAGCCATACTGGAAACCACGTTAGGCATGAAGGAAGGATTAGTTCGTAGAGAAACTCTGTCTTGATGGAAAATGAGGAAAGGTTCCACTGCCATTAGTGCCTGCAGCTCCGATACTCTTCTAGCTGAAGTTATTACTAGCAGCAGGGCAGTTTTCCATGATAGGAACTGTAGTTCTGCAGAGAAAGCTGGTTCAAAGGGAGGTAGTTTAAGTTTTTCCAGAACAAAATTGAAATCCCATGTAGGTGTAGGTGCTCTATGGGGGGGGGGGGGAGCTAATGTTTTTTGCCCCTCTGAGGAACTGCCTTAGCAGTGGATGCGAAAACAAGGGTGGATCCGTGTTGTAGTGGGCTGAAATAGCTGAAGCATGAATTTTAATGGAAGAAAAAGAAAGTCCTTTGTGCAACATCTCAGTTAGATATTGTAGAATGTGAGGCATGTGAGGCTGAATTATGTTTTGGCCTTTGGCTTGGTTCCAGGCACAAAACCTTTTCCATTTGTCCGAATAAGCCTTCCTGGTGCTTGGTCTCCTAGCTTCCAGAATAACATCCATAACAGCTTGCGAAAGAGGAGCTGGCTGGATGCTTAGGTGATTTGCCATGCAGCCAGATTTAAGGTTTTGAGCTGGCTGTGAAGAATCTGATTGTTTTGTTGTGTGAGCAAGTGGGCAACTTGTGGTAAAATCCAAGGTGGGCCCTGGCCCATATTCCTCAATAGTGGGTACCAGTGCTGGCATGGCCAGTCTGGGGCTATGAGCATCAGTCGTGGTCTCTCCTTTCTGACTTTCAGAAGCACCCCTGTGAGCAGAGGCAATGGAGGGAAGGCATAAACTGTCAGGTTTTTCCAACTGAATGAGAGTGCGTCCAAGCTTGATGGTGAAATGTCCTTGTACAAAATTTTGTCAGTTGATAGTTTTGAGGACTGGCAAACAGGTCTATGTCTGGAAGGCTCCATTTTTGAGTTACCATTGCAAATACTTGTGGATCCACTTTTCACTCGTGGGGATCCATGATGTTTCTGCTGAGGTCGTCTGCCAATGTGTTCTTCTTTCCTGGTAGGAATTGAGCTTGAAACTAAACTAGATAAGCCAGAGCTGTGTTCCACAAGGTCATTGCTTGCCTGCATAAAGGGTAGGAATGTGTACCCCTTTGTTTGTTTATGTACCACATTACTGTGGTGTTGTCCGTCTTTATTGTAAGTTGTCCTGGATGTAATACACTCTTGAAAGCTGTCAGAGTATTCTGTACAGCTAGCATCTCTTTTTAATTGATGTGCAGATTCCTTTGATCTGTAGTCCATATGCCTTGAACGCACTGTCCTGCCATGTGTGCCCCCCAAGCGTAGTCTGATTCATCTGTTGTCATAGTTTGCCTGGCTGGGGGCAAGGTGAAAGGCTGACCCTTGTTAAGGTGACATGCCTGTGACCACCACAGAAACTCCTGTTGTAGGCAGGGAATGAGAGATATCGTGTCCAAGCTGTGGCTGTGTTGAGACCATACGCTTTTTAGGTACCACTGTAATTTCCTCATATGCAGCTTTGCAAATGGTATTAGTAGTTTGCAAGATGCAATGAAGCCCAAGGCCTGCAGAATTTTTCTTGCAGTTAGTTGGGTCTTTGTTGCCATTGTTTTGAAATATTGAGTCAGTTGTAGTTGTTTGTCTGACATCAGATAAGACTTCTGGGCCGTTGTATTCAAGCGGGCACCCAGGAATGTCATATTTTGTGAGGGTACTAGTTTTGACTTCTTTTCGTTTACTGTGTACCCCAGACAACATAGGAGATGTTTTACAAAAGCCAGATGTTGTAAGAGAATATCCTTGCTTTCTACTTGGATGAGGCAATCGTCCAGGTATGGGTATATTTGAATTCCTCTTTGTCTGCAGTATGCAATTACTGGTGCCAGGCATTTTGTGAAGACTCTGGGCGCAGTAGATAAGCCAAAGGGCAGTGCAGAGAATTGGTAATGGGTTGAACCTGCAATGAAATGGAGGTATCTTCTGCAACTTTGTCTGATAGGGACATGCAGGTATGCCTCCTTGAGGTCCAACATTACTAGCCATGCTTCCTTGCCCAACATGGGAAGAAGCTGCTGTAGTGTTAGCATCTTGAATTTGGGTACTAGTAAGAAGGTGTTTAGAATTGAAAGGTCCAGAATTGGTCTCCAGGCATTGTCCTTTCTGGGTACTAGAAAGAGTCTTGAGTAAAATCCTTGACCTTGCTCTCGAGTAGGTACCAGTTGAATGGCTCTCATGTCCATGAGAGCTGTAATTTGCTTTTGTGCCTCTGCCCATTGATTTTGTGGCAGGTTTGGCATTCTTTTCATTGGCAAGGTGTGAAAATGGAATCTGTATCCTCGTGAAATTATGTCTAGGACCCATTTGTCCTTTGTGACAATGTGCCAGTTGTCTGAAAAAAGTGCGAGTTTTCCTCCCAAGGAGGCTGCCAAGAGAGTGTTGCTTGGCCAGATGAGGTGCAAGTCATTGAGTTTGCCTTCTGGTAGATTGGGACCTGTCTTCTCCTCCCTTCTGTGTTGCAGTGCCCCATTGGCGAGGTTTGTACTGGGCTTGTGGTTGTCCTCTGCCTCTTGGACGTCTGTATTTACCCTGCTGTGGTCTGTCAGTAGCTGGAAAGGACCAATTTTTTGTAGGCCAGTTTCTGCTGAAGCGAGGGGGCTGTACCTGTAGGAAATCTTTGACTGTCTGCATAGATTTTGCCTTATCCTCCATTTTCTTTAAGACGACTTCTGCTTTAACACCAAAAAGAACATCCTGCTGTAAGGGAGCATCTAGAAGCTTTGCTTTAACATGATCTGGCAGAGTTTGTTCCTTTAACCAAGCATGCTTACGTACAACAGACCCAGTGACAGCTGCTCTGCAGGAGGCCGCCAAAGAATCAAACCCACATTGTAAAGTATGTTTGCCCACCTGTTCAGTTGCATGCAACAGATCCTGCATTTCTTTCAATTCAGACTGTTGAGGGAGAATGCTCATTCTTTGTTTTAACTGAGAGATAAGAAATTGCTGATACTTTAGCATGTGAAATTGGCAATTTAGTGCCCTCATAGCTAGAGTGGCTGAGGTGTAAACCTTTTTCCCCCACCTGTCTAGTGCTCTGGAGTCCCTTTCAGAGGGTACAGGATTTTTTGCCATAGAAGCCTTAGCCCCTTTGGGACCCTGGATCAGCAACAGGGCTTTTATAAGAAATTTGTGGGAATTAGGCAGTCTATAGTATCTGTCAGGTTTGGCCGGAGCAGGAGGTACAGAGTCTGGGTTCAAACTGGATTCTAAGTAATCATCATCCACAATGTCTAAAACTGGTGGGATGGCAAGTGGTCTGTGCTGGGGAAGTAAAAGAAACTCTCTGAGCCTTTTCTTAGAGTCAGAGTAGTCCTGACCTTCCCAGTGAAAATGTTCCCTCATAGTGTGTAATGTTTCCCCAAAAGAGTAGTCTTCAGGAGGAGAAGCTGAGGGAATGGAATCCTCAGCATCAGAATCCTCATAAGGGGAGAAGGAGTAATCTTGGTCCTCAGAAGAGTCTGAAGAAATGGACACTTGTTCAGAGGATGCAAAATCTTCCTCTTGTCTAGGCCTTTTGTCAGGAGGGGGCTGGGAACCCCTGATTAAAGAGATCAAATCTTCAGCCATTTTGAGCATCTGTTTCTTAGGCATGGGGCCTTGAACAGGGGACTGGAGTGCAGTCCTTTTAGGTTTAATAGGAGTCTTCGTCTTAGGATGTTTTAATGGTGAGCATTGTCGGTCTGAAGACGCCTTCAGAAACCGAAGGTGTTTCTGCAGCATCGACATCTTTTTCAGCAGTGTCGTCGGTAGGGCCTGAACAAAATGGCTGCGTCGGCCTGGTACATTCCGCCAAAAGTTCCGAAGCGGTCTCGGGTTCCAGATCTGCGGTAGTCAGGGGCTGCGGCGGAGCCTCACTGAAGGCCGGAGACCGAACCAGCCGAGGCCTCGGAATCTGGCTTAGGCCTGGGCTGCCTGTCCTTATCCTTGCGTATTTTGTGCACGCCGGTAGTCGGTTTTTCCGACGGCATAGTGTAGTTAAATTTTCTACCGAAGTAGTGACGAGCGAAATCAAAGCGACTTTTTATAGTACGCTTATTAAACCTAGCACAAAAACGACAACTAGTGACGTCGTGGTCTGGGCCTAGGCAAGGTATACAATAAGAATGAAAATCCTTACGAAGTATTTGCTTCCCACAAGAAATACAATTGTTAACTTTTTCTGACATCGGTCTGAGGCAAGAAAAGTTTCCCCAACGGGGTACTTAGCTTTATAGAAGACTTCGGTCTGAAATTCGATTCAAAAACCTCAGGAGTCAGCCGACCGGCACTGACGGCAGGATAACCCAAGTGTGATGACTGCAGCAGGGTAACAAGATGAACATCAGGCAGATTAACGGATTTGGTTGATGTTAGCCTTGGAAGCCACTTTAGGTAAAAAGGAGGGATTAGTCCTGAGGGATACTCTGTCCTTATGGAAGGCAAGATACGGGGGTTTAGTACAAAGCCTAAACCTGAAGCCTGAAGCTCCAATACCCTTCTAGCTGAGGTAATAGCAATCAAGAAGGCAGTTTTCCAAGACAAATACTTTAAGTCAACCGAAGCTGCAGGCTCAAAGGGGGGGGGGCCAGTAAGAGCCTGGAGAACTAAGGTTAGATCCCACGGAGGAACCGCATTCTTGACAGGAGCTCTTAAAAGAAAAGTGACCTTCAAGAAGGTCTTACTGTCCGACGTCAAGAAGGCCTTAGACTGAAGCGTGTCTATTCTGGCCCCTATGAAGTCCAGGACCTGAGCAGGCTGAAGGGACGATTTTTTGTAATTTATAGTGATCCCCAATTGTTGAGCCAAAAGCAAGAAATATTCACTGGCTGAATATAGTAGATGCCTGGTGGGAGTGGCGAGGAGCCAGTCGTCCAAGTAAGGAAAGACCTGTACTCCCTGAAGCCTCAGGTGGGCCGCTACAACCGCCATGACCTTGGTGAACACCCTGGGGGCTGTGGTGAGGCCAAAAGGGAGGACCCTGAACTGATAATGACTGGCCCCCAACCGAAAGCGGAGAAACCTCCTGGATTGCCTGTCCATTAGAATGTGATAGTATGCATCCTTGAGGTCTATGGAGCACATCTAGTCGTTCTCCTGCAGAAGGGGGAGAATAGATTGAATGGTGATCATCCGGAATTTCTCCTTGGCAATGGACAGGTTCAATGTAGACAGGTCGAGAATAGGCCTAAAGTCCCCCGTCTTTTTTGGCACCAAAAAGAACCTGGAGTAATTGCCTGATCCAGACTGGCCTGGGGGTACGTGCTAGATGGCTCTTTTTCTTAGCAGCTCTTTTATCTCTAAAGCTGCCGCCTCCCTCTGATTGGGTGGGACATCGGGGAGGTGCCCCAACTGAGGGGGAGGATTAGGGATAGAGTAACCTCTGGATAATATTCGGAGCACCCAGTGATCTGTTGTGATGGACTCCCAATGTGCTAGGTGTTCCGAGAAACGCCCCCGACTGCCTCAAGAGAGGAGCAGTCGGATAACCCCTCAGGGTTGATGCGCGGGTCGATCGGAAAAAGGTTCCCTCGACCCAAAATTCTTTGGCCCCCCTCTGCCTCTGGGCCGGCGTCCGCCTTGTCCTTCCCTGCCTCTGAAGGACGAAGGGTCCGGAGCGAAACGGGATTGTTGAGATTTCCGGAACCACATCTTCTTTTGTCCTCTCTGGTTCCTGGAAAAGGACCTTTGACAAGCAGAGAAGCTGATTCCAACGGCAGACAACGTCTCCCCGTCTTTCTCGCTCTGGAGTAGCATATCGCGGACGGTCTTGCCAAACAGCGTAGAACGGTCAAAGGGAGCGTTCGCAAAGGATGCCTTGAAGGGTTGCGCAAAATCGCAAAGATGGAGCCAGGCATGACGCCGTAAGGCGATGCCTGCTCCACTGGCTCTAGCTGCCCACTCCGTGGCATGGGAGAGAAGCTGCATAGAAGTGTTGGATATTGACTTTAGAGTGGCCATTCGTGCCGAGAAGGTTCGTTTGTCCTCGGCCAACATGGACTCCAGGGGTGACCCAGCGTACTCTTTGATTAGATCCCGCTGAAGCCGAATCACGTGTGCCAAGTAGTTCAGCGCCCTTACAGAGAAGGTGGCTGAAGCGAACATCCGCTTTCCAATGTGATCCATCGTCCGAGACTCCTTGTCGGGAGGATGTACCAGGGAACTATCCTGTGCCAGTTCCTTCTTGGTGGCAGCCGCCACCACCATGGCATCTACTGGGGAACCTTTGCTCCACACTGTCCTGTCAGGGGACTAAGGATCTTATCTGGTCTCCTGTGGATCGGCTCTAGTGTGTCCTGCTCCTTCCACGCCTTGATAGTTATAAGATCTACCAGGGGGTAGGCCGAAGGGGACACCCAAGAGGTAGATGGGCCTACGTCAAACGCCTCCAGAAACACAGACTCATTGGAGGAAGTTTTTGGGCTGACCCCCCCTCTAATGCGCAGCATCTCCATGATGACTCCAAAGGAGATGTCCTCGGGGGGTGACCTGGAGGAACCTTTCCCTTCCTCCAAGTCAGTGTCTTCCGTGAGGGACTCGGGGGGGGGGGGGGGTCCAAATGCCCCCTTTTACACTTTTGTTTGTGAGGAACCTCCTCGGGGGGGCTCACCAACCAGGTCCTGTTCCTCTGACACATGATCTAATTTGTTGTTTTTTCTCTTTAACAACATCTTTTCATGCTGTTTTAATTCTTCTAGTATGAAAGAAGAGTCAGTAGTGTCACCAAAAACAAACTGAAATTTATTCTCAATAGTTTGTTCCGCCTTAAGAATTACTTCCCTCAATTCTGCCATTGTATCATTGTTAGGCTCAATCAGCAATGTAAGAAAACGGATGCCTGCTTCATTGAAAAATTATTTTAGACTGTTAAAAAACAGATCTTTATCTGATATACCATTGGGACATTTAAAAAACAGAAGTCCCTTTGGTACAATACTTAATTCAATACATTTGCAAAAATATTTGTTTTCAATATCAAAGCTCTTATCCTTTTTAAGCAACTTACTTAGATCGTCACAGAGAAAGTACAGTTGTGTACCTACCACAAATGTAGATGTTACGAGTGTATTCACTGTTGCAGTCATTACACTTGGGTTATCCGCAGGCAGGCTACCCACAGTCGGACCGAGTTCCAAAGTCTTGGTCCGACATCAGTTGCTGTCGCCTCTTCACGGACGTCAGTGCGCCAGGGGTATAAAAGATGCAACCAATGCCATTTTCTTCAGTTTTTCTTGCCCCAGATGTCAGGTGCCCCCAGATAGGAAGGCTGGAAAAATAAAATTATGCCAAAAAGCATGCCAGTATTAATATAAACATTTCCTTCATCTACAAGCAAATACACCACATAGGTTGTATAGAGTTGAAAAGTACAGAGAAGTCCCAGCAATGAAAAGGGGGAAGGTGGGAGGGTAACCTGGACTGCTACAGTGAATACACTCGAACATCTACATTTATGGTAGGTACACAACTGTACTATGTTCATCGTGTTTCACTGTTGGTCATTACACTTGGGTTGAATCCCAAAGCTGAGGTTGGGCGGCTGGGTCTAGATTGGATTTGGAGAGGCTACCAGGCCCTGCAGGACTGCAGTGGCAAAGCCTGGTCTGGATTTAGAGTAGAGAGGCAAGTGGTAGTGCTTGGTGAAAGTGTGCACTGAGCTCCAGGTTGCAGCTTCTAAAATGTCTTTGGTTGGTACTCCTCTGAGAAAGGCTGCTGAAGTGGCTGTTGCTCTGGTAGAATGTGGCCTAATGATCTTAGGCACTGATTTGCCATGTTATGCATAACAGAAGCAGATGCAGTGTCCTATCCATTTTGAAATTGTCTGCTTTGTGATAGGTTTTCCTTGTGATCCTGCAGCATAGGCTACAAACAGTTGCTCAGTTTTTCTGAAAGCTTTTGTTTTGTCCAAGTAGAATCATAGCTGTCTGTGCATATCCAAAGCATGCAGAAGTCTCTCCCCTTTATTCTGGGGATTTGGGTAGAAAGTTGGTAAATGAATGGTTTGGTTCAGGGCCACATTGGAAACTACTTTTGGCAAGAATGTTGGGTTTGTCCTGAGAGAAACCGTGTCCTGGTGAAAAATGATGAAAGGTTCTACAGCCATTAATGCCTGTAACTCCGATACTCTTCTTGCTGAAGTTATTGCTAGGAGCAGAGCAGTTTTCCATGATAAGAATTTTATATCAGCTGTGCTGGCTGGTTCAAAAGGAGGCAGTGTGAGTTTTTTTAAAACAAAATTGAGATCCCAAGTTGGTACTGGTGCTCTCCTTGGGGGTCTTATGTTTTTTGCCCCTCTGAGGTACTGTCTTAGTAGAGGATGTGAAAAAATAGGAAGTTCCGTATTGTAATGAGCTGAAATGGCAGAGGCAAGGATTTTAATTGATGATAAAGATAGGCATTTGTCCAGCATCTCAGTTAGGCATTGTAAAATCTGAGGTATATTTGGAACAAGTGGGTCGAGCCCTTATGCCTGGTTCCAAGCACAGAATCTCTTCCATTTTTCTGCTTAAGATTTCCTAGTGCTGGGCCTCCTGGCTTCTAAAATGACATCCATAACAGCTATAGAGAGAGGTGCAGTCTGAGTGGCTACATTATCTGCCATGCTGCCAGATTTAAGGTTCTGAGTTGACTGTGCAGAATTTGATTGTTTTGTTGAGTCAGTAGATGAGGAATTTGAAGTAAAGGCCAAGCTGGGCCCCGAGACAAGCTCTTTAGGATTGGGTACCAGTGCTGGCGTGGCCAGTCTGGGGCTATCAGGATCATTTTTGGCCTTTCTTGTCTGACGTTTAGGAGCACCTTGGTAAGAAGAGGCATTGGTGGGAAGGCATAGACTATCAGAGCTTTCCAGCTGAATGATAGATCATCCACTTTCCATGCTTGAGAGTGATAAGTTCTTGTGCATAATTTCTGTAGTTGGCAATTGTGAGGGGAGGCAAAAAGATCTATGTCTGGGTGTCCCCATTTCCTTGTTATCATGCTGAACACCTGTGGATTTAGTTTCCATTCATGAGGGTCCATGAAATTTCTGCTTAGTTCGTCTGCCAGTGTATTTTTTGTTCCTGGCAGGAATTGTGCATGCAGATGTACCTGACAGGTTAGTGCTGTGTTCCAAAAGGTCATGGCTTGCCTGCATAGGGGGTAGGAATGTGTGCCCTCTTGCTTGCTTATGTACCACATAACTGTAGTATTGTCCGTCTTTATTAGTAGTTGTCCTGGATGTAGTAGGTCCTTGAAAGCTGTCAGGGCATTCTGTACAGCTAGCATCTCTTTCTGATTGATGTGAAGATGCATTTGTTCCTTGGGCCACGTGCCCTGAATACATTTTCCTGGCATATGCGCCCCCCAGGCATAATCCGATGCATCCGTTGTTATTGTCTGCCTGGCTGTGGGTAAAGTGAAAGGCTGTCCCTTGTTGTGGTGACAGGCCTGGGACCACCATCAAAACTCCTGTTGTATGCAGGGAATTAAAGTTATGATAGTCTCCAGGCTGTGACAATGTTGAGTCCAAACACTTTTTAGATACCACTGTAGTTTCCTCATATGCAGTCTTGCATATGGAATTAGTAGAATGCAGGACGCCATGAAGCCCAGGGCCTGCAGAATTTTTCTTGCAGGGAGCTGGGTCTTTGTTGCCATCACTTGAAAGTATTGAGTCAGTTGCCTTTGTTTGTCTGGCGTGAGATAAGCCATCTGGGCAGTTGTATTTAAGCTTGCACCCAGGAATATTATCTCTTGAGAGGGCACTAGTTTTGATTTCTTTTCGTTTACCGTGTACCTTAGGCAAATTAGCAATCTTTTTACAAATGCCAGATGCTTTAGTAGAACGTCCTAGCTCATAAGGCAGTCATCTAAGTAGGGATATATTTGAATTCCTTTTTGTCTGCAAAATGCAATTACTGGTGCCAGGCATTTTGTTAAGACCCTGGGTGCAGTAGATAAGCCAAAGGGCAATGCCGAGAATTGGTAATGCATTGAGCCTGCTATGAATCTGAGGTATCTTCTGCAAGTTTGTCTGATTGGGACATGCAGGTATGCCTCCTTGAGGTCCAAAGTAACTAGCCAAGCCTTCTTGCCCAGCATGGGTAGAAGCTGCTGTAGTGTTAACATTTTGAATTTTGGAACATCCAGGAAAGTATTTAGGATTGACAGGTCCAGTATTCGTCTCCAGGATTTGTCCTTTCTGGATACTAAGAAAAGTCTTGAGTAAAATCCTTGCCCCTGTTCTTGCTGTGGCATTCTTTGAATAGCTCCCATGTCCATTAGAGCAGCAATTTGTTTTTGCGCCTCTACCCATTGGTTTTGTGGCAGGTCTGGCATACCTCTTGATTTTGGAAGCGTGTGAAAGTGGAACCTGTAACCCTGAGAAACAATATTCAGTACCCATTTGTACTGGGTGATTATGTACCAATTTTTTGAGAAAAGTGCTAGCTTTCCCGCTAGGGGTGCTGCCAAAAGGTAAATGTTTGGCATCTGTAGAGGGAAGCCATTGGGACGGTTTCCTTTAAGGTTGTGATTTGTCTTCCCCTCCTTTGGGAGCTGAAGCACCCCATTGTTTAGGTCTGTAGGAGCCTTGGGGCTGAGATCCGCCTCTTGGGCATCTGTATCTGCCTCTTTGTGGCTTGACACCGGAAAGGACCAATTTTTTTCTAGGCCAGTTTCTGCTAAACCTAGGTGGTTGAACCTGTAAGAAATCCTTTACTGTCTGCATTGATTTTGCTTTATCCTCCATTTTCTTTAACACCTCTTCTGCCTTAACACCAAACAAAGTATCATGCTGTACTGGAGCATCCAATAATTTTACTTTAACATGGGCAGGTAAACTTTGTTCTTTCAACCAAGCATGCCTTCGAATAACAGAGCCAGTAACTGCGGCTCTACAAAAAGCCTCTAATGAATCAAAACTACATTGTAAAGTATGCTTTCCCACTTGTTCAGCTGCATGTAATAAATCCTGCATTTCCTTACTGTCAGGACTTTCTGAGATTGAAACCATTTTCTGCTTTAACAATCATATGAGATACTGTTGATACTTAAGCATGTGAAACTGGTAATTTAAAGCCCTTACAGCTAAAGTAGCAGAGGTGTAAACTTTTTCCCCCCATCTGTCCAGAGGTCTGGAATCCCTATCCGAGGGGACAGGATTTTTAGCAGTGGAAGCCTTAATCCCTTTAGAACCCTGAGAAATTGTTTCTGGATCTGCAGCAGGGTTTTTGTAAAGAAATTTATGAGAGTCGGGGACCCTGGAGTACCTGTCTGGCTTGACTGGTGCAGGGGGTAAAGAATCAGGAGTCAGACTGGATTCAGAGAAAACATCATCAATAATATCAAGCACAGGGGGAATAGCCAGGGGCCTGTGCTGGGGCAATAAAAGAAAGTCTCTGAGCCTTTTCTTGGATTCTGAATAATCCTGGCTCTCCCAATGGAAATGCTCCCTCATGGTGTGCCGGGTTTCCCTAAAAGAATAATCCTCAGGCGGAGAGGCTGAAGGTATAGACTCTTCTGCATCAGAGGCCTCATAGGGAGGGAGAGAGTATCCCTGATCAGAAGAGGAATCAGAGGAAATAGAAACCTGGTCAGAGGAATCATAGTCAGTGTCTTGCCTAGGCCTTTTGACAAGAGGGGGATGGGACCCCTGATTAAAGTAATTAGGTCTTCGGCCATTTTAAGCATCTGTTTCTTTGGCATGGATGACTGTTCAGTAGAAAGCTGTACTTGTTTCCTTGTCTTTAATGGTGTTTTTAACTTTGCCTTGGCTGCTGTAGTGGGCTTAATTGTAAGCTGTGTAAGTCTGAAAACACCCTCAAAAGCCGATGGCTGCTCAGCAGCTCCGGACCCATCTGAGGGAATACTTTCCGTAGGCCCAATACCTTGGGTTTCCACAGGTCTTGGTGTCTCCACGTGGCTGTCGGTAACGGCCTGTGGCTCTGAGGTAGCAGGTGTCAGGGGCTGCGAATGTGCCTCACTGAGAACTGGTGACTGGCCTAGAGAACTGGTGACTGGCCTAGAAGAGGCTTCATAGTTGGTTTTGGACCTCGGATGCCTGTCCTTTTCTTTGTCTTTTTTATAAATTCCGGTCGTCGGTTGTTCCGACGGCATTATGTAATTAAACCTTCGGCCAAAATAATGTAAAGCAAAATTAAAAAGACATTTAATAGTGCGTTTGTTGAATCTAGCACAAAACTGACAACTAGTAACGTCGTGGTCAGGGCCTAGGCAAGGAATACAGTAAGAGTGAAACTCCTTATGAGGTATTTGCTTCCCACAAGAAATACAATTATTAACTTTTTACTGACATCGGTCTGGAGCAAGAAAACATTTAGAAAATCTCAGGAGTCGGCCGACCGGCACTTGCGAATTGCTTTTGCTTCGGGCACCGCGCAGCAAGAAAGACTGGAGAAAATGGTGTCAGTTGCATCTTTTATAAACCTGGCGCACTGACATCAGGGAAGAGGCGACAGCAACCGACGCCGGACAAAGATTTTGGAACTCGGGCCAACTGCGGGTAGCCTGCCGGCGGATAACCCAAGTGTAATGACTGCAACAGTGAAACACGATGAACATCTTTATATTCCATCAATTCGGTGGCATCAATGAGTCTCTTGGTATTAAAAAAAGGATTCTCACCATTATTTAGGGCTGCTGCTATGTTGGAATATAGCCCATTCGACTTAAAACCCCTCGATTTCACAGACCCAATGTCTCTCACAGCTTCACTTTGCTGTCGGTATTCACCTCCACGATAGTGTCTGCATCATCCTCAGACCCAGAAGCTGACGATTCATTTAACAACAATTTCAACGACTTTTGTATATCCTTCATGGTCTTTAAAAGACCCTGGTTCAAATGTACTTCAGGAGAAAGTACAGTTGTGTGCACTTACCATAAATGTAGATGTTTGAGTGTATTCACTGTTGCAGTCATTACATTTGGGTAATCTGCTGGCAGGTTGCCCTCAGTCGGCCAGAATTCCAAAGTCTTGGATCCTGCGTCAGTTGATGTCTTCTCTTCCATGATGTCAGGTCGTCAGGGGTATAAAACATGCAGCCGACACCATTTTCTTTAGTTTTTCTTGAACCTGATGTCAGGTGCCCCCAAAAAGGTAGCAATATTATAAATATTGATATATATGTGTGTCTATATATATATATATATATATATATATATATATATGTATATATATATATATATATATATATATATATATATATATATATATATATGATGTATGTCTATATATATATATATATATATATATACACACACACACACACACACACACACACACACACGAATCAATATAAACTTTACCTTCACCTACAAGCAAATACACCACATAGGTTGTAAAAGATAGAGAAGAAAAGATAAACTGTAGAATGACAGGGGGATGGCGGGAGGGTAACCTGGACTGCAATATTCAATACACTCGAACATCTACATTTATGGTAAGTGTACACAACTGTACTATGTTCTTCATGTTTCACTGTTTGCAGTCATTACATTTGGGTAGAATCCCAAGGCTATGGTTGGGAGGCTGGAACTAAACAGCATTAGGTGAGGCTATAAGGCCCTGCAGCATTGCAGTGGCAAAGCCTACCCTGGATTTAGAGCACAGAGGCAAATGGTAATGTTTTGTAAAGGTGTGAACAGAACTCCAAGTAGCAGCCTCTAGAATGTCCTTGGTTGGTACTCCTCTGAGAAAGGCTGCTGAAGTAGCTGCAGCTCTGGTGCAGTGAGATCTAATGCCCTTGGGCACAGGTTTGCCATGGTGTAAGTAGCAGAAACAAATGCAATGGCTTATCCACTTTGAAATTGTCTACTTTGAAATAGCCTTTCCTTCTGATCCTGCAGCATATGTCACTAGTAATTGCTCAGTTTTTCTTAGAGCTTTAGTCCTGGTGAAGTAGAATCTTAGCTGTCTGTGTACATCCAAGGAATGCAGAATTCTCTCCCCTTTGTTCTGCGGATTTGGATAAAAAGTTGGCAGATGAATTATTTGGGTAAGAGCCACACTGGAAACTACCTTAGGCATAAAAGTAGGATTTGTTGTCAGAGACACCCTGTCTGGGTAAAATATGATAAAAGGCTCTAACAATCCATGACGGCCCATAGCTCTGAAACTCTTCTTGCTGAAGTAATTGCTAGTAGCAGAGCGGTCTTCCATGATAAGAACTTTATATCAGCGGTAGAAGCTGCTGCAAATGGAGGCAGGGTGAGCTTTTCCAACACATAATTGAGGTCCCCATGCTGGTAATGGTGATCTTCTAGGAGGCCTTAAATATTTGCCTCCTCTAAGATACTGCTTTAGTAAAGGATGAGAAAATATTGGTGACTCGGTATTGTAATGAGTCGAAAAGGCAGAGGCATGGATTCTGATTGATGAGAAAGATAGGCCTTTGTCAAGCATCTCAGTTAAGAACTGTAATATCTGAGGAATACGTGGTTCTGCTATATCATTTCCTTGCGCCTGATTCCAAGCACAAAACCTCTTCCATTTGTCAGCATAAGATTTTCTAGTATTAGGCCTTCTGGCTTCCAAAATGACATCCATCACAGCTTTGCTGAGAGGTGTCGTTTGTATGATTACAGGATTAGCCATGCTACCAGGTTCAGAGTCTATAGTTGATTGTGCAGGATCTGATTGTTTTGCTGGGACAGTAGTTGTGGTTTTTGAGGCAAGGTCCAAGCTGGGTACTAAAACAAGTTCCTTAGGATTGGGTACCAGTACTGGAGGGGCCAGTCCGGGGCAATTAATATAATCTTTGGCTTCTCTTGTCTGACTGTTAGGAGGATCTTGGGTAGAAGAGGCAGAGGAGGAAAGGCAAAAACTGATAGGTTTTTCCAACTGAAGGATAGGGAGTCCACTTTCCATGCTTGTCTGTGATAAGTCCTTGTGCAGAATCTTTTCAGTTGATAATTGTGAGGGGAGGCAAAGAGATCTATGTCCGGGCTTCCCCATTTCTCTGTTATCATGCTCAAGACTTGTAGATTTAGTTTCCACTCGTGAGGACCCATAATGTTTATGCTTAAATCGTCTGCAAGAGTGTTTTGTTTTCCTGGCAGGAATTAAGCTTGAAGATGTATTTGGTAGGTCAAAGCTGTGTCCCACAGTGCCATGGCTAATCTGCAAAGGGGTATGAGTGTGTGCCCCCTTGCTTGTTTATATACCGCATGACTGTGGTGTTGTCGGTCTTTATCAGTAGTTGTCCTGGATGAAGTAAGTCCTTGAAGGCTGTTAAGGCACTTTGAACAGCTAGCATCTCTTTCTGGTTGATATGTAGATGCATTTGATTTGGTGCCCATATGCCCTGAATGCATCTTTCTGCCATGTGGGCCCTCCAGGCAAAATCTGATGCGTCTGTTGTTAAGGTTTGGCTGGCAGGGGGTCGAGTGAAGAGCCGTCCCATGTTTTGGTGACAGGCCTTTGCCCACCACAGAAACTCCTGTTGCAGGCAGGGAATGAGAGGAATCATTGTTTCCAGACTGTGTGAATGTTGACTCCATAAGCTTTTTAGGTACCACTGAAGCTTCCTCATATGCAGTCTTGCATATGGAATTAGTAGGATACAGGATGCCATGAAGCCCAGAGCCTGCAGAATTTGTCTTGCAAAAGACCGGGTTTTTGTTGCCATCAGTTTGAAGTAAGTAGTCAGTTGCCTTTGTTTGTCTGGCGTGAGTTAAGCCATCTGGTCAGTTGTATTCAAGCTTGCACCCAGGAATGTTATCTTTTGAGAGGGTACCAGTTGTGATTTCTTTTCATTTATTGTGTACCCTAGGCATGTTAGAAGCCTTTTCGCAAACGCCAGGTGTCATATAAGAGTGTCCTTGTTCCCTGCTTGAATGTGACAGTCCAAATAAGGATGTATTTGAATACTTCTTTGTCTGCAAAATGCAATTACTGGTGCCAGGCACTTTGTAAAGACCAAGGGCGCAGTAGATAAGCCAAAGGGCAGTGCAGAGAATTGGTAATGCATTAAGCCAGCCTTGAATCTGAGGTATCTTCTGCACGACTGTCTTACTGGGACATGCAGGTATGCCTCTTTTAGGTCTAAAGTCACCAGCCAAGCATTCTTGCCCAACATGGGCAGAGGTTGCTGCAACATGAGCATTTTGAATTTTGGAATGTCCAGGTATGTGTTCAAAATCGATAAATCAAGTATTGGCTGCCAGGCCTTGTCCTTTCTGGGTACCAAGAACAGTCGAGTAAAAACCCTGTCCTTTTTCCAGTTCTGGTACTGTCTGAATGGCCCCCATATCCATGAGGGACGTAACCTGTTTCTGTGCCTCTGCCCATTGGTTTTGTGGCAGATCTGGCCAACCATTTGTCACTGGCAGAGTGTGGAAATGGAATCTCTGTGATACGATGTTTAGTACCCACTTGTCCTGGGTTATTAACTGCCAATTTTGAGCAAAAAGTGCTAATTTTCCTCCTATGGGGGCTGCCAAAAGATAAGTGCTTGGTGTAGGCAGGGGGAAGTCATTGGGATTGCTTTCTGTAGGTTTGCGCTTTATCTCCTCCAGATTTGGAAGTGGATGCACACCATTGCTTTGACCTGTATGAGTCTTGAGCCTGGTACCTTGAACCCTTAGGGAGTCTGGATGTGCCCCTTTGAGCTCTGACACAGGAAAGGACCAATTTTTTGTAGGCCAGTGTCTACTGAAACTTGGTGGCTGCACTTGTAAGAAATATTTAACAGTTTGCTTAGACTTAGCTTTGTCTTCCATTTTCTTTAAAACCTCTTCTGCCTTAATACCAAACAGAGAATCATGCTGTAACGGTGCATCTAGTAATTTAGCTTTAACATGATCTGGCAAATTTTGTTCCTTTAACCAGGCATGCCTCCTAATCACAGATCCAGTAACTGCGGCCCTGCAGGAGGCCTCTAAAGAATCAAAACCACATTGCAAAGTATGCTTTCCAACTTGTTCAGCTGCATGCAATAATTCCTGCAATTCTTTATTTTCTGCACACACTGAAATCAACATCATTTTCTGTTTCAGCAATCCCATTACATGTTGTTGGTAACTTAAGCATATGAAATAGACAGTTTAAGTCCCTCATTGCCAAGGTTGCAGATGTATAAACCTTTTTCCCCATCTGTCCAGTGCCCTAGAATCTCTGTCAAAGAGGGGGGTAGGGTTTTTTGCTGTTGAGGCCTTAACTCCCCTTGGACCCTGTGAAATAGTTTCAGGATCAGCAGCAGGGTTTATAAATAAAAATGTATGCGAGTCTGGGACTCTAATATCGGTCAGGCTTACTGGGAGTCGGAGGTAAGGAGACAGGGGGTCAAGCTTCCCTCTGAAAACACATCATCCACAATGTCTAAAACAGGGGTAAATGGCTAAAGGCTTGTGCTGAGGGAGAAGAAGGAAATCCCTGAGCCTCTTTTTTGATTCTGAGAAGTCTTGACTCTCCCAGTGAAAATGCTCCCTCAAAGTATGCACGGTTTCCCCAAATTAATAATCCTCAGGAGGAGATGCAGATGGAACAGACTCCTCAGCATCAGAATCCTCATAGGGAGGTATAGATAATTCCTGATCAGAAGAAATAGAAACCTGATCTGAAGATTCATAATCAGCGTCTTGCCTAGGCCTCTTATCTGGAGGGGGATGGGTACCCCTGATCAAGGTAATAAGGTCTTTAGCCATTTTGATCATCTGTTTTTTAGACAGAGGCCTGTGCATGTGGCTCATGTGTCGGTTTTTTAGGATTTGAAGTTGCTTTTGTCTTTGGTTTTGTAACTGTCGTCAGTTTGATGTACAAATGTTGAGGTCTGAATACACCCTCAGAAGCCGGTGCCTGCTCAACAGCTCGGACCTATCAGAGGGAGATACATCCGTCAGTCCAATACCTTGAGTATCTTGCGGCATGCCGGACTCCACAGGTTGGGTGGGTAGAGGCCTGCGACCCGAAGGTAGCGGGTATCAGGGGCTGCGAATGTGTCTCACTGAGTACAGCCAACTGGCTTAGGAGAAGCTTCGTCGTCGGTTTTGGATCTCGACTGCCTTTCTCTGTCCTTTTCTTTGCGTTCTTTATGTAGCCAGACTGCTATCCAACGACATTTCTGGGTAGTTAAATCTGTTTCCAAAATACTTTGATGCAAAAATATACCGACGCTTAATAGTGCGTTGGTTAAATCTAGCGCAAAACAGACAGCCGGGCAAGTTGTGATCAGGGCCTACGCAAGGAATACAGTATAAATGGAAATCCTTATGAGGTATTTGCTTCCCACAAATAACACAATTAACTTTTTCTGACATCGGTAAAAAGCAAGAAAAAAGTTTCCCCAACGGGGTACTTAGCTTTAGTGAAGACTTTGGTTCGGAAACTCAAACGCAAATATTTCAGTAGTCAGCCGACTGGCACTTGCGAAATGCTTCTGCTTCGGGCACCACGTGGCAAGAAAGACTGGAGAAAATGGCGCCAGCTGCATGTTTTATACTCCTGACGACCTGACGTCATGGAAGAAAAGACAGCAACCGACGCAGGACCCAAGACTTTGGAATTCAGGCCAACTGAGGGCAACCTGCCAGCAGATTATCCAAATGTAATGACTGCAACAGTGAAACACGAAAAACATCCTCGAATGGCATGTATACTGACATCCAACAAAGGGTCCCCAGCCAAATCAGCCAAAGCAGAAAATGAAACTTGTAAAACACAAAATAAAATACTAAATAAAATAAAAATACTGTAAAACTGAACAAAGCACACCACTTTAGCGTAGAATTTAATCACCGCTTCCGTCAAACTAGACTTCCTCAGAAATACAAAACAAACTTATTACTCCCAGATTTGGAAGTGGAGGCCCTCCACTGCTTAGTCCTGTGCGTACCCTGGGACTGCAGCCTGCGAGATCTGCTGGATCTGGGTTTGGACTGAGAAGGTCTGGAAGAGGCAGGAAAGGACCAATTCTTGGAAGGCCACTGCCTACTAAATGTTGAAGGTTGTACTTGTAAAAAATCTGTAACAGTTTGGACAGATTTGGTTTTTCTTCCATCTTTTTAAGAACAACTTCTGCCTCGTATCCTAAGAGGCAGTCCTGGTTTAGGGGAGCATCCAGTAATTTTGCTTTAACATGACCTGGTAGGGATTGCTCCTTAAGCCAAGCATGCCTTCTAAGTACAGACCCAGTTACAGCAGCCTTGCAAGATGCCTCTAGAGAATCAAAACCACATTGCAAAGTATGTTTTCCAACCTGTTCAGCTGAATGCAATAAATCCTGTAAATCCTTATTTTCAGTACAATCAGGAATCAGCATCATTTTCTGTTTAAGCAATCCAATAATATGCTGCTGATACTTCAAAATATGAAACTGGCAGTTTAAGGCCCTAATGGCCAAAGTTGCAGAAGTGTATACCTTCTTACCCCATCTATCCAGCGCCATGGAGTCTCTATCAGAGTGGGTAGGATTTTTGGCAGTAGTAGTTTTAATGCCCTTGGGCCCCTGTGAAATGGTCTCAGGATCCGCAGTGGGATTTTTAAAAAGGAACTTGTGAGTATCAGGGACCCTGTAATATCTATCAGGTTTTTTGGGAGCAAGAGTTAAAAGCTAGATTCCGAAAAGGCATACTCAACAATGTCTAGTACAGGAGGTATTGCTAAAAGCCTGTGCTGGGACAGGAGTATGAAATCCCTAAGCCTCTTTTTAAAATCAGAGATCTCCTGACTTTCTCAACGAATATGCTCCGTGAGGGTATGTAAGGTTTCACCAAAAGAAAAATTCTCTGGGGGGGGGGGGGGGGGGGATGCAGAGGGAATAGAGTCCTCAGCATCAGAATAGTACAGTTGTGTACACTTACCATAAATGTAGATGCTCGAGTGTATTCCCTGTTGCAGTCATTACATTTGGGTAATCTGCTGGCAGGGTGCCCTCAGTCGGCTTGAATAACAAAGTCTTGGGTCCTGCGTCGGTTGCTCTCTCTTCTTCCATGACGTCAGGTCATCAGGGGTATAAAACATGCAGCTGACGTCATTTTCATCAGTTTTTCTTGCTCCAGATGTCAGGTGCCCCCCAAATGGGGAGCAAATATATATATATATATATATATATATATATATATATATATATATATATATATATATAAACTGCAAATATATAAATGCACTTTCAGAAACAAACTTTGCCTTCAACTAAAAGCAAATGCACCACAAAGGCTTTTGAGTACAGTGAAGGAAAGAAAAGGTATAGAATGGGGGATGGCAGGTGGGTAACCCGGACTGCAACAGTGAATACACTCGAACATCTACATTTATGGTAAGTGTACACAACTGTACTATGTTCTTCGTGTTTCACTGTTGCAGTCATTACATTTGAGTAGAATCACAAAGCTATGGATGGGAGGATGGAACTAAACAGCATTAGGAGCGGCTATAAGGCCCTGCAGGACTGCAGTGGCAAAGCCTACCCTGAATTTGGAGAAGAGAGGTAAATGATAATGCTTTGTGAAGGTATGAACAGAGCTCCAAGTAGCAGCTTCTGGAATGTCTTTGGTTACGACACCTCTGAGAAAAGCTGCTATAGTAGAGGCAGCCCTGGTGGAATGTGATCTGATTCCCTTGGGCTACCATGGTGCAAAGAGCAGAAACGAATGCAGTGGCTTATCCATTTAGAAATAGTCTGCTTTGATATAGTCTTCCCCTCTGATCCTGCAGCAAATGCTACCATCAGTTGCTCAGACTTTCTTAGAAATTTGATCCTGTTTAAGTAGAATCTTAGCTGTCTGCGTACATCCAATGAATGCAGAATCCGTTCCCCCTTGTTCTGTGGATATGGGTAAAATGTTGGCAGGTGAATGGTTTGGTTAAGAGCCACACTGGATACCACCTTAGGCATAAAGGAAGGATTGGTCTTGAGGGCCACCCTGTATGGGTAAAAAATAATGAAAGGCTCCACTGCCATGAGAGCCTGAAGTTCTGAAACCCTAAGTGACTGCCAAAAGAAAAGCTGTCTTCCAAGATAGAAATTTTACATCCACAGTAGCTGGTAGTTCAAAAGGAGGCAGGGTGAGTTTTTCCAGCACAAAATTGAGGTCCCCATGCAGGAGTTGGTGCTCTCCTGGGAAGCCTTAAATTTTTGGCCCCACTGAGATACTGTTTAAGCAGTGGATGAGAAAAGAGGGGAGGCTCTGTGTTGTAATGAGCCAAGATGGCAGAGGCATGGATTTTTATGTAAGAAAAAGATAGGCCCTTGTCAAGCATCTCAGTTAAGTATTGTAAAATCTGAGGAATATTGGGCTTTGCTTTGTCTATTCCTTGTGCTTGGTTCCAAGCACAGAATCTCTTCCATTTATCAGCATAGGATTTTATAGTACCAGGCCTTCTGGCTTCCAAAATGACATCCATCACAGGTTTACTGAGAGATGTGGTATGAATAACTGGTTGATTAGCCAAGCTGCAAGATTCAGAGTTTGGAGTCGAGTGTGCAGAATTTGATAGTTCTGCTGAGACAGTAGGTGAGGTTGTTAGATATTATGAATATAAGGCTGAAATTAACTCTGTTGTAAATATGCTGAAAGAAAAAGCTTGCTTAAATGCAGAAACAGAGTTTAGTAATATGTAATCAGCAACCATACTAAATGACCATGGCTTGGAAAATAAGGAACCTGTTGAATGGACATTTTTCCCTTACAGACTTAAAAACAGGATGTATGCAAGAGCAAAAATGCAAAATCTGCTTTTAAAGAACACTGACATGTTTTTCTGCATATAAAAAGAATGGACACAATATGTTTCCTTAAATAACAGGACATGTTTATGACACTGTGACAATGTGTTTTCTCAAAAACATGTTTTTCTGCATGGACAACAGGACACTGTTATCAGCATTGGCAAAAGAACAGATGTTCTTATACAAAAATCCAAATAGAATACAGGATGTTCACACCGTCAGAAAAGCTGGTTTCTTATAAAATTCAGCAAAAATGTGACAAGACATTGTTAAACAAGGAAGCTGAAAAATAATATTAAGTCAGCAGTTTGCATCAGCATCTGCAACAATTAGTACTGTTTCTACAGGATGAGCAATTCTGCAAAATAGAATACCAAGAGGACTAAAATTGTATATAAAGAACTGTATGAATCCAGTTATGTTAGGGGTATGGTAGGGACTCATTTGTCCTGAGGTAAATGTTATATCTCTCACATCATCTGTACTACATGAGAAGTAAAGTTGGAACATTACTTTAAGCTGCAATGTTAGTCCGTTTGGTTTATTATAAAAAGTTATTTGTTACTGCTCTAAAGTTGATGCTGCAAAGTATATTCTCTCATCAGTGTATATTCTGCAAGTTTCTGTATGCAACAGACTGAATGCAAATATAACCAGACTTTGAATTTTAGCAGAATCCAGCCAGCAAGACTGAGTGTCTTAAGAAGACTTCAAATCCATCACAGCAAGCAGTAAGCAGAGCCATATCATTTTTCAGAGGTGTTTGAGGCAAGTACCACGGAGGAAGGTGTGACATATTCCTTATAAGTGGGTACCAATGGTGGTGAGGCCAGTCCGGAGCAAATAGGATCATTTTTGTTTTTTCCTGTCTGACTTTTAGTAAGACCTTGGAGAACAGAGGGGGAAAGGCATAGACTGATAGATTTTTCCAGCTGAAGGGTAGAGCATCCACTTTCCATGCTTTTTTGTGATGAGTTTTTTTGCAGAATTTGTCCCACTGATAGTTTTGGGGAGAGGCAAATAGATGCATGTCTGGGCTCCCCCATTTCTGTGTTAACATGCTGAAGATTTGTGGACCCAGGTTCCATTCGTGTGGGTCCATAAGATTTCTGCTTAGGTCGTCTGCCAGAGTATTTTGCGTTCCTGGCAGGAACTGAGCTTGAAGATGTATTTGGTAAGTCAAGGCTGTGTTCCACAAGGCCATGGCTAGTCTGCAAAGGGGGTAGGAATGTGTACCCCCCTGCTTGTTTATGTACCCCATAACTGTGGTGTTTGCCCGTCTTTGTCAGTAGTTGTCCTGGATGAAGTAAGTCCTTGAAGGCTGTCAGAGCATTCTGAACAGCTTGCATTTCTTTCTGGTTGATATGCAGATGCATTTTGGTTTGGGCTCCATTTGCCCTGAATGCATCTCCCTACCAGGTGAGCCCCCCCCAAGCATAGTCTGATGTGTCTGTAGTTACGGTTTGGGTGGCAGGGGGTAGAGTGAATGACAGTCCCTTGTTTTGGTGACATGTCTCTTGCCCACCAAAGAAACTCCTATTGTAGGCAGGGAATGTGAGGAATCATTGTTTCCAGGCTGTGACAATGTTGACTCCATAGACTTTTTAGGTACCATTGAAGTTTCCTTATATGCAGCCTCGCATATGGAATTAGCAGAATGCAGGATGCCATGAACCCCAAAGCCTGCAGAATTTGTCTTGCAGATAACTGGGTTTTTGTTGCCATTTGTTTGAAGTATGTTGTCAATTGCCTTTGTTTATCTGGCGTGAGGTAAGCCATCTGGGCAGTTGTATTCAAGCTTGCACCCAGGAATGTAATTATTTGAGTGGGTACCAGTTGTGGTTTCTTTTCGTTTACGGTGTACCCAAGGCATGCTAGAAGCCTTTTTACAAACGCCAGATGCTGAAGAGTGTCCTTGTCCTCTGCTTGAATGAGACAATCATCCAGATAAGGATAAATTTGAATGTTTCTTTGTCTGCAGAATGCAATTACTGGTGCCAGGCACTTTGTAAAGACCCTGGGCGCAGTAGATAAGCCAAAGGGCAGTGCAGAGAATTGGTAATGCAAAAAACCTGCTTTGAAGTGGAGGTATTTTCTACATGATTCCCTTATTG
Organism: Protopterus annectens; assembly: GCF_019279795.1. Lineage (NCBI taxonomy): Eukaryota > Metazoa > Chordata > Ceratodontiformes > Protopteridae > Protopterus > Protopterus annectens. The sequence goes on along the minus strand of NC_056730.1, from coordinate 294,846,931 downwards.
GTATATGCAGGTATGCCTCTTTTTAAGTCCAGAATTACTAACCAAGCATTCTTGCCTAGCACTGGCAGTGGCTGTTGTAAAGTCAGCATTTTGAATTTTGGAATGTCCAGGAAAATGTTCAGAATCATTAAGCCCAGTATTGGACGCCAAGATTTGTCTTTTCTGGGTACCAGGAAAAGTCTTGAATAAAATCATTCTCCTTTTTCCTTTTCTGGTACCGATTGAATAGCCCCCATATCCATGAGGGATGTGACTCGTTTCTGGGCCTCTGCCCACTGGATTTGTGGCAGATCCGGCCATCCGTTTGGAACTGGCAAAGTATGGAAATTAAATCTGTACCCCTGGGATACTATGTTTAATACCCACTTTGTCCTGGGTAATTAACTGCCAATTTTGAGCATTAAGTGCTAATTTTTCCCTCAAGGGGGCTGCCAAAAGATAAGTGCTTAGAGATGGTAGAGGAAAGTCATTGAGACTGCTTACTGCAGGGTTCTGTTTTGTTTCCTCCAGATTTGGAGGTGGAGGCACCCCATTGCTTTGACCTGTAAGAACCCTGTGATTGATATCTGGAGCTTTTTGAGCGCCTGGGTTTGCCCTGAGTGGCTCTGTTGGACACAGGATAGGACCAATTTTTAGTTGGCCAGTGGCTACTGAACCTGGGTGGCTGCACTTGCAAGAAATATTTTACAGTTTGCATAGATTTAGCTTTGTCTTCTGTTTTTTTTAAAACCTCTTCTGCCTTATTACTAAATAAAGTAGCATGTTGCAAAGGAGCATCCAACAATTTAGCTTTAACATGATCAGGCAGATTTTGCTCCTTGAGCCAGGCATGCCTTCTAATCACAGATCCAGTAATGGAGCCCCTACAAGAGGCCTCCAAGGAATCAAAACCACATTGCAAAGTATGCTTTCCAACCTGTTCTGCTGAATGCAATAAATCCTGTAACTCTATTTTCCACACAATCAGAAATCAACATCATTTTCTTCAGTAAGCCCATAACATGTTGTTGATATTTAAGCATATGAAACTGGCAGTTTAAAGCCCTGATTGCCTAGGTTGCAGATGTATAAACCTTCTTGCCCCATCTATCCAGCACCCTGGAATCTCTACCAGAAGAGGTAGGATTTTTGGCAGTAGAAGCCTTAACACCCTTGGGACCCTGAGTAATAGTCTCAGGATCAGCAGCAGGATTTTTGAAAAGAAATTTGTGGGAGTCAGGAACCCTGTAATATCTGTCTGGCTTACTAGGAGCCGGAGGCAGGGAATTAGGAGCCATGCTTAAATCCAAGAACACATCATCAACAATGTCTAATACAGGAGGTATAGCCAAAGGCCTATGCTGAGGAAGAATAAGAAAATCCCTAAGCCTCTTTTTTGATTCAGAGAAGTCCTGACACTGCCAGTGAAAATGTTCCCTTAAAGTATGCAAAGTCTCTCCAAAAGAGTAATCCTCAGAAGGAGATGCAGATGGGATGGATTCCTCTGCATCAGAATCCTCATAGGGTGGAACAGAAAATTCCTGATCAGAAGAGAATCAAAAGAAATGGAAACCTGATCTGAAGATTCATAATCAGTGCCTTGCCTAGGCCTCTTAGCGGGGGGGGGGGGGATTGGGAACCCCTGATCAAGGTAATTAAATCCTCAGCCATTTTGATCATCTGTTTTTTAGGCATAGGGGCCTGAGCACGTGGCTCATGCGTCGGTTTTGTTAGACATAGAAGTTGTTTTTGACCTTGGTTTTGTTGCTGGCGTCGGTTTAATGTAAAAATGTTGAGGCCTGAAAACACCCTCAGAAGCCGGTGCCTGCTCAGCGGCTTTCCAGACCCATCAAAAGGAGAGACATTCATGGGTTCAATACTTTGCGAATCACGCGGCATACCGGACTCCGAGTGAGTCTCAGTAGAGGCCTGCGAATCTGAAGTAGCAGGCATCAGGGGCTGCAAAAGCACCTCACTGAGTAACGGCGAACTGGTGACTGGCTTAGGAGAAGCGTCATCGGTAGCTTTAGACCTCAGCGGCCTCTGTCTCTATTTCTGCATTTTTTTGGAATGTCAGTAGTCAGATGGCTTACCGAAGACATATCGAGATAATTGAACTGAGCACCAAAATATTTAGATGCGTAGATATAATGACGATGGACAGTTTGTGGTTTAAATAAGGCACAAAACCGACAGCGAGGTATGTCGTGGTCAGGGCCTAGGCAAGGAACACAGTACGAATGAAAATCTTTATGATGTATTAGCTTTCCACAAGTCATGCAATTATTTACTTTTACTGACATCGGTTAAGAACAAGAAAAAGTTTCCCCAACGGGGTACTTGGATTTTAGATGAAGACTTCAGTTCTGAAACTCGAAAATGAAAATTTCAGGAGTCTGTCGACCGGCACTTGCGAACTACTTCTGCTTTGGGCACCACACAGCAAGAAAAACTGATGTAATGCGTGTCGGCTGCATGTTTTATACCCCCGACGACCTGACGTCACGAAAGAAGAGACAGCAACTGACGCAGGACCCAAGACTTTGCTAATCAGGCCGACTGAGGGCTACTGCAAGCAGATAACCCAAATGTAATTACTGCAACAGTGAAACACGAAGAATATCTGAGAAGGATCACCTTTGAACCGAGGTCACACTCCGCTCTGAGGGATCGCCATCCAAGGTTGGAGCCAGGGAAGGATCAGCAGCTGTCAACGTTTCTGGGACCGAGATCGGCACCATACTAAAACTAGGAGCTGACCCGGAAACCATGGAACTGATAGGTTCTAGACCCTGAGACTTCATTGGTTCAACAGAAGGAACGGACAATGTCAAAGCAACCTCGGTGCCGAGGTGGACACACCACCTAACTGCACCAAAACAGCCGGCATTGGGGGAATCAAAGTGCTGGGCTTCGAAACTGTAGTCGACATCTGAGAAGGATAAGTAGGAGTCCCAAGGGAAACGGTACCCAACATAGATAGGAGAGGGGCCTGAAGAGGCGCAGGGATACCTATGTCCTGCAACAGTTGAGCCACCAACCTTACAATGTCCAACTCTGAGTAACTCCTGGAGGACCATACTGCAAGGGTCAAAGTAGAATCTTGTCTTTCAAGGAATGGACTAGGTAGCTGTCCGACATAAGGGTCTACATTAGGTGACTATCTCGTCCAGAGCATTTCCAATGTAAGCGGTGGTGCTGAGAGGGTGGGCTGAGGCTGTATCGGTACCAATGTAGAAGCTTGTGAAACAGAAGGCGAAATTGGTGCCTAGCCGGAACCTAAACAGGCTGGCACTGGCAAGGACGGTGACGGCACCATAGAAGTTGACAGTGCAGAGGAAGCACTGACTTGATGCTTTGGAACCTTGGTTGTAGGTTCTGAAGTGTGTGAAACCAAGGATTTTCTTTTAGAGGGCTCCGGAACAGAGGGTGAGGTTGGAACCAAAAGGCTTTTCTTATTCGGAACCTCTTGTTTAGTATCTGCCTTGGACAAGACTTTGCTGAAACAGGACTTAAGAAGGCCTTTAAGCAAGAGCTTATTCCTACGCTCTGCTAAGGTTCTTTGACTGAACCCCTAACAAATGTCACAATCCAAATCTAAGTGAGGTGTCTCTAGGCAATAGACACAAGAAAGATGCTTATGAGAATTAGGCATCTTCCCTATTGCAGTCCTGGCAACGCTTAAACCCTGACATGCCCTTCGATGGTTTGTCCATTGTAGCTTTTTGTGGAGACGTATTTTAGAGTGATGGGTGAAAAGAAAAACATGTCTGAAAATCACTGGTGTGCATGCGCACATACAGAAAAAAGGGAAAGTTAAAGAGAAAGAAGGACAAGGTCTACCAACAATGGTAGATAGGAATAACCTAAGGTAAAAAGGGGCAAGTACCAAAGATGGTACTAAAGAGAAACCCACAAGGGTTAGAAAAGAAAGGGGGTAGAGAAAGACAATGCATCACTAAATAGGCTAGAATGGATAGCGACAGAACGAGGAGAAATACGGGTGAATATTTTCTTTAAAGATGCAGCAATAAATTGAAAAATATAAACCACTTAGCTGAGAGAAGGTCGACGCGTTTTGCTGACAGAGTGGCAAATGAGATCTGGGGTAATGTACACAGGGGCATAGTGGGCAGAGACTTGAATCGATAGTTTTTGGCTGGCGCGAGCTGTATAACGGCTGAGCCAGTTCTGAGGACCGGAACACAGTCCCATCTGTCAAGAATAAACGAAGATTGACATCAGATTTATTATTTGCTGTACACCAGAAAAAACAGAATTAAGTTTATCACATACATCATGAGATACCAACAGGCATGAGTGGCATTCAGGTTGCTATATCCAGCTGTCTACAATTTTTTTTTCTGGGGGATCAAAGACACTTAGATGCAGAGCAGGCTAACAAAAAATTGACTTTAGCACACAAAGAGCCAAGAAGTTGAAGGGGACTCTGGTTCTCAGTATTCTGACAATACAAAAGTCCACTGATACACTTTGCTAGAAAAACCTTTTCCACTGTTCCAAAGGAATATGCCGGAGTGGTAGAAGTCTAACAGCGAACTAGAAGTATCAGGGGTATCTGGGACTTGTACCAGAAAGTGTGGGGGTGGATGGTATAAGGAAGAAAACCAACAAAGTGAAATCAGTAAACACAGGGGAAAAATGTAAACCATTAATCCCATTAGATGTTGTTCAGACATGTAAATTGTAGTTCTGCAAGAAGCAGTAGCTGAGAAAGATGAAGTTTGTTGACTGGGTTCAACTAGTGGAATAACTGAAGTATAAACCCCATTTTCTATTAGGACACTAAAGGGATTCAAGCAGTAACTGTAAATAGAGCAGTTTCTGTTCCTAAAATGTGATGTAAGTTATATAGTAAAGCAGTCCTTCCTGAATAGTATGCAGGCAGAGGTATTTTAAAATACGAGGTGGGGGAACTTTTATCAGTGATTGCTGAATGTGCTATATTTTCATAGCTATAATTTATCCAGACTTTATTTTTTTATCTGATTTATTTTACATTTGTTTACCAAGAAAGTCCAACTAGACACAGGTCCATTTTCAGAGGAGGACCGGGGAGAAAAGCTCCACATTACAATACAGTACATGAGAGTAAAATGAAATAGAACATACATACATATGGCATATATACACAGCAGGACAACATGCTGGTGATTAACAAACATACATATATAGCACATATACACACATCAAGACATCATGCTAGTGATAACATTGTAAAAAAAAAATAAGAAAGGCTAGAAAAAAGCAAGTTAAAGTTAACAATGTTGTGATCTTATGCTGCAGTGAGAGTGGTGGTAATAAGAGTATTGATACGTCTCAATGTAAAGAGAATTAAAAACAGAATTTCCCATTTTTGTAGAGGTGGCTGTTTAAACTAATGTCCATAATTTAAGATATTTTTTAATCAAACAGGCATGACAAAACTAGATGAAATGCATGAAAAATGGTAGCCCATTCTTGCACTTATAAACTTACAAGCATTTTTATTTTTCAAATTAGCATCTGCTTTTAACTTAAGCAACATGGAGGTGCAAGCAATTAAACATGAGAGGTCTGAACCGCTGTGTTCTGAGTGAAATCTACAAGGGTACAATTAACATTTAAAGTGACACTGGAAAGGAGTTCAGTGAAACTAAATAAAGTTTGGAACTGTGGGAAGGGAATGGTTACACAAGTCTTGAACCCTGGCCATAATATTAAAACAATGAAAGGTGCAGTAAACTACAAAACAGCCAACTCTGAAAGCTAAAGAAAGAATCCTGACCACCACCCTCCTCAAACCCATACTTAGGGACATAGGCATTTTTTCCAGTGCCATAACGACTAGTAGAAACTGAAAATGTGCAACAAGATGATGAAATGATCACCTAATGACTTAAAGAAACAGAGACAAAAAAATGCACACTCTTAGAACACCTAAATAGGCATTTGAGTGGGGGGGAGGCATGATGGCAAAAGCTGCTCTCTCTGGCAGACACACTGGGCTGAAGACATCAAATAATTCAGCCTGGGAATGCCTGGCAAGTGTCTCAATACATTCAAGCTGTGGCCTTATAGACAGTGCTCTAAATGCCTCTAGGATGAAACATTAACATCCTTAACAATCAGTTCCATGCAAGGGATAAAAGTAGAGTTGTGTACCTACCATAAATGTAGATGTTCGAGTGTATTCACTGTTGCAGTCATTACACTTGGGTTATCCTGCTGACAGGCTACCCGCAGTCGGCCTGAATTCCAAAGTCCTAGTCCGGCGTCGGTTGCTGCCGCCTCTTCCCTGACGTCAGTGCGCCAGGGGTATAAAAGATGCAGCCGATGCCATTTTCTTCAGTTTTTCTTGCCCCAGATGTCAGGTGTCCTCAAAAAGGTAGGTTAAATATTCTGCTTATAAAAAAGCATGCAGTAACATAATCATTACCTTCATCTACAAGCAAATACACCACATAGGTTGTATATAATAGAGAAGTATAGACAAGTCCCAGCAATGAAAAGGGGGATGGAGGGAAAGTAACCTGGACTGCAACAGAGAATACACTTGAACATCTACATTTATGTCAGGTACACAACTGTACTATGTTCATCGTGTTTCATTGTTGCAGTCATTACACTTGGGTTGAATCCCAAAGCTGAGGTTGGGATGCTGGTTCTAAATAGAATTAGGAGTGGCTATGAGGCCCTGCAGAACTGCAGTGGCAAAGCCTGCTCTGGATTTAGAGTAAAAAGGTAAGTGGTAGTGCTTTGTAAAAGTGTGCACTGAAGTCCAAGTTGCAGCCTCCAAAATATCCTTGGTTGGTACTCCTCTGAGGAAGGCTGCTGAAGTGGCTGCTGCTCTGGTTGAATGTGGCCTAATGTCTTTAGGCACTGATTTGCCATGTTGTGAATAGCAGAAACAAATGCAGTGGCCTATCCATTTTGAAATAGTCTGCTTTGAAATAGCCTTTCCTTGTGATCCTGCAGCATATGCCACTAAAAGTTGCTCTGTCTTTCTGAAAGCTTTAGTTTTGTCCAAGTAGAAGCGTAACTGTGTATGCCCAAAGAATGCAGAAGTCTCTTCCCTTTATTCTGTGGGTATGGATAAAAAGTAGGCAAATGAATAGTAAGGCATTTATTATAAGCTACAATTATTGTATTCATACACCCCCTTATATGAAAAAAATATGTGCCCATTTAGTTTGTTGTGCCTCTGTCCAGCAGTGACAGAGAGATGATGGTAGTAAACCTATACGATCTCCATCCACAGGTCTAGGATTTCTCTGAACAGAGTCAGCAGTGTCTGCTGCCTCACATGGACGGGATTTTATTCCACAGCATCTCTGAGTGATAAATCTATCCCTCCAGCATGTCCTATTTATATCTTTGAGAGGTTCCATTTAATTCGGGTTGGACCTTGTCGCCATGACATGGGCATGTCACACAGGCACAGAGAGGACTGAGCAGACGAATACTGCTGGAGTTTCTTGAGGCTGATGATCAGACATTTTTTGTCAGATTTTTAATTTGGTGAATCCTTTTGGTTTCTCCTCTGGGTCTCTATGATTGCAGTCGATGGGAGATACATCCCGAATGGGGGCATGGCATGGTCTGATATTTGGATAGAACAACAGAGTACAGAGACAATGATGATCTCTAGATCTGATGTGAAGATGATCTCATGATCAGAGGAAAGGCAGTAGAGGTCTCTTTAACCACTCTTTCGCAGTAGAGTACAAAGAAAGGCCCAGCACTGTCCCTGCGGGATGTGTCCCCTGATACCTGCTCTCTGCTTTTAGATAAGTTACCATATATACCACTTTAGGGTTGTCTTTTTTTCGAAGGGTATGACTATACATTTTGGCGCTTAACTCAGGCCCATGGCTCTGGCACCAGCTATCTGTTTCTAGGTCCCCTCTGAAGTGAAGGATGTCCCGAAGATACTTTCCACTATGTTTGCAGTCATCTTCAAACTTTGGCTTTGTCAGTGTCAAGTCTCTTCCCATGTTGGCCTGTACTTCTGAGATGCCACACACAAAAACCCAGGAAACCTGCTGTTTGTGGGGACTTGACCGCGACCGGCTTTGAGTCCAGCGCCAGCAACTCTAACCTCTAACCTATGGGTCAAAAGCTTAATTTGCAACCCACCCATCTTGTGACAGTTTTTACATTAAGCTGAGTAGTTTTTCTACAATACCCGAAAGGGGGGTATTGTGTCACCTTTCCCTCATCATGGCCTTGGGTGACTATGAAGAAGAAGCCCAAGTTCAAAAAAGGCATGATCTTCCCCTGAAAAAAAAACTGGGGGGGGTCAATGTCTGCAAAGTCCCTATATCTTTGTTATCCTCTCCCAGCTTGGCACTTGATACCTGGTAAGTTTATGGGTTTTAGAGGGAGGTCCAGGAGGTGGACCCTTTGTGCAGGCCCGTCGCGTGCTATGAGCACCCTTTGGGTGGTGGGCTGTGATTAAACAGAGCTGCCAGCCTTGCGTTTTGGTTTAATTCCTTTAGCCTCAAGTGTAGCACACAGCGGGGGACACCATCGGTCCCATTGATGCTGTGTTTTAGCTACCTGCGCATTTGAGATGTCGGGAGGCTAGTTTGCTTAAGAGCCACAATGGACACTACACCTTAGGCATAAATGTTGGGTTTGTCCTTATAGAAACCCTGTCCGGATGGAAAATAATAAAAGGTTCCACAGCCATTAATGCCTGTAACTCTGAGACTCTTCTTGCTGAAGTTATTGCTAGGAGCAGAGCTGTTTTCCATGATAAGAATTTTATCTCAGCTGTATTGGCTGGCTCAAAAGGAGGCAGTGTGAGCTTTTCCAAGACAAAATTGAGGTCCCCATGCAGGTATTGGTGCCCTCCTTGGAGGTCTTATGTTTTTGGCCCATCTGAGGTACTGCCTTAGCAGTGGATGTGAAAAAAATAGGTGGGTCCGTATTGTAATGAGCTAAAATGGCAGAGGCATGGATCTTAATTGATGAGAAGGATAGGCCTTTGTCCAGCATCTCAGTTAAGTATTGTAAAATCTGAGGAATAGTTGGGTACAAGCCTGGTTCCTTGTGCCTGGTTCCAAGCACAGAATCTCTTCCATTTTTCTGCATAAGATTTTCTGGTGCTGGGCCTCCTGGCCTCCAAAATAACATCCATAACCGCTTTAGAGAGAGATGTGTTCTGAATGGTTACATTATTCGCCATGCGGACAGATTTAGAGTTCTGAGTTGGCTGTGCAGGATCTGATTGTTTTGTTGAGTCAGTAAATGAGGAATTTGAGGTAATGCCCAAGCTTGGCCTTGAGGCAAGCTCTTAAGGATTGGGTACCAGTGCTGGCATGGCCAATCCGGGGCAATCAGTATAATTTTTGGCTTTTCTTGCCTGACCTTTAGGAGTACCTGGGGAGGACAGGCAGTGGAGGAAAGGCATGTACTGTAAGGGTTTCCCAACTGAATGATTGCGCATCCACTTTCCATGCTTGTTTGTGGTAAGTCCTTGTGCAGAATCTCTGTAGTTGGCAGTTGTGAGGGGAGGCAAATAGATCTATGTCTGGGCATCCCCATTTCCTTGTTATCATGCTGAAGATTTGTGGATCTAGTTTCCACTCGTGAGGATCCATGAGGTTTCTGCTTAGTTCGTCTGCCAGAGCATTTGTCTTTCCTGGCAAGAATTGTGCTTGCAGGTGTACTTGATAAGTCAATGCTGTGTTCCACAAAATCATGGCTTGTCTGCAGAGGGGGTATGAATGCGTGCCTCCCTGCTTAAGTACCACATGACTGTAGTATTGTCTGTCTTTATCAGCAGTTGCCCTGGATGAAGTAGATCCTTGAAGGCTGTCAGGGCATTCTGTACAGCTAGCATCTCATTTTGATTGATATGAAGATGCCTTTGGCTTGCGGGCCATGTGCCCTGAATACATTTTCCTGCCATGTGGGCCTCCCAGGCATAATCTGATGCAGATGTTGTTAGTGTCTGCCTGGCTGTGGGGAAAGTGAATGGCTGTCCCTTGTTGCGGTGACAGGCCTGTGCCCACCATCAAAACTCCTGTTGCAGGCAGGGAATGAGAGTAATTAATGTTTCCAGGCTGTGGCAATGTTGAGTCCAAACACTTTTTAGATACCATTGTAGCTTCCTCATATGCAGTCTTGCATATGGAATTTGCAGAATGCAGGATGCCATGAAGCCCAAAACATGCAGAATTTTTCTCGCAGATAACTGGGTCTTTGTTGCCATGCTTTCGAAGTAAGAAGTCAATTGCCTTTGTTTGTCTGGCGTGAGATAAGCCATCTGGGCAGTTGTATTTAAGCTTGCACCCAGGAATATTATCTCTTGAGAGGGTACTAATTTTGATTTATTTTCGTTTACTGGGTACCCAAGGCAAATTAGTAATATTTTTACAAACACCAGATGCTTTAGTAGAATGTCTTTGTTCTCTGCTTGAATAAGGCAGTCGTCCAAGTAGGGATATATTTGAATTCCTCTGATTGCAAAATGCAATTACTGGTGCCAGGCATTTTGTGAAGACCCTGGGAGCAGTAGATAGCCAAAGGGCAGTGCAGAGAATCGGTAGTGCATTGAACCAGCTATGAATCTGAAGTATCTTCTGCAAGACTGTCTGATTGGGACATGTAGGTATGCCTCTTTGAGGTCCAAAGTTACAAGCCAGGCCTTCTTGCCCAGTATGGGCAGAAGCTGCTGCAGAGTCAACATTTTGAATTTTGGAACGTCCAGAAAAGTGTTTAGAACAGACAGGTCCAGAATAGGTCTCCAGGCTTTGTCCTTTCTGGGTACTAAGAAAAGTCTTGAGTAAAATCCTTGCTCCTGCTCTTGTTATGGTACTGGCTGAATAGCCCTCATATCCATGAGAGAAGAAACTTGCTTTTGTGCCTCTGCCCATTGATTGTGTGGCAGGTCTGGCATACCTTTTGCCTTTGGAAGGGTGTGAAAGTGGAACCTGTAGCCCTGAGAAACTATATTTAAGACCCATTTGTCCTGGGTGATCATGTGCCAATTTAGCGAAAAAAGTGTTAGCTTTCCCCCCTAAGGGCGGTGTCAAAAGATAAGTGCTTGGCATTGGCAGAGGAAAGTCATTGGGCCCATTTCCTATACGGCTGTGATTTGTCTTCTCCACTTTTGGAGGTAGAAGCACCCCATTGTTTGGGCCTGTATGAACCCTGGGGCTGTTGTCTGCCTCTAGGGAGTCTGTATCTGCCTCTTTGTGGCCTGACACTGGAAAGGACTAATTCTTAAAAGGCCAGTTCCTGCTAAATCTGGGTGGTTGTACCTGTAAGAAATCCTTTACTGTCTGCATAGATTTCACTTTATCCTCCATTTTCTTCAACACCTCTTCTGCCTTAACACCAAACAAAGTATCATGCTGCAATGGAGCATCCAATAATTTTGCTTTAACATGATCAGGCAGATTCTGTTCCTTTAACCAAGCATGCCTTCTAATGACAGAACCTGTAACAACGGCCCTGCAAGAGGCCTCCAGTGAATCAAAACCACATTGCAAAGTATGCTTTCCCACTTGTTCAGCTGCATGCAATAAATCCTGCATTTCCTTGTTTTCAGAACATTCAGAATTTGGCAACATTTTCTGTTTTAGCAGTGACATTAAGTATTGCTGATATTTAAGCATATGAAACTGACAATTTATAGCCCTTACAGCCAGGGTAGCAGAAGTGTAAACTTTTTTCCCCCATCTGTCTAGTGCCCTAGAATCCCTATCCAAAGGGACATGGTTTTTTGCAGTAGAGGCCTTGACCCCTTTGGGACCCTGAGATATAGTTTCGGGGTCAGCAGCAGGGTTTTTATATAGAAATTTATGAGAATCTGGAACCCTGTATCTGTCTGGCTTAACAGGTGCAGGAGGTAAAGAGTCAGGGGACAGGCCGGACTCTGAAAATACATCTACAATGTCTAGAACAGGTGGAATAGGAAGAGGTCTGTGCTGAGATAGTAGAAGAAAGTCTCTGAGCCTTTTCTTAGATTCTGAGTAATCTTGGCTCTCCCAGTGGAAATGCTCCCTCATGGTATGCAGGATTTCCCCAAAAGAATAATCCTCAGGAGGAGAAGCTGAAGGAATAGATTCTTCAGCATCAGAATCCTCAAAGGGAGGAAAAGAGTATCCCTGTTCTGAAGAGGAGTCAAAGGAAATGGAAACCTGATCAGAAGAATCATATTCTGTTTCTTGCCTAGGCCTCTTATCAGGAGGGGGATGGGAACCCCTGATCAAAGTAATTAGGTCTTCGGCCATTTTAAGCGTCGGTTTCTTAGGCATGGAAGTCTGTCCAGGAGAATGCTGTACTTGTTTCTTTGTCTTTAAAGCTGTTTTAATCTTTGCTGTGGAAGCTGAGGCTGGCTTGACATATAACTGTGTAGGTCTGAAAACACCCTCAGAAGACGATGCCTGCTCAGTGGCTCCGGACCCATATGAGGGAATATTTTCCGAGTGTTCAATACCCTGAGTATCCAGAGGCCGAGCTGTCTCCACGTGGGCGTCGGATGCGGCCTGTGGCTCTGAGGTAGCAGGCGTCAGGGGCTGTGAAAGCGCCTCACTGAGAACCGGCGACTGGCCTAGCGGGAGGCCTCGTCGGTTTTGGACGTCGGATGCCTGTCCTTTTCCGTGCGCTTTTTATAAACTCTGGTTGTCAGCTGTTCCGACGGCATTATATAATTAAACCTTCGGCCAAAGTAATGAAAAGCAAAATTGTACCGATCCTTAATAGTGCGTTGGTTAAATCTAGCACAAAACCGACAGCTAGCAACGTCATGGTCAGGGCCTAGGCAAGGAATACAGTAAGAATGAAAATCCTTATGAGGTATTTGTTTCCCACAAGAAATACAATTGTTAACTTTTTCTGACATCGGTTTGGAGCAAGAAAAAAGTTTCCACAACAGGGTACTTAGCTTTATTGAAGACTTCAGATCTGAAATTCGATTTCGAAAATCTCAGGAGTTGGACGACCGGCACTTGCGAACTGCTTCTGCTTCGGGCACCGCGCGGCAAGACAGACTGAAAAAATGGCGTTGGCTGCATCTTTTATACCCCTGGCGTACTGACATCAAGGAAGAGGCGACAGCAACCAACGCCGGACCAGGACTTTGGAATTCAGGCAGACTGCGGGTAGCCTGCCAGCAGGATAACACAAGTGTAATGACTGCAACAGTGAAACACGATGAACATCCATAGTTCTTCCTATTTACAAACATACACAGTTGTCATTATGTGGAAAAGTGTGTGTGTGTGCGGGAGGGGGGATATCAACTAGACTTCTGGCAAAGAAGGGATAAAACAGAAGGGCATCAGCTACTGATACAGGACTCAACATTCTTATTCACCTCTGACAATGAGTTCCCTAACATGACACTCCTCACAGAAACCTGAGTGGGAGAGTCTCTCCCATCTCACCAACTTCTAAAAACAAACCTTAAGTGGTTTCTCAAGGAAAGACGCATACAATATGCATGGACTGGATGCAGGATGACTGATCTGAGTTTCAAAGGCATTTTCCAAGACAGAAGTGCAGATCAGAGACCAACATCAAGCTTAATACTGTCAATACCTACTCTCCCTGGGAGTAAACATATAGACCAGTGACTCAAATTCTTACCAAAGCCATAAAATATCAGTGTGATGACTAGGTCTAAAGCATGGGCACTACTATAAAACAAACTGCCTTCAGAGACAAAAAAAAGGCCATGCAAGGACCTAGAAAGAAACCTGGAAGTGACAAGTATTTTGTCTTGAGTACCCACAAACTCAAAACAGCACTCCACAGAAAGTACAGGTGTACACTTACCATAAATGTAGATGTTCGAGTGTATTCACTGTTGCAGTCATTACATTGGGTAATCTGCTGGCAGGTTACCCTCAGTCGGCCTGAATTCCAAAGTCTCGGGTCCCGCGCGTTGGTTGCTGTCTCCTCTTCCATCACGTCAGGGGTATAAAACATGCAGCAGACGTCATTTTCTTTAGTTTTTCTTGTCCCAGATGTCAGGTGCCCCCAAAAAGGTAGGAAATATATATATATATATATATATATATATATATATATATACACACACATATATACATGTATACATGCAACAATATAAACTTTGCCTTCATCTACAAGCAAATACACCACATAGGTTGTAGAAGACAGAGAAGGAAAGATAAACTCCAGAATGAAAGGGAGATGGCGGGAGGGTAACCCGGACTGCAACAGTGAATACACTCGAACATCTACAATTATGGTAAGTGTACACAACTGTACTATGTTCTTCGTGTTTCACTGTTGCAGTCATTACATTTGGGTAGAATCCCAAAGCTAGGGTTGGGAGGCTGGAGCTAAACAGCATTAGGTGCAGCTATAAGGCCCTGCAGCACTGCAGTGGCAAAGCCTGCCCTGGACTTAGAGTAGAGAGGCAAATGATAATGCTTTGTAAAGATGTGAATAGAACTCCAAGTAGCAGCCTCTAGAATGTCTTTGGTTGGTACTCCTCTGAGAAAGGCTGCTAAAGTAGCTGCAGCTCTGGTGGAATGAGACCTAATGCCTTTGGGCACAGGTTTACTATGGTGTAAGTAGCAGAAACAGATGCAGTGGCTTATCTACTTTGAAATTGACTGCTTTGAAATGGCCTTGCCTTCTGATCCTGCAGCATATGTCACTAGTAATTGCTCAGTTTTTCTTAGAGCATTAGTACTGCTCAAGTAGAATCTTAGCTGTCTGTGTAAATCCAAGGAATGCAGAATTCTCTCCCCCTTGTTCTGCGGATTTGGATAAAAGGTTGGCAGATGAATTGTTTGGTTAAGAGCCACCCTGGAAACCACCTTAGGCATAAATGTAGGATTTGTCCTCAGAGACACCCCGTCTGGGTGAAATATGATAAAAGGCTCTACACAGCCATGAGGGCCTGTAGCTCTGAAACTCTTCTTGCTGAAGTAATTGCTAGTAGCAGAGCTGTTTCCCATGATAAGAACTTTATATCAGCGGTAGCAGCTGGTTCAAATGGAGGCAGGGTGAACTTTTCCAATACATAATTGAGGTCCCATGCAGGTAATGGTGATCTTCTAGGAGGCCTTAAATTTTTGGCACCTCTAAGATACTGCTTTAGTAAAGTATGAGAAAAGATTGGTGGCTCTGTATTGTAAAGAGCCGAAATGGCAGAGGCATGCATTTTAATTGATGAGAAAGATAGGCCTTTGTCAAGCATCTCAGTTAAGTATTGTAATATCCGAGGAATATTTGCTTCTGCTGTATCAGTTCCTTGTGCTCGATTAAAAGCACAGAATCTCTTCCATTTATCAGCATAAGATTTTCTAGTACTAGGCCTTCTGGATTCCAAAATGACATCCATTACAGCTTTACTGAGAGGAGTTGTTTATGTAAAGTACAGTTTTGTACCTACCATAAATGTAGATGTCCGATAGGAATGCATCTGCAGTCCTTACAAATGGGTTGTCCTGTCGTCAGGCAGCCCTTCGGTCGGCCGGATTCCAAAGTCTGGGTCTGGCCTCGGCTGGTGTCGCACTTCACCCGACGTCATAGCTGCAGTTATTCGGGTATAAAGGCATCAGCCGACGCCATTTTCCTCAGTGTTTCTTGCCCCAGATGCCAGGTGCCCTCTTGGAAGGCTAAATTTGGATAAATGCCAATGATTCCAAATAGCAGAGAGCCAACACAAAAAATAAGCATGTATGTACATATATACAAACAAATACACCATAATAGATCCCCCCCAAGCTAGCTGAAGGCTGGCAAATACCCTAGGAGTACCTCAGAGGGGAAGGTGGGTGGGTAATCCTGACTGCAGATGCATTCCTATCGGACATCTACATTTATGGTAGGTACAAAACTGTACTATGTCCTTCAAGGATGCATCTGCAGTCCTTACAAATGGGTAGAATACCATAGCTAAACAAGGGGAGGAGGAAAGAGTAGAGATTATGGTGTAGCTAGGATCCCTTGCAAAACAGCAGTGGCAAAACCTGCTCGGGATCTAGAGTATAAAGGTAAATTGTAATGCTTGGCAAATGTATGCACGGAGGTCCAAGTAGCAGCCTCTATAATGTCCTTGGTAGCCACTCCTCGTAAGAAAGCTGTGGTAGTGGCTGTAGCCCTTGTGGAGTGAGGCCTGATGTTCTCTGGAGTTTTCTTTCCATGGTAGGAGTAACAAAATCTAATGCAATTTCCTATCCATTTGGAGATTGTCTGTTTTGAAATTGATTTTCCTTCCTTTCCTGTGGCATATGCTACCAGAAGCTGGTCAGTTTTTCTATTGGACTTAGTCCTGTCCAGGTAGTAGCGTAACTGTCTGTGTACATCCAAGGTATGCAAAAGTCTTTCTCCCCTGTTCTGTGGGTTTGGGAAGAATGTAGGTAGGTGGATAGCCTGATTTAATGACACTCTGGATACCACCTTAGGCATAAATGTAGGATTTGTTCTCATGGACACTCTATCTTGATGGAAGATCAGGAAGGGTTGCACTGCCATTAATTAATGCCTGTAGTTCAGAGACCCTTCTTGCTGAAGTTATTGCCAGCAGGAAAGCAGTCTTCCAGGATAAGTATTGTAATTCTGCTGTTGCTGCTGCTTCAAAAGGAGGAAGTGTCAATTTTTCTAGCACAAAGTTCAAGTCCCATGCTGGCAATGGTGGTTTCCTGGGAGGTTTTACATTTTTAATTCCTCTCAGAAACTGTCTGAGCAGGGTATGAGAGAAGACAGGAGGATCCAAGCTGTATTGTGCTGAAATAGCTGATGCATGTATCTTGATGGAAGAATAGGACAGGCCTGTGTGGAAGAGCTCTGCCAAGTACTCCAGGATGTTGGCCATGTTTACCAGAGTCACATCTTCTCCCTTTGCAGTACTCCAAATGAGATATCTTTTCCATTTTGCTGCATAATTCTTTCTTGTTGAAGGTCTGCGAGCCTCCAGGATTATGTCTTTAACCCTTTGGGATAAATTTGGGTTAATTGCTGTTATGTAATGTTCCAGGCAAGTAGCTGCAGAGTTTTCAGGTTTGGATGCAGGATGTTGTAGTTGTTCTGTGTTAACAGTAATGGGATCAGGGGTAGTGTCCATATTTGTCCCCGAGACATGCTCCTCAGCAATGGGTACCAATGTTGTCTTGGCCAGTCTGGAGCTATCAGAATGATCCTTGGACGGTCCTCTTTGATCTTCAGAAGCACCTTGTGCATCAAAGGAAGTGGTGGAAATGCGTATGCTGTCAGGTTTTTCCAACTGAAAGATAGGGAGTTCACCTTCCAAGCAAGTGGGTGGTACGTCCTTGTGCAGAATTTCTTTAGCTGGTGATTGAATAGGGATGCAAACAAGTCTATTTGTGGTAATCCCCATTCCCTTGTAATGGCTTTGAAGATGTCCGGATGAAGCATCCATTCGTGGGCATCTGTGGTTGTTCTGCTTAATATGTCTGCTAGAATGTTTTCTTTTCCCGGTACAAAAATTGCTTGTAACTGAATGTTGTAGCTCAGGGCCACATCCCATAGGTCCAGTGTCAGCCGGCATAGAGGATATGAATGGGTGCCTCCCTGTTTGTTGATGTACCACATAACTGTGGTGTTGTCTGTCCTTATCAACTGACCTTCTTGGAGAAATGGTCTGAATGACTGGATTGCCAATTTTACTGCCAGCATTTCCTTTAGATTTATGTGTAGGCGCAGCTGGTCTTGAGTCCATAAGCCTTGTATGCACTTGCCCTGCATGTGTGCCCCCCAACCGAGGTCTGAGGCATCTCTCGTGATGGTTTGGCTTGGTTGGTTGTTGCAGAAGGGCAATCCTGTGTTTGATTGACAGGCCTGAGCTCACCATAGGAACTCTTGTTTCAGGCATGGGATTATTGGGATTTTGGTTTCTAGGCTGTGCTTGTGTTGGGACCACAAATTCCTTAGGTACCACTGTAGCTTTCTCATATGCAGTCTGGCATGAGGGACCAGAATTATGCAGGATGCCATGAAGCCTAGAGCTTCCAGTACTTTTCTTGCAGTTAGGTGGTTCTGCTTTGTTAAAGCCAAGAAGTAGAGAGGTAGTTGCTCTTTCTTTTCTGCAGTTAGGAATGCCATTTGTTTTGATGTGTCCAGCTCTGCACCCAGAAAGGTTATTCTTTGGGATGGAATCAGCCTTGACTTTTTTATATTGACTGTATATCCCAAGGCTTGCAGCAGGTAAATGACTCTTTGTAAGTCTTCTGCTAGCTTGCTTTTGTTGTCCGCTTGTATCAGGCAGTCGTCCAGGTAGGGATAAATTTGGATTCCCTGAAGTCTGCAATGAGCAATTACTGGTGCCAGGCATTTCGTGAACACTCTGGGCGCAGTAGATAAGCCAAAGGGCAATGCTGAAAATTGATAATGCTCTGATCCTGCAAGAAATCCGAGGTATCTTCTGCAAATTGGTCTTATGGGGACGTGCAGGTATGCCTCCTTGAGATCTAGAGTTACCAGCCAAGACTCCTTGCCCAGCATGGGAAGAAGCTGCTGTAGGGTCAGCATTTTGAATTTTGGAACAATAAGGAATGTGTTTAAAGCGGACAGGTCTAGAATGGGTCTCCATTTGTTTTCTTTTCTTGGTACCAGGAAGAGTCTGGAGTAAAATCCTTTCCTTGCTCCATAGATGGTACCTTTTCCACAGCTCTCATTCTTAATAGCTGAGATATTTGTTTTAGAGCTTCTGTCCTTTGAGTAGGTGGTAGGTTTGGCATTCCTCTCTTCCCTGGTAGAGTATGGAAATGGAACCTGTAACCTTGGTCTATAGTTTGCAAAATCCATTTTTCCTTGTGATGCAATGCCAGTTTTTGAGAATAAGGTTAGTTTTCCGCCTAAGGGTGCTTCTAGTTGTTCCCTGGTAGGTGCCACTGTCAAGTCACTGTGATTGAGTTGTTATAGTGGTGGTGGCTGCGTCCGTGCCTCGCTGGTTGTTACCTTGCCATTGGCGCCCTGTAGGCACCCCTGGATTGGTTTCTGCCTCTTGAGCGCCTATTCCTGCCTCTCTGAGCCTTAGAGGAGTCGGAAAGGACCAATTCTTGGAGGGCCAGTTCCTGCTAAACCTTGGAGGTTGAACCTGTAAGAAATCTTTCACCGTTTGTACAGATTTAGCCTTCTCTTCCATCTTTTTAGCACCTGCTGAGCAGGGGAACCAAATAAATTGACCTTGTCCATGGGTGCATCCAAAAGCTTTGATTTGACATGGTCTGGTAATGCCTTTTCTTTCAACCATGCATGTCTCCTGATAACTGTGCCAGTCATGGCTGATCTAAAGGAAGCCTCCAGTGCATCATAGCCACATTTCAAAGAATGGTTACTAACCTGCTGTATGTTATGTACCATTTCCTGAACATATTTTTTATCTAAAGATTCTTCAGAGGAAAGCTTTTTAGTTAACTGGTCAAGCATAAACTCTTGATATTGAATCATATGAAATTGGCAGTTCAAAGCCCTAGCTGACAAGGTAGCAGAAGTGTAAACTTTTTTACCCCATCTCTCTAAGGACCTGGATTCCCTTTCAGAGGGAGGGTTTTAGTAGAAGTAGCAGCTACAGCTTTAGGGCCCTGGGCGATGGTCTCTGGATCTGCAAAAGGGGCCTTGTATAAATGGTGATGAGTGTCCGAGACCCTGTAGAACCTATCGGGCTTAGCAGGAGCCGGAGGTAATGAATCAGGAGCAGTGCAAGCATCATTAAATGCATCATCTACAACAGAAAGAACTGGAGGTATAGCTAAAGGCCTATGTTGTGGCAAATGTAGAAAGGTTCTAAGCCTTTTTTTGGAGTCTGAGAAATCTTGGCCCTGCCACTGAAATTGTTCCCTCATAGCATGCAAGGTTTCCCCAAAGGAAAATTCCTCAGGTGGAGAGGCTGAAGGAATGGACTCTTCAACATCAGAGTCTTCGTAAGGAGAATAAGAAGCCTCAGGAAGGTCTGTATGTTCTGATTCATCAGAGGAACCATCAGTGGATACTGGTTCAGGGGCTCTGCTTTAGGTCTCTTTTCTGGAGGTGGGAGAGGACCTGTCTGGATGAGGCTGGGATCCACAATTAAAGAAATTAAATCCTCAGCCAAAGATAGCATATGAGAGCTAGTGCTGGGCCTGTGTGGGGGTTTGGCAGGCACAGATTTTGAAGCTTTGGCTGCTTTAGCCCTGGCAAAGGCCTTAATAGACATGGCTGCAGGAGGCCTAGCAGCTCCACGTGCAGGGGTTGAAATATCCAGGGAATTGTGTCTGATAATTCCTGAGAAACCGCAACAGAAGGCTGGATTTCAGAAGCAGATTCTACCAGGTTAGAGGAGGCCTCGGTAGAAGGCATGGTTTCGCTGGAGAAAGAACCGCTTGCTCGGTTTCGGCGAAACCGAGACACTCTCGGTTTGCTTAATCGCGGTTTCGGCCGAGACCGTGGACCGCAGTGTCGGTCCTTTTCTTTCGTTTTTGGAAATTTGCGTTGTCGGAGGATCCGGCGGCATAATGTAGGCAAAATCAGAGCCAAAATTTGTTCAGCAAACTCCGACCGACGTCTAAGCGTCCGTCGGTTAAAAGAAGCGCAGGCTAGACAAGCTGCTACGTCGTGGTCTGGGCCTAAGCAATGTATACAGTAGGAGTGGAAATCTTTATGAGGTATTTGTTTCCCACAAGATAAACAGTTATTCACTTTCTCTGACATCGGCTGAGGCAAGAAAGATTCCCCAACGGGGTACTTAGCTTTTTAGAAGTCTTCGAAGTAGTATTCGGTAGTAGTAATCTCTGGATCTGACCAACCGGCACTTGCGAACAGCTTCTGCTTCGGGCGCCACGCGGCAAGAAAGACTGGGGAAAATGGCGTCGGCTGATGCCTTTATACCCGAATAACTGCAGCTATGACGTCGGGTGAAGTGTGACACCAGCCGAGGCCAGACCCAGACTTTGGAATCCGGCCGACCGAAGGGCTGCCTGACGACAGGACAACCCATTTGTAAGGACTGCAGATGCATCCTTGAAGGACATCTACATGAACAGCCATGCTGCCAGGTTCAGTGTCTAGAGTTGATTGTTCAGGATCTGATTGTTTTGCTGGGACAGTAATTGAGGTCTTTTAGGTAAGGTCCAAGCTGAGTATTGAGACAAGTTCCTTAGGACTGGGTACCAGTATTGGCGGAGCCAGTCAGGGGCAATTAGTATCATCTTTGGTTTCTCTTGTCTGACTTTTAGGAGGACCTTGGGAAGAAGAGGCAGAGGAGGAAAGGCGTAAACTGATAGGTTTTTCCAACTGAAGGATAGGGCGTCCACTTTCCATGCTTGTCTGTGTTAAGTCCTTGTGCAGAATCTTTTCAATTGATAATTTTGAGGAGAGGCAAATAGATCTATGTCTGAGCTCCCCCATTTCTCTGTTAGCATGCTGAAGACTTGTGGATTGAGATTCCACTCATGAGGGTCCATAAGGTTTCTGCTTAAATCTTCTGCCAGAGTATTTTGCTTTCCTGGCAGGAATTTAGCTTGAAGATGTATTTGGTAGGTCAAAGCTGTGTCTCACAGTGCCATGGCTAATCTGCAAAGAAGGTATAAGTGTGTACCCCCTTGCTTGTTTATATACCACATGACCGTGGTGGTGTCCGTCTATCAGTAGTTGTCCTGGATGAAGTAAGTCCTTGAAGGCTGTTAGGGCATTTTGAACAGCTAGCATCTCTTTCTGGTTGATATGTAGATGCATTTGTTTTGGGGTCCATATGCCCTGAATGCATCTTCCTGCCATGTGGGCCCCCCCCAGCATAATCTGATGCGTCTGTTAAGGTTTGGTTGGCAGGGGGTAGAGTGAAGGCCCGTCCCATGTTTTGGTGGCATGCCTTTGCCCACCATAGAAATTCCTGTTGTAGGCAGGGAAAGACAGGAATCACGGTTTCCAGACTGTGAGCATGTTGACTCCATAAACTTTTTAGGTACTATTGAAGTTTCCTCATATGCAGTCTTTCATATGGAATCAGTAGGATAAAAGGATGCCATGAAACCCAAAGCCTGCAGAATATGTCTTGCAGATAACTGGGTTTTTGTTGCCATCAGTTTGAAGTAAGTAGTCAGTGGCCTTTGCTTGTCTGGCGTGAGGTAAGCCCCATCTAGGCAGTTGTATTAAATCTTGCACCCAGGAATGTTATCTTTTGAGAGGTACCAGTTGTTATTTCTTTTCGTTTAGTGTGTACCCTAGACATGTCAGAAGCCTTTTCACAAAGCCCAGGTGTTGAAGAAGAATGTCCTTGCTCTCTGCTTGAATGAAACAGTCGTCCAAGTAAGGGTATATTTGTATACTTTTTTGTCTGCAAAATGCAATTACTGGTTCCAGGCACTTTGTGAAGACCATGGGTGCAGTAGATAAGCCAAAGGGCAGTGCAGAGAATTGGTAATGCATTAAGCCAGCCTTGAATCTGAGGTATCTTCTTATTGGGACACGCAGGTGTGCCTCTTTTAGGTCTAATGTCACCAGCCAAGCATTCTTGCCCAGCATGGGCAGAAGCTGCTGCAAAGTCGGCATTTTGAATTTTGGAATGTCCAGGTATGTGTTCAGAATTGATAAATCCAGTATTGGCTGCCAGACCTTGTCCTTTCTGGGTACCAAGAACAGTCGAGTAAAAACCTTGTCCTTTTTCCTGTTCTGGTACTGATGAATGACCCCCATATCCATGAGGGATGTAAAGTACAGTTTTGTACCTACCATAAATGTAGATGTCCGAACTGGATAGCATCTGCAGTCATAACAAATGGGTTGTCCTGTCGTCAGGCAGCCCTTCGGTCGGCCGGATTCCAAAGTCTGGGTCCGGCTTCGGCTGATGTCGCACTTCACCCGACGTCATCTCTGCTGGTCTTCGGGTATAAAGGCATCAGCCGGCCATTTTCCCTCAGTGTTTCTTGCCCCAGATGCCAATTGCCCTCTTGGAAAGCTAAATTTTGGATAAATGCCAATGTTTCCAGAATAGTAGAAGGCAAACACAAAAAATAAACATGTATGTACATATATACAAACAAATACACCATAAGAGACCCCCCCCCCAGCTAGCTAATAGGAGGGTAAATACCCTAGGAGTACCGCAGAGGGGAAGGAGGGAGGGTAATCCTGACTGCAGATGCTATCCAGTTCGTACATCTACATTTATGGTAGGTACAAAACTGTACTATGTCCTTCATGGATGCATCTGCAGTCATAACAAATGGGTAGAATACCATAGCCAAACTAGGGGAGGAGGAATAATAATTATGGTGTAGTCAGGATCCCTTGCAGTACGGCAGTGGCAAACCCTGCTCAGGATCTAGAATATAGAGGTAAATTATAATGCTTGGCAAATGTATGCACGGAGGTCCAAGTAGCCACCTCAATAATGTCCTTGGTTGCCACTCCTCTTAAGAAAGCTGTGGTAGTGGCTGTAGCCCTTGTAGAATGAGGTCTTATGTTCTGTGGAATTGGTTTTCCATGGTAGGAGTAACAGAATCTTATGCAATTTCCTATCCATTTGGAGATTGTCTGTTTGGAAATTGCTTTTCCTTCCCTTCCTGATGCATAGGCTATAAAGAGCTGGTCAGTTTTTCTGTTACCTTTGGTTCTGTCCAGGTAGTAGCGTAACTGTCTATGTACATCCAAGGTATGCATTATTCTTTCACCTCTGTTTTGTGGATTGGGAAAGAAGGTAGGTAGGTGGATTGCCTGGTTTAAAGACACTCTGGATACCACCTT
This sequence comes from Protopterus annectens, assembly GCF_019279795.1. Taxonomy (NCBI): domain Eukaryota; kingdom Metazoa; phylum Chordata; order Ceratodontiformes; family Protopteridae; genus Protopterus; species Protopterus annectens. Next base: position 294,823,279 of record NC_056730.1, on the reverse strand, counting down.
AGGCATAAATGTAGGATTAGTTCTCATGGACACCCTATATTGATGGAAGATTAGGAAGGGTTGCACTGCCATTAAGGCCTGTAGTTCCGAAACCCTCCTTGCTGAAGTAATAGCCAGTAGGAAAGCAGTTTTCCATGACAGATGTTGTAGATCTGCTGTTGCTGCTGGTTCAAACGGAGGGAGTGTCAACTTTTCTAGTACAAAATTCAAGTCCCATGCTGGTAATGGTGGTTTCCTAGGAGGTTTTACATTCTTGATCCCTCTGAGGAACTGCCTGAGTAGAGGATGTGAAAAGACAGGAGGATCAAAGCTGTATTCTGCTGAAATAGCTGATGCATGTATCTTGATGGAGGAATAGGACAGGCCTGTATGTAGAAGCTCTGCCAAGTACTCCAGAATGTTAGCAATATCTATGTTCGACGCATCTTTTCCTCTTTCAGTACTCCAAATGACGAACCTTTTCCATTTTCCTGCATAGTTCCTTCTTGTTGAAGGTCTGCGGGCTTCAAGGATAATGTCTTTAACCCTTTGTGAAAGGTCTGGGTTAGTTACTGCTATGTGATGTTCCAGGCAGTCAGTTGCAAGGTTTTAGGTTTGGATGTATGATGTTGTAGTTGTTCTGAGTTAACATCAGAGGCATCAGGGTATTGACCACATTTTCTCCGAGACATGCTCCTCAGCAATGGGTACCAGTGTTGTCTTGGCCAGTTCGGCGCTATCAGAATTATCCTTGGGCGTTCCTCTTTGATTTTCAGTTGTACCTTGGGCATCAAGGAAGAGGTGGAAATGCATATGCTGTCAGGCCTTTCCAGCTGAAGGATAGAGAGTCCACCTTCCATGCAAGTGGGTGGAATGTCCTTGTGCAGAATTTTTTGAGCTGGTGATTTTGTGGGGAAGCGAATAGATCTATTTGTGGCATTCCCCATTTCTTTGTGATGGTCTTGAAGATGTCCGGGTGTAGCATCCATTCGTGAGCATCCGAGGTGGTTCTGCTTAAAATGTCTGCTAGGGTGTTCTCTTTTCCCGGTACAAATATTGCCTGTAACTGGATGTTGTAGCTGAGAGCCAGATTCCAAAGGTCCAAAGTCATTCTGCATAGGGGGTAAGAATGAGTGCCTCCCTGTTTGTTGATGTACCACATGACTGTGGTGTTGTCTGTCCTTATCATCAAATGACCTTCTTTGAGGAATGGTCTGAATTTTAGAATTGCCAGTTTTACTGCCAGCATTTCTTTTTGGTTTATGTGCAGGTGCAGCTGGTCCTGAGTCCACAGTCCTTGTATGCATTTGTCCATCATGTGTGCCCCCCATCCTAGGTCTGAGGCATCCGTTGTGATGGTTTGGTTTGCTTTCGAAAGTTGTGGAAGGGTAAGCCTGGGTTTGACTGGCATGCCCGAGCCCACCATAGGAACTCCTGTTTTAAGCATGGGATTAGTGGTATTTCTGTTTCTAAGCTGTGCCTGTGTTGAGACCATAAATTCTTTAGGTACCACTGTAACTTTCTCATATGCAGTCTGGCATGTGGGACCAAGATTATGCATGATGCCATGAAGCCCAAGGCCTGCAGAACTTTTCTTGCTGTTAGTTTGTTCTGTTTTGTTAATGCCAAGAAGTAAAGAGGGAGTTCTTTTTGTTTTTCTGCAGTTAGGAATGCCATCTGTTTTACTGTGTCCAATTCTGCGCCCAAGAAAGTTCTTGTCTGGGATGGTGTCAGCCTTGACTTTTGTAAACTGACTGTGTATCCCAGGGCTTGAAGCAAGTAAATGACCCTTTGTAAATCTGTTGTCAGCTTGCTTTTGTTGTCCGCTTGTAACAGGCAGTCGTCCAGGTATGGATAAATTTGGATTCCCTGTACTCTGCAGTGAGCGATTACTGATGCCAGGCATTTTGTGAATACTCTGGGCGCAGTAGATAAGCCAAAGGGCAATGCTGAGAATTGATAATGCTCTGATCCTGCAAGAAATCTGAGGTATCTTCTGCAATTTGGTCGAATGGGGACGTGCAGGTATGCCTCCTTGAGATCTAGAGTTACCAGCCAACACTCCTTGCCCAGCATGGGAAGAAGTTGCTGTAGGGTCAGCATTTTGAATTTTGGGACAATGATGTATGTGTTTAAGATGGACAGGTCGAGAATAGGTCTCCAGTTTTTCTCTTTTCTTGGTACTAGGAAGAGTCTGGAGTAGAATCCTTTGCCCTGTTCTGTTATTGGTACCCTTTCCACAGCTCTCATCTTTATTAATTCCGCTATCTGATGCAGGGCTTCTAATTTTTGATTTGGGGGCAGGTTTGGCATTCCTCTTTTTACTGGTAAAGTGTGGAAGTGGAACCGGTAGCCTTGGTCTATGGTTTGCAAAATCCACTTGTCTTTTGTAATATAGTGCCAATTTTTCGAGAATAAGGCTAACTTTCCGCCTAATGGTGCTGCTATTTGCTCCCTGGTAGGTGGAGTCAGAGCCAAGTCACTGTGATTGTCCTGTTGCAGTGGCAGTGGTTGTGTCTGTGCCTCGGTTATTGCCTTGCCACTGTCGTCCTCTGTAGGCACCTCCTCTGGATTGATTTCTGCCCCTCGAGCATCTGTTCCTGCCCCTTTGTGATCTTGTGGAGTCAGGAAAGGACCAATTTTGGCAGGCCAGTTCCTGCTAAACCTTGGGGGCTGAACCTGTAGGAAATCTTTAACTGTTTGTACAGATTTTGCCTTCTCTTCCATTTTCTTCATTACCTGCTGGGCAGGTTCCCCAAATAGACTGGCCTTATCCATAGGAGCATCCAATAGCTTAGCTTTAACATGATCCGGCAAGACCTGTTCTTTCAACCATACATGCCTTCTTATAACTGTGCCAGTCATGGCTGATCTAAATGAAGCCTCCAGTGCATCATAGCCACATTTTAAAGAATGGTTACTAACCTGTTGGATGTTATTCACCATTTCTAATACATATTTCTTATCTAAAGATTCATCAGAGGACAGCTTTTTAATTAACTGATCAAGCATAAACTCTTGGTATTGGATCATGTGAAACTGACAGTTTAAAGCTCTAGCTGAGAGAGTAGCAGAGGTGTAGACTTTTTTCCCCCATCTCTCTAAGGACCTGGATTCCCTTTCAGAGGGAATAGGGTTTTTTGCTGTGGTCGAGGCTACTGCCTTAGGCCTCTGGAATATAGTTTCGGGGTCTGCAAGTGGGGCCTTGTATAGGTGGTGATGAGTGTCTGGCACCCTGTAAAATCTATCTGGTTTGGCAGGGGCTGGAGGTAAAGAATCAGGTGCAGTGCAGATATCATTAAATGCATCGTCCACAACAGATAGGACAGGAGGTATAGCTAAGGGCCTATGTTGTGGTAAGTGCAGAAAAGTCCTAAGCCTTTTTCTTGAATCTGAGAAATCTTGTCCCTGCCATTGGAATTGTTCTCTCATGGCATGTAAGGTTTCCCCAAAGGAGAATTCCTCTGGTGGAGAGGCAGCTGGAATGGATTCTTCAGCATCTGAATCTTCATAATTGGAGAAAGGAGCCTCTGGCTGGTCTGTAATGTCTGAGTCATCCGCAAACTCATCAGAGGACACAGGCTCGGGGGGCTCTGCTCTAGGTCTCTTTTCTGGGGGCTGAGAGGCCCTGTCTGGGTGAGATTGGGATCCCCTAATTAAGGATATTAAATCTTCTGCCAGAGTAAGCATTTGTGAACTAGAAGTGGGCCTGAGTGAGGGTGGTTTAACAGGCACTGATTTAGCTGATTTGGCTGCTTTAGCCCTGGCAAAGGCCTTAATAGACATGGCTGCAGGAGGCCTAGCAGCACCACGTGCTTGGGGTAGAGATATCCAAGGGGATGGTGTCTGATAGATCAGTAGGAACCACAGTTGTAGGCAAAATTTCTGAGGCTAGTTCAGGTAAGGTAGCAGGAGCCTCAGTAGTAGTCATGGATTCGGCTGTAGATTGACCAGTTTTCTCGGTTTCGGCCGAAACCGAGACACTCGCTGCTTGCTTAACCGTGGTTTCGCCGAAACCGTGGACCACGGTGTCGGTCTTTTCTTTGCGTTTTAACAATTTGGGTAGTCGGAGGATCCGACGGCATAATGTACGCAAAATCTGAGCGAAAAACTGTTCAGCAAACTCCGACCGGCGCCTAAGCGTTCGTCGGTTGAAGAAGCACAGGCGAACAGGCTGCTACGTCGTGGTCTGGGCCTAAGCAAGGCAAACAATAAGAGTGGAAATCTTTATGAGGTATTTGTTTCCCACAAGTTAAACAGTTATTGACTTTTTCTGACATCGGCTGAGGCAAGAAAGAGTCCCCAACGGGGTACTTAGCTTTTAGAAGTCTTCGAACTAGTATTCGGTAGTAGTAATCTCTGGATCTGCCCGACCGGCACTTGGGAACGGCTTCTGCTTGGCGCGCCACGCGGCAAGAAAGACTGAGGAAAATGGCGTCGGCTGATGCCTTTATACCCGAAGACCAGAAGAGATGACGTCGGGTGAAGTGCGACATCAGCCCTAGCCGGACCCAGACTTTGGAATCCGGCCGACCGAAGGGCTGCCTGACGACAGGACAACCCATTTGTTATGACTGCAGATGCATCCATGAAGGACATCCTGTTTCTGTGCCTCTGCCCATTGACTTTTGGGCAGATCTGGCCAACCGTTTGCCACTGAAGAGTGTGGAAATGGAATCTGTATCCCTGTAATACAATGTTTAGTACCCACTTGTCTTGGGTCAACTGCCAATTTTGAGCAAAAAGTGCTAATTCACCCTCTAAGGGTGCTGCTAAAAGATATGTGCTTGGTGTAGGCAGAGGGAAGTCATTGGTACTGTTTTATGTAGGTTTGCGCTTTATCTCCTCCTGATTTGGAGGTAGATGCGCCCCATTGCTTTGACCTGTATGAATCTTGCGCCCGGTATCTGGAACCATTTGGGCGTCAGGATTTGCACCTTTGAGATCTGACACAGGAAAGGACCAATTGTTTGTAGGCCAGTGCCTACTGAATCTTGGTGGCTGCACTTGTAAGAAGTCTTTAACAGTTTGTATAGACTTAGCTTTGTCTTCCATTTTCTTTAAAACCTCTTCTGCCTTAATACCAAACAGAGTATCATGCTGTAAAGTTGCATCTAGCAATTTAGCTTTAACATGATCAGGCAAATGTTGTTCCTTTAGCCAGGCGTGCCTCCTAATCACAGATGCAGTAACTACTGCGGCCCTGCAGGAGGCCTCTAAGGAGTCAAAACCACATTGTAAAGTATACTTTCCCACCTGTTCAGCAGCATGCAATAATTCCTGCAATTCTTTATTTTCTGCACATTCAGTAATCAACATCATTTTCTGTTTCAGCAATCCTATAACATGTTGTTGATATTTAAGCATATGAAAAGGTTGCAGATGTATAAACCTTTTTTCCCCATCTGTCCAGTGCCCTTGAATCTTTGTCAGAGGGGGTAGGATTCTTTGCTGTTGAGGCCTTAACACCCTTAGGACCATGTGAAATAGTTTCAGGATCAGCAGCAGAGTTTCAAAATAAAAACTGATGCGAGTCAGGGACCCTGTAATATTTGGTAGGCTTACTGGGAGCCAGAGGTAAGGAGTCAGGGGTCAAGCTGGACTCTGAAAACACAATATCTTAAGCAGGGGGAATGGCCAAAGGCCTGTGCTGAGCAAGGAGGAGGAAATCCCTGAGCCTCTTTTTTGATTCTGAGAAGTCTTGACGCTTCCAGTGAAAATGCTCCATCAAAGTATGCAAGGTTTCCCCAAATGAATAATCCTCAGGAGGAGAAGCAGATGGTATAGACTCCTCTGTCTAAAATGCAATTACTGGTGCCAGGCAGTTTGTAAAGACCCTGGGCGCAGTAGATAAGCCAAAGGGCAGTGCAGATAATTAGTAATGCATAAAACCTGCCTTGAAGCGGAGGTATCTTCTGCACGATGCCCTTATTGGGATATGCAGGTATGCCTCTAAGTCTAGAGTCACTAACCAAGCGTTCTTGCCCAGCATAGGCAGTAGCTGTTGTAAAGTCAGCATTTTGAATTTTGGAATGTCCAGGAACATGTTCAAAATCGATAAGTCCAGTATTGGACGCCAGACATGGTCTTTTTTGGGTACCAGGAACAGTCCTGAATAAAAACCTTGTCCTTTTTCCTTTTCTGGTACTGGTTGAATAGACCCCATACCCATGAGGGACGTGACTTGTTTCTGAGCCTTTGTCCGTTGATTTTGTGGCAGATCTGGCCAACCGTTTGGAATTGGCAAAGTATGGAAATTAAATCTGTACCCCTGGGATACTATGTTTAATACCCACTTGTCCTGGGTAATTAACTGCCACTTTTGAGCATGAAGTACTAATTTTCCCCCCCAAGGGGGCTTAAAAAGATAAGTGCTTGGTGATGGTAGAGGGAAGTCATTGAGACTGCTTACTGTAGGGTTGTGCTTTGTTTCCTCCAGATTTGGAGGTGGAGGCACCCCACTGCTTTGACCTGTAAGAACCCTGAGATTGGTATCTAGAGCCTTTTGAGCACCTGGATTTGCCTTGTGTGGACACAGGAATGGATCAATTTTCAGTAGGGCAGTGCCTACTGAATCTGGGTGGCTGCACTTTTAAAAAAATTTTTACAGTTTGCATAGATTTAGCTTTGTCTTCCATTTTCTTTAAAACCTCTTCTGCCTTATTACCAAACAGAGTATCATGCTGTAAAGGGGCATCCAACAATTTAGCATTAACATGATTAGGCAGATTTTCCTCCTTGAGCCAGGCATGCCTTCTAATCACAGATCCAGTAACTGCGGCCCTGCAAGAGGCCTCCAAGGAATCAAAACCACATTGCAAAGTATGCTTTCCAACCTGTTCTGCTGCATGAAATAATTCCTGCAATTCTTTATTTTCCACACAATCAGAAATCAACATCATTTTCCGTTTCAATAAGCCCATAACATGCTGTTGATATTTAAGCATATGAAACTGGTAGTTTAAGGCCCTAATTGCCAAGGTTGCAGACGTATAAACCTTCTTTCCCCATCTATCCAGCTCCCTGGAATCTCTATCAGAGGGGGTAGGATTTTTGGCTGTAGAGGCCTTTACACCTTTGGGACCCTGTGAGATAGTTTCAGGATCAGCAGCAGGATTTTTGAATAGAAATTTGTGGGAGTCAGGAACCCTGTAATATCTGTCTGGCTTACTAGGAGCCGGAGGTAAGGAATCAGGAGTCATGCTTGATTCCGAAAACACATCAACAATGTCTACTACAGGAGGTATAGCCAAAGGCCTATGCTGAGGAAGAAGAAGGAAATCCCTAAGCCTCTTTTTTGATTTAAGGGAAATCCTGACTCTCCCAATGGAAATGTTCCATTAAAGTATGCAAGGTTTCTCCAGAAGAATAATACTCAGGAGGAGATGCAGATGGGACAGATTCTTCTGCATCTGAATCCTCATAGGGTGGTATAGACAATTCACCTGTTTTTTAGGCATATGGGCCTGTGCACGCGGCCCATGCATCGTTTTTTTAGACTTGGAAGATGTTTTTGATCTTGTTTTTGAAGCTGGTGTCAGTTTTATATAGAAATGTTGAGGCCTGAAAACACCCTCAGAAGCCAGTGCCTGCTCAGCGACTCCGGAACCATCCAAGGAAGAGACATCTGCGGGTTCAATACTCTGAGAATCTGGCAGCATACCGGACTCCACATGGGTCTAGGTAGAGGCCTGTGACTTAAAAGTAGTGGGTATCAGAGGCTGCGAAAGCGGCTGAGTACTGGCAAATGGCTTAGGAGAAGCTTCGTCGTCGGCTTTGGACCTAGACCGTCTGTCTTTTTCTTTGCGTTTTTTGTGAACTTCGGTAGTCGGATTGCTAACCGACATTTCAGGATAATTAAATCTGGATTGAAAATATTTGGAAGCAAAAATATACAGACGCTTAATAGTGCGTTGGTTAAATCTAGCACAAAACCGACATCAAGGCACGTTATGATCTGGGCCTAGGCAAGGAATACAGTACAAATGAAAATCCTTATGAGGTATTTGCTTCCCACAAATAATGCAATTATTAACTTTTACTGACATCGGTAAGGAGCAAGAAAAAGTTTCCCCAACGGGGTACTTAGCTTTAGTTGAAGACTTTGTTTCTGAAACTCGAATGCGAAAATTTCAGGAGTCAGCAGACCGGCACTTGTGAAAGTACAGTTTTGTACCTACCATAAATGTAGATGTTAGAGTGCTAATACAGCTGCAGTCATAACAGATGGGTTTTCCTGCCGTCAGGTGGGTCCTCGGTCGGCCGAATTCCAAAGTCTAGGTCCGGCGTCGGTTGTCGTCGCATCTTCCCTGACGTCAGTGTGACAGGGGTATAAAAGAACCAGCCGACGCCATTTTCTTCAGTTTTTCTTGCCCCAGATGTCAGGTGCCCCCAGAAGGAAGGCAATACATAAATTTATGTAATAATGCAATGCAATATAATCAAAAAACAGTAGTTGCAAGCAAATACACTATAAATGAGTGCCCCAATCAGGTTGTATGAGGAGGTGTTAGCCAATAGGCCTGTCCCAAGAGGGGAAGGAGGGAGGGAAACCTGGACTGCAGCTGTATTAGCACTCGAACATCTACATTTATGGTAGGTACAAAACTGTACTATGTTCATCGTGCATACAGATGCAGTCATAACAGATGGGTAGAATCCCAAAGCTAAAAAAGGGGTGGTAGGCACTAGGTGGAACTAGGAGGAGCCAGGATGCCCTGCAACACTGCAGTGGCAAAGCCTGCTCTAGTTTTGGAGTATAATGGTAGGTGATAGTGCTTGGAGAAGGTATGCACAGAACTCCAAGTGGCTGCTTCCAAAATATCTTTGGTAGGAACTCCTCTGAGGAAAGCTGCAGAGGTAGCTGTGGCCCTTGTGGAGTGAGATCTGATGCCTGCAGGTACAGTTTTACCATGAAAAGAGCAACAAAAACGTATGCAGTGGGCTATCCATTTTGAGATTGTCTGTTTGGAAATTGGCTTCCCTTGAGCTCCTGTAGCATAGGACACAAAGTGTTGCTCTGATTTTCTGAAAGGCTTTGTTCTGTCCAAATAATAATGCAGCTGTCTGTGGATGTCCAAGGAAAGTAGTAGTCTCTCCCCTTTGTTTTGAGGATTAGGGTAAAAGGTAGGTAAGTGGATAGCCTGATTCAAAGCTACCCTGGATACCACCTTTGGCATAAAGGACGGGTCGGTTCATAAGGAAACTCTGTCCTAATGGAAAATGATGAAAGGCTGCCCAGCCATGAGGGCTTGTAGTTCCGATACCCTGCAAGCTGAGGTGATAGCCAGAAGGAAGGCTGTTTTCCAGGACAAATATTGCAATTCTGTTGAGGCAGCTGGCTCAAAAGGAGGCAAGGTCAGTTTTTCTAGAATGAAATTGAGGTCCCAAGCAGGTACTGGTTGTTTCCTTGGGGGTTTTATATTCTTAGCCCCTCTGAGGAACTGTCTTAAGAGAGGGTGAGAGAATAAAGGAGGATCAGTGTTGTATTCTGCAGAAATGGCTGAGGCATGGATTTTGATGGAGGAGAATGTAAGTCCACTGCTTAGCATCTCAGCTAGATACTGTAATATTTGAGGTAAATTCAGTATTCCAGGATTCTGACCCTTTTTCTCATTCCAGGCACAAAACTGTTTCCATTTTGCAGAGTAAGCTTTTCTAGTAGAAGGCCTTCTGGCCTCCAAAATGACATCCGGCACCTCCTTGGAGAGTAGGGTCTGTTGTGAAGTTAAGGAATCTTCCATGCGGCCAGACTGAGTGCTTTCAGCTGACTGTGAAGAGTTTTGAAGCTGTGCTGAGTCAGAAGAAGAGGCATTAGAGGTAGGGTCAATGGTGGGGAATGTGTCAGGCTCCTCAGGAGTGGGTACCAGTGTTGTCTTGGCCAGTCTGGAGCAATGAGAATCATCTTTGGTCTGTCTGCTCTGGTTTTTAATAGAACTTTGGGCAGCAGAGGAAGAGGTGGAAAGGCATAAACTGTCATTGTTGTCCAACTGAAAGAGAGTGCGTCCACTCTCCAGGCCTGTGGATGAAAAGTCCTTGAGCAGAATTTTGCCAATTGGTGATTTTTGTGGGAGGCAAAGAGATCTATGTCTGGCCTTCCCCATGCTTGAATTATCTCTGTAAAAACTTGAGGATGCAACTTCCACTCGTGTGGATCTGTCATATTTCTGCTTAGGTTGTCTGCCAGCGTGTTTTCCTTGCCTGGCAAGTACTGTGCTTGAAGTTCGATTTGTAATTCCAGAGCCATGTTCCAAAGAGACATGGCCAGCCTGCATAGGGGGTATGAATGGGTTCCTCCCTGTTTATGTACCACATTACTGTGGTGTTGTCTGTCCTTATCAGTAGTTGACCTGGATGCAGAAGGTCTTTGAAAGCTATAATAGCATTTATTACTGCTAGCATTTCCTTTTGATTGATGTGTAGGTGCTTTTCTTTTTGGGACCATTTGCCCTGAATGCACCGATCTGCCATGTGCGCCCCCCAGGCGTAGTCCGAGGCGTCTGTTGTGATGACGATTTGCTTGAGGCTTGCAGAATGGGAGACCTGTGTTTCTTTGGCATGCTTGAGCCCACCACAGAAATTCCTTTTGAAGACATGGAATCAGTGGTATTATTGTTTCCAAACTGTGGCTGTGTTGAGACCATAGGTTTTTCAGGTACCATTGAAGTTTCCTCATATGCAGCTTTGCACATGGGATTAGTAGGATGCAAGATGCCATGAATCCCAGAGCCTGCAGGATTTTCCTTGCAGTCAGCCTGGTGAAATTTGCTAGTTTTCTGAAGTATTGAGTTAGTGGACCCTGTTTCTCTGGTGTGAGGTAGGCCATCTGGGTGTTTGTGTCCAAGTTGGCACCCAGGAAAATTATTGTTTGAGAGGGTATTAGCCTTGATTTCTTTTTGTTGACTGTGTATCCCAGAGAATTCAACAACATTATTACAAAAGCCAGAAGTTTCAGAAGTATGTGCTTGCTGTCCGCTTGGATCAGGCAGTCGTCCAAATATGGGTATATTTGTATCCCTTGAAGTCTGCAGTAGGCAATTACTGATGCCAGGCATTTCGTGAATACTCTGGGCGCAGTAGATAAGCCAAAGGGCAATGCAGAAAATTGATAATGGGTTGAACCTGCAAGAAATCTGAGGTATCTTCTGCAATCTTGTCTGATTGGGACATGCAGGTATGCCTCCTTGAGGTCCAATGTTACCAGCCAAGACTCCTTGCCCAGCATGGGAAGAAGCTGCTGTAATGTGAGCATCTTGAATTTTGGCACGAGTAAAAATGTGTTTAGGATGGATAGGTCCAAAATAGGTCTCCAATCTTTTCCCTTCCTTGGTACCAGGAATAGTCTGGAGTAAAATCCTTGACCTTGTTCTTGTGTAGGTACCTCTTGAATAGCTTTCATGTCCATGAGATCTGAAATTTGTTTTTGTGCCTCTGCCCTTTGATTGTGTGGCAGGTTTGGCATGCCTCTAATCTTTGGAAGGGTGTGAAAATGGAATCTGTAGCCTCTGTTTATAATGTCCAGGATCCATTTGTCTTTTGTGACAATATGCCAATTTTTCAAAAATAATGCCAGTTTTCCGCCTAAAGGTGCTGCCATTTGAGCCTTGCTTGGCATGCAAAGGGGAAAGTCATTGGGTCTGCTTTCTGAATGGCTGTGAACTATCCTCACCACCTCTTTGTGCAGGAGCTTGCCATTGTCTGCCTCTAGATCATTGAGATTGCCCTCTGCCCCTCGGGCCTGTATCTACCTCTTTGGGGTCTGTCCATGGCTGGAAAGGACCAATTTTTGGAAGGCCAATTTCTACTGAAACGTGGAGGTTGTACCTGTAGGAAATCTTTCACTGTTTGCATTGATTTAGCCTTTTCCTCCATTTTCTTTAATACCTCCTCAGCTTTAACACCAAATAATACATCTTTTTGCAGAGGGGCATCTAGTAATTTAGCTTTGACATGATCTGGTAAGGTTTGCTCTTTGAGCCAGGCATGTCTACGTATGACTGATCCTGTAACAGCAGCTCTACATGAGGCCTCTAAAGCATCAAAACCACATTACAAAGTTCTGCACTATGCATCAAATCCTGCAACTCCTTCAAGTCTGGTTGTTCAGGTTGTGACATTTTGCTTCTCAACTGTGATAACAGAAACTGTTGGTACTTTAACATATGGAACTGGCAGTTTAATGCCCTCATGGTTAAGGTGGCCAAGGTGTATACCTTTCCCCCCCACCTTTCTAAAGCTCTGGAATCTCTTTCTGAAGGTAATGGATTTTTAGTAGTGGAGGCCTTAATTCCCTTGGGGCCCTGTGAGATAGTTTCTGGGTCAGCCGCATGGCTTTTGTGTAGGAATTGGTGCGAGTCAGGAACCCGGTAATACCCGTCAGGCTTGACTGGGGCTGGAGGTAAAGAGTCTGGGTTAAGGCAGGCCTCCGAATACACATCATCTAGAATGTCTAAGACAGGAGGTATAGCCAGAGGCCTGTGCTGAGGGAGCAAGAGAAAATCCCCAAGCCTTTTCTTGGAGTCTGGGTACTCTTGGCCTTCCCAGTGGAAGTGTTCCCTCAAGGTATGCAAGGTTTCCCCAAAAGAGTAATCCTCAGGGGGGGAGACAGAGGGAATGGACTCTTCTGCATCAGAATCCTCAAAAGGGGAGTATGAATGTTCCTGGTCATCAGAATGCTCTGAAATAATGGAGGCCTGGTCCAAGGAGGGGGATTCTTCCTCCACTCTGGGCCTTTTGTCCGGGGTTGAGAACCCTTGATAAGAGTAATCAAATCCTCAGCCATTTTGAGCATCTGCTTTTTAGGCATGGGGCCTTGAGAAGGGCCCTGTGGAGCTTGTCTCTTAGCATGCATGGCTGCTTTAGACTTAGTGAAAGCCTTGATGGAAAAAGAAGAGGAAGGCCTGAAGACACCTTGAGAGGTGGCAGACCTGTCTAAACTCTGAGTTTCACCGCCAAGAGTGGCTTTGGTATCGGTAGTCGGGGTGTGGGCCGAAGAGCCTGCGACCTCGGGTACAGTAGACACCGCCAATGAAGTGTCGTCGGTAGTCAGGGGCTGCGTAGGCACCTCACTGAGAACCGGACCACCTGTAGTCGGCTTTGGCATGGTGTCGGTAGAAGCCGCGGACCTTGTATGTCGGTCCTTATCTTTGCGTCTTTTACTCAAAACTGGAGTCGGAGTATCTGACGACATAATGTAATTACATTTTTTGCCAAAATAGTGTTGGGCGAACTCCGCCCGACTTTTAATGGTGCGTCTGTTGAATGTAGCACAAAAATGACAGGCCGAGACGTCGTGGTCTGGGCCTAAGCAAGGAATGCAGAGGGAATGAAAATCCTTATGCGGTATTTGCTTCCCCACATGAAATGCAATTATTAACTTTGTCTGACATCGGTCTGAGGCAAGAAAAGTTTCCCCAACGGGGTACTTAGCTTTCAAGAAGACTTCGGTTGCAAAATATTCGTAATCTCAGGAGCTGGCCGACCAGCACTTGCGAACTGCTTCTGCTTCGGGCACCGTGCGGCAAGAAAGACTGAAGAAAATGGCGTCGGCTGGTTCTTTTATACCCCTGTCGCACTGACGTCAGGGAAGAAGCGACGACAACCGACGCCGGACCTAGACTTTGGAATTCGGCCGACCGAGGACACGCTTGATGGCAGGAAAACCCATCTGATGTTCATCGTGCATACAGATGCAGTAATCAAAACCCATCTGTTATGACTGCAGCTGTATGCACGATGAGCTTCTGCTTCTGCTTCGGGCACCGCGCGTCAAGAAAGACTGAATAAAATGGCATCGGCTGCAAGTTTTATACCCCTGATGTCATGGAAGAGGAGACAGCAACCGACGCAGGACCCAAGACTTTGTTATTCAGGCCGATTGAGGGCAACCTGCCAGAAGATTACCCAAATGTAATGACTGCAACAGTGAAACACGAAGAGCATCTACATTTATGGTAAGTGTACACAACTGTACTATGTTCATGTTTCACTGTTGCAGTCATCACACTTAGGTTGATTCCTAAAGCTGAAGAATGGGTGGATGCAGTCAAGAAGAGTAGGGGCTGGCTAGTACGCCCTGCAGGATTGCTGTTGCAAAGCCCGCCCTGAATTTCGAAAAGATAGGCAGGTGGTAATGCTTGGTGAAGGTATGAACAGAACACCAAGTAGCAGCTTCCAAAATGTCCCTGGTAGGGACTCCTCTGAGAAAGGCTGTAGAGGTTGAAGTTGCCCTAGTGGAATGCGTTCTGACTCCCTGAGGGGGTGGTTTCCCATGGTGTTTGTAACAGAAATGGATACAGTGTGCTATCCATTTGGAGACTGTTTTTTTGATATGGCCTTGCCCTCTGCCCCTACTGCAAAGCTGACTAATAACTGGTCAGCTTTCCTAAAGGCCTTAGTCCTATCAAGGTAGAATCTGAGTTGTCTGTGCACATCTAGAGAGTGCAGGATCCTTTACCCCTTTATTTTGAAGATTAGGGAAAAAGGTGGGCAAATGGATAAATTGGTCGAGAGCCACACTGTACATCTCTTTAGACATAAAAGTTTGTTTAGACCTGAGGGAGACCCTGGCAGCATGAAAAATAATGAAGGGTTCCACAGCCATAAGTGCTTGTAGCTCAGACACTCTTCAAGCTGAATTGACGGCCAGAAGCAAGGCTGTTTTCCAAGAGAGGAATTTTAACTCTGCTGACACTGCAGGCTCAAAGGGGGGGGGGGGGAGGGGGGAGTAGCGTGAGTTTTTCCAACACAAAGTTAAGGGCCCAAGCAGGGGTGGGGGCTCTTCTTGGTGGCCTTAAGTTGGTAGCCCATCTCAGGAACTGCTTGATGAGAGGGTGAGAGAGAAAAGAGGTGGCTCTGTGCTGTAATGAGCAGAGATGGCAGAGGCATGGATCTTAATGGAGGAGGAGGAGAGGCCTTTGTGAAGTAGGTCTGCTAGGTAATCAAGGATGAAAGGCAAGGAGGGATGTGCTGTATCAGCTCCTTAGTGTGAACCCAGGAACAATATCTTTTCCACTTGTCAGCATGGGATTTCCTTGTACTGAGTCGTCTGGCTTCACATGTGACATCCAGTACTTGCTTGTTTAGGCTGGCCACCGGAGGAGAAGTCGAGGGATAAGCCAGGCTGCAAAGTTCTGGGTCTGCAACTGTGGATGCAAGAACTTCCCCTCCTGCTGAGTCAGGAATGTAGGGATTTGGGGTAGGTGTCAAGGAGGCAATGGTGAGACTACACAGTAGTGGATGCCAGTGTTGGCGTGGCCAGTCTGGGGCAATCAGGATTGCCCTTGGTATTTCCTCCCTTATCTTGAGGAATACTCTTGTAAGAAGAGGTAGAGGGGGAAATGCATAGATTTAGAGGTTTCCCTAATGGAAAGAAAGGGCATCCACTTTCCAGGCCTTGCTGCGAGGTACCCTGGTGCAGAATTTGCTGAGCTGGTGGTTGTAGGGGGAGGCAAACAGGGCCACCTTCGGAGTACCCCATTTCTGGGTCACAAGGCTGAAGGTGTTGTGGTTTAATTGCCACTCATGTGGGTCTAGGAGATTTCTGCTAAAGTTGTCTGCCAGAGAGGTTTTGGTTACCTGGCAGGAATTGAGCTTGCAGGTGAATATGCATGGCTGAGTCCATGCTCCACAGGGTCATGGCTAGCCTACACAGTGGATAAGAGTGGGTTCCCCCCTGCTTGTTTATGTACGACATCACTGTGGTGTTGGAAGTTTTGATTAGTAAGGGCCCTGGTGTGAATATGGATCTGAAAGCTGTTCGAGCATGTTGAACAGCTATCATCTCTTTTTGGTTGATGTGCAGTGAATTTGATTTGGGCTCCAGTGGCCCTGAATGCACCTGCCGTCCAGTTGTGCACCCCAGACATAATCTGATGCGTCTGTGGTTAGGGTCTGGGTGGCGTGGGGTTGTGTAAAGGGAAGCCCCTTGTTGTGGTTGCTTGCTGCCGCCCACCAAAGGAACTCTTTCCTTAGAGAAGGTATCATAGATATGATTGTTTCCAGGTCCTGAGAATGTTGGCACCAAAGACTTAAGCACCACTGAGGTTTCCTCATATGCAGTCTGGCATATGGAAGTAGCAGAATGCAGGCAGCCAAGAACCCTAGAGCCTGCAGGATTTTCCTTGCGCATAGCTGGGTTCTGGAGGCCATTTGAGCAAAGTAGCCTGTCAGATAAGTTTGTTTTTCTGGTGTAAGGAATGCCATCTGGGATGTTGTGTCCAAGCTTGCTTCCAGGAATACAATTTTTTGACTGGGGACTAGTTTGGATTTCTTTTCTTTGATAGTGTACCCCAGGGAGGTTAGAAGGTCCTTTACAAATGTCAGGTGCTGCAACAGCTTTTCCTGTCTGCCT
This sequence comes from Protopterus annectens, assembly GCF_019279795.1. NCBI lineage: Eukaryota > Metazoa > Chordata > Ceratodontiformes > Protopteridae > Protopterus > Protopterus annectens. The sequence continues at coordinate 294,806,949 of NC_056730.1, read as the reverse complement.
GAATTGGGCAATCGTCCAAGTAGGGATAAATTTGAATATTTCTCTGTCTGCAATAGGCAATGACTGGAGCCAGACATTTTGTGAAAACTCTGGGAGCAGTGGATAAGCCAAAGGGAAGTGCAGAGAACTGATCATGCATAGATCCTCCCCTGAAACGTAGATATTTCCTGCAGGAGTCCCTTACTGGGATGTGCAAATAGGCCTCCTTTAGGTCTAGGGTGGCTAACCAAGCATCTTTGGACAGCATAAGGAGAAGCTGCTGTAGGGAGAGCATTTTGAATTTTAGTAACACCAGGAAGGTGTTTAGAATGGATAGATCTAAGATTGGGCACCAGTTCCCCTCTTTCCTGGGTACCAGGAAAGGTCTGGAATAAAAACCTTGGCCTATCTGTTCTGCAAGAACAGGCTGAATTTTTCCTTATGGACAGCAGGGACTAAACTTAGTTTTGTGCCTCTGCCCACTGGTTTGGAGGAAGATCTGGGAACCCTTTTGGGGTTGGCAGCGTGTGGAAATAAAATTTGTACCCCTGAGATACTATGTTGAGGACCCATCAATCATTGGTGATGGAGGTCCAATTTTTTGCATGGTGGGGAAGTTTTCCTCCTAGGGGCACGAGCAATTGGGCAGAGGTGAGGGGTGGAGTTAAGAAGTCATTGTGAATTCTTTCCCTAAGGGGGTGGCTTAGCACTCCCTGCTTTAGAAGTGGAGGTACTCCATTGCTTAGATATCTGACTACCCTGAGACTGTAATCTGGTGGGTTTGTTTCCCATGGGTCTAGTTTGAGATGGCCTTGAGAGTGCTGGAAAGGACCAATGTTTTGAGGGGCAATGCCTACTAAATCTTGGAGGCTGCACTTGCAAAACATCTTTGACTGTCTGCATAGACTTAGCCTTTTCTTCCATCTTTTTTTAAAAGCTCTTCCGCTTTGGTGCCAAACAGATTGTCCTTGTTCAGAGGAGCACCCAATAATTTTGATTTGACATGGTCTGGCAAGGTCTGCTCCTTAAGCCAGGCATGCCTTCTAATTACAGAACCTGTGACTGCTGCCCTGCAAGATGCTTCTAGGGTGTCAAACCCACACTGCAGGGTATGCTTGCTGACTTGACTTGCAGAATGCATAAGCTCCTGTAGAGCTCTATTTTCTGTACAATCAGGAACGGTACATCATTTTTGCTTAATAAGTTCCATAGTATGTTGCTGGTATTTCGGCATGTGGAACTGACAATTTGATGCTCTAATGGAGAGAGTTGCAGAGGTGTATACTTTTTTACCCCATCTGTCTAAACCTGGGAATCCCTGTCTGAGGGAGCGGGATTCTTAGCTGTAGTTGTTTTTATTCCTTTAGGCCCTTGGGAGAAGACCTCTGGGTCAGCATAGGATTTTTGAAGAGAAATTTGTGAGGGTCAGGGACTCTGTAGTACCGGTCAGGTTTCATTGGAGCAGGGGGGTAAAGTATCAGGAGTTAGACTGGATTCCATAAAGACATCCAAAACATTCAGAACAGGAGGGATAGCTAAGGGTCTGTGCTGTGGTAGACCTAAAATTCCCCCGAATCTCTTTTTGGACTGAGGAAAATCCTGGCATTCCCAATGGAAATGCTCGCTCAAAACATGTAGGGATTCACCAACAGAAAAATCCTCTGGAGGGGAGGCAGAAGGAATGGATTCCTCTGCATCTGAATCCTCAAAGGCAGATAAGGGCATGTCTTCATAATCAGAAAAGTACAGTTGTGTACACTTACCATAAATGTAGATGTTCGAGTGTATTCACTACTGCAGTCATTACATTTGGGTAATCTGCTGGCAGGTTGCCCTCAGTCAGCCTGAATAACTAAGTCTTGGGTCCTGCGTCGGTTGCTGTCTCCTCTTCCATGACGTCAGGGGTATAAAACATGCAGCCGACGCCATTTTATTCAGTTTTTCTTGCCCCAGATGTCAGGTGCCCCCCAAATGGGGAGCAAAAAAAAAAAAAAAAATATATATATATATATATATATATATATATATATATATATATATATATGTATATATTTACACAGAAATATATAAAAATGCACTTTTAGCAACATAAACTTTACCTTCATCTAAAAGCAAACACACCACAAAGGCTTTAGTATACAGTGAAGGAAAGAAAAGTTATAGAAAATGGGGATGGCGAGGGGGTAACCTGGACTGCAACCGTGAATACACTCTAACATCTACATTTATGGTAAGTGTACACAACTGTACTATGTTTTCGTGTTTCACTGTTGCAGTTATTACATTTGGGTAGAATCCCAAAGCTATGGAAGGGAGGATGGAACTAAATAGCATTAGGAGCGGCTATAAGGACCTGCAGAATTGCAGTGGCAAAGCCTGCCCTGGATTTGGAGGAGAGAGGCAAATGATAATGAATTGTGAAGGTATGAACAGAGCTCCAAGTAGCAGCCACTAGAATGTCTTTGGTTGGAACTCCGAGAAAAGATGCTGAGTTAGAGGCAGCCCTGCTGAGGTAGAGGCAGCCCTGGTGGAATGTGAACTGATCCCCTTGGGCACAGGGTTTACCATGGTGCAAGTAGCAGAAACAAATGCAGTGGCTTATCCACTTAGAAATAGTCTGCTTTGATATAGCCTTCCCTCTGACCCTGCAGCAAATGCCACCAGTAGTTGCTCAGACTTCCTTAGAGATTTGGTCCTATTTAAGTAGAATCTTAGTTGTCTGTGTACATCCAATGAATGCAGAATCCGCTCCCCCTTGTTTTGCAGATTTGGGTAAAATGCTGGCAGATGAATTGTCTGGTTAAGAGCCAGACTGGATACCACCTTAGGCATAAAAGAAGGATTGGTCCTGAGGGAAATCCAGTCTGGCCAAATGTAATAAAATGTTCCACAGCCATGAGAGCCTGTAGTTCTGAAACCCTTCTTGCTGAAGTGACTGCCAAGAGGAAAGCTGTTTTCCAAGATAGAAATTTTATATCCGCAGTAGCTGCTGGTTCAAAAGGAGGCAGTGTGAGTTTTTCCAGCACAAAGCTTAGGTCCCATGTAGGAGTTGGTGATCTTCTGGGAGGCCTTAAATTTTTGGCCCCTCTAAGATACTGTTTGACCAGAAGATGAGAAAAGGGGGGAGGCTCTGTGTTGTAATGAGCCGAGATGGCAGAGGCATGCATTTTTATTGAAGAAAAATATAGGCCCTTGTCAAGCATCTCAGTCAAATATTGTAAAATGTGAGGAATATTGGGCTTTGCTGTGTTCATTCTTCCATTTATCAGCATAATATTTTCTAGTACTAGGCCTTCTGGCTTCCAAAATGACATCCATCACAGATTTACTGAGAGGTGTTGTTTGAATAGTTAAATGATCAGCCATGCTGCAAGGTTCAGAGTTTGGAGCCGAGTGTGGAGAATTTGATTGTTCTGCTGAGACAGTAGATGAGGTATTTCAGGCAAGTACCAAGGAGGAAGTTGAGACATATTCCTTAGAATTGAGCACCAGTGCTGGCGAGGCCAGTCTGGAGCAACTAGGATCATTTTTGTTTTTTCCTGTCTGACTTTTAGTAAGACCTTGGAGAGAAGAGGCAGAGGGGGAAAGGCATACACTGATAGTTTTTTCCAACTGAAGGATAGGGCATCCACTTTCCATGCTTTTCTGTGATAAGTTGTTGTGCAGAATTTGTCCAGCTGATAATTTTGGGGAGAGGCAAACAGATCTATGTCTGGGTTCCCCCATTTCTGTGTTAACATGCTGAAGATTTGTGGATCCAGTTTCCATTTGTGTGGGTCCATAAGATTTCTGCTTAGGTCGTCTGCCAGTGTATTTTGTTTTCCTGGCAGGAATTGAGCTTGAAGATGTATGTGGTAAGTCAAAGCTGTGTTCCACAATGCCATGGCTAGTCTGCAAAGGGGGTAGGAATGTGTACCCCCCTGCTTGTTTATGTGCCACATAACCGTGGTGCTGTCCTTCTTTATCAGTAGTTGTCCTGGATGAAGTAAGTCCTTGAAGGCTGTCAGAGCATTCTGAACAGCTAGCATCTCTTTCTGGTTGATATGCAGATGCATTTGTTTTGGGCTCCATTTGCCCTGAATGCATCTCCCTGCCAGGTGGGCCCCCCAAGCATAGTCTGATGCATCTGTAGTTAGGGTTTGGGTGGCAGGGGGTAGAGTGAATGACAGTCCCTTGTTTTGGTGACATGTCTCTGCCCACCAAAGAAACTCCTGTTGTAGGCAGGGAATGAGAGGAATCATTGTTTCCAGACTGTGACAATGTTGACTCCATAGACTTTTTAGGTACCATTGTAGTTTCCTCATATGCAGTCTCGCACATGGAATTAGTAGAATGCAGGATGCCATGAACCCCAAAGCCTGCAGAATTTGTCTTGCAGATAACTGGGTTTTTGTTGCCATTTGTTTGAAGTATGTTGTCTGTTGCCTTTGTTTGTCTGGTGTAAGGTAAGCCATCTGGGCAGTTGTATTCAAGGTTGCACCCAGGAATGTAATTATTTGAAAGGGTAACAGTTGGGATTTCTTTTCATTTACTGTGTACCCCAGGCATATTAGAAGCCTTTTTACAAATGCAAGATGTTGAAGAAGAGTTTCCTTGTCCTCTGATTGAATGAGACAGTCATCCAGATAAGGATAAATTTGTATGTTTCTTTGTCTGTAAAATGCAATTACTGGTGCCAGGCACTTTGTAAAGACACTGGGCACAGAAGATAAGCCAAAGGGCAGTGCAAAGAATTGGTAATGCGGAAAACCTGACTTGAAGCGGAAGTGTCTTCTGCATGATTCCCTTATTGGGATATGCAGGTATGCCTCTTAAGTCTAGAGTCACTAACCAAGCGTTCCTCCCCAGCATAGGCAGTAGCTGTTGTAAAGTCAGCATTTTGAATTCTGGAATGTCCAGGAACGTGTTCAAAATCAATAAGTCCAGTATTGGATGCCAGGCATGTTTTTTTCTGGGTACCAGGAAAAGTCTTGAATAAAAACCTTGTCCTTTTTCCTCTTCTGGTACTGGTTGAATAGCCCCCATATCCATGAGGGACATAACTTGTTTCTGGGCATCTGCCCAGTGATTTTGTGGCAGATCTGGCCAACCGTTTGGAATTGTAAATGTATGAAAATTAAATCTGTACCCGTGGGATACCATGTTTAATACCAACTTGTCCTGGGTAATTAACTGCCAATTTTGAGCATGAAGTGCTAGTTTTCCTCCCGAGGGGGCTGCCAAAAGATAAGTGCTTGGTGAAGGTAGAGGAAAGTCATTGAGACTGCTTACTGTAGGGGTTGTGCTTTGTTTCCTCCAGATTTGGAGGTGGAGGCACCCCATTGCTTTGACCTGTAAGAACCCTGTGATTGGTATCTGGAGCCTTTTGAGTGCCTGCATTTGCCTTGAGCAGCTGTGTTGGACACTAGAAAAGACCAATTTTTTGTAGGCCAGTGCCTACTGAACCTGGGTGGCTGCACTTGCAAGAAATCTTTTACAGTTTGCATAGATTTAGCTTTGTCTTCCATTTTCTTTAAAACCTCTTCTGCCTTAATACCAGAGTATCATGCTGCAAGGGGGCATCCAACAATTTAGCTTTAACATGATCAGGCAGATTTTGCTCCTTGAGCCAAGCATGCCTTCTAATCACAGATCCAGTAACTGCGGCCCTGCAAGAGGCCTCCAAGAAATCAAAACCACATTGCAAAGTATGCTTTTCAACCTGTTCTGCTGAATGCAATAATTCCTGTAATTCTTTATTTTCCACACAATCAGAAAGCAACATCATTTTCTGTTTCAGTAAGCCCAAAACATGCTGCTGATATTTAAGAATATGAAACTGACAGTTTAAGGCCCTAAATGCCAAGGTTGCAGACGTATAAACCTTCTTTCCCCATCTATCCAGCACCCTGGAATCTCTATCAGAGGGGGTAGGATTTTTGGCTGTAGAGGCCTTTACACCCTTGGGGCCCTGTGAAATAGTCTCAGGATCAGCAGCAGGATTTTTGAATAGAAATTTGTGGGAGTCAGGAACCCTGTAATATCTGTCTGGCTTACTAGGAGCCGGAGGTAGGGAATCAGGAGCCATGCTTGATTCCGAAAACACAATCAACAATGTCTAATACAGGAGGTATTGCCTAAGGCCTATGCTGAGGAAGAAGGAAATCCCTAAGCCTCTTTTTTGATTTAGAGAAGTCCTGACTCTGCCAGTGAAAATGTTCCCTTAAAGTATGCAAAGTTTCTCCAAAAGAGGAATCCTCAGGAGGAGACGCAGATGGGATGGATTATTCTGCATCAGAATCCTCATAGGGTGGAATAGAAAATTCCTGATCAGAAGAGGAACCAGAAGAAATGGAAACCTGATCTGAAGATTCATAATCAGTGCCTTGCCTAGGCCTCTTAGCAGGGGGGGGGGGGCTGATCAAGGTAATTAAGTCCTCAGCCATTCTGATCATCTGTTTTTTAGGCATAGGGGCCTGAGCACGTGGCTCAGGCATCTGTTTCTTTATACACAGAAGTTTTTGATCTTGTTTTTGAGGCTGGCGTCGGTTTAATATAAAAATGTTGAGGCCTGAAAACACCCTCAGAAGCTGGTGCCTGCTCAGCGGCACCAGACCCATCCAAGGGAGAGACATCCATGGGTTCAATACTCAGAATCTCACAGCATAACGGGCTCTGTATGGCATCGGTAGTGGCCTGTGACTCAAAAGTAGCGGGTATCAGGGGCTGCGAAAGTGCCTCACTGAGTACCGGCAAACCGGCGACTGGCTTAGAAGCTTCATTGTCGGTTTTGGACCTCGACTGTCTGTCTTTGCACTTTTTGTGAACTCCGGTAGTCGGATTGCTAACCGACATCATTTCAGGATAATTAAATCTTGATCCAAAATATTTAGAAGCAAAAATATACTGACGCCTAATAGTGCGTTGGTTAAATCTAGCACAAAACCGACAGCAAGGCACGTTATGATCTGGGCTTAGGCAAGGAATACAGTACAAATGAAACTCCTTATAAGGTATTTGCTTCCCACAAGTAATGCAATTATTAACTTTTACTGACATCGGTAAGGAGCAAGAAAAGGTTTCCCCAACGGGGTACTTAGCTTTAGCATGAAGACTTCGGTTCTGAAACTCGAATTCGAAAACTTCAGGAGTCGGCCAACCGGCACTTGCGAACTGCTTCTGCTTCAGGCACCACGCGGCAAGAAAGACTGAATAAAATGGCGTCGGCTGCATGTTTTATACCCCTGATGACTTGATGTCATGGAAGAGGAGACAGCAACCGATGCAGGACCCAAGACCTTGTTATTCCTCCAAACAAAAGCAAATACACTAAAAAGGCATTTAAGTGTAGTAAAAGAAAATAAAGGTATAGTAAGAGAAAAAAACAGGGGGCTGGAGGGAGGGTAACCAGGACTGCAACTGTGAATACACTCGAACATCTATATTTATGTTAAGTGTACACAACTGAACTATGTCCTTCGTGTTTCACTGTTGCAGTCATTACATTTGGGTAGATTCCCAAAGCTATGAATGGGAGGATGGATTTATACAACATTAGGTCCGGCTATAAGGCCCTGCAAAACAGCAGTGGCAAAGCCAGCTCTGGATTTAGAGAAAATTGGTAGATGATAATGTTTGGTGAAAGTATGAACTGAACTCCAGGTATCAGCTTCTAGAATATCCCTGGTAGGAACACCTCTGAGAAAGGCTGTAGTAGATGCAGCCCTGGTGGAATGGGATCTGATCCCCTGGGGGATAGGTTTTCCAAGGTGCTTACTGCAGAAATTAATACAATGGCTTATCCATTTGGAAATGGTTTGCTTTGAAATAGCCTTTCCCTCTGCCCCTGCTGCAAAAGCTACCAGCAGTTGTTCAGATTTTATTTGAGATTTAGTCCTGTCCAAGTAAAATCTAAGTTGTCTGTGTACATGCAATGAATGCAGAATCCGCTCCCCCTTGTTCTGTGGATTGGGAAAGAAAGTTGGCAAATGAATGGACTGATTTAAGAGCCACACTGGACACCACCTTGGGCATGAAGGATGGGTTGGTCCCGAGTGACACCCTGTCCACATGAAAAATGATGAAAGGCTCCACTGTCATAAGGGCCTGTAATTCAGAAATCCTTCTAGCCAAAGTGATTGCTAAAAGGAAGGCTGTTTTCCAGGAAAGAAATTTTAAGTCTGCAGTAGCAGCTGGCTCAAAAGGAGGGAAGAGTGAGTTTCTCCAATACAAAGTTAAGGTCCCAGGCAGGGGTTGGAGCTTTCCTGGGTGGTCTCAAGTTTTTGGTCCCTCTGAAGTACTGCTTTAGCAGAGGATGAGAGAAGAGGGGAGGTTCTGTGTTGTAATGAGTTGAAATGGCGGAGGCATGGATTTTTATGGAAGAAAAAGACAGGCCCTTGTGAAGCATCTCAGTTAAATATTGCAAAATCTGAGGTAAATTGGGCGCTGCTGTGCTTATTCCTTGAGACAGATTCCAGGCACAGAATCCTTTTCCATTTATCAGCATAAGATTTTCTAGTACTAGGTCTTCTCGCTTCCAAAATGACATCGATCACAGGTTTGCTGAGGGATGCTAAGGGGGAATTTAAGTGATCAGCCAAGCTGCAAGATTCAAAGTTTGGAGATGAGGGTGCAGAATTTGGGTGTTCTGCTGAGACAGTAAGGAAGGTGTCTGAAGCAGGTGCCATGGAGATGTTTGTGACAGACTGGGTACCAGTGTTGGCGAGGCCAGTCTGGAGCAATCAAAATAATTTTTGGTTTGTCCTGTTTGACTTTTAGTAGAACCTTGGAGAGTAGAGGCAGAGGGGGAAAGGCATAGAGTGATAGGTTTTTCCAGCTGAAGGACAAAGCATCCACTTTCCAGGCTTTTTTGTGAGGAGTTCCTGTGCAAAATTTGTGCAACTGGTAGTTCTGGGGTGAGGCAAAAAGATCCATGTCTGGGCTCCCCCCATTTGTGTGTCAACATGTTGAAAATCCGTGGTTCCAGTTTCCATTCGTGTGGGTCCATGAGATTTCTGCTTAGTTCGTCTGCCAAAATATTCAGCTTTCTTGGCAGGAATTAAGCTTGTAGTTGTACATGATAGCTCAAGGCCATGTTCCACAATGCCATGGCTAGGCTAGGGGTAGGAATGTGTACCTCCCTGCTTGTTTATGTACCACACAACTGTGGTGCTGTCCGTCTTTACCATTAGTTGTCCTGGATGAAGGTAGTCCTTTGAAGGTTGTCAGTGCATTCTGTACAGCTAGCATTTCTTTTTGATTGATATGAAGGTGCATTTGATTTGGGCTCCATTAGCCCTGAATGCACTTCCCTGCCAGATGAGCCCCCCATGCATAGACTGATGCGTCTGCAGTTAGGGTTTGGGCGGCAGGGGGTGGTGTGAATGGCAGTCCCTTGTTTTGGTGGCAGGCCTCTGCCCACCATAAAAACTCTAGTTGCAGGCAAGGAATGATAGGAATCATTGTTTCCAGGCTGTGACAATGTTGACTTCATAAACTTTTTATGTACCACTGAAGTTTCCTCATATGCAGTCTTGCATATGGAATTAGAAGAATGCAGGAGGCCACGAACCCCACGGCTTGCAGTATTTTTCTTGCAGACAGCAGGGTTTTTGTGGCCACCTGTTTGAAATAAGTCACCAAATGAAGTTGTTTTTCTTGCGTAAGGAAAGCCATCTGGGCAGTTGTAGTCGAGCTTGCACCCAGGAATGTAATTTTTTGAGAGGGTACCAGTTGTGATTTAATTTCGCTTATAGTGTAACCTAGACAAATTCGAACCCTTTTTACAAACGCCAGATGTTTTAGGAGAATGGCCTTGTTTTCTGCCTGAATTAGACAATCGTCCAGGTATGGATATATTTGAATATTTCTTTGCCTGCAAAATGCAATTACTGGAGCCTGGCACTTTGTAAAGACCCTGGAAGCAGTACATAAAAGCCAAAGGGCAGTGCAGAGAACTGATAATGCAAGTAGCCTGCTTTGAAGCGGAGGTATCCTCTGCATGATTCCCTGATTGGGATATGCAGGTAAGCCTCTTAAATATAGAATTGCCAACCGGGCCTCTTTGCCTAGCATAGGAAGTAACTGGTGAAGAGTCAGCATCTTGAATTTTGGAATGTCCAGAAAGGTGTTTAGAGTAGACAGGTCCAGAATTGGACGCAATGATTTGTCTTTTCTGGGTACCAGGAAAAGTCTGGAATAGAAACCTTGTCCCTTTTCCTCCTCTGGTACTAGTTGAATAGCCCCCATGTTCATGAGGGAAAGTACTTGTTTCTGGGCCTTTGCCCACTGACTTGAGGGCAGGTCTGGCCATCCGCTTTGAGGTGGCAACTTGTGGAAATGAAATCTGTATCCCTGGGATACTATATTTAAAACCCATTTGTCCTGGGTTATAAGTTGCCATTTTTTTGCATGAAAAGCCAGTTTTCCCCCCAAAGGGGCGGCTAAAAGGTAAGTGCTTGGTAGTTCTAGAGGAAAGTCAATGAGACTGCTTACCATAAGGAGGTGTCTTGTTGCTTCCAGATTTGGAAGAGGAGGCACCCCATTGCTTAGCCCTGAAAGTCCCTTGGGACTGAAACCTGGTGCCTTTGGAATGTCTGGGTTGGACTTGAGTGGCTCTGGAAGGAACTGGAAAGGACCAGTTCTCAGTAGGCCAGTGCCTACTAAATCTTGAAGATTGCACTTGTAAGAAATCTTTCACAGTTTGCATAGATTTAGCTGTATCTTCCATCTTTTTTAGAAGTTCGGCCTTATTACCAAAGAGACAGTCCTGTTGCAAAGGAGCATCCAACAATTTTGCTTTAACATGATCAGGCAGAGATTGCTCTTTGAGCCAAGCATCCTTCTAAGCACAGAAACAGTTACAGTAGCCCTGCAAGAGGCCCCCAAAGAATCAAAACCACATTGTAAAGTATGTTTTCCAACTTGTTCAGCTGAATGCAATAAATCCTGTAAATCTTTATTTTCCACACAGTCAGAAATCAACATTTTCTGTTTAAGCAGTCCCATGATATGCTGCTGATATATTAGCATATGGAATTGACAGTTTAAAGCCCTGAATGCCAAGGTTGCAGAAGTATAGACCCTTCTTACCCCATCTATCCAGCGCCCTGGAATCTCTATTAGAAGGGGTAGGATTTTTAGCAGTAGAAGCCTTAATGCCCTTGGGGCCCTGAGAAATGGTTTCAGGATCTGAAACAGGAGTTTTAAAAAATAATTTGTGGGAGTCAGGAACCCTGTAGTATCTGTCTGGCTTACAAGGAGCTGGAAACAGATAATCAGGAGCCATGCTAGATTCTGAAAACACATCAAGAATGTCTAGAACAGGAGGTATAGCCAAAGGCCTATGCTGAGGAAGAAGAAGAAAATCCCTAAGCCTCTTTTTAGATTCAGAAAAATCCTGACTTTCCTAGTGGAAGTTTCCTTTAAGGTATGTAAAGTTTCCCCAAAAGAAAAATCCTCAGGGGGAAAAGCAGAAGGAATGGAATCCTCTGCATCAGAGTCCTCATAAGTAAGTATAGACAAATCAAGTTCATTAGAAGAGTCAGAAGAAATAGAATCCTGTTCAGAAGATTCATAATCAATTTCAGCCCTAGGCCTCTTAGAAGGGGGGGGGGGTTGGCTACCCCTGATTAGAGCAATTAAATCTTCAGCCATTTTGATAATTTGTTTTTATAGGCACAGGGGCCTGCACATGTGGCCTGGGCATCGATTTTTTAGACACAGATCGAGATTTTGGCCTTAATATTGAAGTTGGTGTTGGTTTAATATACAAATCTGTAGGCCTGAATACACCCTCAGAAGCCAGTGCCTGCACAGTGGCTCCGGACCCATCCAAGACAGAGACATCCGCGGGTTCCATAATTGAAGCATCCTGCAGCATACCAGACTCCGAATGGGTCTCAGTAAAGGCCTGCAAATCAGAAGTAGCGGGTATCAGGGGCTGTGAAAGCGCCTCACTGAGTACCGGCGAACTGGCGATTGGCTTAGGAGAAGCGCCCCTGACAGTTTTGGACCTCAAGGGCCTGTCTCTGTCAATTTTCTTTGCGTTTTTTATGTATTCCGGTAGTCAGATTGTTAACAGACGTCATTTCTGGATAATTAAACCATGATCCAAAATATTTAGATGCACAAATGTACCGACTACTGATAGTGCGCTGATTAAAAAAAACACAGAACCGGCAACAAGGCACGTCGTGGTCAGGGCCTAGGCAAGGAATATAGTACAAATGGAAATCCTTATGAAGTATTTGCTTCCCACAAGTAATACAATTATTAACTTTTACTGACAATGGTAAGGAGCAAGAAAAAGTTTCCCCAACGGGGTAATTAGCTTTTTAGTTGAAGACTTCGGTTCTGAAACTCGAAAATGAAAATTTCAGGAGTCAACTGACCGGCACTTGCGAACTGCTTCTGCTTTGGTCACCGCTCGGCAAGAAAGACATAATGGCGTCGGCTGCATGTCTTATACCCCTAACGACCTGACGTCATGGAGGAAGGGACAGCAAATGATGCAGGACCCAAGACTTTGTAATCAGGCCGACTGAGGGTAACCTGCCAGCAGATTACCCAAATGTAATGACTGCAACAGTGAAACACAAAGAACATCCTCAGTCATCGGACTCTTGGTCAGATAAGGCTGCTGGGTACAAGTCCCTTTTTCTTTTAGCAAGGGAAGGCTGGCTTCCCCTAATCATCATGATCAGGTCTTCTGCCATTTTAAGCATCTGAGATTGTGGCAAGAAAGCAGGCGCTTGAGATTGGGTCGTCTGTTTTTTAGGCATAGCTCATACTCTTGGCCTTAGAAACTCACAAGTTTTAGAAAGAACTGAAGATGAGAAAAGTCGTCAGTTTGTGTCAAATATAGGTAGTGTGAAGAGCTTCCTCAGAAGCCGGTGCCTGCACAGCGGATCCAGACCCATCCAAGGTGGAGACATCTGCAGGTTCCTTAGTCAAAGAAGAATCTTGCGACATACCGGACTCCGAATGGGTCTCGGTAGCGGCCTGCAAATCCATCGAAGCGGGCATCAGGAGCTGTGAAAGCATCTCACTGAGTACCAGCGAAGTGGCGAATAGCTTAACGGAAAAGTCGGCAGTTTTGGACCTGTACGGTGTCTGTCTTTATCCTTATGTTTTTTCAGACGACCAGTAGTCGGATGGCTTACCGAAGCCATTTCAGAATAAGGAGATTGAGAATGAAAGTATTTAGCTACAATAAGGGCCTGACGAATAGTTCAGGCGTTGAACAAAGCACAAAACAGACAGTGAGGTACATCGTGGTTTGGGCCTAAAGAGGTGACGCAGTAAGAATGGAAGTCTCGGTGTGGTATTTGCTTTCCACAGGCAAGACAATTGTTAACTTTTTCTGACATCGGTTAGAGCAAGAAACAAGGATCCCCAATGGGGTACTTAGCTTTAGAAGACTTCAAGATGATTCAATTTCAGAAACAAAAACTCAGGTGGCAGCCGACCGGCACTCGTGCAAACTGCTTCTGGCTCCTCGGCAAGAAAGACTGATGTAATGGCGTCGGCTGGCTGTTTTTATACCTCTAACTAGCTGATGTCAGTACTGAAGCAACAGCAACTGATGCAGAAATACTAAGCCTCTGGTATTCGGGCCGACTGAGGGCTACCCTGGCAGGATAACCAGAGTGTGATGACTGCAACAGTGAAACACAAAGAACATCAAGAACTCTTCCATTTCTGTATGGACATTTTCCTTTTATTATGTCACATTCCTTACTTTAAGATGTTTAAAACCATTTTTGATAAGCATGTTAAGTACTAAAATTCTATCCTCTGGACTTGTGTATAAACCAGGGTAATGTGGGGAGAATACACAACTTCATTACGAGAAAGAGAATCATGATTCTGTTCGTCAAAAAGAAGCTATGAAAATAAGGTTACCATCATCTTGTTTCAGTTTAAGTACTACTTTCAGAATCAGCAGGAAGAATAAAAAGGTACAAAGAAAGGTTTGAATCCAAGACAATGAATCTAACTTTGAGAAAGTGTCAAGAAGAAGAAGAATGATGGCACAAAAGCTTTGAGGATGACTGTTGTGATAATGAGCAGACAGTACCATTTGCTATATGCACCACATCCACAGAACACTGTAAAAACTTTGCAGACCTGGCTTTTGTTTGTGAAATGGTGTTATACTGGCAGAGAAATCTGCCAGCTGGTACTGCAAGCCTGGAATATGCCCAACTGAAAGATTCAGACTATGAGGAAAAGCACAAAGCCATATCAAAAGTGAGTCTCTGCAAAGCTTGAAAAAAAATTGTGCTCCACTGCTTGCTGAAATACCATGCAACAGTGGTGTTTTCTGAACTTACTCAAAGGTGACCCAGACAGAATCTTTCCTGAAATGCTGTTAACTCTATGAATACCCTTTCATCTCTTTCAGACTGACATGAAGACACCTTGTATGCTGAGGCCAGCAAGGCTGCACAGAGACCACTGAAGAGGGCTCCCTAAGCTAGGTCTCAAAAGAGTATTTGGTTAACTATAGAGATACTGTAAGATGTAAAGGCATCCCCCCTTTAGATAGTTTCTGGGTCCATAGGCAGACAGATTTTTCTCCTAAATTGGAAAACAGCAGCCATTGGTCCTAGGGAATTTGATGACTGGTGCTCAACACATCAAGTCTAATGAATTCAAAGCAATTTACCAGCATAAAAGCTTATTATAATTAAAATAATTTCAGTGCATTTCTTACCTCTGATCCTTCGGCATTAAAATGGTCAAGCGCTTGTTTCCGTATTTCTCCTTTAATTGATCCATCTAGTCTCTAAAACAGGTAAAACAAGTACCCATTAAACAACACAACCTAAACTATGACAGTGTTAGAAAATAGAACAAAAACAACTATAAAGCTTTACCTGCTACTTTCAGTTCAGTAGTTTAAGAAAACAAATTTTATACATGTATCAAACAATTTATTTATTCATTAACATTTGTTTACTGGGACAGTCTAAATGGATAAAAGCTGCCCCTTTTCAGCACAAGCCCAGGGAGAAAAAAACATCAACTTTATACTAAGAATTTAATAAGCTGCAAAACAGGTAAAAACCACAGATTAAAAAAAAAGTACTGAATATCTTTTTCACTTCTGTGCATGTTTATGTAGAAAGCAAATATTACGGGTATTTATATTCAAGAGTACAATATATTTCCATAGAGGTACTTAGATAGGTTTCTAGGTTATTCCCATCCTGAACCGATTTTCTGATGAAGTAAGCAAGCAGGAAATCAAACATGCACATGTAGGGACTAAATTGTTGCCATTGCTATTAACAGTAAAAGACACTAATTATCCTAGTGAGGTGCATATTTACAGCCAGGATTTGTAAAGGTATTGTCAATATATTTCATTTGTCAATTTGCCTTAGATGAACTAAGAGGCAGTGCCACAGAATAGCTACAGCATAAACAGTCTCCTGATGAAATGCCTGACTTCAGTGTGATTACCACCAGAAATATATCACTAGGATCTTAACTCTATTTGGTGTATATAACAACATGATGCTCTTTAGGGATGGGCAGGAATCGTGTCTGTAAAGGAGGGTATGAGAAGTTAGGAGAGGAGTACAGGTTAAGAAGTTTGGTAGCTTTACCCAGTTAACCTGTTTTAAAAGCTGTGCAGTGATGTGCGTTATTTGGTAGGTTGGCAGCAAACTTGCAGGCTTCTACTTTCATTCTGTAGGTGCAGAGTAGGTTTGAGAGGATTGGGGATGCATAGAAAAGGGCAAGGAAGGGGGGTGGGGGGAGGCAATATTTTTTCTAATATTGGTTTATTGGATAGGGTTGGGCCGGAGTCTAGTAGATGTTGATCAAATTTAATGTTTTTATCTATGATAACACCAAGCAGTTCAGTTTGTGCTGCCACTTCAACCTTGGTTTTGTCTACGGATGAGATGTGAATGTTTTGTTTTTGTAGTGACTGATTTGGCAGGAAGAGTAATTTATTTATTTATTTATTTTGGTGGGGGGGGGGTCAATAGTAAGCTATCAATGGAAAGTCACATTTCAGTTGATGTGAAGGAGCCTTGAGTATTTTTTTTTTGTAGTTCACACAGAGTTGGGGCAGAGCAGAGAAGTGCAGAGTCTTCTGTGTAATGCACTAAGTATGCCTGTTTGACTGCTGAATAAAGATAATTTGTGAAAATGTTAAATAGCAGGGGGCCTAAAACTGAACACTGAGGGACTCCAAAAGATACTTGGAGGAATGCAGAGATGTATTTTTCCCCTTTTAACAACCTGTCTGTCTGACAGATAACTGGAATCATGAAAGGGATGAGTGATGGAGACCAGTGAAGGAAAGTTGTGTTAGTATTTTTTCACAGGAGATTGTCAGAAGCCTTGGATGGATCTAGAAAAGTGAGGATACTAGATTAAAACTGCACAAAAAAACTCAAATACAGCATTTGTGAAGCTGAGAGGGGCTGTCGTACTGTAATGTGGGTGGAAACTGCTGTGATTTGGAGAGATCATTGTCTGTTAGATTCTTGAGAAGCTGAAAGTGTATGCATCTTCCTAGATCCTTGGAGAAGGTGTGTAGTATGGATATGGGTCTACAGTTGGAGAAATATGTGCACTTTCCTCCTTTAAGTAGAGGGATGATAAAATACTTTTTCAGAGAGTAGAAACAGTTTTCTCTGCTGGAGAGGTTAAAAAAATTAAGACAGTATGCTATGACAGAAGCAACAAGTTTGAGATATTCAGGGGATATATTATCTACAGATGAGGTTTTAGTTTGAGTAGGTGTGTCGATTTGGAAGGATGGCACAAGTTGAAGGGCGAAAAGATTTGAAAGACTGTGTGGAGATTAAGAGATGGATGGTGAAGCTGGAGAGATGATATTCAGTAAGGAAAAAACTGTTTGTAAAAAGTAGTTATTAAATTGTGACGCAATGCTATGTTTAGTATTTGCTAAGGTTGGGGACAGGGTGTGGTGATACACCCTGAATTTAGTGAACTATTTACTAACGATCAGAGAAATTTGAGATTTTTTTTTTTTTTTTAGGAGACTGTGGTAATTTTTTATTGGCTCTGATTTGTTTTTTTATTATGTTGAGTAGGTATCTAAAATTCTGAAGGTTGGGTAGTACTTTATTTTTGGATCAAGTTTTTCCATACTATCATGAGATATGTGGTTTCCCTTATGATCATGGGCTTGACTTTTTTCTTTTATTTCTTACTGGGGATAGCTTGTTTAATATGTTAAGGAATACTGTGTTGAATTCAATTAATGTGTCACCTAGTGGGGTTGTTTTTAGTTTGTTCCAGTTATAGTGTGCTAAATTACTGAAGAAAGCTTTCTCAGTGAACAGATGGTTTTAAATAATTTGTTACTGTTTGTTTATATCGATGTTTTGTCCGATTGTGGGGGTTGGTATATAGTCACTTATCAAGTCTAAGCATCCTTATTTGCTTATTTACTTTGGCTTTGGGGTAAGCATCCAATCGAGGGTGAACTGGATGCCACTTAACTTTTATGGATTCTAGTAGGGCAAGTGATAAGTTGAAACCATACAGATTCTGGAGTTTGAGGGGGGGAGGAGAAGTTTACCACATGCTAGTCAATATTCAAGTTTCCTAGTATGAGGGTATCCTGGAGAATAGTATGCATCATCCAGTACAGGATGTTTTCTACTATAACTGTGTAGTCCCCTGGTTGATTTGGAGAGAAAAGTACCATACAAGTCAACTACAACCAATACATCCTTCCCACATTTGCTGATCCAAACTTTCTATAGCTTGGTACATACTCTATGTAAATTAAACTTAGCAGACTTTTCATGGAAGATTCAGTGCCTAAGGGAGGAGGTGCACTGTGACATCACACACTGTCCATGGAGGGCACAGCAGATCACCCACAAATAGTGAACAAGCACAATTTCTGCAAATCAAGAAAAACACTGAAGACTATGCACCTATATGGTTAACAAGAAATCTATATTACATACTTGTCTGACTTTACAAGAATTTCCTGCAACCCAAATGAATGTAAGACTTGTCCAAGTAAAAAGATGGCAGGGCATACACCAAAGAGGTTCCCTAACATGAGATGTTTAGAATCATTCTAAATCTTATTAGCTTACCTATAAGGAGGGAGCCACCTTGTCGGTGTACAACTTACACGGACTTACTTGAATCAAGTCTGATCCAAAACTCTTGTGTCTGGAAATGAACAGGTAAAAAATGCTAAATTACACATGTAAAATAGTTGATGTTTCTGTAATGGTGTTTTAGCACACAACAGTTTCCTGCACCCCACTGCAAGAGCTTTGCCATCCATACACCCCTACCTACTTCTCCCAAGGAGGACACGTGGAAACACAAATTTCACGTATGAAAATTATTTCCCTTGGTACTGCAGCAAAGAATCCAGAGTGCATTTAGCTGCACTGATGAAGGAAATCCACCGCAATGAGATAGTACAGTTATCTAAGAATTTACCATAACAGTAGGTTTTAGAACAGACCACTGTGGCAGTATTTCTGACAATTGTGAAGAATCCCCCCAAAGACACCATACATTCAAGCCAGTTTACAAAACCCTGGGCACCTTCCTCTCATACTGTACATTCTGACCTATGACCCTTGCATAACACTATGTGCATGTACATAAGGAATGCATGAATACAAAAAGCTTTCTTGCATCAGGAAAACAATCGCCCGAGGTTAGTACTCTAAGAAAGGGTCCTCAGTTACAGAGGGATAAAGCAGGAATAAGACATGCAAGTGTCCACCTTGGACAAAGGAAGACAAAGTAATAAAACCATGGAAGGAGGGAGGGTGCATACACTGCAAAAGTGATCTATTCGAATATCTACTGTTATGGCAAGTTCCTATACAACTGTACAATGATCTTCATTAATTCACTGTTGCAGTATCACTGACAAAAGGTAAGATTCCCAAAACTTTCATGGTGACTGGAAAGAGGGTCTGAGGCAGGGCTGGATTCAGCACAGTTTGACCTAGGCAGTTACCTAGGGCCTGGTGCTGGTTGGGGGGGGAGAAGGTGGGCCTGGCCAAAAAATAAAAAAAAAAAATGCTCTGCTACCTTCCAAAGAACAGAAAAGTCATCACCAGCATGCACAGGAGTTCAGACCAGAAACACATATGCAGATTTTTCCAGCATATGTATGCATGAGAACACACACACACACACAAACAAACACAGATGTGGGACGTTTGTTTTTTTAACTGCAATTGTCAACTCTGAACTTGAACCCTGAAAATTCAGAACTTGTGATCTGTTTGAGTACAGTGGGAATCCTGAATCAATGTCTTACTTGTAGAAGACTGTGTGTTCTCCTGCCTCCAGTCCCTAAGATTAATTACATATTGGGACACTACCTTCCAGGGTGATTGCAAATAATTACACATGCTGTTTGCAGCAGGCACTGCAATTCCTAGATGACTGCAGAAAATTCAGGTAACTCAATACCAATCAGTGTTAAGAGTTATTACTCCAAGTACACTTTTTTTATACGTTCATAGGTAGGTACTAGGCTATCGGCCCCAGGGTCTATATAAGTCTAGCCATAAATATTCCCTGGCTTCAGTCACCCAAAAATTTTATTTTCCTGTGACCCTGTCGAGCAAAGCCACATAAAAGTGATCCTCGGGGTAAATTTCCTATTTCCCATCCAGTTGTCCAGATTTTTCTTAAAAAGGGCCAATAAGGTGCTCTGTTTGACATGAATGAGCAGCTTGTTCCAGAGTATGGAAAGTCTCCGGGACAAGAACCTATCCCTCCAGTAAGTTTTATTGTGGTGACAAGGTTAAAGTCCCTGGAGCATGTGGTCCAAAGGGATTGGGATTTTTCTAAGTGTAGCATGTCCAACAGCTCTGGGTTTAACATGGCTTTGTATGTTAGGCAGAGATCGCCTCTGAGTAGGCAATATGCGACAGAGTAGAGCTGGAGTTTAAGACGGTCTACATAGGGCAACTGTTTGAGGCCAGTGATCCTCTTTGTGAGGTATTGCTGCGGTCTTTCCAGTTGCTGCACATGTCTTGTGAGGTACATCCCAAACGGGGTGTTGTATTCTATAATAGGTCTAATGAGGGCTGAGTAGGGGGGGGGGGGTACAATGACCTCTTTTTTTCTGGATGAGTAACCTTTTGTGATGAGATGTGCCACATAGAACTTCCTGACTACTGTGGTGATGTGGTTATAAAAGGAGAGATTACTGCCTACCTGTGTCCCTAGGTCTCGTATCACTCTTTCGGTGTTGAGTGGACTACCGCCTATTTGACAGTTCGTTGGCACAGGGTTTTCAAAGGTTCATAAGTAGGTACTAGGCCATCGGCCCTAGGGCCTATACAAGCCCAGCCTAAAAGGTAACCTGGCTTTTGCCACCCAAGAAAATAATTTTCCTGTGCCACTGTCGAGCACAGCCACAGAAGTGCTCCCTGGGATGAAATAACTAGTTCCCATCCAATCATCAAGATTTTTCTTGAAGAGTACTAATGAGGAGCTTTGTTTGATATAGATAGGTAGTTTATTCCAGAGTATGGGAAGTCTCTGGGACAAGAATCCTCCGCCATGTTCTGTTTATTGTGGTGACAAGGTTTAGGTTCCTAGAGCGTGTAGCTCGGAGGGATTGGGACTACTTTAAGTGGAGCATGTCCAACCACTCTGGGTTTGACATAGCTTTGTATGTTAGGCAGAAATCACCTCTGAGTAGGCGATATGCGACGGAGTAAAGCTGGAGTTTTCTGAGACTGTCTGCATAGGGCATCTGTTTGAGGCAGGTAATCCTCTTTGTGAGGTATTTTGGCGGCCTATCCAGTTGTTGTAGATGTCTTGTGAGGTACATACCAAAAGGGGCATTGTACTCTATAATGGATCTAATGAGTGATGAGTAGAGGGGAACAATGACCTCTTTTTCTGGATGAGAAACCTTTTGTGATGGTGTGTGCCATGTAGAAGGATTTCCTGACTACTGTGGCGATGTGATTATCAAAGGAGAGACTACTGTCCACCTGGGTTTATGCCCAGTTTCATGAGTTTATCATTGATATCAGAGTGGGGGAGGGTGTCAAAGGCCTTGGCAAGGTCTAGGTAGGCCATGTGATCCACCTTACCCTTGTCCACAGCTTTGGTGACTGCTTCAAAGAAGTCAGTCAGGTTTAGGGGACATGATCTACCTTACACAAACCCAAACTGGGTGGGGTCCAGAGTTTGCAGGTTGCCTATGTCTTCATTTACAAGTTCCATTATGATAAGTTCCATAGCCTTGCAGATCAGACTCATCAGACTGATGGGTCGGCAGTTCCAGGGGTCTGTGGTGAATCCCCCCTTCTGGAGTGGGATCACTGCAGCCGTGTGCCATTCAGTAGACACAAAGCCTGGAGTGAGGCTATGATTAAACATGGTACTTGGGCGGAGTGTCAGTTCATTTTGTAGTTTGTGCAGAACACAGCCAGGGATGTTGTCAGGTAACATAGATGCTGTATTCTTGGCTTTGGAGAGTGCGTTTTTCACCTGTGTGGCCGTGATTACAGGGACTTGGCATTCATCTGGTATACAGATGGGCCCTTTTGGGGGAGAGAGGGGGGTGACATTTTGCAATTAATTTATGTCAGGATGTTGGCAATATCAGCTGGCTCTGTATATTTAGCACCATTGTGCTGTAGCTCTGAGTGTTGCCACTGAGATTATTGGCACAGCTACATAATGCCTTGTGGTTGTCTTTAGAATCTGTGGTGATTTTCTTCTCATAACTAGTTTTAGAGGATTTTATGAGGGATCTCAGCTTCTTACTAAGGCTGACAAGGGAGTTTTTCCAATCTTGGGATTTCACTCTCTTTTGCAACAGTTTCTTCCTTCTGTTGTAGAGTTTGTTAATGGCAGGGGACCACAAGATTGGCTTCTTTTTCTTGGAGGATAGCGTCATGGTTCTATTTGGGATGGCATGGTTCATGCACTTGTGTGTGTGTTCATACAGTGCTCTGATGTAGGATTCAGAAGTCGTACTACTACTTTCCATCTGCATGGGTGTGAAGTTAGCCACTTCTGTCTTAAGAAGCAAGAAGTTGGCTTTGAAGAAGTTTTTTTATGGTGGTTTCCTTAATAGGGGGTGGAGGTGGGATATGGATGTCTAGGGTGATTAGCATCTGGTCGGATCTGACCAATGAGGGGCTGACCTCTGGTGTGGGGCACCAGTCGCCCATGTTGGTAATGACCAGGTCTAGGATATTGCTGCCCCTGGTGGGGGGATCTGTATCAGTTGATCCAAGGCATTGGAATTTATGAATTCCAAAAAGCGCTGTGCAAATATGTTGGTACATGACTAGTTTTCCCAGTTAATGGTGGGGTAGTTGAAGTATCCCGGTATGAGGGTGTTGGGTTGTACCTTAATATTTTCTAGTATGTTAAGATAAGTGGACTGGGAGTCTTGGGGCATGGTGGGGGATCTGTAGCAAGCTACAATTTGGATTGCACTCTTGCTCACTGTTAGTTGCACTTGGAGAATTTCGGATGCATTATGTTGGGAAATTAGCCCGGAGGTGTGGATATTCTTGGTGAATATGGACATGCCTCCACCGCTAGTGTTGCGGTCCAGGTTAGACGGCCGAAAGGTGTGGTATGAATTGTAGCCTGGTATTGCAGAGGTGCTCTCTGGAGCCTTAATCCAGGTCTCTGTCATAGCACAGATGTCGATGTTCTCCATTTTAAAGAGTGCCTCGAGTAAGTGCATTTTGAGGTTTAGATTTCTAGCATGGAGTAGAATTACCCTCAGATTTTGCTTGCTTGTTCCTGTTACAGTGGCAATTTTGTCATTTGAAACTTGCCTAAAAAAAGGCACTATATGGGTGGCAAGAAACTTAGGCAGAATCTGGAAAGACTAGGGTGACAGGTGCAGGCAATCTCTGGCAAAGCATCGTGGCCTGTTGATCATGTCATCTCAGGATGACAGATACTGGTTCCCCATAGAATGACACCAGAAGTTTAGCCAATTGTTGAAGTCAATCCTTTTGTCCTTGTACTGAGGTATCACTCTGGGTGATGGCAGGATGCTACTCAGGGCTAGGGTCATACCTGCCTGGGCTACAAGATGCGAGAGCTCCTCCATGTCTCTACGTCTCAGGTCTTTCACTCCAACATGAACAATGACAGAGTCAGATTTGTACTTGTTGTGGATTGACCTGAGTGCGTGCATTATGTGGTGGATCCGGGCACCCGACAGGCAGTTAACTGTAATCTTCTCCTTGTTTAGCCTCGTGAGTGGGTCATCAGTGTGCGCCTGACTATAGAGTCACCTATGACTAGTGTGCTGGGTATGCTGCTTTGCCTTAGAGGAAGAAGTTGAGTGGCACACTAGTTTTGTGAGTTTGCAAGTGGGTGGAATGTCCTTGTGCAGAATTTTTTGGGCTGGTGATTTTGTGGGGAAGCGAATAGATCTATTTGTGGCATTCCCCATTTCTTTGTGATGGCCTTGAAGATGTCCGGGTGTAGCATCCATTCGTGAGCATCCGAGGTGGTTCTGCTTAAAATGTCTGCTAGGGTGTTCTCTTTTCCCGGTACAAATATTGCCTGTAACTGGATGTTGTAGCTGAGAGCCAGATTCCAAAGGTCCAAAGTCATTCTGCATAGGGGGTAAGAATGAGTGCCTCCCTGTTTGTTGATGTACCACATGACTGTGGTGTTGTCTGTCCTTATCATCAAATGGCCTTCTTTGAGGAATGGTCTGAATTTTAGGATTGCCAGTTTTACTGCCAGCATTTCTTTTTGGTTTATGTGCAAGTGCAGCTGGTTCTGAGTCCACAGTCCTTGTACGCATTTGTCCAGCATGTGTGCCCCCCATCCTAGGTCTGAGGCGTCCGTTGTGATGGTTTGGTTTGCTCGAAAGTTGTGGAAGGGTAAGCCTGGGTTTGACTGGCATGCCTGAGCCCACCATAGGAACTCCTGTTTTAAGCATGGGATTAGTGGTATTTCTGTTTCTAAGCTGTGCCTGTGTTGAGACCATAAATTCTTTAGGTACCACTGTAACTTTCTCATATGCAGTCTGGCATGTGGGACCAAGATTTTGCATGATGCCATGAAGCCCAAGGTCTGCAGAACTTTTCTTGCTGTTAGTTTGTTCTGCTTTGTTAAAGCCAAGAAGTAAAGAGGGAGCTCTTTTTGTTTTTCTGCAGTTAGGAACGCCATCTGTTTTACTGTGTCCAATTCCGCGCCCAAGAAAGTTCTTGTCTGGGATGATATCAGCCTTGACTTTTGTAAATTGACTGTGTATCCCAGGGCTTGTAGCAAGTAAATGACCCTTTGTAAATCTGTTGTCAGCTTGCTTTTGTTGTCCGCTTGTAACAGGCAGTCGTCCAGGTATGGATAAATTTGGATTCCCTGTACTCTGCAGTGAGCGATACTGATGCCAGGCATTTTGTGAATACTCTGGGCGCAGTAGATAAGCCAAAGGGCAATGCTGAGAATTAATAATGCTCTGATCCTGCAAGAAATCTGAGGTATCTTCTGCAATTTGGTCGAATGGGGACGTGCAGGTATGCCTCCTTGAGATCTAGAGTTACCAGCCCACACTCCTTGCCCAGCATGGGAAGAAGTTGCTGTAGGGTCAGCATTTTGAATTTTGGGACAATGATGTATGTGTTTAAGATGGACAGGTCGAGAATAGGTCTCCAGTTTTTCTCTTTTCTTGGTACTAGGAAGAGTCTGGAGTAGAATCCTTTGCCCTGTTCTGCCATTGGCACTCTTTCCACAGCTCTCATTTTTATTAATTCCGCTATCTGGTGCAGGGCTTCTATTTTTTGATTTGGGGGCAGGTTTGGCATTCCTCTTTTTACTGGTAAAGTGTGGAAGTGTAACCGGTAGCCTTGGTCTATGGTTTGCAAAATCCACTTGTCTTTTGTGACATAGTGCCAATTTTTCGAGAAAAAGGCTAACTTTCCGCCTAATGGTGCTGCTAATTGCTCCCTGGTAGGCGGAGTCAGAGCCAAGTCACTGTGATTGTCCTGTTGCAGTGGCAGTGGTTGTGTCTGTGCCTCGGTTATTGCCTTGCCACTGTCGTCCTCTGTAGGCACCTCCTCTGGATTGATTTCTGCCCCTAGAGCGTCTGTTCCTGCCCCTTTGTGATCTTGTGGAGTCAGGAAAGGACCAATTTTTGGCAGGCCAGTTCCTGCTAAACCTTGGGGGCTGAACCTGTAGGAAATCTTTAACTGTTTGTACAGATTTTGCCTTCTCTTCCATTTTCTTCATTACCTGCTGGGCAGGTTCCCCAAATAGACTGGCCTTATCCATAGGAGCATCCAATAGCTTAGCTTTAACATGATCCGGTAAGACCTGTTCTTTCAACCATGCATGCCTTCTTATCACTGTGCCAGTCATGGCTGATCTAAATGAAGCCTCCAGTGCATCATAGCCACATTTTAAAGAATGGTTACTAACCTGTTGGATGTTATTCACCATTTCTAATACATATTTCTTATCTAAAGATTCATCAGAGGACAGCTTTTTAATTAACTGATCAAGCATAAACTCTTGGTATTGGATCATGTGAAACTGACAGTTTAAAGCACTAGCTGAGAGAGTAGCAGAGGTGTAGACTTTTTCCCCATCTCTAAGGACCTGGATTCCCTTTCAGAGGGAATAGGGATTTTTGCTGTGGTCGAGGCTACTGCCTTAGGCCCCTGGGATATAGTTTCGGGGTCTGCAAGTGGGGCCTTGTATAGGTTGTGATGAGTGTCTGGCACCCTGTAAAATCTATCTGGTTTGGCAGGGGCTGGAGGTAAAGAATCAGGTGCAGTGCAGACATCATTAAAAGCATCGTCCACAACAGACAGGACAGGAGGTATAGCTAAGGGCCTATGTTGTGGTAAGTGCAGAAAAGTCCTAAGCCTTTTTCTTGAATCTGAGAAATCTTGTCCCTGCCATTGGAATTGTTCTCTCATGGCATGTAAGGTTTCCCCCAAAGGAGAATTCCTCTGGTGGAGAGGCAGCTGGAATGGATTCTTCAGCATCTGAATCTTCATAATTGGAAAAAGGAGCCTCTGGCTGGTCTGTAATGTCTGAGTCATCCGCAGAATCATCAGAGGACACAGGCTCGGGGGGCTCTGCTCTAGGTCTCTTTTCTGGGGGCTGAGAGGCCCTGTCTGGGTGAGATTGGGATCCCCTAATTAAGGATATTAAATCTTCTGCCAGAGTAAGCATTTGTGAACTAGAAGTGGGCCTGAGTGAGGGTGGTTTAACAGGCACTGATTTAGCTGATTTGGCTGCTTTAGCCCTGGCAAAGGCCTTAATCGACATGGCTGCAGGAGGCCTAGCAACACCACGTGCTGGGGTAGAGATATCCAAAGGGATGGTGTCTGATAAATCAGTAGGAACCACAGTTGTAGGCAAAATTTCTGAGGTTGATTCAGGTAAGGTAGCAGGAGCCTCAGTAGTAGTCATGGATTCGGCTGAAGTTTGAACAGTTTTCTCGGTTTCGGCCGAAACCGAGACACTCGCGGCTTGCTTAACCGTGGTTTCGGCCGAAACCGCGGACCGCGAGTGTCGGTCTTTTTCTTTGCGTTTTTTAACAATTTGGGTAGTCGGAGGATCCGACGGCATAATGTACGCAAAATCTGAGCCGAAAAACTGTTCAGCAAACTCCGACCGACGCCTAAGCGTTCGTCGGTTGAAGGAAGCACAGGCCGAACAGGCTGCTACGTCGTGGTCTGGGCCTAAGCAAGGCAAACAGTAAGAGTGGAAATCTTTATGAGGTATTTGTTTCCCACAAGTTAAACAGTTATTGACTTTTTCTGACATCGGCTGAGGCAAGAAAGAGTCCCCAACGGGTACTTAGCTTTTAGAAGTCTTGAAGTAGTATTCGGTAGTAGTAATCTCTGGATCTGACCGACCGGCACTTGCGAACAGCTTCTGCTTCGGCCACGCGCAAGAAAGACTGGGGAAAATGGCGTCAGCTGATGCCTTTATACCGAAGACCAGCAGAGATGACGTCGGGTGAAGTGCGACATCAGCCGAAGCCGGACCCAGACTTTGGAATCCGGCCGACCGAAGGGCTGCCTGACGACAGGACAACCCATTTGTTATGACTGCAGATGCATCCATGAAGGACATCTGGTACATTGCCTCAGGATGCCCAGATTCACCAGGTGAACAGGAGAAAACACAGGGAACTGATCCTTGGACATGCTTAGATAGGCGCTTATTTACTTAGGTACTAACTTTTTAACAAACTTTTTTCTTACTTGGTAAGGAGAGTCGAGTGCTGTAGCAATTTATGGTCTATCTAGTGCTTACAACTGTTTCGAAGAAAGTGCTGAGCTGCAAGGAACAGGTTTGGGTGCTTAAAAGTTGAACTGGCTAGTTCTAAGGGAAAATTTCAAGAGCAGACTTCCTAGCAATGGTAATAGTTTAACCCTAATTAAACGTTGCCACGCAATGCACAACCACGGGTTTTTAAAACCAAAAGAAAAGGGATAGAAATAGCCCAAAATGGTCAATAAAACTACAAGTTTTGAGCTAAAACCACTCCTCCAGCAACAGATAGGCTTGCTCAAAGCTCACCACTCTCAATGATGAACAGAGAAGCTTCCTTCTATCTAAGTAAGGTCTGGGCAACACAGAAACTACAAAACAGCCCAGAATTCAGCAAAATCTGAAAACTGGGCTCTACTAGTTATAGAAAGGTGTGAAATGAGTAGAGAGATAAGATTTTTTTTTTTTTAATTAAAACAGATACAGAGTAATACAAACACTTTCAAAGCAGAAAAATGACTATCGCACATGAGTGTGTAGCCCACAACAGTTAAATAATTGAAAAACACTTAAAAATGATCAGTTAAAGTGCAAACAGTTACAGAATTCAAAAATACGTTGCAAAGTTAATAAAAAAAAATGCTCAAAATAGTACGGTTAGCAAAATGAAGCAACAAAAAGCAAAACAGAGGTAGTTAAATCCACTCAAAGTCTCTCTTTTCTCTCTCTCTCTGCTGCTGTAGAACTCTGCAGAACACCCAGGCAAGACCTTGCTGAGGTAATAGAAGCGCAAAAAACGAGCAAACACTTTTTTTTAAACAGAAAGATGAAAGGGATGGGAATAGCCCACAATGGCCAACAACACTACAAATTCTGTGCTGATACCATTCCTCCAGCGACAGACAGGCTGCTCAAAGCTCACCACTCTCACCGATAGGTTCACAGGTTGGTACTAGGCTATCAGCCCTAGGGCCTATACAAGCCTGGCCATAACAATTCCCTGGATATTTCTTCCCACAATATTTACCTCCCTGGACCCCTGTCTAGCAGGGCGACGGACATGATCCCCGGGTGAATTTCCTATCTCCCATCCAATCGTCAAGGTTCCTTTTGAAGAGGGCCAAAGAGGCGCTCTGCTCGACATGTATGGGCAGTCTATTCCAAAGTCTGGGGAGTCTCTGGGTCAGGAACCCATCTCTCCAGCATGTTTTGTTCACTATGATGACAAGGTTTAGATCCGTGGAGCATGTGGCTTTGAGAGATTTGGATTTCTTTAAGTGTAGCATGTCCAACAGCTCTAGGTTTGACATGGCCTTCTATGTTAAGCAGAGATTGCCTCTGAGTAGGTGATGTGCGACAGAGTACAGCTGGAGTTTTTTTTTAGACGGTCAGCATAGGGGACCTGCTTTAGACATGTGATTCTTTTAGCGAGATATTTCTGCGACCTTTCCAGTTGTTGCAGATGTCTTGAGAGGTTCATACCAAATGAGTTGTATTCTATAATGGGTCTAATGAGTGATGGGTACAGTGGGACAATGACCTTTTTTCTGGATGAAAAGCTCTTAGTGATGAGGTGTGCCACATAGAAGTATTTCATGACTGTTGTGGCGATGTGGTTATTGAAGGTGAGACCACTGTCCACCTGTGTCCCTAAGACTCTTATCACACTTTAGGTGTGTAGTGTACTGCCATCTATGTGTTAACTCACGGGTACATGTTTTTTTCCCAAACAGGATAACCATACATTTCTTGGCATTGAGCTTGAGCCCATGGCTCTGGCACCAAGCATCTGTTTCTGTAAGGCCCTTTTGTAGAATATCCACATCATCTGGGAATTCAATAACTGCTCCCAGTTTGCAGTCATCTGTGAACTTTGTTAGCCAGAGTCCCTTAGTGTTGGCCTGTACTTCAGAGACGTAGATGCCAATCAAGAGCGGTCCCAGGACTGAATCCTGAGGTATGCAACTTGTCTGGAGCTGGATTTGGAGTTGGCTATTTTTACAGTGTGGGCTCTGTCAGTAAGCCAGTTGGCAACCCATCGAGTGATGTAGGGATTAATGCCCAGCTTAATAAGTTCATCTGTGATTCCAGAGTGGGGGGTGGTGTCGAAGGCCTTGGGGAGGACCAGATAGGCCATGTGGACTGCCTTACCCTCATCTGCAGTTCTGGAAACTGCATGATTTGAATTAGTCAATCAGGTTCAGGAGACCAGATCGGCCCTTCACGAACCCAAATTGGGTGGGGTCCAGTGTTTGAAGGTTGCCAATATCATTGTTTAAGTTCCATGATAACACATTCCATGGCCTTGCAGATCAGGCTTGTCAGACTGATGGGGTGGTAGTTCCCAGGATCCAAGGTGGATCACCCCTTGTGGAATGGGATAACTGCAGCTGTGCGCCACTCAGTGGGCATGAAGCCTGAAGTGAGGCTATGATTAAACATGACACGTAGGTGAGGTGCCAGTTCATTTTGTAGTTCATGTAGTACACAGCCCGTGATGTCGTCTGGTCCCATGGATGCTGTATTCTTAGCTTTGGAGAGTGCGGTTTTTACCTGTGTGGCCGTTATTACAGAATTTGGCAATCTTTCGGTACTGAGATAGGCCCTTTAGGGGGTGAAGTCAGCACTGAATCGATCTGCCAGGATATTGGCAATATCCTTGGGATCAGTATATTTAATGCCATTCGGTTGTAGCTCAGAGCAGATTTGAGCATTGCCATTTAGATTCTTGACATAGCTATAGAATTGCCTTGGGGTTGTCTTTGGAATCTTTAGCAATTTTATTTTCGTAACTAGCTTTGGATGATTTTATGAGGGAAATCAGCTTCTTACTGAGGCTGGTAAGGGAGTTTTTTTTTCATCCTGGGATTTTCCGTTTTTCTGCAACAGTTTCTTCGTTTTCTTGTAAAGTTTGTTTATGGCAGGGGACCACCAGATTGACTTCCTTTTTTTGAAGACAGCGTCTTGGTTCTATTTGGGATGGCATGATTCATGCATGAGTGGATGTGCTCATACAGTGCCTTAGTGTAGTATTCAGCAGTCGAACTTTCAGTTCTCGTCTGCATGATGAACAGAGAAGTTTCCTCATCAAGTTCCAAGAGCACGGTCTCGTTAAGTAACTTGCTCAAAGTCACGCATTAGGCAAATGGAACTAGAAATAATTAAATGTATTCCTGACTACAGGAAGAAACTCCATAAGAACTTAAGAGCTGTAAATCCACCACACTAACTGCTAATCCTTCCTTGACTTCTTTTTTGATAAACCACTGAGCTGTTCAGAAAATGAATTTCAAGTTATAGTTGTCTGACACTTAAGGCTCTGAGCTATTAAACTGCTTCCTCTAGTCAAACGTACATGGGTTGAATCCTTCCACATCCATTTGCTTACTGTGGGTCATCCATGAAAATGAACATTTTATACAGTGAATTTACCTAGTAAACAAATAAAACAATGTATTTAAAGTTTGGGTCTTTGCCCAGAATTCTTGAGCAAAGAAGCTGAAAGTTGTTTTTCCACTCAGCTTTGTCACTGTCTGGCAAATTGTGGACAGCAGTAATTGAACAATGACAAGCATAAGTTTTAGACTTCTCACTCTTCAGAAAATATTTACTAATGCAAACCTTTTTATTCTAGTAACTTTTCATGTGTACAACAGAAACATTTTCTTGATTTTTGGGGTCTATGTCTCTGATTTGGGCTAACCATTTGAGAATGCAGAAGGGATATGCAATAGGTTCCACTGTATGGATTTGACAGCAGAAAGCTGAGATACGTTCCTCGTCCATCATTTATAAATGTATTTATTCACTTGTTTTCAAGCAAATATGCGAGGTGTAGAGTGATAAAAGTGGCTGTAATGGATGGTTGTATAAATACTTGACTCCTGCAACACAGCTGTTAAGGAATAAAGGATGGAATCGACTGCAGTAAACAGTATCATCACATTTGTCATGTTCGTTGGGTATGATCCATGGATTACTTGTTTTGTTGGCTGTTAACAGTGTGCATTATTTGGCTGTGAATAAAATGAACAGCATGAAGTCTAAGTTTACTTAATGCTAATATTTTAACTAAGAACAAAATTTAATCAACCCTTTTTTTTTTTGCAAGAACAGGGTGTGTGTAAAATGCAGTGTTGAGCCTCAATAGTTTGTATAGATAAGCAAGGCCATGAATCTGCTTTTGGAGAACAGCATTTGATTCCCTCAGTCTTCATTTTGGTGGCAGCGCAGTGGTGCAGTGGGTAGGCGTTGTCACCTACAAACAAAAGGTTCTCCGGTTTGATTCTTGGCTGGGGTGCCTTCTGTGCAGAGTCTGCATGTTCTCCCTGCACTTGCTCGAGTTTCCTCCGGGTGATGGTTTCCTCCCACATTGCATAGACATGGGTCTGGCAGCCTTTCTCCCCGGGCCTCCGGTGAAAAATGGGCTCTGATACAGTTGGACTTTCCCTGTAAATAAATGTTAAAAAAAATAAAAATAAATACATTTTATCTACTGTGCGATTCTAATCAAATCGCTTCACCAGACAGTGCTCCTAGGCTGCCCATGACATTAATTTCATCGACTAGCTGTTGTATCTTCCCTACCCCTCTGTTTGTTGTTCCTGCACAACAATTTGCACAGGTTTCTTTCCTGCGTAACCCCCCCACCTGGGATTAACTGCATAAAGCAATATCTACCTTCTCCACTGAAGCTGGCTATCTTAAGTAAAACCTCTGGGAAGCAAGAACCTGACTCCCTTCAGCTGTTCTATTGTAATAGTTTGCACGGGTTTCTTTCCTGCGTGACCCCCAAACTCCCACCTGGGAATAACTGCATAAGGTAATATCTACCTTCTCAACTGAACCTGGCTATCTTAACCAAGTAAAACCTTTGGGAAGCAAGAAAGTACAGTTGTGTGTACTTACCATAAATGTAGATGTTTAAGTGTACTCGCTGTTGCAGTCATTACATTTAGGTTAGATGCCAGCAGGTAGCCTGCAGCCAGCCTGAATATCAAAGTCTTGGGTCCTGCGTCAGATGCTGTCTCTTCTTCCATGACGTCAGGGGTATAAAGCATGCAGCCGACGCCATTTTATATATATATATATATATATATATATATATATATATATATATATATAAATAAAGGTTACACCTCCAACAAAAAGAAGAAAGGTATATCCAAGAGAAGTCAGGGGGCTAGACGGAGAGTAACCAGGACTGCAACAGTAAGTGTACATAACTGTACTATGTTCTTAGTGTTTCACTGTTGCAGTCATTACATTGGGGTTGATTCCCAAAGCTAAGGCAGGGAGTAGGAAGTCAGAGAGCATTAGGACCAGCTATTAGGCCCTGCAAGACTGCAGTGGCAAAACCAGCTCTGGATTTAAAAAACAACTACAGCCCATAAGGCATAACATACCCAACAATCTAGTCATAGGTGACTCTATAGTCAGGCACACGATGTCCCACTCACCAGGCTAAACAAGGAAAAAGTTACTGTCAGCTGCCTGTCAGTTGCCAGGATCTGCCACATAACGCACGCACTCAGGTCACTCCACAACAAGTACAAATATGACTCTGTCATTGTCCATGTTGGTGTGAATGACCTGAGACGTACCTCCCTGGACTACATAAAGAGACATGGAGGAGCTCCGATCTTGTAGCCCAGGCCGGTATGACACTAGCTCTGAGTAGCATCCTACTATCACTCAGAATGACACCACAGTACAAGGACAAAATTATTGACTTTAACAATTGGCTAAGCATCTGGTGTCATTCTAAGGGAATCCAGTATCTGTCTGCCTGGGATGACATGATCGACAGACCACGCTGCTTTGCCAGAGACAGCCTGCACCTGTCGCCCTTGGGATTCCCGATACTGGCAAAGGCTCTTGCATTTTCTAGGCAAGGTTCAAATGACAAATTCACCACCGTAACAGGTACAAGCAAGCAAAATCTGAGGGTAATGCTACTCAATGCTAGAAGTCTAAACCTCAAAATGCACTCAAGGCACTCCTTAAAATGGAGAACACTGACATCTGTGCAGTGACAGAGACCTGGTTCAAAGCTCCAGAGAGCACCCCTGCATTACCAGGGCTATAATTCATAAAACCTTTCGGCCACCAAACCTGGACCGAAACACTAAAGATGGAGGCGTGTCCATATTCATTAAGGATAACCACACCTCCAAGCTAAATGCTCAGCATAATGCATCCGAGATTATCTAAGTTCAACTAACTCTGGGCAAAACTGCAATCCAGATTGTAGCTTGCTAAGGTCCCCCCCACCATGCCCCAGGATTCCCACTCCTCTTTTCTTGATACACTGGAAAATATTAAGGTACAACCCAACACTCTAATAATGGGTGATTTCAACTACCCTACCAATAACTGGGAAAACTACTCATGTACCAACTCGTTTGCTCAACGTTTTCTGGAACTCATCAATTCCAACGCCTTGGATCAACTTATCCACACCCCACCAGGGGCAGCAATATCCTAGACCTGGTCATCACCAACATGGGTGACCGGTGTTCCACACCAGACGTCAGCTCCTCTTTGGTCAGATCCAACCACAAGCTAATCACCCTAGACATCCACATCTCGCTCCCACCCCCTCCCCAATTAGGAAAACAACCGTAAAAAAATTCTCCAAAGCCAACTTCACGCTTCTTAAGACCGAAGTGGCAAGCTTCACGACAACCATGCAGATGGACAATAGAGGTACGACTGCTGAATCCTACACAAATGCACTTTATAAGCACTTACACGAGTGCCTGGGTCGTGCTATCCCTAACAGAATCAAGATGCTATCCTCCAAAAAAGGAAGCTAATCTGGTGGTCTTCTGCCATAAACAAACTCTACAACAGAAGAAAGAAACTGTTGCAAAAAAGAGTAAAATCCCATGATTGGAGCTGAGATCCCTCATAAAATCCTCCAAAGCTAGTTATGAAAACAAAATTGCCACTGATTCTAAAGACAACCACAAAGCATTCTACAGCTATGTCAAAAATCTCAATGGCAACACTCAGATCTGCTCTGAGTTACAGCACAATGACACTAAATATACAGAACCAACTGATATTGCCAACATCCTGGCAGATAGGTTCAGTGCTAACTTTACCCCTTTCTCACCCCCTAAAGGGCCCATCTTTATACCGGAAGAATGCAAAGTTCCTGTAATCACGGCTCCACAGGTAAAAACCTCACTCTCCAAAGCCAAGAACACAGCATCCATGGGACCTGACAACATCCCAGGCTGCCTTCTACATGAACTACAGAATGAACTGGCACCCCACCCAAGTACCATGTTCAATCATAGCCTCACCTCAGGCTTTGTGCCCACTGAATGGTGCACCGCGACAGTTATCCCACTCCACAAAGGGGGGTCACAACAGACCCCGGGAACTACCACCCCATTAGCCTGACGAGCCTCGTCTGCAAGGCCATGGAACATATCATCTTGGAAGTCATAAAGACATTGGAGATCTCCAAACTCTGCACCCCACACGGTTTGGGTTTGTAAAAGGCAGATTGTGTCTCCTAAACCTGACAGACTTCTTTGAAGTAGTCACCAAAGCCATAGATGAGGGTAAGGTGGTTCACACAGCCTATCTATATCTCACCAAGGCGTTCAACACCATCCCCCACTCTGGAATTATAGATAAACTCACTAAACTAGGTATAAATCCCTATGTCACAAGATGGGTTGCCAACTGGCTTATTGACAGAACCCACACTGTGAAAGTAGCAGACTCCAAATCAGACTTCAGACCAGTGACAACTGGAGTACCACAGGGTTCAATCCTGGGTCCTCTCCTGTTTGGTATCTACTTCTCTGAAGTACAGGCTAACACAGCAGTTCTTTGGCTAACTAAATTTGCAGATGACTGCAAAAGTACAGTTTTGTACCTACCATAAATGTAGATGTTCGAGTGTAAACACTGCTGCAGTCAATTACAATTGGGTTATCCTGCCATCAGGCAGTTCCCCAGTCGGCCTGAGTTCCAAAGTCTTGGTTCGGCGTTGGTTGCTGTCGCCTCCTCCCTGACATCAGTGCGACAGGGGTATATAAGATGCAGCTGACACCATTTTCTTCAGTTTTTCTTGCCCCAGATGTCAGGTGCCCCCAAACAGGTAGGCAATTCAAATTGCTAGTAAAGTATACAAAAGAAAAGCAAACAACAATTTTCAGTTACCAGCAAATACTCCCCATAGGTAGTAAAGGGTAGAAGGCCTAGGTATGTACTAGAAAGTAAGAGGGGAAGGAGGCAGGGTAACCTGGACTGCAGCAGTGTTTACACTCGAACATCTACATTTATGGTAGGTACAAAACTGTACTATGTTCATCGTGTTACACTGCTGCAGTCATTACACTTGGGTGGAATCCCAAAGCTAAGGTAGGTTGGCTGGTTCTATAAGGCATTAGGGGTGGCTATAAGGCCCTGCAGCACAGCAGTGGCGTAGCCAGCTCTGGATTTGGAGTATAAAGGCAAATGGTAATGCTTGGTGAAGGTGCGCACAGAACTCCATGTTGCTGCTTCCAAAATATCCTTGGTAGGTACTCCTCTGAGGTAGGCAGTTGAAGTGGCTGTTGCACTGGTGGAGTGAGATCTAATGCTGCTCGGTACAGGTTTCCCATGGTGAGTATAGCAGAAATGTATACAATGTCCTATCCATTTTGAAATAGTCTGTTTTGAAATGGCTTTTCCCTGTGCTCCTGCAGCATATGCTACCAATAATTGCTCAGATTTTCTGAAAGCTTTGGTTTTGTCCAGGTAGAAGCGTAACTGTCTGTGAATGTCCAAAGAATGTAGTAGTCTCTCCCCTTTGTTCTGTGGCTTTGGATAAAAAGTTGGCAAGTGAATAGTTTGGTTTAGAGCCACACTTGATACCACCTTTGGCATAAACGTAGGGTTAGTTCTTAAAGACACCCTGTCCTGGTGGAAAATGAGGAAAGGTTCCACTGCCATTAGTGCCTGTAATTCTGAAACTCTCCGTGCTGTTATTGCCAGTAGCAGAGCAGTTTTCCAAGAGATGTATTTTAATTCTGCTGTGTTAGCTGGCTCAAAAGGAGGTAAAGTTATTTTTTCCAAAACAAAGTTGAGGTCCCAAGTTGGGGTAGGTGCTCTACGGGGCGGTCTTACGTTTTTAGCCCCTCTGAGGTACTGTTTGAGCAAAGGATTAGAGAAAATTGGTGGATCCGTGTTGTAATGAGCAGAAATGGCAGAGGCGTGGATCTTGATGGATGAGAAGGAGAGGCCCTTGTCCAGCATCTCAGTTAAATATTGAAGTATCTGATGAATGTTTGGGACAAGAGGGTGAAGGCTGTGCGCCTGGTTCCAGGCACAGAATCTCTTCCATTTATCCGAGTAGGCTTTCCTAGTGCTAGGCCTTCTGGCCTCCAGAATGACATCCATAACAGCTTTGGAGAGAGGCATTGCTTGCTTGACTAAGGAATTTTCCATGCAGCTAGGTTTAAGGTCTTTAGCTGGCCGTGAAGTATCTGATTGTTGTGCTGTGTCAGCAAATGTGGGATTTGAGGCAAAATCTAGGGTGGTTCTTGTGCTAAGTTCTTTAAGATTGGGTACCAGTGCTGGCGTAGCCAGTCTGGTGCAATCGGGATCATCTTTGGCTCTTCTTGCCTGGCTTTTATGAGTACCTTTGGAAGGAGAGGTAAAGTTGGGAAAGCGTATACTTGCTGGTTTTTCCAGCTGAATGAGAGGGCATCCACTTTCCATGCTTGTGGATGTAACTCCTTGTGCAGAATTTCATTAGCTGGCAGTTCAATGAGGATGCAAACAGATCTATGTCCGGGCTCCACCACTTTTGTGTTCTCATTCTGAATATTTGTGGATTCAATTCCCATTTGTGGGGATCCATGATGTTTCTGCTTAGGTCGTCTGCCAGTGTGTTTTTCTCTCCTGGCAGGAATTGTGCTTGCAGATGAACTTGGAAGTCTAGAGCTGTGTTCCATAAGGTCACAGCTTGTCTGCAGAGGGGGTAGGACTGTGTGCCCCCTTGCTTGTTTATGTACCACATAACTGTGGTGTTGTCTGTCTTTAGTAGTAGTTGTCCTGGATGCAGCAGGTCCTTGAAAGCTATAAGTGCATTTTGTACAGCTAGCATCTTTTTTTGATTGATGAGAAGATGCCTTTGCTCTGCGGGCTACTCGCCTTGAATACATTTTCCTGCCATGTGTGCTCCCCAGGCGTAATCCGATGCATCTGTTGTCAGTGTTTGCCTGGCTGTGGGTTGAGTAAAAGGCATCCCCTTGTTGAGGTGACAAGCTTGAGCCCATCGAAACTCCTGATGAAGGCAAGGAATTAGTGGTATAACTGTTTCCAAACTTTGACAGTGTTGAGACCATACACTCTTTAGGTACCATTGTAGTTTCCTCATATGCAATCTGGCATATGGAATTAGTAGTATGCAAGATGCCATGTAGCCCAAGGCCTGCAGAATTTTTCTTGCAGGGAGTTGGGTCTTTGTTGCCATCAGTTGAAAGTATTGAGTCAGTTGTCCTTGCTTGTCTGGCGTGAGATAAGCCATCTGGGCCGTTGTGTTCAAGCTGGCACCCAGGAATATTATCTCTTGTGAGGGCACTAGTTTTGATTTCTTTTCGTTTACTGTGTACCCCAGGCAACTTAATAACTTTTTTACGAACGCCAGGTGCTTTAGAAGAATGCCCTTGCTCTCTGCTTGAATCAGGCAATCGTCCAGGTACGGATAAATTTGAATTCCTTTTTGTCTGCAAAATGCAATTACTGGTGCCAGGCACTTTGTGAAGACCTTGGGAACAGCAGATAAGCCAAAGGGCAGTGCAGAGAATTGATAGTACATTGAACCAGCTATGAATCTGAGGTATCTTCTGCAGTTTTGTCTGATAGGGACATGCAGATATGCCTCCTTGAGGTCCAAAGTCACGAGCCATAATTTCTTGACCACCATGGGAAGAAGCTGCTGTAGTGTCAACATTTTGAATTTCGGAACATCCAGTTAAGTGTTTAGAGACGAAAGTTCAAGAATGGGTCTCCAGGCTTTGCCCTTTCTGGGAACCAGAAAGAGTCTTGAGTAAAATCCTTGTCCTTGCTCCTGTGGTGGTACCTTTTGAATAGCTCTCATGTCCATGAGTGCTGTAATTTGTTTTTGAGCCTCTGCCCATTGATTTGGTGGCAGATTTGGCATTCCTTTTAACCTTGGAAGAGTGTTAAAGTGGAACCTGTAACCTTGAGATACAGTGTTGAGAACCCATTTGTCTTTGGTGATGCAATGCCAACTGTGATAGAAAAGTGCCAGTTTTCCTCCTAAGGGGGCTGCCAAGAGAGAGCTGTTTGGCATCTGTAGTGGGAAGTCATTGAGGCTGCTTTTTATATGGTTGGGGCCTGTCTTCCCCTTCTTTCTGGCCTGGTGTACCCCATTGTCGATGCCTGTAAGGACCTTGTGCTTGACCTCTACCTCTTGGACGACTGTATCTGCCCCTTTGAGGTCTGTCTGCGGCTGGAAAGGACCAATTCTTTGTTGGCCAATTTCTGCTAAAACGAGGAGGCTGAACCTGTAAGAAATCCTTCACCGTTTGCATAGATTTTGCCTTATCCTCCATCTTCTTTAATACCTCCTCTGCCTTAACTCCAAACAACACATCCCACTGCAAAGGTGCATCCAATAATTTTGCCTTAACATGATCTGGTAACGTATGTTCTTTTAACCAAGCATGTCTTCTAATGACAGAGCCTGTAACTGCTGCTCTACAGGAGGCCTCTAAGGAATCAAACCCACATTGCAAAATATGTTTTCCCACTTGTTCAGCTGCATGCAATAAATCCTGCATTTCTTTAAAATTAGGCGGATCTGAATAGTACAGTTTTGTACCGACCATAAATGTAGATGTTCGAGTGCTAATACAGCTGCAGTCATAACAGATGGGTTTTCCTGCCATCAGACGGGTCCTCGGTCGGCCGAATTCCAAAGTCTAGGTCCGGCGTCGGTTGTCGTCGCTTCTTCCCTGACGTCAGTGCGACAGAGGTATAAAAGAACCAGCCGACGCCATTTTCTTCAGTTTTTCTTGCCCCAGATGTCAGGCGCCCCCAGAAGGAAGGCAATACATAAATTTATGCAATAATGCAATGCAGTATAATCAAAAAACAGTAGTTGCAAGCAAATACACCATAAAAGAATACCCCAATCTGGTTGTATGAGGAGGTGTTAGCCGTAAGGCCTGTTCCAGAGGGGAAGGAGGGAGGGAAACTTGGACTGCAACTGTATTAGCACTCGAACATCTACATTTATGGTAGGTACAAAACTGTACTATGTTCATCGTGCATACAGCTGCAGTCATAACAGATGGGTAGAATCCCAAAGCTAAAATAAGGGTGGTAGGCACTAGGTGGAACTAGGAGGAGCCAGGATGCCCTGCAAAACTGCAGTGGCAAAACCTGCTCTAAATTTTGAGTATAAAGGCAGGTGATAGTGCTTGGAGAAAGTATGCACAGAACTCCAAGTGGCAGCTTCCATAATATCTTTGGTAGGAACCCCCCTGAGGAAAGCTGCAGAGGTAGCTGTGGCCCTAGTGGAGTGAGACCTTATGCCTGCAGGTACAGTTTTACCATGAAGAGAGTAACAAAAGCGTATGCAGTGGGCTATCCATTTTGAGATTGTCTGTTTGGAAATAGGCTTCCCTTGAGCCCCTGTAGCATAGGACACAAAGAGTTGCTCAGATTTTCTGAAAGGCTTTGTTCTGTCCAAATAATAACGTAGTTGCCTGTGAATGTCCAAAGAATGTAGTAGCCTCTCCCCTTTGTTTTGAGGATTGGATATTTTTAGCAGTGGAGGCCTTAATTCCCTTGGGTCCCTGTGAGATAGTTTCTGGGTCAGCCGCATGGCTTTTGTATAGGAATTGGTGTGAGTCAGGAACCCGGTAATACCTGTCAGGCTTGACTGGAGCTGGAGGCAAAGAATCTGGGTTGAGGCAGGACTCCGAATATACATCATCAAGGATATCTAAGACAGGAGGTATAGCCAGAGGCCTGTGCTGAGGGAGCAAGAGGAAATCCCTAAGCCTTTTCTTGGAGTCTGAGTACTCTTGGCCTTCCCAATGGAAGTGTTTCCTCAAGGTATGCAAGGTTTCCCCAAAAGAGTAATCCTCGGGGACAGAAGGAATGGACTCCTCTGCATCAGAATCTTCAAAAGGGGAGTATGAATGTTCCTGGTCATCAGAATGTTCTGAAATAATGGAGGCCTGGTCCAAGGAGGGGGATTCTTCCTCCACTCTGGGCCTTTTTTCCGGGGGGGGGGGGGTTGAGAACCCCTGATAAGAGTAATTAAGTCCTCAGCCATTTTGAGCATCTGCTTTTTAGGCATGGGGCCTTGAGAAGGGCCCTGTGGGGTTTGTTTTTTTAGAATGCATGGCTGTCTTAGACTTAGTGAAAGCCTTGATGGAAAAAGAAGAGGAAGGCCTGAAGACACCTATAGGAGGAGGCAGACCTGTCTAAACTCTGAGTTTCACCTCCAAGAGTGGCTTCGGTATCTGTAGTCGGGGTGTGGGCCGAAGAGCCTGCGACCTCGGGTACAGAAAACACCGCCATTGAAGTGTCATCGGTAGTCAGGGGCTGCGTAGGCACCTCGCTGAGAACCGGACCACCTGTAGTCGGCTTTGGCGTGGTGTCGGTAGAGGCCGCGGACCTCATGTGTCGGTCCTTATCTTTGCGTCTTTTAGTCAAAACTGGAGTCGGAGTATCCGACGACATTATGTAGTTAAATTATTTACCAAAAAAGTGCTGGGCGAACTCCGCCTGACGCTTAATGGTGCGTTTGTTGAATGTAGCACAAAAACGACAGGCCGAGACGGCGTGGTCTGGGCCTAAGCAAGGAATGCAGAGGGAATGAAAATCCTTATGCGGCATTTGCTTCCCACATGAAATACAATTATTAACTTTGTCTGACATCGGTCTGAGGCAAGAAAAGTTTCCCCAACGGGGTACTTAGCTTTCAAGAAGACTTCAGTTGCAGATATTCATAATCTCGGGAGCTGTCCTACCGGCACTTGCGAACTGCTTCTGCTTCGGGCACCGCGCGGCAAGAAAGACTGAAGAAGAAAATGGCGTCGGCTGGTTCTTTTATACCCCTGTCGCACTGACGTCAGGGAAGAAGCGACGACAACCGACGCCAGACCTAGACTTTGGAATTCGGCCGACCGAGGACCCGCCTGACGGCAGGAAAACCCATCTGTTATGACTGCAGCTGTATGCACGATGAACATCTGGAATCTTTTGTTTCAACTGAGACATCAAAAATTGCTGATATTTTAGCATGTGAAACTGGCAATTTAAGGCTCTAATTGCTAAAGTTGCAGACGTATATACTGTTTTTCCCCATCTGTCTAATGCTCTGGAATCTCTGTCAGAGGGAACTGGGTTTTTTGCTGATGAGGCCTTAATCCCTTTGGGTCCCTGAGAAATAGTTTCAGGGTCAGCAACAGGGCTTTTATACAGAAATTTGAGAGAGTCAGGGACTCTAATATCTATCTGGTTTAACTGGGGCTGGAGGTAAGAAGTCAGGGTTTAAGCTGGATTCAGTGTACACATCATCCACAATATCTAACACTGGTGGAATAGCAAGGGGTCTGTGTTGAGGTAATAAAAGGAAGTCTCTGAGCCTTTTGTTGGATTCTGAGTAATCCTGGCCTTCCCAATGGAAATGCTCCCTCAGGGTATGTAAGGTCTCCCCAAAGGAGTAGCCCTCAGGCAGAGAGGCTGATGGAATTGATTCCTCAGCATCAGAATCCTCATAAGGGGGGTAAAGAATATCCTAGGTCTGAGGATGAATCTGAAGAAATGGACACCTGGTCGGAAGATTCATAGTCTGCATCCTGTCTGGGCCTTTTATCAGGAGGGGGATGGGACCCCCTGATCAGGGTGATTAGGTCTTCGGCCATTCTGAGCATCTGTTTCTTAGGCATGGAAGCCTGTCCTGGAGAATGCTATAGCTGTTTCTTTGTTTTTAAGAGGGGCTTAAACTTAGCAGAGGGTTTAATGGTTAACTGGGTAGGTCTGAAAACACCCTCTGAAGCTGTGGATTGCTCAGCTACTTCGGTTCTGTCTTAAGGGTTAGTTTCGGCAGGCTAAAAACCTAGAGCATCCGAAGGCCTAGCCAGCTCCACGTGGGAGTCGGAGGCGGTCTGTGGAAGCGGTCGTCAGGGGCTGCGTAGGCACCTCGCTGAAAACCAGAGAACCGGCGACCGGCCTAGAAGAGGCCTCATCAGTTTTGGGTCTAGGATAATTGTCCTTGTCTTTGCGCTTTTTATGTATTCCGGTCGTAGGAAGTTCCGATGGCATGGTGTAATTGAATTTTCTGCCAAAATAATGTCGGGCAAAATCAAACCGACGTTTAATAGTGCGCTTGTTAAACCTAGCACAAAACCGGCAACCAGTGACATCGTACAATAGGAGTGGAAATCCTTATGAGGTATTTGCTTCCCACAAGAAATACAGTTATTAAGTTTTATTGGCATCGGTCTGAGGCAAGAAAAAGTTTCCCCAACGGGTACGTAGCTTTGTATTAGACTTTTGTTCTGGATTCGGAATGAAAATCTCAGGAGTCGGCCGACCGGCACCTGCGAACTGCTCTTGCTTCAGGCACCGCGCGGTAAGAAACACTGAAGAAAATGGCGCCGGCTGCATCTTGTATACCCCTGTCACACTGACGTCAGGGAGGAGGCGACAGCAACGAACACCGGACCAAGACTTTGGAACTCAGGCCGACTGGGTAACCGCCTGACGGCAGGATAACCCAAGTGTAATGACTGCAACAGTGTAACACAATGAACATCTAGGAACCATAATCGAAACTCCTAACGATGTGGACACCCTACAAAAGGGCCTCACTGAGACAGATGTCTGGTGTCAAAGGTAAAAGCTCTGTACCCATGAACTACCACAAAGGTGGTAGTCTACTTAACACCGAAAGTGTGATACGTGACCTTGGGACACAGGTGGACAGTAGTCTCTCCTTTGATAATCACATCGCCACAGTGGTCAGGAAATCCTTCTATGTGGCACACCATCACAAAAGGTTTCTCATCCAGAAAAAAAGAGGTCATTGTTCCCCTCTACTCATCACTCATTAGACCCATTATAGAGTACATTGCCCCTTTTGGTATGTACCTCACAAGACATCTACAACAACTGGAAAGGCCGCAAAAATACCTCCCAGAGAGGATTACTGGCCTCAAACAGATGCCTTACGCAGACCGTCTCAAAAAACTCCATCTTTACTCCGTCACATATCTCCTACTCAGAGGCGATCTCTGCCTAACATAAAAAGCTATGTCAAACCCAGAGCTGTTGGACATGCTCCACTTAAAGAAATCCCAATCCCTCCAAGCTACACGCTCTAGGGACTTAAACCTTGTCACCACAATAAACAGAACATGCTGGAGGGATAGATTCCTGTCCCAGAGACTTCCCATACTCTGGAACAGACTACCTATGTCAAACAGAGATCCTCATTAGCACTCTTCAAGAAAAATCTTGATGACTGGATGGGTAATAGGAAATTCACCCCGGGGATCACTTCTATGGTTCTGCTTGACAGGGGCACAGGAAAATAATTTTCTTGGGTGGCGAAAGCCAGGGTGCCTTTTTGGCTAGGCTTGTATAGGCCGTAGGGCCAAT
Source organism: Protopterus annectens (assembly GCF_019279795.1). Lineage (NCBI taxonomy): Eukaryota > Metazoa > Chordata > Ceratodontiformes > Protopteridae > Protopterus > Protopterus annectens. The sequence goes on along the minus strand of NC_056730.1, from coordinate 294,763,110 downwards.
AGCCTAGTACCTACCTATGAACATATGCAAGTGGTAATGCTTGGTGAAGGTATGTACAGGGCTCCAGGTAGCAGCTTCTAGGACGTCCCTGGTAGGGACACCTCTGAGAAAGGCTGAAGAGGTAGATGCAGCCCTGGTGGAATGTGATCTTATCCCCTGAGGGGTAGGTTTTCCATGTTGCTTTTAACAGAAAAAAATGCAAAGGCCTATCCACTTAGAAATGGTTTGCTTTGAAATGGCCTTCAACACTCTGCCCTTGCAGCAAAGGCAACTAGCAACTGCTCAGTTTTTCTGAGAGCCTTAGTCCTGTCCAAATAAAATCTTAATTGTCTGTGCATGTCTAAAGAGTGCATTATTCGTTCTCCTTTGTTCTGTGGATTAGGAAAAAAAGGTAGGCAAATGAATGGACTGAATAAGGGCCACACTTGATACCACCTTGGGCATAAAGGAAGGATTGGTCCTGAGGGACAGCATGTCAGCATGGAAGATGATGAAAGGCTCCACTGCCATAAGGGTCTGTAATTCAGATACCCTTCTTGCTGAAGTAATAGCTAAAAGGAAGGCTGTTTTCCAAGAAAGGAATTTTAACACTGCACTTGCAGCTGGCTCAAAAGGAGGAAGAGTGAGTTTTTCCAATACAAAGTTAAGGTCCAGGCTGGAGTTGGGGCTCTCCTGGGTGGTATTAAGTTTTTGGCCCCTCTGAGGAACTGCTTGAGCAGTGGATGAGAGAAGAGGGGTGGTTCTGTGTTGTAATGAGCTGAAATGGCTGAGGCAAGAATTTTGATGGAGGAAAATAAAGGCCCTTGTGAAGCAACTCAGATAAGTATTGAAGAATCTGAGGTAAATTGGGTGCTGCTGTGCCCATCCCTTGAGTTTGGTTCCAGGCACAGAATCTTTTCCATTTTTCAGCATAAGATTTTCTAGTACTAGGCCTCCTTGTCTCCAAAATGACATCCACCACTTGCTTAGTGAGGGATGGTAACGGAGAGATTAGGTAATTAGCCAGGCTGCCAGGTTCAGGGTTTGAAGCGGAGGGTGCAGAATCTGGCTCTCCTGCTGTGACAGCAGGGTAGGGGTCTGAGGCAGGTGACATGGGGCCAGCAGTGACACAATGCACAAGAGGGGGTACCAGTGTTGGTGTGGCCAGTCTGGTGCAATCAATATCGTCCTTGGTTTGTCCTATTTGATCTTTAGTAGTACTTTGGAGAGGAAAGGCAGAGGAGGAAAGGCATAAACTGATATATTTTTCCAGCTGAAAGACAGAACATCCACTTTCCAAGCTTGTTTGTGGGGAGTCCTTGTGCAGGATTTGCACAACTGGCAGTTCTGGGGGGAGGCAAACAGGTCTATATATCTGGGCTCCCCCATTTTTTTATCAACATGTTGAAGTATTTGGTTCCAGTTTCCACTCATGTGGGTCCATGAAATTTCTGCTTAGTTTTTCTGCCAGTGTATTTATGTTTCCTGGCAGAAATTGGGCCTGTAGATGCACTTGGTAGCTCAAGGCTGTATTCCACAGAGCCATGGCTAGTCTGCAGAGGGATTAAAAAAGGGTACCCCCCTGCTTGTTTATGTATCACATAACAGTGGTGTTGTCCGTCTTTACCATTAATTGCCCTCGAAGAATGTGGTCCTTGAAGGCTGCCCGAGCAATCTGTACAGCTAACATTTCTTTTTGACTGATACGCAGGTGCATTTGACTTGGTTTCCATTTGCCCTGAATGCACTTCCCTGCCAGGTGAGCCCCCCATGCATAGTCTGATACGTCTGTTAGGGTTTGGGCGGCAGGGGGTAGAGTGAATGATAGTCCCTTGTTTTGGTGGCAGGCCTCTGCCCACCAAAGGAACTCTAACTTTAGGCAAGGTATGATAGGAATCATTGGTTCTAGAACTTGAGAATGTTGACACCATAGGCTTTTTAGATACCATTGTAGTTTCCTCATATGCAGTCTTGCATATGGAATGAGTAGAATGCAGGAGGCCATGAACCCCAAGGCTTGCAGTACTTGCCTTACAGATGGCAGGAATTTTGTGGCCATTAGTTTGAAGTAATTTGTTAAATGAATTTGTTTCTCTGGCTTGAGGAAAGCCATCTGGGAAGTTGTGTTCAAGCTTGCTCCCAGGAATACAATTTGTTGACAGGGTACAAGATGTGATTTCTTTTCGTTTATGGTGTACCCCAGACAATTTAGCACCTTTTGTACAAATGCGAGATGACTCAAAAGCATGTCCTGGCTTTCTGCCTGAATTAGTCAATCATCCAGGTATGGGTATAACTGAATATTTCTTTGCCTGCAAAATGCAATAACTGGAACTAGGCACTTTGTGAATACCCTGGGCGCAGTAGATACGCCAAAGGGCAGTGCAGAGAACTGATAGTATATGTAGCTTGCTTTGAAGCATAGGTATCTTCTGCAAGATCCCCTGATTGGGATGTGCAGGTAGGCTTCCTTTAGAGTGTTGCCAACCAGGCAACCTTGCCTAGCATAGGAAGCAACTGGTGAAGAGTAAGCATCTTGAATTTTGGAATTACCAAAAATATGTTTAGGATTGAAACGTCCAGGATAGGACGCCATGAGTTGTCTTTTCTGGGTACCAGAAAAAGTCTCGAGTAGAAACCTTGCCCCTTTTCCTCTTCTGGTACAGTCTGAATAGCCTTTAAGCTTAAGAGAGAGAGTACTTGCTTTTGAGCCTCTGCCCACTGATTTGGAGGTAGATCTGGCCAACTGTTTGGGGTTGGTAACATGTGGAAGTGAAATCTGTATCCTTGAGAAACTATATTTAAAACCAATCTGTCATGGGTAATGAGTTCCCAGTTTTTTGCCTGCAGGGCAATCTTTCCCCCAAAGGAGCAGTCAGTTGAGAAGTGCTTGGAAGTTTTAAAGTTAAGTCATTGAGACAGCTTACCATAGTGGGGAATCTTACTACTCCCTGATTTGGAAGTGAGAGCCCCCCCCCACTGCTTAGTTTTGTGCGTACCCTGGGGCTGAAGCCTGGGTGTTCTGCTGGTTCTGGGTTTGGACTGAGAAGGCTTGGAAGAGGCAGGAAAAGACCAATTTTTAGAGGGCCAATGCCTATTAAATCTTGGAGGCTGCACTTGTGGATTTAGCTTTTTCCTCCATCTTTTTAAGAACTACTTCTGCTTTGTTGCCAAAGAGGCGGTCTTGATTTAAGGGAGCATCCAGCAATTTAGCTTTAAGATGATCTGGCAAAGATTGCTCTTTAAGCCAAGCATGCCTTGTAAGTACAGACCCAGTGACAGCAGCCAAGCAAGATGCCTCTAGTAAATCAAAACCACATTGCAAAGTATGTTTTCCAACCTGCTCAGCAGAATGCATTAAATCCTGTAAATCCTCATTTACAGCAGTCGGGAACCAACATAATTTTCTGTTTAAGCAATCCAATATGCTGCTGATACTTTAACATATGAAACTGGCAGTTTAAGGCCCTAATGGCTAAGGTTACAGAAGTGCATACCTTCTTACCCCATCTATCCAGCACCCTGGAATCTATATCAGAGGGGGGAGGATTTTTTTTTAAGTAGTAACCTTAATGCCCTTGGGCCCCTGTGAAATGGTCTAAGGATCCGCAGTACGATTTTTAAAAAGGAACTTGTGAGAGTCAGGAACCTTGTAATATCTATCAGGTTTTCAGGGAGCAGGAGGTAGAGAGTCAGGGGCCAAGCTAGATTCTAAAAAGGCATCATCAACAATGTCTAGTACAGGAGGGATAGCTAAAGGCCTGTGTTGACGCAGGAGTAAGAAATCCCTAAGCCTCTTTTAGAATCAGAGTAATCCTGGCTTTCCCAGCGAAAATGCTCCCTAAGAGTATGCAAGGTTTCACCAAGAAAGAAATCTTCTGGGGGGGGGGGGGGGGGGCAGAGGGAATAGAGTCATCTGCATCAAAATCCTCATAGGTAGTTAAGGGTAAATCCTGGTCATCAGAGGAAACGGACATTTCAGAATCCTGGTCAGAAGTATCATAAGCAAATTCAGTCCTAGGTCTCTTAGAGGGGGAAGTTTGGCTTACCCTGATTAAAGTAATAAGGTCTTCAGCCATTTTTATTTGTTTTTTAGGCATAGAGGCCCGACCATGTGGTCTGAGAGTCAGTTTTCTGGGCATGGTTCGAGTTTTAGGCCTTGAAGAAGATGGCGTTGGTTTAATATGCAAGTCAGTAGGCCTGAATACACCCTCAGAAGTCAGTGCCAGCACAGCGGCTCCGGACCCATTCAAGGTAGAGACATCCGCAAGTTTCACAGTTGAAGCTTCTCGTGGCATACTGGACTCGGAATGGGTCTCAGTAGAGGCCTGTGAATCTTAAGTAGCGGGTATCAGGGGCTGCGAAAAGCGCCTCACTGAGTATCGGCGAACTGGCGACTAGCTTAGGAAAAGAGTTGTCGGCAGCTTTGGACCTTGGTGGCCTGTCTCTGTCTTTATCTTTGCGTTTTTTCGGAATGTCGGTAGTCGGGTGGCTTACCGAAGATGTATATGGATAATTGAACCGAGTACCAAAATATTTAGAAGCGTAAATATACAGACGATGAATAGTTCATTGTTTAAATAAGGGACAAAACCAATAGGGAGGTACGTCGTGGTCAGGGCCTAGGCAAGGAATACAGTACGAATGAAAATCTTTATGAGGTATTTGCTTTCCACAAGAAATACAATTATTGACTTTTACTGACATCGGTTTACAGCAAGAAAAAGTTTCCCCAACGGAGTACATGGATTTAGTTGAAGACTTCGGTTCTGAAACTCGAAAACAAAAATTTCAGGAGTCGGCCGACCGGCACTTGCGAACAGCTTCTGCTTCGGGCACCGTACGGCAAGAAAGACTGATTTAATGGTGTCGGCTGCATGCTTTATACCCCTAACTACCTGACAGCAACTGACACACGACCCAACACTTGGATAATCAGGCCAATTGAGGGCTACTGCAAGCAGATAACCCAAATGCAATGACTGCAACAGTGAAAAACGAAGAACATCTGTGGTATTGTCTGTCTTTACCAATAATTGTCCTGGTTGAATGTGGCCCTTAAGGCTGTCAGGGAATTCTGTACAGCTAACATTTATTTTTGGTTGATATGCAGGTGCATCTGTCTCGGGTTCCATTTGCCCTGAATGCACTGCCCTAAAGTGAGCCCCCCATGCATAGTCTGATGCGTCTGTTGTTAGGGTTTGGGTGGCAGGGGGAAGAGTGAAAGGGAGCCCTTTGTTGTGGTAGCAGGCCTCTGCCCACCAAAGGAACTCTGCCTTTATACAAGGAATGATAGGAATAATTTATTCCAGGTCCTGAGAATGTTGACAACATAAGCTTTTTATATACCATTGCAGTTTCCTCATATGCAGTCTTGCATATGGAATTAGTAGAAATGCAAGAGACTATGAACCCCAGGGCTTGCAGAATTTTCCTTGCAGATAGCTGGGTCTTTTTGGCCAGTTGTTTGAAGTAAGTTATTAAATAAACTTGTTTCTCTGGAGTGAGGAAAGCCATCTGGGAAGTTGTGTTCAAGCTTCCTCCCAGGAATACAATTTGTTGGCAGGGTACTAGGCAAGATTTTTTTTTCATTTATGGTGTACCCCAGTGAGTTCAGACGTTTCTTTATGAATGCCAGATGCTTAAACAGCAATTCCTGGCTTTCTGTCTGAATCAGACAATCGTCCAAGTATGGGTATATTTAAATATTTTTTGCTTTCAAAATGCAATGGCTGGAGCTAGACACTTTGAGAATACCCTGGGCGCAGTAGATAAGCCAAAGGGAAGTGCAGAGAACTGAAAGTGCATGGAGCCTGCCCTGAAGTGTAGGTATTTCCTGCAAGATTCCCCTATTGGAATGTGCAGGTAAGCTTCCTTTAAGTCTAAGGTTGCCAACCAGGCATCTTTGCCTATCATAGGAAGCAGCTGTTGAAGTGTTAGCATCTTAAATTTTGGGATTACCAAAAACCCATTTACTGTTATGATGGCTTAGTGGTTAACTACTGTAACTGTGTAAAGGTCCTGGTTTCCTTGCAGAGGGCTGTTTATTTTGGGGGGGTGGGGTTGGGAGCTAATGGTTAAGGTGTTTTGCCTGCAAGCACAAGGCAAGGTGCAGGAATTGAATCTCAAGGGGATGGCTAGGCTTAAAATGGCTCACAAGGGCAGTTAGCTTAGTACTAACCTATGAACCTATGAACCTATGAACCTATAAGAGTTTAGAATAGAGAGGTCCAGGACAGGATGCCAGGAGCTGTCTTTTCTGGGTACCAGGAAAAGTCTTGAATAAAAACCTTGTCCCCTTTCTTCTGCTGGAACAGGATGAATAGCCCTGATACAGAGGAGAGAGAAAACCTGCTCCTCAGCCTCTGCCCACTGATTTGGGGATATGTCTGGACAACCGTTTGGGGTTGGTAGGGTGTGGAAGTGGAATCTGCATCCTTGGGAAACTACATTCAAAACCCATTTGTCACGGCTAATGAGTTCCCAGTTTTTTGCATGCAGGGTGGGCTTTCCTTCTAAGGGAGCAGGTAGTTGAGCAGGGCTTGGAAGGGTTAAGGTACAGTCATTGTGCCATTTTTCCATGCAGGGGGGTCTTACTATTCCCTGCTTTGGAAGTGGGAGCCCCCCACTGCTTTGGCCTGTGTATAGTCTGAGACTGTAACCTAGTTGGTCTGCTGTTCCAGGGTTTGAACTGAGAAAGCCTGGAAGAGGCTAGAAAGGACTAATTCTATGAAGGCCAATGCCTACTAAATCTGGGAGGCCGTACTTGCAGGAAATCTTTAACAGTTTGCAATTAAGCTTTTTCCTCCATCTTTTTGAGGACGACTTCAGCTTTGTTGCCAAACAGGCGATCTTGGTTTAAGGGAACAGCCAGTAATGTAGCTTTAACATGATCTGGCAAGTTTTGCTCCTTAAGCTATGCATGACTTCTAAGTACAGACCCAGTGACAGCAGCCCTGCAAGATGCTTCTAAAGAGTCAAAACCAAACTGCAAAGTATGTTTACCAAGTTGTTTCGCAGAATGCATTAAATCCTGTAATTCTTTGTGTTCAGCACAGTCAGGAATCAACATAATTTTCTGTTTAAGCAGCCCCATAATATGCTGCTGACACTTTTAACATATGAAACTGGCAGAAGGGGTAGGGTGTTTGGCAGCAGTAGCCTTAATGTCCTTTGCTCCTTGGGAAATGATCTCTGGATCCGCGGTAGGATTCTTGAAGAGGAACTTGAGAGAGTCAGGTACTCTGTAACAGCTGTCAGGTTTTCTGGGAGATGGAGGTGAAGTGTCTGGGGAAATGCTAGATTCCAAGAAAGCATCATCTACAATGTCTAGAACAGGACAGATGGCTAAAGGCATATGTTGAGGAAGGAGTAGGAATTCCCTAAACCTATTTTTGGAGTAAGAGTAATACTGGCATTCTCAGCGGAAATGCTCCCTAACAGTGCTCAATGTTTCAACAAAAGAGAAATCTTCTGGAGGGGAAGCAGAGGGAATGGAATCCTCTGCATCAGAATCCTCATAAGTAGAAAGGGGCAAATCCTGGTAATCAGAAGAAAAGTACAGTTGTGTACACTTACCATAAATGTAGATGTTAGAGTGTATTCACTGTTGCAGTCATTACATTTGGGTAATCTGCTGGCAGGTTGCCCTCAGTCGGCCCGAATTCCAAAGTCTTGGGTACTGCGTCAGTTGCTGTCTTCTCTTCCATGACGTCAGGTCGTCAGGGGTATAAGACATGCAGCAGATGCCATTTTCTTTAGTTTTTCTTGCCCCCAATGTCAGGTGCCCCCAAAAAGGTAGCAAAAATATATACGTACATATATATATATATATATATATATATATATATATATATATGCATCAATATAAACTTTACCTTCATCTAACAAGCAAATACACCACATAGGTTGAAGAAGATAAAAAAGGAAAGATAAACTCCAGAATGACAGGGAGATGGCGGGAGGGTAACCTGGACTGCAACAGTGAATACACTCGAACATCTACATTTATGGTAAGTGTACATAACTGTACTATGTTCTTCGTGTTTCACTGTTGCAGTCATTACATTTGGGTAGAATCCCAAAGCTATGGTTGGGAGGCTGGAGCTAAACAGCATTAGGTGTGGCTATAAGGCCCTGCAGCACAGCAATGGCAAAGCCTGCCATGGACTTAGAGTAGAGAGGCAAATGATAATGCTTACAAGTAGCAGCCTCTAGAATGTCTTTGGTTGGTACTCCTCTGAGAAAGGCTGCTGAAGTAGCTGCAGCTCTGGTGGAATAAGACCCAATGCCCTTGGGCACAGGTTTACCATAGTGTAAGTAGCAGAAACGGATGCAGTGGCTTATCCACTTTGAAAATGTCTGCTTCGTAATAGCCTTTCCTTCTGATCCTGCAGCATATGACACTAGTAATAGCTCAGTTTTTCTTAGAGCTTTAGTCCTGCTCAAGTAGAATCTTAGCTGCCTGTGTACGTACAAGGAATGCAGAAACTCTCCACCTTGTTCTGCGGATCTGTGGATAAAAGGTTGGCAGATGAATTGTTTGGTTAAGAGCCACACTGGAAACCACCTTAGGCATAAAAGTAGGATTTGTCTTCAGAGACACCATGTCTGGGTAAAATATGATAAAAAGGCTCTAAAGCCATGCAGACCTGTTGCTCTGATACTCTTCTTGCTGAAGTAATTGCTAGTAGCAGAGCTGTTTTCCATGATAAGAACTTTATATCAGCAGTAGCAGCTGGTTCAAATGGATGCACGGTGAGTTTTTCCAACACAATTGAGGTCCCGTGCAGGTAATGATGATCATCTAGGATGCCTTAAATTTTTGGCTCCTCTAAGATACTGCTTTAGTAAAGGATGAGAAAAAATTGGTGGCTCTGTATTGTAATGAGCCGAAATGGCAGAGGCATGGATTTTAATTGATGAGAAAGATAGGCCTTTGTCAAGCATTTCAGTTAAGTATTGTAATATCTGAGGAATATTTGCTTCTTCTGTATCAGTTCCTTGCGCTTGATTCCAAGCACAGAATCTTTTCCATTTGTCAGCATAAGATTTTCTAGTACTAGGCCTTCTGGCTTCCAAAATAACATCTATCACAGCTTTACTGAGAGGTGTTGTTTGTATAACTACATGATCAGCCATGCTGCCAGGTTCAGTGTCTGTAGTTGATTGTGCAGGATCTGATTGTTTTGCTGGGACAGTAGTTGAGTTCTTTGAGGTAACGTCCAAGCTGGGTATTGAGACAAGTTCCTTAGGATTGAGTACCAGTACTGGTGGGGCCAGTCCGGGGCAATCAGGATCATCTTTGGTTTCTCTTGTCTGACTTTTAGGAGGACCTTGGGGAGAAGAGGCAGAGGAGGAAAGGGGACCTTGGGGAGAAGAGGCAGAGGAGGAAAGGCGTAAACTGATAAGTTTTTCCAACTGAAGGATAGGAAGTCCACTTTCCATGCTTGTCTGTGATAAGTCCTTGTGCAGAATCTTTTCAATTGATGACTTTGATGAGAGGCAAATAGATTTATGTCTGGGTTCCCCCATTTCTCTGTTATCATGCTGAAGACGTGTGGATTTAGTTTCCACTTGTAAGGATCCATAAGGTTTCTGCTTAAATCGTCTGCCAGCATATTTTGTTTTCCTGGCAGGAATTGAGCTTGAAGATGTATTTGGTAGGTCAAAGCTGTGTCCCACAGTGCCATGGCTTATCTGCAAAGGGGGTATGAGTGTGTGCCCCCTTGCTTGTTTATATACCACAGGACTGTGGTGTTGTCCGTCTATCAGTAGTTGTCCTGGATAAAGTAAGTCCTTGAAGGCTGTTGGGGAATTTTGAACGGCTAGCATCTCTTTCTGGTTGATATGCAGATGCACTTGTTTTGGGGTCCATATACCCTGAATGCATCTTCCTGCCATGTGGGCCGCCCAGGCATAATCTGATGCGTCTGTTAAGGTTTGGCTGGCAGGGGGGAAGAGTGAGAGTGATGGCCCGTCCCATGATTTGGTGACATGCCTTTGCCCACCATAGAAACTCCTGTTGTAGGCAGGGAATGAGAGGAATCATTGCTTCCAGACTGTGAGAATGTTGACTCCATAAACTTTTTAGGTACCACTGAAGTTTCCTCATATGCAGTCTTGCATATGGAATCAGTAGGAAGCAGGATGCCATGAAGCCCAGAGCCTGCAGAATTTGTCTTGCAGACAAATGTGTTTTGGTTGCCATCAGTTTGAAGTAAGCAGTCAGTTGCCTTTGTCTGGCATGAGGTAAGCCATCTGGGCAGTTGTATTCAAGCTTGCACCCAGGAATTATCTTTTGAGAGGGTACCAGTTGTGATTTATTTTCGTTTATTGTGTACCCTAGGCATGTTAGAAGCCTTTTCACAAATGCCAGGTGTCGAAGAAGAATGTCCTTGTTCTCTGCTTGAATGAGACAATTGTCCGAGTAAGGATCTATTTGTATACTTTTTTGTCTGCAAAATGCAATTACTGGTGCCAGGCACTTTGTAAAGACCCTGGGCGTAGTAGATAAGCCAAAGGGCAGTGCAGAGAACTGGTAATGCATTAAGCCAGCCTTGAATCTGAGGTATCTCCTGCACAATTGCCCTATTGGGACATGCAGGTATGCCTCTTCTAGGTCTAATGTCACCAGCCAAGCATTCTTGCCCAGCATGGGCAGAAGCTGCTGCAAAGTCAGCATTTTGTAATGTCCAGGTATGTGTTCAAAATCAATAAATCCAGTACTGGCCGCCAGACCTTGTCCTTCCTGGGTACCAAGAACAGTCTTCAGTAAAAACCTTGTCCTTTTTCCTGTTCTGGTACTGTCTGAATGGCCCCCATATCCATGAGTGACGTAACCTGTTTCTGTGCTTCTGCCCATTGATTTTTTGGCAGATCTGGCCAACCATTTGACAATGGCAGTGTGTGGAAATGAAATCTGTATCCCTGTGATACAATGTTTAGTACCCAGTTATCCTGGGTTATTAACTGCCAATTTTGAGCAAAAAATGCTAATTTTCTCCCTATAGGTGCTGCCAAAAGATAAGTGCTTGGTGTAAGCAGAGGGAAGTCATTGGGATTGCTTTCTGTAGGTTTGCGCTTTATCTCCTCCTTGGTGAGTAGGGTCTGGTATCTGGAACCCTTAGGGCATCTGGATTTGCCCCTTTGAGCTCTGTCTGACACAGGAAAGGACCAGTTTTTTGTAGGCCAGCGTCCACTGAATCTTGGTGGCTGCACTTTAAGTCTTTAACAGTTTGCATAGACTTAGCTTTATCTACAATTTTCTTTAAAACCTCTTCTGCCTTAATACCAAACAGAAAATTATGCTGTAAAGGTGCAACTAGCAATTTAGCTTTAACATGATCACGCAAATTCTGTTTCTTTAACCAGGCATGCTTCCTAATCACAGATCCAGTAAAGTACAGTTTTGTACCTACCATAAATGTAGATGTTCGAGTGCTAATGCAGCTGCAGTAATCACAGATGGGTTCTCTGCCGTCAGGCGGGTCCTCGGTCGGCCGAATTCCAAAGTCTAGGTCCGGCGTCGGTTGGTGTCGCTTTCTCTCTTGACGTCAGCGAGGCCAGAGTATATAAGACACAGCCGACGCCATGTTCTTCAGTCTTTCTTGCCCCAGATGTCAGGTGCCCCCAGAAGGAAGGCAATACATAAATTTATATATATATATATATATATATATATATATATATATATATATATATACAAACAATGCAATATAATCCAAAATCAGTAGTTGCAAGCAAATAACCATAGAAGGATAACCCAGTCAGGTTGTATGAAGAGGGGGTTAGGTCCTATGCCTTTACCAAGTGGGGAAGGCGGGAGGGGAACTTGTACTGCAGCTGTATTAGCACTCGAACATCTACATTTATGGTAGGTACAAAACTGTACTATGTTCATCGTGCATACAGCTGCAGTAATCACAGATGGGTAGAATCCCAAAGCTACACACAGGGTGGTAGGTACTAGTTGGAACTGGGATGAGCCAGAATGCCCTGCAACACAGCAGTGGCAAAGCCTGCTCTAGTTTTGGAATATAAAGGCAGGTGGAAGTGTTTTGTGAAGCTATGTACAGAAAGTACAGTTTTGTACCTACCATAAATGTAGATGTTCGAGTGCTAATACAGCTGCAGTAATCACAGATGGGTTCTCTGCCGTCAGGCGGGTCCTCGGTCGGCCGAATTCCAAAGTCTAGGTCCGGCGTCAGTTGTTGTCACTTTCTCTCCTGACGTCAGTGAGGCCGGAGTATATAAGACACAGCCGACGCCATGTTCTTCAGTCTTTCTTGCCCCAGATGTCAGGTGCCCCCATAAGCAAGGCAATACATAATTATGTTTCTATGTATATACATGCAATGCAATATAATCCAAAATCAGTAGTTGCAAGCAAATAAACCATAGAAGGATAACCCAGTCAGGTTGTATGAAGAGGGTGTTAGGCCCCATGCCTTTACCAAGTGGGGAAGGAGGGAGGGAAACCTGTACTGCAGCTGTATTAGCACTCGAACATCTACATTTATGGTAGGTACAAAACTGTACTATGTTCATCGTGCATACAGCTGCAGTAATCACAGATGGGTAGAGTCCCAAAGCTACGCACAGGATGGTAGGTACTAGGAGGAACTGGGTTGAGCCAGAATGCCCTGCAACACAGCAGTGGCAAAGCCTGCTCTAGTTTTGGAATATAAATGCAGGTGGTAGTGTTTTGTGAAGGTATGTACAGAACTCCAAGTGGCTGCCTCCAAAATATCTTTGGTAGGAACTCCTCTGAACAAGGCTGTAGAGGTAGCTGTGGCCCTGGTGGAGTGTGATCTGATACCTGTAGGAACAGATTTCCCATGGTAGGAATAACAAAACCGTATGCAGTGGCCTATCCACTTAGAAATTGTCTGCTTGGTAACTGGCTTCCCTTGAGCCCCTACAGCAAAGGACACAAAGAGTTGTTCTGATTTCCTGAAGGACTTTGTTCTGTCCAAATAATAACGTAGCTGCCTATGGATGTCTAAAGAGTGTAGCAGCCTTTCCCCTCTGTTTTGGGGATTGGGGTAAAAGGTAGGTAGGTGTATGGCTTGATTTAAAGCTACCCTGGATACCACTTTAGGCATAAATGATGGGTTGGTACGAAGGGAAACCCTGTCCTGATGGAAGATAAGAAAGGGCTGCACCGCCATGAGGGCCTGTAGTTCCGAAACCCTACGAGCTGAAGTGATAGCCAGAAGGAAGGCTGTTTTCCAGGACAAATATTGCAAATCTGTTGAGGCAGCTGGTTCAAAAGGAGGCAATGTTAATTTTTCTAGTATGTAATTAAGATCCCAGGCTGGTATTGGTTGTTTCCTTGGTGGTCTTATATTCTTAGCACCTCTGAGGAACTGTCGTAAGAGTGGGTGAGAAAATAAAGGAAGATCCGTGTTGAATTTTGCAGAAATGGCTGAGGCATGGATTTTTATAGAAGAAAATGAAAGTCCACTGTTCAGCAGCTCAGCTAGATACTGTAATACCGGAGGCAAGTTCAGTTTTCTAGGGTCCTGGCCTTTTTTCTCATTCCAAGAGCAAAACCGCTTCCATTTTGCGGAGTAGGCTTTTCTAGTAGATGGCCTTCTGGCCTCCAAAATGACATCCTGCACCTCCTTGGTGAGTAGGGTCTGTTGTGGTGTTAAGGAATTTTCCATGCAGCGAGATTGAGTGTTTTCAGCTGACTGTGAAGAGTTTTGTAGCTGTGCTGAGTCAGCAGAAGAGGCATTAGAGGCAGGGACCAGGGAGGAGTATGTGTTAGGCTCCTCAGGAGCGGGTACCAGTGTTGCCTTGGCCAATCTGGAGCAATCAGTATCATCTTTGGTCTGTCTGCTCTTGCTTTCAAAAGCACCTTGGGCAGAAGAGGCAGAGGTGGGAATGCATAAACTGTCCATGCTGTCCAACTGAATGAAAGGGCGTCCACTCTCCAGGCCTTTGGATGAAAGGTCCTCGAACAAAACTTTTCCAATTGATTCCTGTGGGAGGCAAAAAGATCTATGTCTGGCCTCCCCCACTCCTGTATTATCTCTGTAAACACCTGAGGATGCAACTTCCATTCGTGTGGATCTGTCATATTTCTGCTTAGATTGTCTGCCAGCGTGTTTTCCAATCCTGGCAAGTACTGTGCTTGAAGTTCGATTTGCCATTCCAGAGCCAAGTTCCAAAGAGTCATGGCTAGTCTGCACAAGGGGTATGAATGCGTTCCGCCTTGTTTGTTTATGTACCACATTACTGTGGTGTTGTCTGTTCTTATCAGTAATTGTCCTGGATGCAGGAGGTCCTTGAAAGCTATAATTGCATTTATTAATGCTAGCATTTCTTTTTGATTGATGTGAAGGTGCTTTTCCTTTTGGGACCATTTGCCCTGAATGCACCTGTCTGTCATGTGCGCCCCCCAGGCATAGTCTGAGGCGTCTGTTGTGATGACTTGGTTTGCTTGAGGCTTGCAGAAAGGGAGGCCTGTGTTTGTTTGACATGCTTGGGCCCACCATAGAAATTCCTTTTGCAAACATGGAATTATTGGTATTATTGTTTCCAAACTGTGACTGTGTTGAGACAATAGGTTTTTTAGGTACCACTGAAGTTTCCTCATATGCAGCTTTGCACATGGGATTAAAAGAATGCAAGATGCCATGAAGCCCAGAGCCTGCAGGATTTTCCTTGCAGTAAGCCTGGTACATTTTGCTAGTATTTTGAAGTACTGAGTTAGCTGCCCCTGTTTTTCTGGCGTTAGATAGGCCATCTGGGTGTTTGTGTCCAAGTTGGCACCCAGGAAAGTTATTTTCTGAGATGGTGTTAGCCTGGATTTCTTTTTGTTGATTGTATATCCTAGAGAATGCATTAACCGTGTTACATAAGCCAGATGTTCCAGAAGTATGTGCTTGCTGTCCGCTTGGATCAGGCAGTCGTCCAGATAAGGGTAAATTTGTATCCCTTGAAGTCTGCAGTAGGCAATCACTGATGCCAGGCACTTTGTGAATACTCTGGGTGCAGTAGATAAGCCAAAGGGCAATGCAGAGAATTGATAGTGGATTGAACCTGCAAGAAATCTGAGGTATCTTCTGCAACTTTGTCTGATTGGGACATGCAGGTATGCCTCCTTGAGGTCCAATGTTACCAGCCAAAACTCCTTGCCCAGCATGGGAAGAAGCTGCTGTAATGTGAGCATCTTGAATTTTGGCAGTAAAATTTGTTTAGGTTGGATAAGTCCAAAATGGGTCTCCAGTCGGTTCCTTTCCTTGGTACCAGAAAAAGTCTTGAATAAAAACCTTGACTTTGTTCGTGAGTAGGTAACTCTTGTATGGCTCTCATGCTTATGAGCTTTAAAATTTGTAGTTGTGCCTCTGCCCTTTGATTGTGTGGCAGGTTTGGCATGCCTCTCATTTTTGGAAGTGTGTGGAATAGAAATTTGTAGCCTCTGTTTATAACGTCCAGGATCCATTTGTCTGTTGTGACAATATGCCAATTTCTTGCAAATAATTCTAGCTTTCCTCCCAAAGGTGCTGCCAGCTGAGATCTGCTTGGCATGGAAATGAGGGAGTCATTGGGTTTGTTTTCTGTATTGTTGTGCACTGCCCCTTGTGCGTCTGTATCTACCTCTTTGGGGCTTGTCAGTGGCTGGAAAGGACCAGTTTTTAGAAGGCCAATTTCTGCTAAAACGTGGTGGTTGGACCTGTAAAAAAGCTTTGACAGTTTGCATAGATTTGGCTTTTTCTTCCATTTTCCGTAATATCTCCTCAGCATTAGTACCAAACAGCACATCCTTTTGTAAAGGAGCATCTAGAAGTTTAGCTTTCACATGATCAGGCAAGCTTTGTTCCCTAAGCCAGGCATGTCTACGAATGACTGATCCTGTAGCAGCCGCTCTACTTGAGGCCTCTAGGGCATCATAGCCACATTGTAAGGTGTGTTTACCCACTTGCTCTGCACTATGCATCATATGCATCATATCCTGTAACTCCTTTAAATCTGGTTGTTCAGGTTGAGACATTTTATTCCTTAATTGTGATAACAGGAACTGTTGATATTTAAGCATATGAAACTGACAATTTAAGGCCCTCATGGCAAGGATGGCCGAGGTATATACCTTTTTTCCCCACCTTTCTAAAGATCTTGACTCTCTTTCGGCAGGAAGTGGATTCTTGGCAGTAGAGGCCTTCAATCCCTTGGGGCCTTGAGAAATGGTCTGAGGGTCAGCATTATGGCTTTTGTAGAGAAATTGGTGAGAGTTAGGAACTCTGTAGTACCTATCAGGTTTGACGGGTGCAGGAGGCAGGGAATCCGGGTTAAGGCAAGCCTCCGAATAAACATCATCAAGTATGTCCAAAACAGGAGGTATCGCCAGAGGCCTGTGTTGAGGTAACAAAAGAAATTCCCTAAGTGTTTTCTTGGAATCAGAAAAGTCTTGGCCTTCCCAATGGAAGTGTTCCCTTAAAGTGTGCAAGGTTTCCCCAAAAGAAAAATCCTCAGGAGGAGATACAGAAGGAATGGACTGCTCTGCATCCGAATCTTCAAAAGGGGAGTAAGAGTGTTCCTCTACATCAGAATGTTCTGATAAAATGGAGCCCTGATCAGAAGAGGGAGAATCTTCCTCCACTCTGGGTCTCTTGTCTGGAGGGGATTGAGAACCCCTGATAAGAGTAATCAAATCCTCAGCCATTTTCAGCATCTGTTTTTTAGGCATGGGGCCTGAAGAAGGGCCCTGTGCAACAGGCCTCTTGGGATGCCTGGCTGCTTTGGATTTAGTAAAGGCCTTAATAGAAAAAGAAGATGAGGGTCTAAAGACACCATGGGTGGAAGAGGACCTGTCCACATTAGGAGGCTCAACATTAGCAATGGCTTCGGTTGTAGTCTGGGAAAGGGCCGAGGTACCTGCGGTCTCGGGTACAGAGGACACCGCCAAGGAAGTGTAGTCGGTAGTCAGGGACTGCAAAGGTGTCTCGCTGAGAACCGGGCCACTTGTAGCCTGTTTTGGCGTGGTGTCGGTGGGGACCGCGGACCTCGCGTGTCGGTCCTTGTCCTTGCGTTTTTTGGACAAAACGGTAGTCGGAGTCTCCGACGACATTTTATAATCAAAGGCTTTTCCAAAAAAGTGTTGGGGAACTCCACCCGACGCTTAATAGTGCGTTTATTGAAAGTAGCGCAAAAGCGACAGACCGAGACGTCGTGGTCTGGGCCTAAACAAGGTATACAGAGGGAATGGAAATCCTTATGCGGTATTTGCTTCCCACAAGAAATACAATTGTTAACTTTTTCTGACATCGGTCTGAGGCAAGAAAAGTTTCCCCAACGGGGTACTTAGCTTTAGTGAAGACTTCGGTTTCCAATTTTTCGTAAATTCAGGAGCTGGCCGACCGGCACTTGCGAACTTCTTCCGGCACCGCGCGGCAAAAAAGACTTTAGAACATGGCGTCGGCTGTGTCTTATATACTCTGGCCTCACTGACGTCAAGAGAGAAAGCGACACCAACCGACGCCGGACCTAGACTTTGGAATTCGGCTGACCGAGGACCCGCCTGACGGCAGAGAACCCATCTGTGATTACTGCAGCTGTATGCACGATGAACATCTGCGACCCTGCAGGAGGCCTCTAAGGAATCAAAACCACATCGCATAGTATGCTTTCCAACTTGTTCAGCTGCATGGACTAATTCCTGCAATTCTTTATTTTCTGCACATTCTGAAATCAGCATAATTTTCTGTTTCAGCAATCCCATAAAGTACAGTTTTGTACCTACCATAAATGTAGATGTTCGAGTGTTCACACTGCTGCAATCATCACACTCAGGTTATCCTGCCATCAGGCGATCCCGCATTCGGCCAGAGTTCCAACTTCTTGGTCCGGAGTCGGTTGCTGTCACTTCTTCCCTGACGTCAGTGCGCCAGGGGTATATAAGAGGCATTCAACGCCATTTACTTCAGTTTTTCTTGCCCCAGATGTCAGGTGCCCCAAGTAGGTAGGCAATACATATTGCTAATAAAACATATAAAAGGAAAAAAAGGAATACCTTCAGTTACAAGCAAATACACCACAAAGGTTGTACAGGATATAAATGTATAGAAAAGTTCAGCTCGGTCAGAGGGGATGGAGGGAGGGTAACCTGGACTGCAGCAGTGTGAACACTCGAACATCTACATTTATGGTAGGTACAAAACTGTACTATGTTCATCGTGTTACACTGCTGCAGTCATCACACTTGGGTTGAATCCCAAAGCTAAGGATGGGTGGTGGAACTAAACAGGGTTTGGAGAAGCTAGTAGGCCCTGCAGAACTGCAGTGGCAAAGCCAGCTCTGGTTTTAGAGTACACAGGTAAGTGATAGTGCTTGGTGAAGGTGTGCACGGAACTCCAAGTTGCAGCCTCCAAAATATCCGTGGTTGGTACCCCTCTGAGGAAGGCTGTTGATGTTGCTGTAGCCCTGGTGGAATGGAGCCTAATGTTACCAGGTACAGGTTTCCCATGGTGTGTGTAGCAGAAACGGATACAATGTCCTATCCATTTTGAAATGGTCTGTTTTGAGATAGCCTTTCCTTGTGATCCTGCAGCATAGGATACAAAGAGCTGGTCAGATTTTCTGAAAGCCTTAGTTTTATCCAAGTAGTAATGTAATTGCCTGTGAATGTCCAAAGAGTGTAGGAGCCTTTCACCTTTGTTCTGGGGGTTTGGATAAAAGGTGGGGAAATGAAAGATTTGGTTTAGGGCCACACTGGATACCACCTTTGGCATAAAGGAAGGGTTAGTTCGTAAATCTACTCTGTCTTGATGAAAAATTATGAAAGGCTCCACTGCCATTAGGGCCTGTAGCTCTGAGACTCTTTATGCTGAAGTTATTGCTAGCAGCAGGGCAGTTTTCCATGATAGAAACTGTAAATCAGCTGTAAAAGATGGTTCAAAGGGCGGTAGTGTAAGTTTTTCCAAAACAAAGTTGAGATCCCAAGTTGGTGATGGTGCTCTCCAGGGCGGTCTTATGTTCTTAGCCCCTCTGAGGAACTGTCTTAGTAATGTATGTGAAAATATAGGAGGATCCGTGTTGTATTCAGCTGAAATAGCTGAGGCGTGGATCTTAATAAATGAAAAGGAAAGTCCTTTGTGCAACATCTCTATTAAATATTGTAGAATCTGAGGAATATTTGGGACAAGGGGATTTTGGCCTTTAGCCTGGTTGCAGGCGCAGAATCTTTTCCATTTGTCTGAATAGGCTTTCCTGGTGCTGGGCCTCCTGGCCTCCAGAATGACATACATAACAGCTTTAGAGAAGTACTGACTGGTTGTTTAGGTAATTTGCCATGCAGCCAGATTTAGTCTTGAGCTGGCTGTGTAGAATCTGATTGTTTTGCTGAGTGAGCAGGTGAGGAATTTGAGGTAAAATCCATGGTGGGCCTTGAGCTATGTTCCTTATTATTGGATACCAGTGTTGGCGTGGCCAGTCTGGAGCAATGAGTATCATTTGTGGCCTCTCTAATAGGGCTTTCTGCAGCACCTTTGCCAGAAGAGGCAGTGGAGGAAAGGCATACACTGTTAATGTTTTCCAACTGAATGAAAGGGTGTCCACATTCCAAGCTAGTGTGTGGCATGTCCTTGTGCAAAATTTCTGTAGTTGGTAGTTTTGGGGTGAGGCAAACAGATCCATGTCTGGGCTCCCACATTTTTGAGTTATCATTGCGAATACTTGTGGATCTAGTTTCCACTCGTGAGGATCTATGATATTTCTGCTTAGATCGTCTGCCAATGTGTTGTTCTTTCCTGGCAGGAATTGTGCTTGTAGTTGAACTAGGTAGGTCAGTGCTGTGTTCCACAAGGTCATTGCTTGCCTGCATGGGGGTAGGAATGTGTGCCCCCATGCTTGTTTATGTACCACATCACTGTGGCGTTGTCCGTCTTTATTAGGAGTTGTCCTGGATGTAGGAAGTCCTTGAAAGCTGTTAGGGCATTTTGTACAGCTAGCATCTCTTTTTGATTGATATGTAGATGCCTTTGATCTGCAGACCATTTGCCCTGAATACACTGCCCTGCCATGTGTGCTCCCCAGGCATAATCCGATGCATCTGTTGTTATAGTTTGCCTGGCTGTGGGTAAGATAAAAGGCTAACCCTTGTTGAGGTGACATGCCTGAGCCCACAACAGAAACTCCTATTGAAGGCAGGGAATGAGTGGTATTATTTTTTCCAAGCTGTGGCTGTGATGAGTCCATACGCTTTTCAGGTACCATTGTAATTTCCTCATATGCACTTTTGCATATGGTATTAGTAGTAAGCAAGATGCCATGAATCCCAAGGCCTGCAGAATTTTTCTTGCAGGGAGTTGGGTCTTCGTTGCCATCATTTTGAAGTATTGAGTCAGTTGTCCTTGCTTGTCTGGCATGAGATAAGCCATCTGGGCCGTTGTATTGAAGCTGGCACCCAGGAATATTATGTCTTGTGAGGGCACTAGTTTTGACTTCTTTTCGTTTACTGTGTACCCTAGGCAACTTAATAGGTTTTTGACAGACGCCAGATGCTTTAAAAGAATGTCCTTCCTTTCTGCTTGAATAAGGCAGTCGTCCAGGTATGGATATATTTGAATTCCTCTTCGTCTGCAGTATGCAATTACTGGTGCCAGGCATTTTGTGAAGACCCTGGGCGGAGTAGATAAGCCAAAGGGCAATGCAGAGAATTGGTAATGGGTTAAACCTGCTATAAATCGGAGGTATCTTCTGCAATTTTGTCTGATAGGGACATGCTATTATGCCTCCTTGAGGTCCAACATTACTAGCCAAGCCTTCTTGCCCAGCATAGGAAGAAGTTGCTGTAGTGTTAGAATCTTGAATTTGGGTACTTCCAGATATGTGTTTAGAATTGAGAGGTCCAGAATGGGTCTCCAGGCTTTGTACTTTCGGGGAACTAGAAAGAGACTTGAGTAAAATCCTTGTCCTTGCTCCTGTGTAGGAACCTGTTGAATGGCTCTCAAGTCCATGAGAGCTGTAATTTGTTTTTGAGCCTCTGCCGATTGATTTGGTGGCAGGTTTGGCATTCTGTTTATCCTTGGTAAAGTGGAATCTGTATCCTTGAAATACAATATTTAGGACTCATTTGTCTTTTGTGATGATGTGCCAGTTGTCTGCAAAAAGTGCTAGTTTTCTTCCCAAGGGAGCTGTCAAGAGAGATTTGCTTGGCAGTCTGAGGGGTAAGTCATTGCGTTTGTCTTCCGATAGTTTGAGACCTGTCTTCTCCTCCTTTCTGGGTTGTGGTACCCCATTGTCGAGGATTGTAAGAGCCTTGTGACTGCCCTCTGCCCCTTGGGCGTCTGTATTTGCCCCTCTGTGGTCTGTCAGAAGCTGCAAAGAACCAGTTTTTGGTTGGCCAATTTCTGCTGAAACGAGGGAGTTGAACCTGTAAAAAATCCTTGACCGTCTGCATAGATTTTGCCTTATCCTCCATTTTCTTTAAAACCTCTTCTGCTTTTACACCAAATAAAACATCCTGCTGTAAAGGTGCATCCAATAACTTTGCTTTAACATGATCAGGTAAAGTGTGTTCTTTTAACCAAGCATGCCTACATATGACAGACCCTGTCACTGCTGCTCTACAAGAAGCTTCCAATGAATCAAATCCACATTGCAAAGTATGTTTTCCCACTTGTTCAGCTGCATGCAACAAATCTTGCATTTCCTTGTAATTAGGCTGCTCTGTATGTGTGATCATTTTTTGTTTTAACTGAGACATCAAATATTGTGGATATCTCAGCATGTGAAACTGGCAATTTAAGGCCCTCGTTGCTAGAGTAGCCGAGGTATATACTTTCTTTCCCCATCTGTCTAGTGCTCTAGAATCCCTTTCAGAGGGTACAGGAATTTTAGCAATAGAGGCCTTAACCCCTTTGGGACCCTGGGAAATGGTTTCTGGGTCAGCAACAGGGCTTTTATATAGGAATTTGTGTGAGTCAGGGACTCTGTAGTATCTCTGTCTGGTTTGGCTGGCGGAGGAGGTAGTGAATCTGGGTTAAGGCTAGATTCTGAATAAACATCATCCACAATGTCTAACACGGGTGGAATAGCACGTGGTCTGTGCTGGGGTAGTAAAAGGAACTCTCGGAGCCTTTTCTTAGAATGAGAGTAATCCTCGTCTTCCCAGTGGAAATGTTTCCTCATGGTATGCAAAGTTTCCCCAAAAGAGTAGTCTTCTGGGGGAGATGTTGAAGGCATAGACTCTTCAGCATCAGAGTGTTCAGAAGGGGGAAAAGAGTATTCCTGTTCCTCAGAAGAATCTGAGGAAATTGAAACCTGGTCAGAGGAAGCGTAGTCCTCCTCCTGTCTAGGCCTTTTATCAGGAGGGGGATGGGAACCCCTGATTAGGGTAATGAAGTCTTCAGCCATGTTAAGCATCTGTTTCTTAGGCATGGGGCCTTGTACCGGAGACTGCTGTACAGTCTTATTTGTTTTTAAAGGAGTTTTCAGCTTTGCATAGGATTTAATAGAGAGTGTAGTCGGTCTGAAGACACCTTCTGCAACTGAAGGCGTTTCAACTGCACCGGAATCTCCTTCAGCCATGGAGTCGGAAGGGCCTAAAGATAAAGGTTGTGGAGGCCTAGCAATCTCAGCTTGGGAATCGGATGCCGCCTGGGGTTCTAAATCAGCGGTTGTCAGGGGCTGCGTAGGCACCTCACTGAAAACCGGAGAACCGGCGACTGGCCTAGCAGAGGCCTCGGGGTCTGGTTTGGGTCTCAGCTGCCTGTCCTTATCTTTGCGTTTTGTTACGCATTCTGGTCGTCGGTCGCTCCGACGGCATGGTATAATTAAATTTCCTACCAAAATAATGTTGGGCGAAATCAAACTGACGTTTAATAGTTCGTTTGTTAAACCTTGCACAAAACCGACAACCTGTGATGTCGTGGTCTGGGCCTAGGCAAGGAATACAATAAGAATGAAAGTCCTTATGGGGTATTTGCTTCCCATAAGAAATGCAATTGTTAACTTTTTCTGACATCGGACTGAAGCAAGAAAAGGTTCCCCAACGGGGTACTTAGCTTTATTGAAGACTTCGGTCTGAAATTCGATTTGTAAATCTCAGGAGTCGGCCAACCGGCACTTGCGAACTGCTTCTGCTTCGGGCACCGCGCGGCAAGAAAGACTGGAGAAAATGGCGTCGGATGCCTCTTATATACCCCTGGCACACTGACGTCAGAGAAGAAGCGACAGCAACCGACGCCGGACCAAGACTTTGGAACTCTGGCCGACTGCGGGACCGCCTGACGGCAGGATAACCAGAGTGTGATGGCTGCAGCAGTGTAACACAATGAACATCATGTTGTTGGTACTTAAGCATATGAAACTGACAGTTTAAGGCCCTGATTGCCAAGGTTGCAGACATATAAACCTTTTTTCCCCCCATCTGTCCAGTGCCCTTGAATCTCTGTCAGAGGGGGTAGGATTTTTTGCTGTTGAGGCCTTAACTCCCTTTGGACCCTGTGTAATTGTTTCAGGATCAGCAGCAGGGTTTCTAAATAAAAATTTTTGTGAGTCAGGGACCCTGTAATATCTGTCAGGCTTACTGGGAGCCGGAGGTAAGGAGTCAGGGGTCAAATTTGACTCCGAAAACACATCATCCACAATGTCTAAAACAGGGGGAATGGCTAAAGGCCTAAGCTGAGGAAGAAGGAAATCCCAGAGCCTCTTTTTTGATTCTGAGAAGTCTTGACTCTCCCAGTGAAAATGCTCCCTCAAAGTAAGCAAGGTTTCTCCAAATGAATAATCCTCAGGAGGAGATGCAGACGGAACAGACTCCTCAGCATTCGAGTCCACATACGGAGGTATAGATAATTCCTGATCAGAAGAGGAATCAGAAGAAATAGAAACCTGATCTGAAGATTCATATTCAGTGTCTTGTTTAGGCCTCTTATCAGGAGGGGGATGGCTACCCCTGATCAAGGTAATAAGGTCTTCAGCCATTTTGATCTGTTTTTTAGGCATAGAGGCATAGTACAGTTTTGTACCTACCATAAATGTAGATGTCCGAACAGGATAGCATCTGCAGTCCTAACAAATGGGTTGTCCTGTCGTCAGGCAGCCCTTCGGTCGGCCGGATTCCAAAGTCTGGGTCTGGCCTCGGCTGGTGTCGCACTTCACCCGACGTCATCTCTGCTGGTCTTCGGGTATAAAGGCATCAGCCGACGCCATTTTCCTCAGTGTTTCTTGCCCCAGATGCCAGTTGCCCTCTTGGAAAGCTAAATTTTGGATAAATGCCAATGTTTCCAAAAAGTAGAAGGCAAACACAAAAAATAAGCATGTATGTACATATATACAAACAAATACACCATAAGAGATCACCCCAGCTAGCTATTAGGAGGGTAAATACCCTAGGAGTACCACAGAGGGGAAGGAGGGTGGGTAATCCTGACTGCAGATGCTATCCTGTTCGGACATCTACATTTATGGTAGGTACAAAACTGTACTATGTCCTTCAAGGATGCATCTGCAGTCCTAACAAATGGGTAGAATACCATAGCCAAACTAGGGAGGAAGAAGAAGAATTATGGTGTAGTTAGGATCCCTTGCAAAACAGCAGTGGCAAAGCCTGCTTGGGATCTAGAGTATAGAGGTAAGTTATAATGCTTGGCAAATGTATGCACGGAGGTCCAAGTAGCCGCCTCAATAATGTCCTTGGTAGCCACTCCTCGTAAGAAAGCTGTGGTAGTGGCTGTAGCCCTTGTAGAATGAGGCCTTATGTTCTGTGGAATTTGCTTTCCATGGTAGGAGTAACAGAATCTTATGCAATTTCCTATCCACTTGGAGATTGTCTGTTTGAAATTGCTTTTCCTTCCCTTCCTGTTGCATAAGCTACTAGAAGCTGGTCAGTTTTCTATTGCCCTTGGTTCTGTCCAGGTAGTAGCGCAACTGTCTGTGTACATCCAAGGTATGCAGCAGTCTTTCCCCTCTGTTCTGTGGATTGGGAAAGAAGGTAGGTAGGTGGATTGCCTGGTTTAGAGACACTCTGGATACCACCTTTAGGCATAAATGTAGGATTAGTTCTCATGGACACTCTATCTTGATGGAAGATTAGGAAGGGTTGTACTGCCATTAAGGCCTGTAGTTCCGAAACCCTCCTTGCTGAAGTAATTGCCAGTAGGAAAGCAGTTTTCCAGGATAGGTGTTGTAGGTCTGCTGTTGCTGCTGGTTCGAATGGAGGGAGTGTCAATTTTTCTAGCACAAGGTTCAAGTCCCATGCTGGTAATGGTGGTTTCCTAGGAGGTTTTACATTCTTGATTCCTCTGAGGAACTGCCTGAGTAGAGGATGTGAGAAAACAGGGGGATCGAAGCTGTATTCTGCAGAAATAGCTGATGCATGTATCTTGATGGAGGAATAGGACAGGCCTGTATGGAGAAGCTCTGCCAAATACTCCAGGATGTTGGCAATATCTATCTTTGACACATCTTTTCCTCTTTCAGTACTCCAAATGGCAAACCTTTTCCATTTTCCTGCATAGTTCCTTCTTGTTGAAGGTCTGCGGGCCTCAAGGATAATGTCTTTAACCCTTTGGGATAAATCTGTGTTAGTTGCTCTTATGTAATGTTCCAGGCAGTCAGTTGTAGAGTTTTAAGGTTTGGATGCATGATGTTGTAGTCGCTCTGAGTTAACATCAAAGGAATCAGGGGTAGTGTCCACGTTCCCCCCCGAGACATGCTCCTCAGCAATGGATACCAATGTTGTCTTGGCCAATTTGGAGCTATCAGAATTATCCTTGGACGTTCCTCTTTGATTTTCAGTAGTACCTTGTGCATCAAAGGAACAGGTGGAAATGCATATGCTGTCAGGTCTTTCCAACTGAAGGATAGAGAGTCCACCTTCCAAGCAAGTGGGTGGTATGTCCTTGTGCAGAATTTCTTGATCTGGTGGTTGAGTGGGGATGCGAATAGGTCTATTTGTGGCATTCCCCATTTTTTTGTGATGGCCTTGAAGATGTCCGGGTGTAGCATCCATTCGTGAGCATCCGAGGTAGTTCTGCTTAACATGTCTGCTAGGATGTTTTCTTTTCCCGGTACAAATATTGCCTGTAACTGAATGTTGTAGCTCAGAGCCATATTCCATAGGTCCAGGGCCATTCGACATAGTGGGTACGAATGAGTGCCTCCCTGTTTGTTGATGTACCACATGACTGTGGTGTTGTCTGTCTTTATCATTAATTGGCCTTCTTTGAGGAATGGTCTGAAATTCTGGATTGCTAGTTTTACTGCCAGCATTTCTTTTTGATTTATGTGCAGGTGCAGCTGATCTGGAGTCCATAATCCTTGAACGCATTTGACCAGCATGTGGGCCCCCCAACCTAGGTCTGAGGCGTCCGTTGTGATGGTTTGGTTTGCTTGAATGTTGTGGAAGGGCAAACCTGGGTTTGACTGGCATGCTTGAGCCCACCATAGGAACTCTTGTTTCAGGCATGGAATTAGTGGTATTTCGGTTTCTAAGCTGTGCCTGTGTTGAGACCATAAATTCTTTAGGTACCACTGCAGCTTTCTCATATGCAGTCTGGCATGGGGGACCAGGATTATGCATGATGCCATGAAGCCTAAGGCCTGCAGTACTTTCCTTGCTGTTAGTTTGTTCTGCTTTGTTAATGCCAAGAAGTAAAGAGGGAGATGTTCTTGTTTTTCTGCAGTTAGGAATGCCATCTGTTTTACTGTGTCCAACTCTGCACCCAAGAATGTTCTTGTTTGGGATGGTATCAGTCTTGACTTTTTTTAAATTGACTGTGTATCCCAGGGCTTGTAGTAAGCAAATGACTCTTTGTAAGTCTTGTGTCAGCTTGCTTTTGTTGTCCGCTTGTATCAGGCAGTCATCCAGGTATGGATAAATTTGGATTCCCTGTAGCCTGCAATGAGCGATTACTGATGCCAGGCATTTTGTGAATACTCTGGGCGCAGTAGATAAGCCAAAGGGCAATGCTGAGAATTGATAATGCTCTGACCCTGCAAGAAATCTGAGGTATCTTCTGCAATTTGGTCGTATGGGGACGTGCAGGTATGCCTCCTTGAGATCTAGAGTTACCAGCCAACACTCCTTGCCCAGCATGGGAAGAAGTTGCTGCAGAGTCAGCATTTTGAATTTTGGAACAATGATGAATGTGTTTAAAGCGGACAGATCGAGAATAGGTCTCCAACTTTTCTCTTTTCTTGGTAATAGGAAGAGTTTGGAATAAAATCCTTTGCCCTGTTCTGTAGGTGGCACCCTTTCCACAGCTCTCATCTTTGCTAATTGAGCTATCTGTTTTAGAGCTTCTGTTTTTTGATTTGGTGGTAGGTTTGGCATTCCTCTTTTTACTGGTAAGGTGTGGAAATGAAACCTGTAGCCTTGGTCTATAGTTTGCAAAATCCACTTGTCTCTTGTGATATAGTGCCAATTTTTTGAAAATAAGGCTAACTTTCCGCCTAAGGGTGCTGCTATTTGTTCCCTGGAAGGCGGTGTCAGAGCCAAGTCACTGTGTTTGTCCTGTTGTAGTGGCAGTGGTTGTGCCTGTGCCTCGTTGGTTATTGCCTTGCCACTGGTGTCCTCTGTAGGCACCTCCTCTGGATTGATTTCTGCCTCTGGAACGTCTATTCCTGCCTCTCTGAGATTTAGAGGAGTCTGGAAAGGACCAATTTTTGGAAGGCCAGTTCCTGCTAAACCTTGGGGGCTGAACCTGTAAGAAATCTTTAACTGTTTGTACAGATTTTGCCTTCTCTTCCATTTTCTTCATTACTTGCTGGGCAGGAGAACCAAATAGACGGACCTTATCCATAGGAGCATCTAATAGTTTTGCTTTAACATGATCCGGCAAGACCTGTTCTTTCAACCATGCATGCCTTCTTATAACTGTGCCAGTCATGGCTGATCTAAATGAAGCCTCCAGTGCATCATAGCCACATTTTAAAGAATGGTTACTAACCTGCTGAATGTTATTCACCATTTCTAAAACATATTTCTTATCTAAGGAATCATCAGAGGACAGTTTCTTAGTTAACTGATCAAGCATAAACTCTTGGTATTGGATCATATGAAACTGACAGTTCAAAGCTCTAGCTGAGAGAGTAGCAGAGGTGTATACTTTTTTACCCCATCTCTCTAAGGACCTGGATTCCCTTTCAGAAGGGAGAGGGTTTTTCGCTGAGGTCGAAGCTACTGCCTTAGGCCCCTGGGAGATAGTCTTAGGATCTGCAAGGGGAGCCTTGTATAAGTGGTGATGGGTGTCCGGAACCCTGTAAAACCTATCGGGTTTGGCAGGGGCTGGAGGTAAAGTATCAGGAGCAGTGCAAACATCATTAAATGCATCATCCACAACAGGAAGAACTGGAGGTATAGCTAAGGGCCTATGTTGCGATAAGTGTAGAAAGGTCCTAAGCTTTTTTCTTGAATCTGAGAAATCTTGTCCCTGCCATTGGAATTGCTCTCTCATGGCATGTAAGGTTTCCCCAAAGGAAAATTCCTCTGGTGGAGAGGCAGAAGGTATAGATTCTTCAGCATCGGAATCTTCATAAGTAGAAAAAGGAGCCTCTGGATGGTCTGTATTGTCTGAATCCTCAGAAGAGTCATCTGAGGACACTGGCTCAGGCGGCTCTGCTCTAGGTCTCTTTTCTGGAGGTTGAGAGGCCCCGTCTGGGTGAGATTGGGATCCCCTTATTAAAGAGATGAGATCCTCTGCCAGAGTAAGCATTTGGGAACTGGAACTGGGCCTGTGAGAGGGGGGCTTAACAGGCACAGACTTAGCAGTTTTGGCTGCTTTAGCCCTGGCAAAGGCCTTTATAGACATGGCTGCAGGAGGCCTAGCAGCACCACGTGCTGGGGTAGAGACATCCAAAGGGATGGTGTCCGATAATTCTAGAGGAACCACATTAGTAGGCAAAACTTCAGAGGCCGATTCTGCTAGGATAGCAGGAGCCTCGGTAGTAGTCATGGATTCGGCTGAAGATTGACCCGTTTGCTCGGTTTTGGCCGAAACCGAGACACTCGCGTTTGCTTAACCGTGGTTTCGGCCGAAACCGCGGACCGCGAGTGTCAGTCTTTTTCTTTGCGTTTCTTAACAATTTGAGAAGTCGGAGGATCCGACGGCATAATGTACGCAAAATCTGAGCCGATAAACTGTTCAGCAAACTCCGACCCGGCCTAAGCGTCGTCGGTTGAAAGAAGCACAGGCTAAACAGGCTGCTACGTGGTCTGGGCCTAAACAAGGTAAGCAGTAAGAGTGGAAATCTTTATGAGGTATTTGTTTCCCACAAGTTAAACAGTTATTCACTTTTTCTGACATCGGCTGAGGCAAGAAAGAGTCCCCAACGGGTACTTAGCTTTTTAGAAGTCTTCGAAGTAGTATTCGGTAGTAGTAATCTCTGGATCTGACCGACCGGCACTTGCGAACAGCTTCTGCTTCGGGCGCCACGCGGCAAGAAAGACTGAGGAAAATGGCATCGGCTGATGCCTTTATACCCGAAGACCAGCAGAGATGACGTCGGGTGAAGTGCGACACCAGCCGAGGCCAGACCCAGACTTTGGAATCCGGCCGACCGAAGGGCTGCCTGACGACAGGACAACCCATTTGTTAGGACTGCAGATGCATCCTTGAAGGACATGTGCACGTAGCTCATACATCGGCTTTTTAGTTTTAGAAGTTGCTTTTGTCTTTGGTTTTGCAGCTTTCGTCGGTTTGATATAGAAATGTTGAGGTGTGAATACACCCTCAGAAGCCGGTGCCTGCTCAGTGGCTCTGGACCCATCTGAGGGCGATATATTCGGCAGTCCAATACCCTGAGTATCTTGTGGCATGCCGGACTACACATGGGTGTCGGTAGAGGCCTGCGACTCGAAGAAAGCGGGTATCAGGGGCTACGAAAGTGCCTCACTGAGTACCAGCGACTGGCTTGGGAGAAGCTTCGTCATTAGTTTTGGATCTCGACTGCCTTTCTCTGTCCTTTTCTTTGCGTTATGTACTCCGGTAATCGGATTGCTATAAGACGACATTTCTGGGTAGTTAAATCGGTTTCCAAAATACTTTGATGCAAAAATATACTGACGCTTAATAGTGCGTTGGTTAAATCTAGCACAAAATCGACAGCCAGGCACGTTGTGATCAGGGCCTAAGCAAGGAATACAATACAAATGGAAATCCTTATGAGGCATTTATTTTCCACAAGTAATACAATTATTAACTTTTTCTGACATCTGTAAAAAGTAAGAAAAAAGTTTCCCCAAAGGGGTACTTAGCTTTAGTGAAGACTTTGGTTCTGAAACTCAAACTCGAATATTTCAGTAGTCAGCCGACCTGCACTTACGAAATGCTTCTGCTTTGGTCACCGCGTGGCAAGAAAGATAAAAGAAAATGGCGTTGGCTGCATGTTTTATACCCCTGATGACCTGACATCATGGAAGAGAAGACAGCAACCGACGCAGGACCCACGACTTTGGAATTCAGGCTGACTGAAGGAAACCTGCCAGCAGATTACCCAAACGTAATGATTGCAACAGTGAAACACGAAGAACATCAGAAATATCAGATTCCTGATCAGAAGAATCAGAAGGAAAATCAGTTCTAGGTCTCAGAGGGGGAAGGCTGGCTTCCCCTATTTAAGGTAATAAGGTCTTCAGCCATTCTAAGCATTTATTTTTTAGGCATATGGGCCTGAGCATGCGGTTTGGGCATCGATTTTCTAGGTGTGGGTCGAGTTTTAGGCATGGATGAAGAAGACTGCATCAGTTTAAAATGCAAGTCTGTAGGCCTGAATACACCCTCAGAAGCCGGTGCCTGCACAGCGGCTCTGGACCCATCCAAGGTAGAGACATCCGCAGGTTCCATAGCCGAAGAAGCATCTCGCGGCATACCGGACTCCGAATGGGTCTCAGTAGAGGCCTGCAAATCTGAAGTAGTGGGTATCAGGGGCTGCGAAAGCACCAGAGTACCGGCGGACTGGCGACTATCTTAATGGAAGCATAGTTGGCAATTTTGGACCTATGCGGTCTGTCTCTGTCTTTATCCTTACGTTTTTTTCGGAATATAGGTAGTCAGATTGCTTACCGAAGCCCTTTCTGGATAGTTAATCCGAGTACCAAAATAATTAGCTGCAAATATAGACTGATGACGAACAGTTCTGGGGTTGAACAAGGCACAAAGCTGACAGCGAGGAACGTTGTGGTCTGGGCCTAGGCAAGGAATGCAGTACGAATGAAAATCTTTGAGTTATTTGCTTTCCACAGGTAATACAACTGTTAACTTTTACTGACATTGGTTAACAGCAAGAAAAAGGATCCTCAACAGGGTACTTAGCGTTTTTTAAGACTTCAGTTCTGAAAATAATCACATTTAAAACTTGTTGAGGAAAACAGGGCATGCCAGGCAAAGTTTGATAGAAGAGTTTGAAAGATGAAGAAGATGAACTTGCCGTCCCTCTGGACAATTCAAGAATAATTCTAAAATAGCTGAGCTGCCTGAGACTCCTCAGTGTCAGGTACCAGTGAGGGAGACTCAATCTGGAGCTATTAAAAATCATCTTGGGCTGTCTCTTGTCGACCTTTATCAAATCTTTGGGAGAAGAGGGGCAGAGTGAAAAAAGCAACAGAAGAAGATTTCCAACTGAAAGAAAAAGAAAGAACTTCCACTTTCTGAGTAAAAGAGATCCAACCTTTTTCCAAAACTTTGAAAGCTGGTTTGCAAAACGAGAAGATGAATGTCTCTGTGTGAAGTTTTCCAGACACTGTTTTGGAGTTCCCCATGATGATGCAGAAGATTTTAAATCCACTTGATCCCAGATTTCACTGTTGTCATGATAACATCTCTTGTCTGAGGAGTTCTGTGCTCGGTGCCTGATCTGCCTGAAAGGTCTGAATTTGCAAAGTGGCATAAAATCATTCATTGCCTGCACAATGGGTAAGACAATGGGTAAGAGAATGTTCCCCTTGTTTGTTGATGTACCACATGACAGTTGTGTTGTTCGTTAGAATCAACAGACCTAAGAATGAAAGCCATTAATGCAAACTGGACTGCTAACTGACTTCACACATCTATGTTCTCATGTAGAAGTCTAGTGCTGCAGTGTAGTAGGCCACTTTCATCACCCACACTTCCCCCCAAGCAATGTCCCAGGCATCTGTCGTTAATCGGCTGACTTGAATCTGACTTGCCTCTGGCTAGTCTTAGAGAGTCCCTTTGGGTGACATTCCACCTGAAACCACAAATTTTCTTTGAATGCAAGGTATTATTTGAATGAGTGTCCAAATCCTGGCAGTGCTGTGTGCTGAGATTTTAGATTTTTGATTGTTCATTGCCCATATCCTCATATTGGCCAAGGCATTGACAAGCACCCAGCCAGAAAAGATGAGGTTTGAAGGACTGTCCTTGCACAGTCAGCGACTGAAGAGATAATTGATGAAGTAACTGGAAAGATTCTTTGTTTGGAAAAGGTTAAAACATCCGGGGCTGCTGTATTCAGTCTCACACCCAGAAAGTCACCCCCGCATATCTTGAGGTACTAGGACTTGACTTTTTTTCGCTAGAAGATACCTTAGCATCTTAGCATCTGCTATGAGCATATTCCAAAATGCTGAAGAAGGTCTTTCTTGAGCCAGCCAGAATCAGGCAGTCGTCAAGTAAGGATAAAATTGAATTCTTTTTAGCCTACTGATAATGAGAATTTCAGCTCGCGAACAGATACTTTCTGCAACTTAGTCTTATAGGCACACATGAGGTAAGCTTCCTTGAGATCTAAAGTTACCATCCAGTGATCTTTGCTTTGCATATTTTTCTTTTCTTTACTGCTTCTTTCTGCTAACCACTTCATCAGACTGTAAAAGTAAGGATATCCAAAACTTCTTAACAATCTCTGTCTCTAAGTGATCTCTCTAGCCAGAAGCGTGCCTACGAAGAACACCTACGAGGCACAGCCACCGAGGAGGCCACAGCAGCACAAAAAGCATCCCTACAAACAAAAAAGAATGCTTTCCCACTTGTTCAGAAACATGAACTAAATCCTGCAGCTCTTTACACTCCAATTCTCCTTCAGAGAGAGCATCCACCTTAGACTTCAATTGTGAGAGATAAAGACTGATATTTCTATATGAAACTGAATTCAACGCCCTCATGGCTAAAGTGGAAGAAGTGTACAACCACCTTCACACCTTCTTAGCCCCCTGAGAGACAGTTTCTGGGTCCAGAAGACTCAAAGCCCCTAACATTGCTTGCTCAAAACTCTCACTCAGGTTCCACCCTAGGCCTCTTATCAGGAGGGGCATAGAACCTCTAATCATAATAATCAAATCAAAGCCTTGGCAGCAGAAGGCGCGGGGCCTACCACCTTAGGAAGAGAGAGGAAGAACAGCCACCTGAAGCCCCTTCAGCAGCCCTGCACTTCCCCTGAGACACATCCTGCAACAATAAAGGCCGGAGCATCGGCATTTTTTAATTATAACGCGCTTCCCAAACACTAACCTGGCACAGTCTAACCTTCTCTTAATAGTGTATGGGTATCCTACATCTCTATTCCACAAGAAATACAGTTATTCACTTTCATTGATCACCTTTCTGACATCCGTTAAAAAAAGAAAAAATATTCCCCAGTCCCCACTTAGCTAATTTTTGAACTCTTCTGAACTCGAACTTCAGAAAAACGCCAACCTGCACTCGCACGCTAAATAAAATTCTGCTGCAGCCAGACCATGCAAATAGACTGATGGTCACGGTCATGTACCGCATATACCCTGACCTTGCTGTCTAATGCGCCGCGACCCACGTCCCCAGCCATAGCCTTGGCTCGGGTCGCCGACTGGACAGCGGACTACCCAATAGTTAGGACTGCAGCAATGTGGAATGAAGAACATCTGAGTCGGCCGACCGGCACTTGTGAACTGCTTCTGCTTCGGGCACCACACGGCAAGAAAGACTGATGTAACAGCGTCGGCTGCATGTTTTATACCCTTGACGACCTGACGTCAAGGAAGAAGAGAGAGCATCCAACGCAGGAATCCAAGACTCTGGTATTCAGGCCGGCTGAGGGTTACCTGCAGGCAGATAACCCAAATGTGATGACTGCAACAGTGAAACATGAAGATCATCAGCGGTTTCTTTCCCTGGGAAAAAAGCCGCTAACACAAAAAAACACACTTTAAAACATAATGTGGGGGGCTGCGCCCCCCCACACCCCCCTAACTAAATATACCAACTCCAAGATCACACTACAGTGAGGAAAGGGGCGAACACAAGGGGAAGGCCAAACGATTTCTTTCCCAGGGAAAGAAATCGCTGTTTTGAGCGTTTGTGCTTTAGTGCGGTCGCTCATTATGTGTCAACCAAGAGGTGTTTGCTGAAATACCTCTTCGGTCTTTAAATATAGACCTGGATAGAAATGGATAAAGGGGTGCCAACAGTCCTAAATCTAGTGGAGGAGGTCTTACATCTGGAAGAAGCATCCACTTGGTAATGTTTGGTTTAAGTGTACACAGAGGTCCAGACAGCAGTCTCCAGGACAGACCTGGTATCAATGTCTTTGAAGAAGACAGCTTAGGAAGACAACGCTCTGGTCGAAAGTGCCTTGACAGTGGTTGGCAGATATTTCCCATAGAAGGTTAACTAAAAGAAATCAACTTAGAAATCCAAATAGAGATGGTCTGTTCAAAAACAGGACTTCCTAATTTTACCTCCTGAAAGTAGAGCTGGTCAGATTTACTGAAAGGTTTACATTTTCTCCAAGTAAAATCTTAGCGCCCTGTGTACATTCAGGGAGTGAAGAATTCTCTCACCACTGCTTGAGGGGTAAGAAAAAAGGATGGTAAATTACTTGATTGGCTCTGAGACAGCTCATTTACCAATTCAAGCATAGAGGAGGAGTTAGCTCTTAAGGTAAACCTATCTGTTCTGAAGATAAAGAAAGGAATGGTTGCCACAGGAGCTTGCAACTCTGACACACTTCTAACAGACGTAACAGCGATCAGTGGAACTGTTTTCCATGTACAGAATTTTAGATTTAAATGAAGGATGTTTTTTAATAATCATTTGACCTCAACCTTGGAGAAAGTACAGTTTTGTACCTACCATAAATGTAGATGTTCGAGTGCTAACACAGCTGCAGTAATCACAGATGGGTTCTCTGCCATCAGGCGGGTCCTCGGTCGGCCGAATTCCAAAGTCTAGGTCCGGCGTCGGTTGTTGTCGCTTTCTTTCCTGACGTCACTGAGGCCGGAGTATATAAGACACAGCGGACGCCATGTTCTTCAGTCTTTCTTGCCCCAGATGTCAGGTGCCCCCAGAAGTAAGGCAATACATAAATTATATATATATATATATATATATATATACATATATATACATGCAATGCAATATAATCCAAAATCAGTAGTTGCAAGCAAATAAACCACAGAAGGATAACCCAGTCAGGTTGTATGAAAAGGGGGTTAGGCCCCATGCCTTTACCAAGTGGGGAAGGAGGGAGGGAAACCTGTACTGCAGCTGTATTAGCACTCGAACATCTACATTTATGGTAGGTACAAAACTGTACTATGTTCACCGTGCATACAGCTGCAGTAATCACAGATGGGTAGAGTCCCAAAGCTACGCACGGGGCAGTAGGTACTTGGTGGAACTGGGATGAGCCAGAATGCCCTGCAGCACAGCAGTGGCAAAGCCTGCTCTAGTTTTGGAGTATAAAGGCAGGTGGTAGTGTTTTGTGACGGTATGTACAGAACTCCAAGTGGCTGCCTCCAAAATATCTTTGGTAGGAACTCCTCTGAGGAAGGCTGTAGAGGTAGCTGTGGCCCTGGTGGAGTGGGATCTGATGCCTGTGGGAACAGATTTTCCATGATAGGAATAACAAAACCGTATGCAGTGGCCTATCCACTTTGAAATTGTCTGCTTGGTAACTGGCTTCCCTTGAGCCCCTACAGCACAGGACACAAAAAGTTGTTCTGATTTCCTGAAGGACTTTGTCCTGTCCAAATAATAACGTAGCTGCCTATGAATGTCTAAAGAGTGTAGCAGCCTTTCCCCTTTGTTTTGAGGATTGGGGTAAAAGGTAGGTAACTGTATGGCTTGATTTAAAGCTACCCTGGATACCACTTTAGGCATAAATGACGGGTTGGTACGAAGGGAAACCCTGTCCTGATGGAAGATGAGAAAGGGCTGCACCGCCATGAGGGCCTGTAGCTCCGAAACCCTACGAGCTGAAGTGATGGCCAGAAAGAAGGCTGTTTTCCAGGACAAATATTGCAAATCTGTTGAGGCAGCTGGTTCAAAAGGAGGCAATGTTAATTTTTCTAGAATGTAATTATGATCCCAGGCTGGTATTGGTTGTTTCCTTGGTGGTCTTGTATTCTTAGCCCCTCTGAGGAACTGTCGTAAGAGTGGGTGAGAAAATAAAGGTGGATCCGTGTTGAATTCTGCAGAAATGGCTGAGGCATGGATTTTTATAGAAGAAAATGAAAGTCCACTGTTCAGCAGCTCAGCTAAATACTGTAATACAGAGGCAAATTCAGTTTTCTAGGGTCCTGGTCTTTTTTCTCATTCCAAGAGCAAAACAGTTTCCATTTTGCGGAGTAAGCCTTTCTAGTAGACGGCCTTCTGGCCTCCAAAATGACATCCTGCACCTCCTTGGAGAGTAGGGTTTGTTGTGGTGTTAAGGAATTTTCCATGCAGCGTGATTGAGTGTTTTCAGCTGACTGTGAAGAGTTTTGTAGCTGTGCTAAGTCAGCAGAAGAGGCATTAAAGGTAGGGACCAGGGAGGAGTATGTGTTAGGCTCCTCAGGAGCGGGTACCAGTGTTGCCTTGGCCAATCTGGAGCAATCAGTATCATCTTCGGTCTGTCTGCTCTTGCTTTCAAGAGAACCTTGGGCAGAAGAGGCAGAGGTGGGAAAGCGTAAACTGTCCATGCTGTCCAACTGAATGAAAGGGCGTCCACTCTCCAGGCCTTTGGATGGAAGGTCCTCGAACAAAACTTTTCCAATTGATGATTCCTGTGGAAGGCAAAAAGATCTATGTCTGGCCTCCCCCACGCTTGGATTATCTCTGTAAACACCTGAGGATGCAACTTCCCTTCGTGTGGATCTGTCATATTTCTGCTTAGATGGTCTGCCAGCGTGTTTTCCAATCCTGGCAAGTACTGTGCTTGAAGTTCGATTTGCCATTCCAGAGCCAAGTTCCAAAGAGTCATGGCTAGTCTGCACAAGGGGTATGAATGTGTTCCTCCTTGTTTGTTTATGTACCACATTACTGCGGTGTTGTCTGTTCTCATCAGTAATTGTCCTGGATGCAAGAGGTCCTTGAAAACTGTAATTGTATTTATTACTGCTAGCATTTCTTTTTGATTGATGTGAAAGTGCTTTTCCTTTTGGGACCATTTGCCCTGAATGCACCTGTCTGTCATGTGTGCCCCCCAGGCGTAGTCTGAGGCGTCTGTTGTGATGACTTGATTTGCTTGAGGCTTGCAGAATGGGAGACCTGTGTTTGCTTGACATACTTGGGCCCACCATAGAAATTCATTTTGCAAACATGGAATTATTGGTATTATTGTTTCCAAACTGTGACTGTGTTGAGACCATAGGTTTTTTAGGTACCATTGAAGTTTCCTCATATGCAACTTTGCACATGGGATTAAAAGAATGCAAGATACCATGAAGCCCAGAGCCTGCAGGATTTTCCTTGCAGTAAGCCTGGTACATTTTGCTAGTATTTTGAAGTACTGAGTTAGTTGCCCCTGTTTTTCTGGCATAAGATAGGCCATCTGGGTGTTTGTGTCCAAGTTGGCACCCAGGAAAATTATTTTCTGAGATGGTGTTAGCCTGGATTTCTCTTTGTTGATTGTGTATCCTAGAGAATGCAGTAACCGTGTTACATAAGCCAGATGTTCCAGAAGTATGTGCTTGCTGTCCGCTTGGATCAGGCAGTCGTCCAAATAAGGGTAAATTTGTATCCCTTGAAGTCTGCAGTAGGCAATGACTGATGCCAGGCATTTTGTGAATACTCTGGGCGCAGTAGATAAGCCAAAGGGCAATGCAGAGAATTGATAGTGGATTGAACCTGCAAGAAATCTGAGGTATCTTCTGCAGCTTTGTCTGATTGGGACATGCAGGCATGCCTCCTTGAGGTCCAATGTTACCAGCCAAAACTCCTTGTCCAGCATGGGAAGAAGCTGCTGTAATGTGAGCATCTTGAATTTTGGTACGAGTAAAAATGTGTTTAGGATGGATAAGTCCAAAATGCGTCTCCAGTCGGTTCCTTTCCTTGGTACCAGAAAAAGTCTGGAATAAAAACCTTGGCCTTGTTCGTGAGTAGGTACCTCTTGAATAGCTCTCATGCCTATGAGCTTTGAAATTTGTAGTTGTGCCTCTGCCCTTTGATTGTGTGGCAGGTTTGGCATGCCTCTCATTTTTGGAAGAGTGTGTAATTGAAATTTGTAGCCTCTGTTTACAACGTCCAGGATCCATTTGTCTGTTGTAACAATATGCCAATTTCTTGTAAATAATGCCAGCTTTCCCCCCAAAGGTGCTGCCAGCTGAGACTTGTTTGGCATGGAAATGAGGGAGTCATTGGGTTTGTTTCCTGTATTGTTGTGCACTGTCTTCGCCACCTCTTGGTGCTGGAGTTTGCCATTGTCGGCCTCTAAATGATCCTTGTGATTGCCCTCTGCCCCTTGTGCGTCTGTATCTACCTCTTTGGGGCTTGTCAGTGGCTGGAAAGGACCAGTTTTTTGAAGGCCAATTTCTGCTAAAACGTGGTGGTTGGACCTGTAGAAAAGCTTTGACAGTTTGCATAGATTTGGCTTTTTCTTCCATTTTCCGTAATATCTCCTCAGCATTAGTACCAAACAGCACATCCTTTTGTAAAGGAGTATCTAGAAGTTTAGCTTTCACATGATCAGGCATGCTTTGTTCCCTAAGCCAGGCATGTCTACGAATGACTGATCCTGTAGCAGCAGCTCTACTTGAGGCCTCTAGGGCATCATAGCCACATTGTAAGGTGTGTTTACCCACTTGCTCTGCACTATGCATCATATCCTGCAACTCCTTCAAATCTGGTTGTTCAGGTTGAGACATTTTATTCCTTAATTGTGATAACAGGAACTGTTGATATTTAAGCATATGAAACTGACAATTTAAGGCCCTCATGGCTAGGGTGGCCGAGGTATATACCTTTTTTCCCCACCTTTCTAAGGATCTTGACTCTTTTGGCAGGAAGTGGATTCTTAGCAGTAGAGGCCTTCAATCCCTTGGGGCCTTGAGAAATGGTTTCAGGGTCAGCATTATGGCTTTTGTAGAGAAATTGGTGAGAGTTAGGAACTCTGTAGTACCTATCAGGTTTGACTGGTGCAGGAGGCAGGGAATCCGGGTTAAGGCAAGCCTCCGAGTAAACATCATCAAGTATGTCCAAGACAGGAGGTATCGCCAGAGGTCTGTGTTGAGGTAACAAAAGAAATTCCCTAAGTCTTTTCTTGGAATCGGAAAAGTCTTGGCCTTCCCAATGGAAGTGTTCCCTCAAAGTGTGCAAGGTTTCTCCAAAGGAAAAATCTTCAGGAGGAGATACAGAAGGAATGGACTGCTCTGCATCCGAATCTTCAAAAGGGGAGTAAGAGTGTTCCTCTACTTCAGAATGTTCTGATAAAATGAAGCCCTGATCAGAAGAGGGAGAATCTTCCTCCACTCTGGGTCTCTTGTCTGGAGGGGGCTGAGAACCCTTGATAAGAGTAATTAAATCCTCAGCCATTTTAAGCATCTGTTTTTTAGGCATGGGGCCTGGAGATGGGCCCTGTGCAACAGGCCTCTTGGGATGCCTGGCTGATTTGGATTTAGTAAAAGCCTTAATAGAAAAGGAAGATGAGGGTCTAAAGACACCATGGGTGGAAGTGGACCTGTCCACATAAGGAGGCTCAACACTCACAATGGCTTCAGTGGTTGTAGTCTGGGAAAGGGCCGAGGTACCAGCGGTCTCGGTTACAGAAGACACCGCCAAAGGAGTGTCGTCGTTAGTCAGGGAATGCAAAGGCGTCTCGCTGAGAATCGGACCACGTGTAGCCGGTTTTGGCGTGGTGTCGGTGGGGACAGCGGACCTCGCATGTCGGTCCTTGTCCTTGCGTTTTTTGGACAAAACGGTAGTCGGAGTCTCCGACGACATTTTATAATCAAAGGCTTTACCAAAAAAGTGTTGGGCGAACTCCGCCCGACGCTTAATAGTGCGTTTATTGAATGTAGCGCAAAAGCGACAGCCCGAGACGTCGTGGTCTGGGACTAAACAAGGTATGCAGAGGGAATGGAAATCCTTATGCGGTATTTGCTTCCCACATGAAATATAATTATTAACTTTTTCTGACATCGGTCTGAGGCAAGAAAAGTTTCAACGGGTACTTAGCTTTAATGAAGACTTCGGTTTCCAATTTTTTCGTAATTCAGGAGCTGGCCGACCGGCACTTGCGAACTGCTTCTGCTTCGGGCACCGCGTGGCAAAAAAGACTGAAGAACATGGCGTCGGCTGTGTCTTATATACTCCGGCCTC